>NC_090270.1:44128736-44762774 GCF_040414725.1 Anabrus simplex | reverse complement strand
CGTATATGCGTGTTAGAGTGTTGGCCACACTGATAAATAAATTGAAAAACCTACATCCCGCGCCGTTGTCATTTTATCACCTTCTGAAGTTAGACAATCAGATACAAATGGGCTTTCCGATATGGCGTTGTTAAATCTGCTCGTGGCGTAAAAATAGCTTAAGAACAGCAATCGAAGAAGAAACTTCTCCAGGGGAGAGCTGCCAGAATCGCGCCGTAACAAGTACGCTACGGTGATACTGGCTGAAACCCACGGTCTACTTGGGTTTTTTGCTGATGTCTATGCATTGGTAGATGTTAGGCTATCAGTCATTTACGTAAATGCTCATGAAGAAGCCAGATAGCATGCGTAAAGTAGACCTGGACTCACATTGAAACACAATCCTTGTTCGATCGGTACTCTCAAGCCAGTCTTAAGGAGAGTATGCCAGCCAAAATTGGGCCAAAAGAATCAAAATCTAGCTATTGGTCGTTTTTGCATTTTTGATATATTAACATAATGTCGAAGAATGAAAGCACAAACTCAATTTTAATGCTTAAATTTCAATCAACTCTCAAATGTGACGTTCTATACTGTCAGCGACTCGAGTGCAACCTATGGGAAATATGTTTGACCTGCCTTCACTATCTTTCTGACAGCACACAATACTTGAAGGAGAATGTTTCTTCCGTAATACTGGTAGCATTTCCAGACAATTGAAAGACATGTGGTATCTCTAGCGGGAAAAGTTTGTTTAATTCCTCCGTGTTTTGTTGTGCTGTAGTATTGTGCTTTTGCCAGTTGTACTGGCATTCTGAGTAGAGAAGGGACTGTTGTAGTGTTTCTAATCATCACTTGTGAATGTTACATAGCAAGTATGGTTCGAATAATAAAGTATAATATGTGAAAATTTTCTGGAAACTACCGGACTGGTTTCTCAAGTAAGGAAGATGTCGGTGAGGTTATGGTTACAGAGGCTAAATCTACACCGTTCGCATAAATAAAGCAGGCAGAATGATGAATGACTATGAGAAGTGTTCAAGAAGGAAGAGAAGAAACAAGAAGAGGTCCAGAGAGGATGAGAATAAAGACGAGTATGAAGCAGGACAGTATTAAAAGTAAGATTTCTGTTGCAAGATTTTGAAGTCATTTTTTTCGGTACGACATTTTCCTAATTCTTGGTACAGATTTCTCCTACACTGTTAACGATTCAGGAATGGAATTTCTACTGCTTGTTCTTACCTTACAGAGCTACAAAAACAAGAATTCAATTTTCTATAAAATGTGTACTTTTCAAAAAATGGTCATTTAAGTGATATGTTTTGGAAAAAATATGACTTCAGGGAAAAATCTTATCCGGGCAACTAAGAAATATTTTCAAACATTTTTAAAAACTGATTATTATTCTTGTCAAGGAATGTTCAAGCTAAAATTGGTAGGAGTTTCAAGTTAAATTTTTTGCTCAATTTTAATAAAATAGTACCTGAAAATTGGAAAAATAACATGGACGAGATAGGGCAGGCTTACTGCCATTAGTCCACTAGCATATTTAGCAATACTGCCTCACAAAACCAATTTTAATTCAATCGCGAAGCGATCTGATTGGCTAAAATCAGCAGATGATGAAATGGTAACGGCGCGAGATACTTATTTTTCAAATTAGTTAACAATATGACCAACACTCTTAACGCTCAGATTTTCGGTCAAGTTATTTCCCACTACCCTCTATATTATTTTATTAGCGTACAGTGGCTTAGCAATATTAAGAGGAGTAAAACGTGAAAATTAGCATATCTCCCTTAGTGTGAGATGTATCGAAAAACTCTATATGAATAAAGTTGCGCTAAATATTATTTACCGTGCGAGAAATAATAACAGACAAATAGACCCTTATTTCAGTTTTCACTAAATTCCAAATATCTACGGGAAAATCTCTTTTATTTGAAACCTGTACATACCAAAAGTTATGGAAACTACAATGTGCAATCGTTAATGTCCCACAACAGAAATATTTTGTATAAAGTTCAGCAAACCGCTGATATGGGAATAAGGATCTGTAGCCAATGTAATGTGTTAAATGGCGATGACCGTTATGGCTGTCTTATTGTTTTATAAGGTACAAAACAGCGTGATTATTATCCTATTAATTAAGATTAACATCGTAATGGGAAGAAAAATTTAAGAATAATATTAAAAGTGAAGAAGGGAAGTGGGAATAAGTGAATCCCGAAACCTTGGATGCCCTAATATCGCATATCAGGAAGTAAATTAAATTCGGAAGCCTACAGTGTATCAACGTTAGGAACTACGGAGGGTGCGAGCGTGAAAGACTCCCTTGGCTTCGCAAAAATACTACCGTGTGTTTCGAAAGAGACTAAGAAATCACTATGGGAGATCGAATAGGAAAGGTGAAATCATGAGCCTAGGAAAAGGAAGAAGAACCATTATCAGACTCCTTTAGGAGTCCCGCGATCACCAGCCTGTGCCTCTAAGTTGATAACCCCTGAGGGTTACGACTTTTGGCTATCACTTACGACAGGTAGAGAATACGTGCAAGTAATTAACTACGCATACACACACGAGGAATTATTATTATTATTATTATTATTATTATTATTATTATTATTATTATTATTATTATTATTATTATTATTATTATTATTATTATTATTATTATTATTATTGCTTCAGTTATTTCTCATCATCATCATCATCATCTGTTTACCCTCCAGGTTCGGTTTTTCCCTCGGACTCAGCGAGGGATCCCACCTCTACCGCCTCAAGGGCAGTGGCCTGGAGCTTCAGACTCTTGGTCGGGGGATACAACTGGGGAGAATGACCAGTACCTCGCCCAGGCGGCGTCACCTGCTATGCTGAACAGGGGCCTTGCGGGGGATGGGGAAGATTGGAAGGGACAGGCAAGGAGGAGGGAAGGAAGCGGCCGTGGCCTTAAGTTAGGTACCATCCCGGCATTTGCCTGGAGGAGAAGTGGGAAACCACGGAAAACCACTTCCAGGATGGCTGAGGTGGGAATCGAACCCACCTCTACTCAGTTGACCTCCCGAGGCTGAGTGGACCCCGTTTTCAGTTATTTCTATTCTACAATAATACACCTTCTTCACTGCGTCAAGTTGTTTCCTCTTTCGCTAGTCCTTCTTAATTCACTCGCTCACTGTTGCTCGTTCATCTTCCAGGAATTCTCAATTAAATTATCTCTGGTATCTGTCGGGGGAAATCCTTCATCTCCATAATTTTCATTCTAAATGAAGCCCTGCATGACCGGGTACGAAGATTCTAACATACTGTAGGTTTGATGAAATAGTCTAACGCCCGGCAACATCGGCAAACCGCCAAACGTTTCTGGGGAGCGGTATTGTACACTACACCCGAGTGCAATAGATACGGCTGCGCATGTGTTCAACTTTTTTTGTGGCCGTGTCATCCGGCTCCATGACTAAATCGTTAGCGTGCTGGCTTTTGGTCACAGGAGTCTCGGGTTCGATTCCCGTCAGCGGCTGGAATTTTAACCATGATTGGTTAATTTTGCTGGCACGGGGGCTGGGTGTAGGTGTCCTCTTCATTATCATTCCATCCTCCTCACGACGCGCAGGTCGCCTACGCGCGTCTAATCAAAAGACCTGCCCCTAGTGAGCCGAACATGTTTTCGGACACTCCCGGCACTAAAAGCCTTACGCTATTTCATTTCATTGTGTCAGTGTCAAATGTGTCCCTCCAGGTACTTCAATTGTTTGGCGCAGAATCGTATCACCACCACCAACAACAACAGTAATAACATACCCATACGGTGTGATGGTTGTTTCCTGCTTTAAATCCTGTCATGAGTGAGAAAATAATTTTGTTTCAATTATTATACACTGGTCATTATTTAATATAACTATTTTTGTTGGAACAGTTAGAATGCAGTACAATATAAATTACTCAAAAACAGATTAAATCTACCCAGATTATAACACTAATCATGTAGTAACGAATTAAGAATAGTAAATCCTTATTGCTGTCTACCTCTGTGGTGTAGTGGTTAGCGTGATTAGCTGCCACCCTCGGAGGTCCGGGTTCGATTCCCGGCTCTGCCACGAAATTTGAAAAGTGGTAGGAGAGCTGGAACGGGGTCCACTCAGCCTCGGGAGGTCAATTGAGTAGAAGTGGGTTCGATTCCCACCTCAGCCATCCTGAAGGTGGCTTTCCGTGGTTTCCCACTTCTCCTCCAGGCAAATGCCGGGATGGTACCTAACTTAAGGCCACGGCCGCTTCCTTCCCTCTTCCTTGCCTATCCCGTTCAATCTTCCGATCCTTTCACAAGGCCCCTATTCAGCATAGCAGGTGAGGCCGCCTGGGCGTGGTACTGGTCATTCTCCCCAGTTGTATCCCCCGACCCAAAGTCTGAAGCTCCAGGACACTGCCCTTGAGGCGGTAGAGGTGGGACCCCTCGCTGAGTCCGAGGGAAAAACCGACCCTGCAGTGTAAACAGATTAAGAAAAAGAAAATCCGTATTTCTTCATTTCTTTTTTCATAATTTGCTTTTCGTCGCACCGACACAGACAGATCTTACGGCGACGAGGGGATAGGAAAGGGCTAGGAGTGAGAAGAAAGCGGCCGTATCCTTAATGAAGGTAAGGTAAGGTAAGGGTGTATTCTTCCCGAAGGCAGGTCCGAACCTCCACAGAGGTGTAAAAATGGGAAACCACAGAAAACCGACTTCAGTGCTGCCTGGGATTCGAACCCACTATCTCGCATATGCAAGTTCACAGTTGCGCGCCCCTAACAAGACGGCCAACTCGCCCGGTAAATAGTAAATTTCGATACACAAAGACTTGATCGTTGTTGAAGTACCAAGTAAGGAAAATAGTATAATTTCACCCCATAAGGACAGATACACGCCTCTGTGATGTATCCTTTATTGTGATTGCCTGCCACTGCCGGAGTTCCGGGTTCGATTCCGGCTCTATAACGAAATTTGAAAAGTGGTACGGGGGCTGGAACGGGGTTCTTTCAGCGTCGGGAGGTCAACTGAGTAGAGGTGGGTTCGATTCCCTCCTCAGCCATTCTAGAAGTGGTTTTCCGTGGTTTTCCACTTCCCCTCCAGGCAATTGCCGGGATTGTCAAACTTAAGGCCACGTCCGCTTCCTTCCTTCTCCCTTGTCTATCCCTTCCGATGTTCCCATCCACCCAAAATGCTGCTATTCAGCATAGCAGGTGGGGCCGCCTGGGCGAGGTACTAGTCCTCCTCCCTAGTTATGTCCTCCCAACCCAAAGTCCCACGCTCCAGGTCACTGTCCTTTAGGTCAGGCGGTAGAGGTTGGATCTCAAGCTAAGTCCACGGGAAGAACCAATCCTGGAGTGTAAACGGATTAAGAAATAAATAAAGAATGAGAATCAGGTCATTATTTATCGGGAGATTACGTTCATTATTTCACGATATTGTTTCCAGAGAAACACATTTTAGGCCCAAAAATGAGTTTTCTTTTCATCGAAGCTTGAAGCTTTTGACTTAGTTTAACCAACTATTCGTCCACATTTACAGACGAAAAGCCAAAACATATTTTTACAAGTTGCTTTACATCCCACCGACACACATAAGTCTTGTAGCGACAATAGGATGAGAAGGGGCTTGGAGTGAGAAGGAAGCGGTCGTGACCTTTATTAATGTGCAGCCCCAGTATTTTTCTGGTGTAAAAATGGGAAATTACGGATAACCATCCTCATGGCGGTTTGAACCCAATATCTCCCGAGTACAAGCTCACAACTGTGCGCCCGTAAACGGACGGACAACCCGCTCGGTAAGATTAATATTTCCGATAGTTTAAACACTAATACTTTGTTGCCACGAAGGAAAGAATGTTATATTTAAGCCGTTCCTGACTCCTGTCCCAATGTTTATCACCGTGTAGAACATTTGCCTTGCGTGATCGATTGTGAAGTTTACGCCATCGCTTTTATCACATGCGCCACTTCATCAGAAATCCGTCGGGAGAACATACACCCATTAAAGCATGATGAGAACTAAGCCAAACGGCACCATCGAGATTCAACAAAACCGGATTTCAAAAAATATTGTACGATATATACTTGGTTATTCTTTTCATCCAAATGAGTACAATATTTTCCAAAATGGCATAATTTTTTTTTCTTTTTTTAAGAAATGAGCAAGTTAACATCATCAACCAATAGGTTACGAATAGTTTGACAGGTGACCAAATAACGTACATTAGCATTGACTCCAGTCTGGCTCCGCGGTGTAGGGGCAACGCGTCCGCCTGTCACCCAGCGGCCCCGGATTCGATTCCCGGCAGGGTCAGGGTTTTTTAATTGTAATGATTAATATCCGTGGCATGGGGACTGGGTGTTTGTGACGTCCTTAATCTTCCTTTCCTCACACAACATTCCACACTACCACCATTCCAATTACACGCAGGTTCATAAAATATGGTGCCAGTAGAGGCAAAAGATCCACATGGGTCGACGCCCCGAACAAATAGCCTTTTTAAAATAAAAAATCATTGACTCCATAGTGTGCGAGTTAATAAAGCTGTTTTGTGCAATGGAACGAGACTGAATCTATGGAAGTCATACAAAAATATCGTGCATGCAGAAATTCAGACGGACTCACCTTTATTCGCTCTTAAATATAGGAAATTTCCTCTAGATGCAGCTTTTTCTGTCACAATGAATAATTCACCAGGACAAACTTTAAAGTCGCGGTAAACCTCCCCAACCCAGTGTTTTAGATAGTTGTATCTAGCTTTCTTAACGGCGCGCAGATCCATAAACGTCAAAGTACAACTCCAGGCTCCTATAGCACATAATATGGTTTGTAAGGAAATACTACAATACCTGTTTTGATTCCATTTGAATACTGTATAAAATCTGGAAAGTGTAACTCTTATAAATAAGATTCATCAAGAGTCCATTTAGAATTTCCAATTAGGCCTACTTTATAGATAGTAATTTCGATTGTCGAAGACAGGCTTATGTACTTGTACTTTATAATCTCTTCTTGTTATCTCTACTTACCCGAGTATCGTTAACTCCTAACACACCCAGACGCATTCTCTTTGCTTCTTCAGCCAGTTCTGCATTATTTCTTCCATAAACCCCGTTAATATTGATAGCTCCCGATCGAATTCCACTTCGTTCTCCAAGTTGTTTCCAAGGAGTCCTTCGCCTGTCAAAAGGAAGTGGTATTCCGTTACTTCCATAGGTCCGAGGCGTGTTTAGTACGCTCTGAGTGTGCTCGCTAAATTTCTTAGTCTTATTCTTATTCTTCCGTATATTGAAAAGTAAGGATCAGATTTTTTCCTGTCTAGAATTCTGTTGTCCTGATTGCAGTGGCCGAGATAAATCCATGCCTTTTTGAGTGCAGGTGAAACTCATCATAGGGCACTCAAATTACATTTTCTAGAATCTCTTTTTCTCCACAGCCACATTTCACACCAGAAGCTGAACCCTACTTCGCCTTCTTACTTGTACTTTTTGAAATTTAGTTATCAGGCGGTGATTGTCTTCGAGGTGATAAATGGAAGGTAGTGGTAATACACAGGCTTTTCTATTAAGTGAGACCCTACATCCTGACTCACAGTTTATTTCCAAAGAGATTTGCGATGTGATTTAGGTTGTGTTTCAAGTGGTGCTGTTCTCTGAAGGAAGATCTTCCTAGACTTCGTTCGATGTTTATTTAGTTTACTAACTGTAGTACCTGTCGTCCACGGGACAATCACAGCATGTGCAAAGTTATCTAACTCCCTTACTGCAAGAACTTTCCGCCAATATATCAGGCATGCTGTTTTACTCGAGACCCACCGGTAATCCTCCTGTGGGTGAGGCGGTAGAATAACATCTACCGAGCTCGATAGATGCAGTCGCTTAAGTGCGGCCAGTATCCAGTATTCGGAAGATAGTACGTTCGATTCCCACTGTCGGTAGCCCTGAAAATGGTTTTCCATGGTTTTCCATTTTCACACCGGGAAAATGCTGGGGCTGTACCTTAATTAAGGCCACGGCCGCTTCCTTCCCACTCCTAGCCCTTCCCTGTCCCATCGTTGCCATAAGACCTATCTGTGTCGGTGCGACGTAAAGCAACTAGCAAAAAAAAAATAACATCTAGAATAACTCCTGCCTGTCGTAAGAGGGGACTAAAATTGGCCGCAGGGCCTCTGAACTTATGATTTTGTCTTGGAGACCACGGGGCCCTGAGCTGAGTCCTGGCATTGCTTCATCTTACTTGTGCCAGGCTCCTCACTTTCATCTATCCTATCCGACCTTCCTGCGTCAACTCTTGTTCTTTTGCGACCCGACGGTATTACACTACTCGAGGCCTAGGGAGTCTTTCATTTTTCACGCCGTTCGTGGCCCTTGTCTTTCTTTGGCCGATACCTTCATTTTTCGAAGTGTCAGATCCCTTCCATTATTTCTCTCTGATTAGTGTTATATAGATGATGGTTGCCTAGTTGTACTTCCTCTTAAAACAATAATCACCACCACCACTACACAGCAGTAATCCCATCTATCAGAGACGAGTGGCAAGAGAAGAGACAATCACATCACAACAATGTTCAATGTAACGTTATTGTTGGTCACTTTTATGAGCGTTCGATATTGTAGGTCTTCACGTTCAATTTTCTTCCGACTCTGTGATATTAGAGCATCTCTTGTCTTATTATTCAAGTGATCGTTCCTTGACGACTTTCTAAAGATTTTATAATCATCTTCACAATTTTGCTTGCCAATGCGGATCGATGAGCGCGCGATTTTACACCTTAACACAATCATGCCAAAAATCATCTCCAGTTAACTAGATTAAACAATATCTCCATGTTAGCAATTCTCGGCCTTGATAAGGACTAAGCAATAAAAGTTTAAATTCATGCCTACCATTTCATCCAGCGCGAAAAAAATTTACAGCGTAGACTTTATTACCTTATTCCCAGATTATACACCGATTTTCATTAAATATTGTTCACCCATTTTCTGGTGGTTCGGCATTAATGTGGACATAGCAATCACAATCGAAATTCATGAATGTCTCTCTTATAATAGCTTATAATAACTTTAGTTATGTAGTATTTATCGATAAGAACACTAATAACATAAATATCTGAGAATAGGCCTTCTCCTAAACTACCATTTCACTCAACGTGAATAAAACTATTTATAGCCTATAGTTTAGAACCTCATTTCCCGACTTTTCATACCTATTTTCATTAAATTCTTTTCATCCATTTTCCCGTAATGCCCGTACATACATGCGGACAGACAGACAGACAGACAGACAAAGATAACAGAAAATTTAAAAGCGCATTTCCTTGTTACTGTGAACACGACCGATACACACAGTAAATACCATTCTTTTTAAATTCTAAGTAATGTACTGACAAAATTCTTATTGTATATACACAGTCCAAAAAAAAAAAAGTCAGGGAAACTTGTTTTTGAACGTATGCCATGCTCCACAAAATAATACCTCACACCCAGGTATATTACCAACTAAACTTTTATTCTTTACCGTTGAACTATACAAAAGTACATCGATGAATTCACATTCATTTTCAGAACATAAACGGAAATGTCCAAACAGGGGCGAAAACAAAGTGATAACAGTCCTCCAGGGTGGATTTTTATCACAGTTGGAGAACTTCAGTATAATGTATGTCCTCCACGAGCATTTAGCACAGCTTGGCACCTACGTGGCATGCTCGAGAAAGTCGACGGAGGTCACATTGCGGTATCAGGTCCCATTCTTCAATGAGAGACTGTTAGAGGTCTTGGAGAGCCTGTAGTGGGACAGGACGCCCATGAATACTTCTGTCAAGCCTATCCCTCACATGCTCGATGGAATTAAGTTCGGGACTCACTGCTGACCATTCCATCTCTTGAATGTCCAGTTGTCGCAAGACAGCTCTGGTGATGCGCGCTACATGATCCCTGGCATTGTCGTGCGTGAGTACGAATTCAGGGCCAACACCGTATGCAGCAACCGACATACACTCTAGTAGTACCTGCTCGATGTGCCCCGCAGCGGTAAAATTACCACGGACGACAAGATCTGTACGGCCATCAATACCGATACCTCCCCACACCATCATACACCCTTGTCCAAATCGGTCGCCTTCCTGGACAACATTTGGCATGTACTGCTCATCACGGCGTCTCCATATATGCTGACGTCCACCACGCTGTGTCAGTGGAAATCTGGACTCGTCTGTGAACAACACAGGTCTCCATTGGCGAAGTTGCCAGTTGACGTGGGTACGGGCGACCAGAAGGCGAGCTGCGCGTTGTTGCTGCGTTAAACGGGTCACTCAAACAGGACGTCCGGGTCATAAGGACACTTCTCTTAACCTGTTCCTTACTATCTGGTCAGACACCGTGACTCCAGTGACCCTCCTGAGGTCTTGTTGCAGTTCTCTGGCAGTTACTGAACGACGCCGCAACGCACAGATAGTCAGATATCGGTCATCCTGTGGGGTTGTCATGCGTCCACGACCTTGTCCAACCCTCCTCCTGAACTGGCCTGTCTCATTGTAGCGACTCCACAAGCATTGAATAACTGACAGAGAGACATTGAGATCCACAGCAGCACGACGAAAAGTCCATCTTTCCTAGATCTAAGTGACAGACCATGGGACTTGCGACTTGCGACTTGCGACTTGCTCAAATGACCGCGGTAGTCTGTGTACCTAACAACGACACACGGACGCACCGCTATTCACTTTGTTTTGACACATACTGAATAGCTAAGGTCTCAAGGTATACTGCACGACCATTGGAACCCCATCTACCAAATTAACGTTCAGATACCAGACGTTACAAAACATGTTCCCCTAACTTTTTTGAACTGTGTATATAGATGTCGGTATTTGATATTATTTGTCCCTTTCGAACCCTGCAGCCGATGCCTATGGTAGTATAATCATTTCTTTATATTTAAGTTATGGTTGTACAATGTGGTACTTTTGACACAAGAATAAATAACAGTTCATAAGTAGTAGCAGCAGATAGTTGGCTTAGGACGTCGATATTCATGGTCAGATGAAAATCTAATGTTAATGATAAACACTAAACGCATTGTTTCTCTGGCATCTAATTACAGATAACCTAGAACTACAAACAACATTAACTCAAATCTGTAAAGGAAATATAATGATGTTTCCGAAAGTAGGTTAGGCCATTATTGGCAAAATACGGAGATGGAGTAATTTCCAATGGTGTTTCTTCTGTCTCATTTCTGCCAGAGAGTAATTTTGTGGCGAGGGGAGTTTGCTGGAAATATGCGAGCCAAAACATTTGCATATCTCTCTTATGACGTACTTTACGAGGAACCGCGTGCATTACAAGTCATGGCTTTATTTCTAAAACAGGGGTAAAAAAATGTTTGTTCTGTTAGTTTCATCCATTTTGCACCGGATGGAAGCGAAGAAGTATGAATAAAGTATGAGACAGATTAAATATGGTCTGTTTTGTACCAAAGTGGATTAGCGTCTCACCTCCTGTGAATAGGCTTTCGAGGTTGAAACACGGCGACCGAACCCAGTTGCTCAAATTTTATTTTCGACTTTAACAATGCCGAAGTTAAGGCTCCTGGCCATCTCTTACACCTAACCACGTAAATTACAAGATAATACATACAGTAGATAAAAGAAATATAATATTTTATTATAAAAACAAACATAACTAAAATAAATAACAGATTTAGACAACATGCAATGTAGGAAGAAAGCAATGCTCAACAAATAAATTTGTAGCTGCCAACAGGAGAAACGGCATGTAAGACTGATTTATTTTTATTTTTGAATACTAGAAGTTTCATATATACTTAAAGTTAATCTAATTCGAACACTGGAAAGACGCTCTTGAGCTAATATTGATTTTAAAGGTGTATTGAGTAGAGCATTGTCAAATGGGTGGAGACCAGTGACTTGTTTGGCAGTATTTGAAGCGGAAGGTCGTGTTATAGCGTCCAGGCCGGATATGTATTACGATCACGACATGTATTCCTATCATCAATAATCGCGTCGTTGCGGGATATTCAATGAAGATTGCTCGGCAATTTTGTGAGTAGAAAAGGGAATGGTTTTACACAAACAGTTGCTCGGTAAAATTCCTGTTGTATTCACGCATTTTTTATAAAAGGGTGATGAAGTAGAAAGCATGCAAAACTTACGTGGGATTCTTTCTTTTTTTTTTTTTTTTTTTTGCTTTACGTCACACCGACACACAGAGGTCTTATGGCGACGATGGGACAGGAAAGACCTGGGAATGGGAAGGAATCGGTCGTGGCCTTAATTAAGGTACAGCCCCAACATTTGCCTGATGTGAAAATGGGAAACCACGGAAAACCATTTTCAGGGCTGCCGACAGTGGGGTTCGAACCCATTATCCCCCGGATGCGAGCTCACAGCTGCATGCTCCTAACCGCAGGACGGGACTCCTTTTAGAGAAGAGGTGTGTTCATTGCCATGTCTAGGGACCTACCAGCCCATCCCCAGAAGTAGAGTTACTTTTATAACCTAACGAAGAGTACAGGTAGTGCACGCGATGTTTCATTGCTGGAATGGCTACTCGCATTGCTATTGGCTGATGTACAATATATTGCGACGTCATTCCCATCAATTATCATAAGTACTTAGCGGTACCAACCCACGGAGTACAGTAAAAATTCACAGCTAAAAAAGCATCTAAGTGAAGTAATGTATAATACAGAAGAACATATCAATAGAATTACATAGGTATTGTATCAACAGTGGAGAGATGCACTGCTGTCTCGATCTCGAGGCGCTATCTGCCGAGAACAATGTAATAGGCTTCGCTACTCTCCGGCATTCTTAAATAATTATGATTTTCACAGCTAGCAAGAAAAAGGTATTTCATTTTGTCACCTGTAACCTGCTGCAATACGGCAAGAAAATATGTCATTTTCGTCTTGCGCCCACTACACTAAGCAATCCAGACCAATGGTCCTGTCCACGCCCTACCCTAACCAGTGCAGACCAATGTTGTTTGCACAGGAAGCTAGAGGCCTAAGGCCGCTTCGCGGATCTAACCTGGGGCTTACGCCCCTAGACCCCCTTTGTTTGTCCCCACATCACTGATCTTGTACAGGCCCTATCCTAACCAATCCAGACCAATGGCCTTGTCCACGCTCTAACCTAACCTGTCCAGACCAATGGCCTTGTCCACGCTCTAACCTAACCTGTCCAGACCAATGGCCTTGTCCTGGTCCTATCCTAACCTTTCCTGACCAATGGTCTAGTTCCTCAGTAGAGAGGTTGGCAGTCTTGTGCAGCGGGAGATCACGTCGTCGCCGAGTAGTCTGCGAGAAGTAAACATAGGACAGTCATACCGCGTGAAGATATTGGTGATGCAAGTAGTAACCCATGGTACTAACGTCGCGTGAACAGAACTGGAGTTATAATAGTTGTTCGAATTGACAAATCCGCATTGATGGGAAAAGTTCAAAATAAAAGTAATTAGGCTCAATTACAGTTAACTGAAATTATGTTTACTCTGTTACAGTTATTAATTACTTTTTAACGAGTAGTCAGTAAACTTACAATTACAATTATTTCACAGAACGCGAGTAATTGGGGAATATATGACGTTTTCTTCACAGAGGAATGAAATGATACCAAAGTTTGCAAGGAAATATATATCACTTCATTTTATGTTTTTCAGCATAGAGACATTAAGTGGCTATGAGACTAAAGAAACTTTCAAAATGTTTGCTCCCAAGAAAAGTTTGCATATCATATGCGTTCTTCTTCTCCTTCCTGGCCGTATATGCTCCCATAAAACAGGCACTCCCGAGCTCACTCAGATATGGCTCGTCTGACTCGGAGAGAGTATGTCCGACGTTCTTGTACCAGATCTAATGGCACTTCACTCAGCAGTTTGTTTCCATGTTGGCTTACGGCGCTCCCTTCCTCTCTTTGGCTCTTCGATGGCAAGAGCTTTCCGTACTAAATAGTGTTCATTTCTTCTTCTGATGTGACCATAACAGCGGAGCTCTTTCTCCTCCATCTTGTCGTTGGTGGGCACAACTTTAAAGGATCCTCGCACGAGTAAATTGCGCGCTTTGACACATTGAGTGACTCCCGCCGACCATCGCAACTTCCGCATCTCTGTGACATGCATTCGCTGGTTATGCTTTATCTGCCTTGCCCAACATTCGGAGCCGTACATGAGGGCAAGCCGGACAGTGGCTTTGTACACTTTGCCCTTTAATTTGACTGCCATCCACTTATCACACAGAACACCAGTAAGAGAACGCCTCTTCATCCAACCAACACTGAAGCGGTGCTTGATATCTGCATCGGTATTACCATCAGTTGTGATGACTGTTCCAAGATATTTGAACTTGTCGGTCATCATCAGTGGTTCTTCAGTGTTGCGTGGGCCCGCTTGCCCTCGCTCCGCAAAGTTGAAGAAGATGTACTCTGTCTTCTTGCTACTTATTCTTAATCCATTTGCCTATACTATTATTCGCCATCCTTCCAAGACTGCCTCAACCTCCTGACATGACTCACCAACCTAAACAATATCGTCTGCATAAAGTATGGTCCACGGCAGGTCTCTCATCAGCTGACCCGTCAGGTAGTTGATAATGTTGAACAGTACCGGGCAGAGTGCCGACCCCTGATGTATACCATCATCAACACGGAAACTACCTGAAACACCTGCAGTGGTTTTTATCAGAGTAGATGGACGTGGGTACGTACCATGGATCATCTCCGCATACACCTCAGGAAAGTTTTGATGTTGTAGTGCTGCCCAGACAATATCTCTAGGAATGCGATCGAAGGCCTTCTCCAGGTCGAAGAATACCATATGCAAGTCTTTACGTAGCTCACGTTGTCTCTCAATCAAGATCCGCAGAGTCTGAATGGCGTCACTTGTGGACATACCTGATGTGAAACCACACTGGTTCCGGTGGATGTTAATCAAACTCTTGATGCAGTCTCCTATGATAAGCTCCCAGATTTTGAGTGTGTATGAAGAGAGTTTGATGTCTCAGTAATGTCTCTCTAGCATCACCCCTTTGTTTGTAAATAGGCACAAGGAAACTTGACGGCACTGTTCTGGCATTTGAAATCCAGCGAGGATTTTTTTTAACAATTTCATCAACCACGCATTTCCTTCGGCACCTAGAACTTTCCATACGTCAGCTGGAATATCATCAGGACCAACCGCTTAACCGTTCTTCATCTTTGACACAGCTACTTCGATATTAGAAGGGATGACTTCAGGCAAAGGCCCCTCAACTGGACACTGCGCAACCGCTCTGTCTCGTGGAAACTCCTCATTTACGAGGGTAATCCCGAAAATAAGGTCTCCTATTTTTTTTTTATAAAATACAGAACTCTGTTTGTGTGGCGGTTGGTCACAATATTGTGAAGAGTGTTTCCCGCGCTCGCACATAAACATGCGTACGCCACGCTGAGGCACTCAGGCTTGGCTTGGCAGCCACTGAGAATGGAGCTCCCGTTGGATGTTACCGCCAAGTGCGATGTGGGTACAGTTATTCGGTTTTTGAACGCAAAAGGTACTGAACCGGTTGAAATTCATCGCCAATTGATGGGAGTGTATGGTGAGGCGTGCATGGATGTCAAAAATGTTCGTAAGTGATGTAGAGAGGTTGCAGCCGGAGCGACAGACCGTCAATTTCCGTCGAGACAGTCGTGAAGGTTGAGCAAATCATGCGTGAAGATCGGCGGATCACCCTGGATGATCACTGCACTTTGGTTCATGAGATGAGGTTCACCACTTCCTGAACAGCATGGCGGCGAGCTGGTATGACATGGGCGTACAAAAACTGTCACAGCGTCTACAAAAATGCATCGACTGAAATGGTGATAATGTAGAAAAATAGCTAAATGTTCAAGCTGTAAAATGATGTAAACCAATTGTAGAAATAAACAGGTCTATGTGTTTATAACGAAAAATATAAGTCCTATTTTTTGGGATTACCTTCGTAGTAAACCCTCGAAACACTTCTTCCAGCATATCACATGGGTGTTTTCGTTATTTTAAGCATAACTACATCATGAAATTTATTCAAATAGATGAATGGAAATTCCTCAACCTCTTCGCCACGACAGGTTTATTCCCGCTTCATTCTCGACTACGTTGGTAGAATAACATCCATGGGATCCCCTGCCTGCCGTAAGAAGTGACTAAAATGGAGACCACAAACTCCCAACTTGAGAGCGCGAGTTTGCAACCACGGTTCCACTGGCTGATTCTGACATTTCTTACATTTACTAGTGCCAGGCTCCTGGGTTTCATCTATCCTAACCCATCTCCCTTGGTCAACTCTTGTTCTTTTCCGACGCCGACCGTATTAGCTTCTTAAGGCCAAGAGTGTCTAATTTTACTTCTTCCGTGGCCCTTCCCTTTCTTTTGACGATACCTTCATTTTTCGAAGTGATAATCCTCATCCATCTTCCTTCACGGTAGTGATAATAAAGGATGGTTGCCCAGTTGCACTTCCTTTATAACAATAATCACCTCCACCACCGTCTCGACCACGTAGTGTACAATTACAGTATCAAAATGCCAACGAATAACCACAAGAACCTGTGAGTAAATGAACGAGCGCGCGACGTATCCTGGCATTATATCTTTGGTGCGACGCCTTGCGAGTGCTGGGGCTCGAAAGTTGCCAAGCTCACGATGCGGTATATGACGAACTAGATTGTAACGATTACTACAAAATGTAACGATTACTAGAATGTAACGGTTACTGAAATATAAAGATCGTCGCCATAAGACCTGTCTGAGCCGGTGCAACGTAAAGCATCTAGCAAATATATATATATATATATATATATATATATATATATATAAAACGATTACTAGAATATAACGATTACTAAAATATAATGATTGTTAAAATGTAACGATTACTAGAAAGTAGCGATTACCATGATGTAACGATTAATAGAATATAACGATTACTAGAATGTAACGATTACTAAAATATAATGATTGCTAAAATGTAACGATTACTAGAATATAATGATTACTAGAATGTAGCGATTACCATGATGTAACGATTACTAGAATGTAACGATTACTAAAATATAACGATTACTAGAATGTAACGATTACTAGAATGTAGCGATTACCACGATGTAACGATTACTAGAATATAACGATTACTAGAATGTAGCGATTACTAAAATATAATGATTGCTAAAATGTAACGATTACTAGAATGTAGCGATTACCATGATGTAACGATTACTAGAATATAACGATTACTAGAATGTAACGATTACTAAAATATAACGATTACTAGAATGTAACGATTACAAGAATATAACGATTACAAGAATGTAACGATTACTAAAATGTAACGATTACTAGAATATAACGATGACTAAGCGATTACTATAATGTAACGATTACAAGAATATAACGATTACAAGAATGTAACGATTACTAAAATGTAACGATTACTAGAATGTAACGATTACTTATAAGGAATCAGATCTTTCTGGTTCGGATTGCTCATGGGAATCGATAATATTCAATTACCGGTACTCTAATGCATGTGGACGGAACACTAAAAACATTTTTCAAATGGAATGAAATGGCGAATGGCTTTTAGTGCCGGGAATGTCCGAGTACAAGTTCGGCTCGCCAGATTCAGGTTATTTGACGGTCTAGGCGACCTGCGGGTAGTGATTTTCCATTTTCCTGCACTAAGTGATGAGGATAAAATGATGATGGAGGCGAAATAAACACCAGCGAAATTAACCAATTATGGTTAAAATTCCACACCCTGGCTGGAATCGAACACGAGACCTCTGTTACCAAAGGCCAGTACGCTAACCAGTTAGCCATCAAGGTTAATAGAGAACAGTAAGGTTAGTCATTCCGCGTTACGGGCTGCCATTGGCTGTCGCTGTGACGTCACCATGGAACATCGCTGGTAGCCGCTGACGGCAGACTGTATTAGCGCGCGGGTAATGTTTCACATTTTAATAATATACCGAAGTGATATTTTAGAAGTTTTGAACGTCATACAATGTATTCTATAGAAGCATACATTCTGTACAAGATAAAGTACGTATAACATCGTAGCGCTACAAAATAAGAGGTACTTAGAAGTGCGCGATATGTTAGGTTTAAATCAACAGATTCGGGACAAATAAGACTATTTTTATTTACTGTTATTCACTCTTACCTCAGTGAAGATGATGTTGACGAAATGCATGGAATCTTTACCTCACTCTGACTGACAGATGGGTTTTGTTTTATATCACAAACACTGTTCATTTGTTCAACACTTCACGGTGAAAACTTACAGGATACATTGCGATATGTAATAACTTCAAGTCTTGGAACACTAGCACCAAATAAACGGTTTGTCTTTCTTTCCGTTAACATAAGTCTAGAAGAGTATCACAGTCTAGTATATTCACTATCTATCCGATTTTCATCAAAAGGGCTACAGTTCGAATCGTAGTCAATGAAAGCGAGACAGGGTATGAAATAAGTTCTTTTCCGAGTTCTGCACATAAGGCAAAGGTCCCGTGGCTTTGCACACGAAGTTTAAAACAACAAATACAACGGTAACGAACATTTCTTGACATTTACTTTGTTGATAAATGCCACATTCTCGTTTTTCGCTTACGGGCAGCCTCTTTGCCGGCAGAGTGGCTCAGACGATTGAGGCGCTGGCCTTCTGACCCCAACTTGGCAGGTTCGATCCTGGCTCAGTTCGGTGGTATTTGAAGGTGTTCAAATACGTCAGGCTCGTGTCGGCAGATTTACTGGCACGTAAAAGAACTCCTGCGGGACAAAATTCCGGCACATCGGCATCTCCGAAAACCATAAAAGTAGTTAGTGGGACGTAAAGCAAATAACATTAATTAATTTAATTATTATTACGGGAAGCCTCTATTTTTTCTTTATGTTTTGCAGCCAACCAACGCAAACGAAGTAAGGTTCGGATCTTAGCACATGATTTCAAGACTTGTGGATGGACGTCAGGAAAACGGCTTTTCAACTTCACAAACATATTGTTCACAACTTCTGGTTCCCTGTTCAAATCTGTTCGTCCGTGAACTTCAGCAAATATCAGTTCGAATTTAGTGATAATTTCCATAAAACTATCGGAAGGGACGAGCAAACCTCCCCGAAACAGCACGTGTACCCACCCCAGACTCGGGTCATCAGGTGGTATCTACAACTCTCCTGTAGGCGGGCCCAGGGACCTGTCAAATTTTCGGCAGCGATATGGGATGAACCCTGCAACGTATTTTAATCCCTCCACACTACAGTCAGTATTTTCCTGTACGGATAGATCATCACTATCAACAGCTGGCAATTCAACGTCATTAATGTCCTTGTCACCCTCAGTCATCGCCAGAGCTTGTCATATCCGGGAGGATGTTGCCAAACATAGCCGATGTAACAAATTCTCCTCCTTCGGCAGGAGCTACAGGTGACTCATTGGAATGAGGAATATCGCTGGAATTGGCTCCTAACAACAACAGTCTGATGCTATTTTTCACATCAGGTGGAGATGGATGATCGTAAAAATGCCCAAGACCTCTTAGGCGCGAAAATAAATTTTCCAGGCAATCTTGATTCAAACTTGCTGTGAGAATGTATTTAATAATAATTACATAATGTTATTTGTTTTACGTCCCACTAACTACTCTTTTACGGTTTTCGGAGACGTCGAGGTGCCGGAATTTTGTCCCGCAGGAGTTCTTTTACGTGCCACTAAATCTACCGACACGTGGCTAACGTATTTGAGCACCTTCAAATACCACCGGACTGAGCCAGGATCGAACCTGCCAAGTTGGGGGAGAATGTACTTAACGCCGAAAGATTCCATGTATTTGAACAGCACAAACGAAAAAAGAAACTAAGTCCTCTGGCACTCTTTTAAACACTCACGCACTTTAAAGGTAAACAAATACATCCGATACATGTGATAACTGAAGAATTTGCCTCGATCTACCCTGGTCCCGCGTGGGTAGCTGTTCCACCGTGACGTCATGCGCTAAGCGAGGAAAATGCAACACCTTCTGCGCATGGCTGAGTGCACCCCCCTGTTAGCCATGAAGCCGGACTTCGAAGTGTATATAGCCCTATTTGAACGGACACTGCTCAATTAGTACTATCTGTGTATATTAAGGAAGAATATCTGAAGAATCGTACTAAAGTGATATGCGTTAAATGTTACGTCAAATGTGTGAAGCATTTCAGTAGTGTGTATGACATCTTAAAATCTTCGTAAGTAAACAATTATGTAGGAATGGATCAATTATATTTATTTCGAATTTAAAAATCAGGTGCTAATAATAAGGATAGAGGTACCTACAAGCCAAAAGAGATAAGTGCACCTCTTTGATGAATTAAATTCACATCTGTATAGCTGAGAGTAGCATCTGTTTGGAGGACAAGGGAGGTATGCTATACAACCAACAGGTGCTGGTATCTCGTGGTGGAACTAAGTACCGGATAAGAAATCAGCATGATATAAATGGAACGTCTAGGCGAAACTCTGCCTAACCACCCAAAAGCTGGTTCTATTCTATTTCAAGATCTGCGACCGTGAAAGCCAGTTTTGAAACAGCATAATATTGTTTGCTTGCCAAGGAAGACAACTGCCATTTACCTCTACTGAGCTTCATCATCATCATCATCTGTTTACCCTCCAGGTTCGGTTTTTCCCCCGGACTTAGCGAGGGATCCCACCTCTACCGCCTCAAGGCCAGTGTCCTGGAGCTTCAGACTCTTGGTCGGGGGATACAACTGGGGAGTATGACCAGTACCTCGCCCAGGCGGCCTCACCTGCTATGCTGAACAGGGGCCTTGTGGAGGGATGGGAAGATTGGAAGGGATAGGCAATGAAGAGGGAAGGAAGCGGCCGTGGCCTTAAGTTAGGTACCATCCCGGCATTCGCCTGGAGAAGTGGGAAACCACGGAAAACCACTTCCAGGATGGCTGAGGTGGGAATCGAACCCACCTCTACTCACTTGACCTCCCGAGGCTGAGTGGACCCCGTTCCAGCCCTCGTACCACTTTTCAAATTTCGTGGCAGAGCCGGGAATCGAACCCGGGCCTCCGGGGGTGGCAGCTAATCACACTAACCACTACACCACAGAGGCGGACTACTGAGCTTCAACCAAAGCAAATTTGTTTACCTTGTTCGCCTGTTTGGTTGGTTTACAAGCAGAGGAGGGGTGGCTACGCCTCTAGCGTGGCTCAACGACTCTGCATTCGGGAGATGGGACAGGGCTGAACCTCACAGCTGACCCCAACCGTCGGCTGTCCTGAGAATGGTTTTCCGTGGTTTTTCATTCTCCTGCACTAAGGCGAATGCCACGACAGTTCCTAGTATAGGCCACGGCCGCCAACCCTCTCACCTTCTCCGAGCATCTCCTTCATTGTAACAAACATTTTACTAGTTGTAGCGGTACGTTTAAAAAAGAAATGGATGTTTCCATTGGCGAGTCTGACTTCGAAAATATTTTTTTGACGTAAGATGCACATTTTAAAAATATTATAGTATAGTTTTTCGATTTACTTGTATGACTATTCTTATTATTAGTGATGATTAGAAGTTAAGTGAATCATAATATTATGTTCTTCCAAAGTGTCTTTAAGTTAGTGTGTTTAATTTTGTTCTAAAAGAACCTTACCCATCATTAATCTTCCTTTCTTTCTTTCTTTCTTTCTTTCTTTCTTTCTTTCTTTCTTTCCTTCTTTCTTTCTTCTTAATCCGTTTACTCTCCAGGGTGGATTTTCCCCTCGGACTCAGTGAGAGATCCCACCTCTACCGCCTCAAGGACAGTGTCCTGGAGCTTCAGACTTTGGATTGGATACAACTGTGGAGTAGAACCAGTATCTCGCCCAGTTGGCCTCACCTGCTATGTTGAACAGGGGCCTTGTAGGAAAAATGGGAAGATTGGGAGGGAAAAACGAGGAAGAGGGAAGGGAGCGGCCGTGTCCTTAAGCTAGGTACCATACCGTCATTTGCCTGGAGGAGAAGTCGAACCCCCTCTACTCATTTGAACTCCCGAGGCTGAATGGACCCCGTTCCAGCCCTCGTGCCACTTTTCAAATTTCGTGACAAAGCCGGGAATCAAACCCGAGCCTCCGGGGGTGGCAGCGGATCACACTAACCACAACACCACAGAGGCAGACATCTATCGTTAATTCTTCTTTTTCTACCGCTTATCCCACACCTGTGGGGTCGCGGGTGCGAACTATGTCGCACATGTGGATTTGGCCCTGTTTTACGGCCGGATGTCCTTCCTGACGCAACCCTATATGAAGGGATGTAATCACTATTGCGTGTTTCTGTGGTGGTTGGTAGTGTAGTGTGTTGTGTGAATATGAAGAGGAAAGTGTTGGGACAAACACAAACACCCAGTCCCCGGGCTAGAAGAATTAATCAAAGACGATTAAAATCCCCGACCCGGCCGGGAATCGAACCCGGGACCCTCTGAACCGAAGGCCAGTACGCTGACCGTTCAGCCAACGAGTCGGGCCGGACATCTATCGTTAATATATAATATAATTTATCAATTAGTACAGAATTGATGAATGAAGAGAAGACATGTCATCCTGATTGAATTAGGTGTCCAGGGGAAGAACACGGTAAGATGCAGCATCATAGCATCCTACATCAAAGTAGACATACTTCAAATAAAGGGACACAAATCACGTCCAAGTGAATAGTGCTCACCTTCCTGATGACAATCTGCTGAGACTGCTCAAAGAGAACACACCCCCCCCCCCCACCAAGAAAAAAGAAGCTAAGACGTGTTAAAGGGTGGAATAAAGTGGAAGCTAAACTAAAACGAAATGCAGCCGTTGATCGTTGAGGGAAAATTCATACAAGAAGGAAACTCAAACAGCTTCTTGACCACAACGTTAACTGCAGATACGACTCCCATGAAAATATTCCGGAAGAAAGAGGAAAGAATTATTCGAGGACTTCTTGAAATTAGGGGAAAGTAATCTCCTACATTATACTCGAATAACCCAATAAAAAATCAAATACAAAATTAAAACTGAATTTCATTATGTTATATCTTTGTAAAATGTAATTCTCTTTTCTATTTATGGTCGCGAAGTATGAAATTTATTTGAGAAGCAGGCTCCTTTGTTGAGTACGGTACCAGTCCTACATCTATATATACACTGACTGACAGAGCAAATGCAACACCAAGAAGGAGTGGTCAGAACTTTATGCCAATTGCAGGGTAGACTGACGTCACTGAGGTATGCTCATGATGTGAAATGCGCCGCTGTGCTGCGCACTTAGCGAACGATAAATGGGACACGGCGTTGGCGAATGCCCCACTTCGTACCGTGATTTCTCAGCCGACAGTCATTGTAGAACGTGTTGTCGTGTGCCACAGGACACGTGTATAGCTAAGAATGCCACGCCGCCGTCAACGGAGGCATTTCCAGCAGACAGACGACTTTACGAAGGGTATGGTGATCGGGCTGAGAAGGGCAGGTTGGTCGCTTCGCCAAATCGCAGCCGATACCCATAGGGATGTGTCCACGGTGCAGCGCCTGTGGCGAAGATGGTTGGCGCAGGGACATGTGGCACGTGCGAGGGGTCCAGGCGCAGCCCGAGTGACGTCAGCACGCCAAGCGGTGGCAGCCCCGCATGCCACGTCAACCGCCATTCTTCAGCATGTGCAAGACACCCTGGCTGTTCCAATATCGACCAGAACAATTTCCCGTCGATTGGTTGAAGGAGGCCTGCACTCCCGGCGTCCGCTCAGAAGACTACCATTGACTCCACAGCATAGACGTGCACGCCTGGCATGGTGCCGGGCTAGAGCGACTTGGATGAGGGAATGGCGGAACGTCGTGTTCTCCGATGAGTCACGCTTCTCTTCTGTCAGTGAAAGTCACCGCAGACGAGTGTGGCGTCGGCGTGGAGAAAGGTCAAATCCGGCAGTAACTGTGGAGCGCCCTACCGCTAGACAACGCGGCATCATGGTTTGGGGCGCTATTGCGTATGATTCCACGTCACCTCTAGTGCGTATTCAAGGCACGTTAAATGCCCACCGCTACGTGCAGCATGTGCTGCGGCCGGTGGCACTCCCGTACCTTCAGGGGCTGCCCAATGCTCTGTTTCAGCAGGATAATGCCCGCCCACACACTGCTCGCATCTCCCAACAGGCTCTACGAGGTGTACAGATGCTTCCGTGGCCAGCGTACTCTCCGGATCTCTCACCAATCGAACACGTGTGGGATCTCATTGGACGCCGTTTGCAAACTCTGCCCCAGCCTCGTACGGACGACCAACTGTGGCAAATGGTTGACAGAGAATGGAGAACCATCCCTCAGGACACCATCCGCACTCTTATTGACTCTGTACCTCGACGTGTTTCTGCGTGCATCGCCGCTCGCGGTGGTCCTACATCCTACTGAGTCGATGCCGTGCGCATTGTGTAACCTGCATATCGGTTTGAAATAAACATCAATTATTCGTCCGTGCCGTCTCTGTTTTTTCCCCAACTTTCATCCCTTTCGAACCACTCCTTCTTGGTGTTGCATTTGCTCTGTCAGTCAGTGTATATATATATATATATAGAGAGAGAGAGAGAGAGAGAGAGAGAGTTTTGTCTGTAGATTGCTCAGAATTTAAAAAGGATGGTATTTCTGCATCGGTCGTGTCCATAGTAACTAGGAAATTCACTTTTTTAATTTTCCGCATTTTCTGTCTGTCTGTCTGTCTGTCTGTCTGTCTGTCTGTCTGTCTGTCTGTCTGTCTGTCTGTCTGTCTGTCTGTCTGTCTGTCTGTCTGTCTGTCTGTCTGTCTGTCTGTCTGTCTGTCTGTCTGTCTGTCTGTCTGTCCACATATCACGAGAAAACTGCTAAAGAGAATTTAATGAAAAATCGGTATGTAAAGTCCACGAATAAGTCGCTACAATCTAGGTCATAAATAATCTTATTCACGCTGAGAGAAATGGTAGCTTAGGGGAAGGTCTAAAATTTAATTCCCAAATATTTGTTATTAGTGGTCCTATCTTAATAAGAATCGGCATGCAAAGACAGGGAATAAGTCGTTACGATCTAGGCTAAAAGTAATCTTATTCACGCTGAGAGAAATGGTAGTTTAGGGGAAGGCCTAATATTTAATTCTCAAATACTTATGTTATTAGTGGTCCTATCTTAATGAAAATCAATATTCGAAGTCTGTGAATAATTCGTTACAATTTAGATAATAAATAATTGTATTCAAGCTGAGAGAAATGGTAGTTTAGGCGAAAGCCTAAAATTTAATTCCCAAATATTTGTTATTAGTGGTCCTATCTTAATAAGAATCGGTATGCAAAGACAGGGAATAAGTCGTTACAATCTAGGTCATAAATAATCGTATTCACGCTGAGAGAAATGGTAGTTTAGGGGAAGGCCTGAAATTTAATTCTCAAATATTTGAGTTAGAGGTCCTGTCTACAAATACTACATAACTAAAGTTATATAGTATTACATTTCCGATCATTTATGCATTATACATTTTTACCGTGCTGGCTATGATAACAGATATTCATGAATTTGGATTTTTGCTGCTAAGTCCATTATCACCGTCGAGTCACGACAAAATGGTTAAACAGAATTCAATGAAAATCGGTATGTAAAGTCTGCGAATAAGGAACTATAGTCTACGCTATAAATAAATTTGTAAAACACTCTAATATCGCAGAGTCGAAAGAAAACTAAATGTGAAGGCCTACAATACAGAAAGCCCATAACATTGATCAGCAATAACAATACATTGGCCATTGTTTCTTGTGATGTGCTTTGTGTCTCTGTTGCCACTCATCTTCGATAGATGGGATCACTGCTGTATACCGATTTTTTTTTTAAATTTGCTTTACGTCGTACCGACGCAGATAGGTCTTATGATGACGATGGGATAGGAAAGCGCTAGGGGTGTGAAGGAAGTGGCCTTGTCCTTAATTAAGGTACAGCCCCAGCATTTGCCTGGTCTGAAAATGGGAAACCACGGAATACCATCTTCAGGGCTGCCGACAGTGAGGTTCGAATCAACTACCTCTCAGATGCAAGCTCATAGCTGCATGTCCCTAACCGCACGGCCAACTCGCCCGGATGTACCGAGTGTAACAGCCTGCCTGAATATTGTCGGGAAGTAGCAGGGGAGTTAGATGACTTTCTTCTTTAGCATGCCATTCCTCTGGTTCATAAATTTTCTGTACTAATGGTACGGAACAAACTGGTTCATTATAGCATTCGAGCTATTCAATTCCTACTCTGAGGCACTGATAGGAATGAGCAGTGTGTATATTTAACGGAATAATGGCAGAGGAGTGTTCACGGCTGTCTGCGGCCTGGTCATTCCAGCACTGGACCTTTGGACTGTTAGATCGGCACCGTAGTACTGTTCGTTAAAGGTGAGAAAATGGGCGGTTTTTCATTTGATCGAGTATTTTATATGATAACATTGCTTTTAATCGCCACTTTCCTACTGATGTTTTCGTAATGGCCTAAGTTGACTTCATCTAAGAAAACGACAGTCTTTCTGAGAATCCCGCAGCAAAGCACGGGTATATCAGCTAGTTATTTAACTGAACATTGTTTATCGATCCGACCAGAGAAAACATTTTTTCTTTATTAACAACTTCGATTTATTCCACCCATGCCTGTTATTAATCATGTAATTTTTTTTCTGGATATTTCAGTATTTAATAAGTTAAATTTATATTTTCATCTTTCCAAGCGAGCTAATGATCTTTTAATTTTATTCTAATCGGTAGAATGCCTTATCTTAATTCAGCTAGGAATGAATATTGTTTAGTGTGCCAGTACCGTGAAGAACTCCTGCCGACTCCGAGATGAGCGCATGTTTTTCATCGATTTATATGTATGAACACCCTGAGCTACACTGATGTAAGAATATTCAACGTAATTTGATTAAATGTAAGTATGATGTCCCATGATAGATAAAAACGAACCCCTGAACATGGACACCTAACGTCCGATATATATTATCAGTATCATACATGAAAGTATAAGTCACAGTATAAATTATGTGTGTGTTTGCTTCATCCGTCCATAGACTGGCTTGATGCAGATCTCCATCGCACCCTATAGTTTGCTAAACTTTTAATTTCTACGTAAATGGTGCATATTAATCCATCAAGTAATATTCATATTTTCGTCTTATCATTCTGTCTCTTCTTCTGGTTAGATTTCACCATATCTTTCTCCTCTCACCAATTCAATTCAGACCGGTCGAGGTGGCCGTGCAGTTACGGGCGTGCAGCTGTGAGCTTGCTTCCGGGAGATAGTGGGCTCGAACCCCACTGTCGGTAACACTGAAGATGGTTTCCCGTGGTTTTCCATTTTCACACTAGGCAAATTCTGGGGTGTACCTTAATTAACGCCACGGCTGCTTCCTTCCTATTCTTAAGCCTTTCCTATCCCAATTGTCGCCATAAGACCTACCTGTGTCGGTGCGACTTAAAGCAAATAGTTTTCTTTAAAAGCAAAATTCAGTATATCTTCATTCGTAATTCAATTTACCCATATCAGATCTCACCTTCACCATTCTTCTGTAATACCATATTTTAAAAGCGTGTATTCTTTCTGTGAGTAACTTTCGTTTGCTGTAAAAAGCCTTCTTTGCTTGTCCTACTCTGCATTTTACGTTGTTGTTTTTTTTTATTTTTACTTCTGACACCCCTAGTTATTCTGTTATCCAAGTAACAACATTCATCTGCTTCATTTCATAATAAATATTCCCTGCATCATCTGAATTCATTCCACTGCACTCCATAATTCTGTTATTTTCATCTTATACTTCTTCTCTAAGACTTTGTCCATACCATTTACCAATTCCTCCAGATCACCGGTAGACACATATAATAATAGAATCGGCAAATCTCAGAGTTTTGTATTTACTTTCCTCCAATCCCCCATAAATGGCAATCCCAGTGGCAAAATAACTATCTATCTCTGGATCAGTGATAGAATGTTGTCCTCCAGGATTCAAGATCCTGAATTCGAACCCGGAAAAGGATTCTAGTGTTATTTGTTTCGCGTCTCTTCAAATGCTATGGATTTTAAGAATACTGAGGATGTCAGCTTCTTTCCTTCAGGAGTCCGATATTGCCGGAATGCAACGGCCTGCGATTTCGCCGGACATGAACTACAACCAACATGCATAGGATATGCTGAATCTTGTTCTTTCTTAGCAACCACACCCCCAAAAACTCGCCAAGAGATCATCTATGGCGGTGTCAAAGAGTGGGATCGCCTCCCTTAACATGACCTGAACAACTTGATCTGTGGTAAACCACAGCAAGTACTAACCCTGCTGGACGTCGAAGGTGGCCACGTTTCACATTATGGCAAAATGAATACATTACCCGTCCCTAGGCAGCGGGCCAAATTTCCTTGGTAATTTTTCAATTTTCTTTTCGGACACGAATAAATTATTCATGAGAACGCACCGTATTTTGTAATATGCCAGCCAAAATTCCAAATAAACTCTGTATCATTGCGAACAATTATTAAACAAAACTTTTTGATGTGTACATTAGGCAGATGGAGAACTGGAAGAGGTGTGGGACTTCGAGGGATGAAGGTAGCGGCAGAGGAAAGGAGGAAGACTGCGAAGGGCGTGTAAATGAAAGATTCCGTAGGCCTCGCAAAAACAAATGCCGTCGAGGTAGAAAGAGAACAAGAGATGACCAAGGAAGGGAAGATGAAAGTGAGACATACTTGCAAGTGGAAACAGAGCCAGACTCGGCTAAGATCCCTGTTGTCGTGAAGCAAAGCTCCGAAATTCAAAGCACTGGAATCCCTTTTTAACCCCCTTCCGTGACAGGAAGAGGGGACTAGCGAAAGAGCGGGGAGGGGTCTACTGGGGATTATAACCCCACTGATGGCAGCCCCTGAAGATGGTTTTCCGTGGTTTCCCATTTTCACACCAGGAAAATGCTGGGATCATTCAAAATTCATCATCTTCAAATACTCTAGTCCAAGACATACGGCAGACTTACAATAATGTGAAAAATAAATGACAGCAAGTTACCATAATATGGATTCCTTCACATAAGGAATAAAAGGCAATGAACCAGCTGACATATCAGCTAAAGAAGCAACTCGTCTTCCTGTACATGATCCAAACTTTCTAATTCCCCACACAGATGTATCCCATTTTCTTACTGCAAAGATCCGAGAACAATGGTTAACTGACTGGACATGGGAACAGCCCACAAGACTCCATAATATCAGGCATGGATCTACAGATAAATTTGATGCATTCCTCCAACGTCGAGAACAAGTGCTCATTACTAGAATACGTATAGGCCATAGAAAACAGACTCACGCACTCTAAGAATCCTCCTCCCGGCACCTGTCAGAAAAGAAAAACTGTTGACCACGTTTTACTAGAATGCCATCTACACGATCAACAAAGATAATTGTGTAACATAAACCAGAATAATAGTGAATGTGACATCTTGAACAAAAGTACTCAGTGTAAAAACATCATTAAGTTTTTTAGACAAATAAATCTATTCAATGACATGTAATCACTATCTGATTAATATGTACTCTTGTTATACTTGCAATTGTAACTCTATGTAACCAATGTAATTATTCCTTTATGTACAAATATGAATGTCGCGATATGACTTTCTAACTTAAAGCGACAATAAATAAAATTTTTAAAATGCTGGGGCTGTACCTTAATTAAATCCACGGCCGCTTCCTTCCCACTCCTAGCCCTTTCCTATCCCATCGTCGCCATAAGACCTCTCTTTGTCGGTGCGACGTAAAGCAAATTCTAAAAAGTAAAAAATAAATAAACAATAAGCTAAATAAACATTCAGAGACATAAAATAACGTAGAACCAACTGATCTGTTGAATCTGTTTTCTACGAAGCCTCGGAAGTTGGAGTTAGATTGTAAACTAAACATACAATTCGTTGTAAAACTGTTGACTTTGATCGTATTGTGCTTGTTCTGTATTTTAATATAAGGTTTTGTCCTGAACTGTAGTCTGAACATCAACATTTCCTTTGTATCAGTGTCCTTAGAATGACAAGTCTTGCAAGCCGTTTTTGATCCTCCGATCGGCCGATCCTGGCTACGCTCTTGATGCACTCTTGATCCGCACTCACAATGAAAGTATCAAACTTGTTCTAACTCACTGTAGAATAGGGCCTCTCAGAGTGCATGCGCGTGGTGCATGCACTGTGCACGGTGCAAAAGACGACTTCGCTTGGTTGACCAGAGTGCAGACCCCTCCACTCCTCTCTCCCTACACCTGTCTCACCCGTTCGGCCTGTCTCCGCGTTCCTCACCTTCACTGCTGTTTCTCCCCCACTGCGAAATGTTTACGTGTGGTGAGCGGAGACGCTCAGTTGTATGGGACAAGGTTACCAGTGTTATTAAAAAAAATTAAACCGTAAATTAGAAATACACACACTTGTTTGAGAGGAATGTAAACATAATTTTAAAAAAATGCAGAACCCGTAACCAAAATGAAAATGCTACAGTACTGGATCAAACCTCATTTGTGGATATAGAATGCTCTTCTTCAAGATGTTTCAACTTCCTTAATTCTTTCTCTCTGACGTCTCCTATGATTTCACAATAATTTTCCGAATGTAGTCTGTTGTAGTGTCTTTCAGTAGACGATTTTCTTACGCACGTAATTATCGTCCCACATATTAAGCATTTGGCATTATCGTCACGACAGACAAAAATACAAAAAAACGAAAGTTCCCAGTTCGATTGAAATGGACTTTCGGAAGTCTTTGCTTTCTTCGAAACAGGTTGCTCCATTATTATGTTGTTGTCGTGCGCTTATCTATGTCACTGATAGACACGTCGTCTACCTCCAAACGCTTCGTCGCTCTCAGCACACTACACCATCCGAGTCAAGCCGAGTTGAGGCGAAGCGTACCGATGCACAGTGCACAGAGCCTATGCACCTCGCTCTGCACGCGTGAGAGTTTAGGCGTTTGAGAGGCCCTGGCCTAGAAGATGGTGTATATACCGTAACTCACCAGACATGGTCCTCGGCTTAGCACATGAATACGTTATCCTAACCCGTGCAGTACTCGTACCGTCTCTTCAAAGAGCTCATGCGTTAGCTTTACTACACCTTCATTGGATTTGTTTCATTGAGCCATTACCCCCACAGAATACACCTCCCTCTTCTACTGCTACAAATGAGCGCCTTCTGCCTGCCATTTAATCCTCTTACATCTCCTCCTTACCACTGAAACGTTAGTGTGATTTTCACACGAAGCGCTAGCTCATCTAACGTGGTCATTATAGTCTACCTCGGTCTTCCTAGTCTCACAGGCTTGAAGAGAAAATTAAAATATGGTTCGTTCCTTAAATTAATAATGCATGATTTAATTAAAAATCAACACTTTTTTTAATTTTCCTTTCTTTCTTCCTTTTTACGTTCTTAATCCGTTTTCCCTCCAGGATTGGACTCAGCGAGGGATTCCACTTCTACCATCTCAAGGGTAGTGTCCTGGAGCGCCAGACATTGCGTTGGCTATACAACTGGACAGGAGGACCAGTACTCCGCCGATGCCGCCCCACCTGCTATACAGGACACGGGCCTTGTTACGAGATAGGAAGACTGGAAGGGATACAAAAGGAAGAGAGAAGGAAGCGACAGTGGCCTTAAATTAGGTACCATCCCGGCATTTACCTGGAGGAGAAGTGAGAAACCACAGAAAACCACTTCGAGGATGGCTGGGGAGACAATCGAAACCCTCTACTCAGTTGACCTCCCGAGGCTGAGTGGACTCCGTTCCAGCCCTGGTAAAATTTTTCAAATTTTGTGGCATAGCCGGGAATGGAGCCCGGACCCCGGGGGTGGCAGCTAATATCACTAACCACTACATCACAGGTGGTGGTGATGGTTGTGGTGGTGGTGGTGATTATTGTTTTAAGAGGAAATACAACTAGATAACCGTCCACTTCTTCTTCTTCCTCCTCCGCGTTTCCCACAGCTGTGGGGTCGAGGGTGCGAAATGCATTGCACATGTGGATTTGGCCCTGTTTTAGGGCCAATGCTCTTCCTGACACCAACACTATATGGAGGAAGGTAATCACTATTGCGCGTTTCTGTGATGGTTGGTGGTGTAGTGTGTTGTCTGAATATGAAATGGAGAGTGTTGGGACAGACACAAACACCCAGTACCCGAGCCAGAAAAATTAATCAGAAGCGATTAAAATCTCCGACCCGGCCGGGAATCGAACCTGGAACGCTACGAACCGAAGGTCAGTACGTTGAGCACTCAGCCAACGAGTCGCACCAACTATGCAACCGTCCTCTATATAACACTAATCAGAGAGAAAAAAGCGGAGGGATCCGCACTTAGAAAAATGAAGGTATCGGCCAAAGGAAGACAAAGGTCACGAAGGGCGTGAAAATGAAAGACTCCCTAGGCCTCCATACGTAATACCGTCGGGGTGGGAAAAAAAACAAGAGTTGACTAAGGGACGTTGGAGAGGATAAATGAAAGTGAGGAGCCTGGCACAAGTAAGTGGAAGCAATGCCAGGACTAAGTGCCCCGTAGTCACCAACCCACTCTCTCAAGATAAGACCCGCTGAGGCCCCTTTTAGTCGCCTCTTACAGCAGACTGGGTGTTATTCTACTGTCCTCACCCAGAGGGGGACCAGAAAGGAAAACGGGAAAAAAATTAGGAGTCGTTTATTCAGGACATGTTCTTTTTTCAAAAGGGAGAACGGGAAAATAAATGAGAGTTCCTGAATATCTGAGTGGTAATTTGTACTATGAAGCTGGTAAACTTTCTTAGAGTACAAGGCTTTTTATTTTGTTTTTCAGTTTCGACTTAGTCTATATATATTAATAATTAAACCAATTATTTAAAAACAAACGTTTCCCTTTGCGAAAATCTGAAGATCATGAATAATTATGTCTTTCATTAAATGAAACGTCCGCCTCTGTGGTGTAGTGGTTAGCGTGATTAGCTGCCACCCCCGGAGGCCCGGGTTCGATTCCCGGCTCTGCCACGAAATTTGAAAAGTGGTACGAGGGCTGGAACGGGGTCTACTCAGCCTCGGGAGGTCAACTGAGTAGAGGTGGGTTCGATTCCCACCTCAGCCATCCTGGAAGTGGTTTTCCGTGGTTTCCCACTTCTCCTCCAGGCGAATGCCGGGATGGTACCTAACTTAAGGCCACGGCCGCTTCCTTCCCTCATCCTTGCCTATCCCTTCCAATCTTCCCATCCCTCCACAAGGCCCCTGTTCAGCATAGCAGGTGAGGCCGCCTGGGCGAGGTACTGGTCATACTCCCCAGTTGTATCCCCCGACCAAGAGTCTGAAGCTCCAGGACACTGCCCTTGAGGCGGTAGAGGTGGGATCCCTCGCTCAGTCCGAGGGAAAAACCGAACCTGGAGGGTAAACAGATGATGATGATGATGATGATTAAATGAAACTCAATGTTATATCAAGGAGAAATGCAACTTAAGGTAACGTGTAGCCGCTGCGTCTTTGGTGCAAGGCATGCAGTAAAGACTAATATGTTGTCACTTCTGTCACACATTTTGTCTCATTCATCATCATCATCATCATCATCATCTGTTTACCCTCCAGGTTCGGTTTTTCCCTCGGACTTAGCGAGGGATCCCACCTCTACCACCGCAAAGGCAGTGTCCTGGAGGTTCAGACTCTTGGTCGGGGATACAACTGGGGAGAATGACCAGTACCTCGCCCAGGCGGCCTCACCTGCTATGCTGAACAGGGGCCTTGTGGAGTGATGGGAAGATTGGAAGGGATAGGCAAGGAAGAGGGAAGGAAGCGGCCGTGGCCTTAAGTTAGGTACCATCCCGGCATTCGCCTGGAGGAGAAGTGGGAAACCACGGAAAACCACTTCCAATATGGCTGAGGTGGGAATCGAACCCACCTCTATTCAGTTGACCTCCCGAGGCTGAGTGGACCCCGTTCCAACCCTCGTACCACTTTTCAAATTTCGTGGCAGAGCCTGGAATCGAACCCGGGCCTCCGGGGGTGGCAGCTAATCACGCTAACCACTACACCACCGAGGCGGACTTTTGTCTCATTACGTTACACAAATTTCCGGATCACCCCCAGCCGTAAGCATGTTTTCGTCAAAACAAAACGGCACGTTTCGTTCTCGAAATAACATCATCAGATTCTATCAAACACATTTATATATTTATTTATTTATTTATTTATTTATTTATTTATTTATTTATTTATTTATTTATTTATTTTATTCCTTTGTATGTGGCGAGGATAGGTCTCACGGCCCTCTCTTACACTTAGCCACAACTTACAGTATATTATCACAAGATTTGGAAAAATAAAATTGTTAACACCTAGAAACGTACCTAAATTAATCGAGTAATATTATAACTTCTCCTCCAGGCGAATGCCGGAATGGTACCTAACTGAAGACCACGGACGCTTCCTTCCCTCTTCCTTGCCTATCCCTTCCAATCTTCCCATCCCTCCACAAGGCCCCTCTTCAGCATAGCAGGTCAGGCCGCCTGGGCGAGGTACTGGCCATTGTCCCCAGTTGTGTCTCCTGACCAAGAGTCTGAAGCTCCAGGACACTGCCCTTGTGGCGGTAGAGGTGGGATCTCTCGCTGAGTCCGAGGGAAAAAGCCGACCGTGGAGTGTAAACAGATGATGATGATGATGATGATGATTATAACTTACTATAATTGTTAATTATTAATATTATCTATCTACATCACCTAGCTCTAAATCATACTTGGACTCATAAACGCTAACATTCATAGAAGCTGATCACGTATTTAAGAAGAAATCTCGACAAGACCTTTTAACTGAGACTATTGAAGTGCTATTACGTATACTGACAGGGAGAGTGTTCCATAGCCTTGCCCCAGTCTCTTGGAAATAGTGGTCGTATACAGACGAATGATTAACTGGTATCATTAAGGTAGAAGTCGCACTGGTATTATGTCCATGGAAGTTAAACTGTGAGGATTGTTATTCAGGTGTAGATTCGTTCAGAAGTCGAAAAATTAGTGTTACAGTATGTAAATTTCTTAGTTGATCGATTTTCAGCCAGGATAGCTTCTCATAATAAGGGGAAATATGTGTCCTAAAGTTCAAAGAAAATATAAATCGTGTGCAAGAGTTCATTGTCCTTTGAAATTTCATACTTTGTTCTACGGTTGCATCGGTTAATACAACATCACACTAATAAATTATTGGAAAAATGAGAGTATGAATAAGTATTTTCATGCTATGTGTAAGAATAGATTTTTCATTTTAAGTGGGTGGAGAGATGCATATACCTTTCTGCAGACACTTGTTATACGGTCATTTCAGTTTAATGTGTCATTCATGACAACGGCTAGGTTTTTACAGACTTCTGAAAATGTATAAGCTTCACCACAGAATACAAGAGTAGGCTGTTGTGTAATGTTTAGTGTATTTAAAAGCGTAGATTTCCTATTATGATTGCTTGCATTTTCTTCGGGTTAATTAATAGGCAGTTCTCTTATGCATAAGAGCTAATTGAATTTAAAGTCGAGTTCATTTGGTGGATTGCTTTGTCAATGTCGAAGACTTTAAAGTGTGAGTATATCTGAAGATCGTCAGCATAAAGGTGATAGTTGCAGAAATTCAGATGAGAAGAAATGTCATCAACATAGATTAAGTATAAAAGAGGTCCAAGAATAGACCCTTGGGGAACTCCAGAAAGCTTAGTCCTCCATTCTATAGTCTTCATGTTTGATAAAACTCGCTGTCGTCTACTTTTATTATTATTTTATTACTACTATGATTATCATTATTATTATTAAGATTGGCCTCAAAACTCCTACACCAAAAGCCACTTCGTTTCTAAGAGTCATACATGCTCCACCACATCTTCTGACTACCCACAGTAGAATCTTGAAAGTGGAAAGATTCAAACACCTTGGTGAATGGGTTGAATTTAACAATTCTGAGAAGTTCGCCGCCTTAACACGCGTCAACAAGTTTGAAACAGCCTTCCGACGCTCTCTGGAAGTGCAAAAATTAGACATTATCAAAGTGTAATTAGACCTGAAGCATCATATGCAGCAGAATGTTTAACACTTCGCACACACAGCCCGCTTGAAAAACTGGCAATTAAGGAAAGAAGGATTATCTGAAAAATTGTTGGCCCCAACCTCAAAGATGGTGTTCACAGACTTCGGAGGAACTTAGAAATATACGCCCACGCCTAAAAGATATCAAGCTTAATCTGAAAAAGAAGGACGTTTTACGCTCACCTCTTCAGATTGCCAGCTGAAATAATCTGTAAACGTTTGCTATCCAACGTCAGAAGTCTCAAAATGATTCCTCCTTGGTTGGTGGGGATCAATAAGTACCTTTTAAAGTATGGAATCACAGAAAGAGACATTCAACTCCAAACACCACTCAAACACAAACATAGAGAGGTTCATCAAGAAGAAGTTCTAACTCGACTGAAGCATGTCCATTCTGATGCATGGAAGAAAGCACACTCCAAAAGGATGAAAAGCTGGTGGTGATAGTGGTGGTGATTATTGTTTAAATAGGAAGTACAACTAGGCAACCATCCTCTAATTAACACTAATCAGACGGAAAAAGTGGAACGGACTCGACACTTCGAAAAATGAAGATATCGGCCAAAGGAAGACAAGGGCCACGAAAGGTGTGAAAATGAAAGACTCCCTAGCCCTCGCAAACATAATAGCGTCAGGGTCGAAAAAGAACAAGAGTTGACGAATAGAGGTCGGATAGGATAGATGAAAGTGGGAAGCCTAGCACAAGTAATTGAAAGCAATGCCAGGACTCAGCTAAGGGCACCGTGGTCGCCAACCACGCTCCGAAGTTCAGAGCCCCTAGGGCCCCTATTAGTCGCCTCTTAGGACAGGCGGGGGATACCGTGGGTGTTATTTTACCGCCCCCACCTACAGGGGGATGAAAAGACAAAGAGTTGTAATCTCGTGGTCCTTAGTGACCGTAAAGATGAAGAAGAGGAAGAAGAAGAAGAAAATAAAGAGAATATCCAACCCGTAGCCATCCATATTAGGGTATTCAACCGATCGACCGTCTAATCAGTTCACACAACAGTATAATATTTATGATAACTGACTTATAGTTTTTCTATGATTGATTGCTATATTTATAGCAAGCTGGTCTATCTCTAGGGGCTGCCTGGCCGAGGCTGTAAAGGCGTGCTCGGTTCGCCCGGAAGGACGTGGGTTCGAATCCCCGTCAGGAAGTCGTAAAATTTAAGAAACGAGATTTCCGCTTCGGGAGGTGAATATGGCCCTGAGGTTCACTCAGCCTACGCCAAAAATGAGTACCAGGTTAATTCCTGTTGGCAAAGGCGGCCGGGCGTAGAGCTAACCACTCTTCCCCAACACGTGCCACGGTTAACAACCTTCTGCTCCTTCAAGGGCATTCATGGCCTGTACGGAGGTGACTTTGTCTTTGTCTTTGGTTTATCTCTGGTATCGTGCATGAGGGTTAGGTGTTGGATTTCCTATCTTCTATATTACTGAAATTTTATGCATTTTACACAAACAGTTCTGTCATGGAATACGGTGATGTCTCATAATAATTGATAACGAGTGTCTTAGCGCCAAGTCTGCTATAGTCTAGATGGTAGATTCAGGTGTCTTAAACTTCTTCGAGAAGTACAAAGTTTCTTTTCGGTATAGTCCCTCTGGTGCCTGTCATCAGACCAACCACTTCTTCTTTTTTTATTCTGTATCTGTTTCTGGTCCGCCTCTGTGGTGTAGTGGTTAGCGTGATTAGCTGCCACCCCCGGAGGTCCGGGTTCGATTCCCAGCTCTGCCACGAAATTTGAAAAGTGGTACGAGGGCTGGAACGGGGTCCACTCAGCCTCGGGAGGTCAACTGAGTAGAGGTGGGTTCGATTCCTACCTCAGCCATCCTGGAAGTGGTTTTCCGTGGTTTCCCACTTCTCCTCCAGGCAAATGCCGGGATGGTACCTAACTTAAGGCCACGGCCGCTTCCTTCCCTCTCCTTGTCTATCCCTTCCAATCTTCCCCATCCCCCGCAACGCCCTTGTTCAGCATAGCAGGTGAGGCCGCCTGGGCGAGGTACTGGTCATTCCCCCAGTTGTATCCCCCGACCAAGAGTCTGAAGCTCCAGGACACCGCCCTTGAGGCGGTAGAGGTGGTATCCCTCGCTGAGTCCGAGGGAAAAGTCGAACCTGGAGGGTAAACAGATGATGATGATGATGATGATGATGATGATGATGATCTGTTTCTGGCCGGCCCCGTGTGTAGGATAGCGTGCCTGCCTCTTACCCGGAAGTCTCGGGTTCGATTCCCGACCATGTCAGCGATTTTTACCCGTGAAAGTTTGGAAAGACCGTTGGGAATCTTCAAAAGACTTGTCCCTTCACTACGTGTTTTCTGGTGCACAATTATTAGCGGATGTCATCTACCGCGCAGGCAGTGGGTCACTCTTAACAGAGTTCGGACAGGCCGTGGAAGATGCAGGGTCTCACCCTACAAGTGGAACGTCAGCGGAATGAGACTGTGTTACCCTATGGCAAACCATCGCTCGCATCATTGGCACCTGCAAGTTACGTGCCTACTCAGGTACCTGGTCTGACTTCTTGATTACATTAGAGGCAGTATTAGAGTGGATGGAAGTGTTCGAAATCCTGAAATGAAAATCCTTTCTTGTTATTGTAATATATCCAATATTGTATAGGTGTTATGCCATACGCTAAATAAATAAACACCCGTATCTGAGGGCTGGTTCCAGGTCCACTCAGCCTACGTGATTACAACTAAAAACCTAACTGACGGTGAGATAGCAGACCCGGTCTGGAAAGCCAGGAATAACGACCGAGAGGTTTCGTCGTGCTGACCACACGCCACCTTGTAATCTGAAGGCCTTCAAACTGAGCAGCGGTCACTTGGTAGGCCATAGTCCTTCGAGGCTGCACCATGGGCGGGGGGAATTTTTATTTGTTTTTAAAGTTCTTACAGCATCGTTTGCAGGTGGCATTTTTCTCATAACAACCACCGTGTAGCTTAATAGGAGATGAAAGAACCGGACAGTTACAAAGAACAAATAAATAAGTAAATAAATAATGCTGATAATAATATTCCAAAACTACAGATAAACGAGCGCTGAAGGACCTTCAGTTTAGAATATAATAATAATAATAATAATAATAATAATTATTATTATTATTATTATTATTATTATTATTATTATTATTATTATTATTACGGAGTTACCCGTGGAAGGCAGAGGTGAAAGAAAGTGCGGGCTGGAATGGGTCTAACTACAAGGCCGAAAGATGAATTAAAATTTCAATAAAGGTTATATTTTCAATAGACAACAAGATTCAACCAATTTTCACTAGGTGAAATAACAATGAAAAAACACAGGTACAATGATAACTTTACAAACGAAAGCACAAATTTCGGGGTCTTTACAAGTTCTGGCTTCGAGCGCCAATTACACAATCCTTGAGCTACTAGCCCAACTTTACCAAGGTACACTCATTTATTCAAAGGGCAGAAACCCCCTTCATTCAAGGAGCACTTGCTCCCAACTTTTAACCTCAAGCCTCCCAGAGGCACTTTTCAAACACAAGAAAGAGCTGACCCGCTCTAAATTTTTCAAGCTTATAAGGGTAATACCAGACTTTACAATCACCTGCCATCAAGGCACAACTTATAAGAATTAAACAGGGGTATCTCGTACCCAGCCTACAGGGCCTTGAAAGAAAAATAATAGGTTAATTTAAATGGCCCTAAATGCAAGAAAGGAAAGGAGGCGTGAATTAGCACTCCTAAATACACATTTTAAAACCTAAGAGGCACTAGGCCGATGACACAGGGGCTATTCCCAAGCTAGGGAGGTGACTCGTATGAGAAAACTTTAAGAGATTACAGAAGGGAAGAAACAGTTACAAAACGTAGTCACCTCAAAACAAAAATGAAGGGGAGCTCAAGAGGGTAAAGCACTCTCTATCCCCGATTTACAGTTAAAGATAGATGAAGTTTTTACAAAAGCGACGGCAAATTACATGTTACAAGATAGGTTACATAGTAAAGGTTTCGGACCTTCCCCGCGGTTTAGACTGCTGAGCTAGCGAGAAATAAAGAAGTTAAGTGGCCATTACCTTGGTGAAGAGCTGCTGCCGGATGAAAGAGGCGCCTCCCGCCTCCTGCTACACTTCCATACACTAGGCTAGATGTTGTTCGAGTGGCCAGGAGCCGTGAAAATCAGCAGTTTTTATACACTCAGGGAAGATTCGAGACCTTTCATGAATAATTAAGACACACCCACTCAACTTTTTTAGCTGGCTAAAAGTTCCACATCCAAATAGAAGAAGAAACCTAGGATTGGTTGGAAATTATTTGCAGAAATTACTGATTGGCTAAGTTCAAAACTGGCGGAAAGAAAGAATAATATTGCCAACCCACGAATGAAAGAACAAAATTTAGTAAAGACAAAAACTTCTGAATACAAAATTTCTTCAAGAAAGTTCATTCACTTCGCACCAGGGTGCATGATCCCAGTTTTACAGTAGAGACATCTATGAGAGAATGTCCACACTTCTTGATCAATAGAAAACAAAATACGTTGAAATCCACACAGTACTGACAACTTAGTAATCACACAATTTCCGGTAGTGACATCTTCTGAGAAACTTATAAATTGATACAGTTGTTAAAGTTCAGAGTTTCTCCTGTAGAGGAGTACTTTAAGGCGGAAAATTCAAATGTGCGGCGTAGAGTTGTACCGACCGGTACAATAATAATAATAATAATAATAATAATAATAATAATAATAATAATAATAATAATAATAATTTCGGGGGGAACATAAAAGTTTGTATGTCGGGTGGTGCACATAATGACTGAAACACTAGTAGCCTATTGACTTAGCCTCACCTAACACCCTCTGTAAACGACAGAAGGTGATAGGAGTATGCAATCAGGATAAAATAAATGACTTTAACTAACTGCTTTGCTCTATTTTCCGTATAACCAGGGAGAAACACGACATTTGTTACAGATAATAATAATAATAATAATAATAATAATAATAATAATAATATAATAATAATAATAATAATAAAAGAAAAGAAAGTTTCTCACTTCGAACATTGATATAGGAATTAGAAAAATGTTTTGAAGACTTTTGTCTGGGCGTGCCACTGTATGGAAGTGAAACATGGACGATACTTAGCTCACAAAGAAGGGGAATAGAAACTTTTGAAATATGGTGGGTAGATTGAATCACGAATGAAGAGATACTGAATCTAATTGATGGGAGGAGATCGATTTGGCTACGTTTGCGAGAAGAAAAAGAATAATGTTATTTGCTTTACGTCATACTAACACTATTTACGGTTTTCGGAGAAGCCGGGGCATCAGAACTTTGTCCCGCAGGAGTTCTTTTAGGTGCCAGTAAATCTATTGATACGAGGTTGACGTATATGAGCCACTTCAACTAACACCAGACTGAGCCAGGATCGAAGCTCCCAAGTTGGAGTCAGAAGGCCAGCTCCTCAACCGTCTGAGCCACTCAGCCCGGCACATTTGAGAGAAGAAGAGAGGGAATGATAGGACACATTTTAAGACACCCTGGACTTGTTCAGTTGCTTTTTGAGGGAAGTGTAGTTGGTAGTTGCGGTAGACCAAGGTATGAATATGACAGGCAGATTACCGCAGATATAGGATTTAAGTTACGTAGAAATGAAAATGTTAGCTCAGGATAGGGTGGCATGGAGAACCGCATCAAACCAGTCTCTAGACTGATGACTCAAACAACAACCATAACGTATGATATTTATGGCGTGAATCAGATCAGCCCTGATACTCATCACCACCTAGATATCTTCATTTACTTACGCCTTAGAAACGGGCGGTTACTCACTCCAACAGATCGCTGCTTCTTTCTCTAGTTTTAAGCCGGAAACTCCGGAGCTGGTTTCGGTGTCCTTGTTAGACATGTGCCACACTCGTGCCGTGTTATGTTAGCGCGCGTATCACCATTCTCTCCTATGTAGTTGCGGGTGCCATTTTACTATACCTGTTAGGCATGAAATGAGGTGCCGTCCAACCCGGCACACTTGATAACACTTGTAAAGTTATTACCACACAGTCCAATAAACGTACAGACCCAATGAACTGACAATAGTTCGTGTACGATCATTTCACGACAGATTCCACAGTTTTATCACTATGATCCTTCCATGAATAAAGGAGGAATGTCTATTCAAAAGATGCTATAATAAAGTTGTGGGAAAAGTACAAGAAATTTGAAATAAAGAGCATTTGGAACGTACCCATGATTGGCTTTAGCATAAATTTTAAGGAATTTGGAAAGGGAATCACAATCCAAGGAGAGAAAATCAAAACCCTGAGATATGCCAATTAATTTGTTACTAGCTGATATACCCGTGCTTCGCTACGGAATTCTCAGAAATACTGTTTTTGTGGATTTCCCAACTGAAGTCAACATACGTCATTACAATGACGTCAATAGGAATGTAGTGATTAAAGCAATGTTATCATATGAAATACTCGATCAAATGAAAAGCGCACATTTTCTCACTTTTATCGAACAGTTCTACGATGCCGATGTAACAGTCCATAGTTCCAGTGCTGGAATGACCAGACCACAGACAACCATGAACACTCTTCTGCCATTATTCCGTTAAATGTGTACCCTGCTAATTCAAATGAGTGCTTCAGAGTAGGGAATATTATTATGAACCAGTGTGTTACGTACGAGTAGTATCGGAAAATGTATGAACCAGAGGAATGGCATGCTAAAGAAGCGAGAGATCTAACTCCCCAGCTACTTGCCGCAATTATTCAGGCAGGCTGTTATACTCGGTACGCAGCAGTAATCCCATCTATCGGGATGATGGCAGCATATGAGACAAAGAACATCACAACAAACAATGGTCAATGTAATGTTACTAATGATCAATTTTATAAGCTTTCTATGTTGTAGGCTTTCACATTTATTTTTCTTCCAACTTTGTGATATTACGGCATCTTATAAAATTATTTACAGCGTAGACTGTAATTCCTTATTCCCAGACTTTACATACCGTTCCATTAAATTCTGTTTACCCATTTTCTCGTGACTCAGCGCTGATATGAACTTAGCAATAAAAATAAAAATTCATCAATATCTCTGTTATCATAGCCGATACGTTAAAAATGTATAAGACATAAATGATAGGAAATGTATTACTATATAACTTTATAAATAGTATTTATCGATAGGATCACTAATAACATAAATATTTGAGAATTAAATTTTACGCCTTCGTCTATACTACCATGTCACTCGCCGTGATTACAATTATTTATGACCTAGATTGTAGCGACTTATTCCCCGAATTTACATACCGATCTCCATTCAATTTTCTTCGGCCATTTTCTCGTGATGCGTGTGCATACAGACAGACAGACAGACAGACAGACAGACAGACAGACAGACAGACAGACAGACAGGAATTACGGAGATTTAAAAAGTGCATTTCCTTATTACTGTGTACATGACCGATGCAGAAATGCTATTCTTTTTAAACTCTGAGCAATGTACACACAAAAAACTTATTTTATATATATAGAGATTTTACCTGCAGAAGATCTGGAAAAATTGCTAAAAGGTATGGACATAGTCTTGGGTAAGGAGTACAAGATGAAAATAAGGAGGGCATTCACAGCATAGCTCTGGACATGGAGCATTCGCTGTGCTTATAACTAATAGTTAATAGATATTGACTTAGAATAGTATGGTTCTAGAACATTGAAGTGGTCACGGCTGGTCCGTGGTCCGACAGCTCTACACTCCGACCGGCCAACTGAGCAGAGGAGGGGTGGCCACGGCTCTACCATGACTCAACGCCTGTGATTTCGGGAGACTGGTCCCCACCATCCATTGTCCTGAGAATGATTTTCCGTGGTTTTCCTTTCTCCTGCACTAAGGCGAATGCCACACACACTACCCCTGCCTTCCAATGTTTGGAATGGTTCCTGCATTCATAAGTATTATAATTACATAGGAACCTAAAAAGTCACAAGGTCAACTTATGATAATAATAATCATCATCATCCAGGTATTCTGCCTTACGGCAGGTCTTGTCATGGGAAGAACCTCTTCTACTTCTGCCTGTCCTGCGCCAAGTTTTTCATGTGCGAATATTTCTTTCCTTTGATATTGTCCAACATTTGATATATTTTCCTTCCCTTTCTTCATTTGCCTTTCACCATTCCTTTTATTCCTTCTTTCAGTAAACAGTCCCTCCTCAAACATTGTCCAATCAAGTTCATTTTTCTCCTTCTAATGATTTGCAACATACTTCGTTCTTCTCCAACTCTTCGCAATACCTCCTCATTCCTTACCCGGTCTTCCGATTTCACTTGTTCTATTCTCCCCCATACCTACATCTCTAGTGCCTCCAATCTTCTCTCATCTTCCTTTCGCAATAAATAATATCGTATAAACTGAGTGCCCAAACAATCGCTTCTACTGCAAAATGAAATAAATGGGACTTGGGACAACAGGGTTCTAGTATAGGCCACGGCTGCCAACTCTTTCACCTTCTTCGAACATCTCCTTCACTGTCTCTGGCCTGAGAGACGGCGTTACCTTCTAGTAGTAGTAGTAGTAGTAGTAGTAGTAGTAGTAGTAGTAGTAGTAGTGGTAGTATGATGCGATCCCAATTAGTTGATTCATGCATCATTGCTCACCCTTAACAATATTGTTTTTCATGCGAGAATAACATTTTATTGGATCTAATTATGTGACCAGGTATTCATAAAATCTGTTACACAGAGTCTGTAGTCAACTTTACGTTACTGAAAGTACATTATGTTCTGCAGTAATATCCAACACTGAATAATTCATATCCTGATTATAACGGGAAGTATTATGATGACCTTCACACACATCAATTTAAATCCATTTAGAACATTATATAATAGCGTATTACAATTATTTTATAATTGAACCCTGCCGACTAAATCAAAACTTCTATTTAGCTGAGATTTATTCTCATTATCAAAATAATTGCCTTTTTAAGCGCTGATGTAGATTGCAGTTGTTAGTTGGTGATTAAATTCAGTACGTTTTCACTGCCAGTACTGAAAATATGTCGAGTATGGATTCTCATTGAATTGAATATTTTAATGAGGTGATTATTTTAAAACTGATCGATAATTTACCTGTTTTCATAAAGAAATCTAGTAATATGAAGGCGACTTCATTTAAAGGGAATTATAATGCATTTCCTTGACGATGTTGAGCAGGTACTGTGATTTTTTGACAGTTTACTTAAGAATAAAGAGGGCGTGTTAGAAACTAGTGTATTGTATGCCCAATTACTGTGCAGTGTGACAGAACACTTAAAGGTTCTGTGCTAGCAGATGAAACTTGGCATCAAATTGATGAGTCATGGCGTCTCTTGCGACCGATTTCAGAAGTCATACGCAAGGTTGAAGCCGATAATACTGTACTTTCGCATGTACATAAATTTTCTGATAGCATTTCTAGGGAAGTAGACGCTGTACGCGTAGAATGTAGTACACTTTATCTAGTAGACAAATATTCCATTAAAGATGCTGTGAACTTGAGGCACAAGTTTGCATGTAAAGCTATTCATACTGCGGTAAAGAGGTTGGACCCGAATTTTAAGAGGGAAACTCTTAGCCAGGTGGAGGAAACACAGGCTCTAGACTTCATCGCAACAATGATTGAAGTATTGGGATAAGAGAGTGGAGTAATTATGGGAAATTTGGCCTCATTTCGGGAAGCCGAAGGATTTTTCCAACAACATGTTTCATGGACTTCAGCAAAACATGAATCTCCTTCTGTATGGTGGAAAGGTTTATGTACTGAACAACCCCTATGTCCACTTGGTTCTAGAATTTTGAATGTACAACCTTCCTCAGCAACAAGTAAGCGTAATTGGTCAGCTCGAGGACGAATTCACACTCCAGTACGAAATAGACTCTCTCCAGGTACAACTGAAAAACTGGATTATACACAGTGGAACCTCAGGTACATGAGTGTCACACAGGTCATCGAAATATTCGAGTCATCTTGTGAAGACGAATCTGACTAATATCATGATCAGAGACTACCAGACATTATTTTGTATTGTTCTGGAGATTAAGTGGTATTCTTTGTTTTTGTGCTTTTTCAAAGAAAATTATTTCTTGATACTTTGCTATCATGTACAGCGGCCTATATGAGGTAAAGGTTTGACAATGTTATCTTATAATAAAATTTATTTCCTAATACTTCAAGTATGGTTTACACACAGTTTTGAGTTGCATATCGAGTAATAATGTATTTCTATATTTCGTGTTACGGAATGTATTTAAAGAATAAAACACCCACTGTAACAGTTTTTAGATGTTATTTTTCTTTACGCGCAATGAAATTGACGAACTAACCAATTACACCAATTGTACTTAGTATTAAACAGCTGAAAACCAAGGTTGTCATATTTTACCAAAATAATATGCCTAACTGGTTTTAAACATCGTCGCAACTCTATCTGTAGTGGAATTCCAACTTCTTCCGAACCCTCTTGACCTCTTCTACCAATTTGGAGATGACCTTTAACCCAAAGCTGTATTTCAGGATTCTTCTTTCATTTCCGCATTGTGTCCGTGATCTGTTCAGTGCACTTGAAGAGCTCCTGACTTCTCCTCTCTTCTGAGTCCCATCAGTAGTCTTCTGCGGTCCCAGGATTTTCGTCAGAATCATTCTTCCTTTCCTTCTACTCGAATTCTTGCTGTTCCCCATTTTATTTAAAATAAGACACTCTGAAGTGTTATTACTGACATTGATGACAGAACAAGATTTTAGACCCCTTCAAAAATGAAGGAATCGGTTAAATGAGACAAGGAATTGCCCCGGAAGAGTTGATCGGATACGAACCGAGAAGGAGTTAGTCTCGGTTCAGCACAGTTTGTTTCACATGTTGTGGTCGCTTGGAAGATCTTCAAAGTGCTTACAAAGATACCGAGGAAACTAATTTCAGCGTAGCTTTACGAAGCGTAGGGGCTTGCTATCCGCAAATATTACAAATCTGTTTTTTAAAAATCTGTTTAAAAAATTCAATCCCGCATTCATAGACCAGAAATTTAAAGGACGCTTTTTTCTGGTGGGTTTGTAAAAGTTTTCATTCCATATCCGGTGGTGATAATCGTGCTGGTAAATATTGTTTTAAGAGGAAGTACAACTAGGCAACCATCCTCTATTAACACTAATCAGAGAGAAACCTTGAAGGGGTCCAACATCTAGAAAAATGAATGTATCGGCCAAAGAAAGACAAGGGACACGAAGAGCGTGAAAACAAAAGAACCCCTAGGACGTAGCAAATTAATATCGTCGGGATCCGAAAAGAACAAGAGTTGACCAATGAAGGTCGGAAGGAAAAGTAGATGAAAGTGATGAAAGTAGATGAAAGCCTGGTAGAAGCGAGTAGAAGCAATGCCAGGAGTCAGCTAAGGTGGTGGTGATCATTGTTTTAAGAGGAAGTACAACTAGGCAATCATCCTCTATATAACACTAATCAGAGAGAAAAAATGGAAGGGATCCGACATTTCGAAAAATGAAGATATCGGCTAAAGAAAGACAAGAACCACGAAGGGCGTGAAAATGAAAGACTCCCTAGCCCTCGCAAACCTAATAGCGTCGGGGTCGGAAAAGAACAAGAGTTGACCAAGGGAGGTCGGATATGATAGATGAAAGTGAGGAGCCTGGCACAAGTAAGTGTAAGCAATGCCAGGACTCAGCTAAGGTCCCCGTGGTCGCCAACCCACGCTCCAATGTTCAGAGTCCCTGGGGCCCCTTTTAGTCGCCTCCTACGACAGGCAGGAGATACCGTGGGTGTTATTCTACCGCCCCCACCCACAGGGGGTAGTCAGCTAAGGGCCCCGTGGTCGCCAAATCACGCTCCTAAGTCAGTCGCCTCTCACGTCAGGTAGGGGAAACCTTGGATATTTTTACCTTCCCCACCTATACCAAACCAAACCCATGGCTCAACAGCACAAAGGGCAATGGCCTACCAAACGACCGCTGCTCACCCCGAAAGTCTGCAAAATTACGAGGTGTCGTGTGGTCAGCACGAGAAACCACCCGGTCGTTATTCTTGGCTTTCTATCCCGGAATCCGCGTTAGATAGCTCCTCAACTGTAATCACGCAGGTTGAGTGGACCTCGAACCAGCACGCAGATCAAGGTGAAAAATCCTTGACTTGGCCGAGAATCGAACCCGGGCTCTCGGAGTACCACTACACCTATAGGGGAATACGTACCGAGGTGGGGGGAGTGGGGGGCGATTAGGGTAAAAGTTTTCATCTGTACAAGGACAGGATCTGGCGAGCCTCCTGGACTGTAAAGCCATCTCTCACGACAGGGAGGTTTGTGGCAGTGGAGTAATTTTCGGAGAATGAAATGTGGGTGCGGCCGTGGTCCAAAATAATTTAATTAATTAATGTCATTTGTTTTACGTCCCACTATCTACTCTTTTACGGTTTTTGGAGACGCCGGTCTAAAATAAAAACTCAGGAAAATGTTGGATCTGTACCTTGAAGAGCTCCTCATGTCTCCTCTCTTCTAAGTCCCATCAGTAGTCTTCTGCGGTCCCAGGATTTTCGTCAGAATCATTCTTCCTTTCCTTCTTTTCGAATTCTTGTAGGTCCCCAGTTTTTTCTTTTTAATCGTAGCCATAAGGAACTGTCCCGACATTCACCTTAGTGCAGGAGAATTGAAAACCACGAAAGACTTTTCTCGGGACAGTTGACGGTGAGGACCAGCCCCTCTGCCTCGCAAATGTAGGGTTGCAAGGCTAGTGAAACTGGCCTTTGTTAAGCAGAAGTCCTACACTACGCCGTCTCTTAAGTGGTGGTGATGGTGATTATTGTTTCAAGAGGAAGTACAATTAGGCAACCATCCTCAATATAACACTAATCAGAGAGAAAAACTGGAAGTGATCCGACACTTCGAAAAATGAAGATATCGGCCAAACAAAGAGAAAGAGCATGAAAATTAAAGCCTTCCTAAGCCTCGATACATAATACCGTCGAGGTCGGAAAAGAACAAGAGTTGACCAAGGGAGGTGGGATAGGATAGATGAAAGTGAAGAGCCTGGCTCAAGAAAGTTGAAGTAATGCCAGGACAGACCATCGAAGTTTAATGATTTCACTCAGTAAATCGTTCATCAAGTTGTTAATTTCGTCACTCAAAATGAGTGTTTAATACGCAGAAAACTTAAACAAACTCCTGTATAATCGTCTTTCAATTCACAAAGTCGAATCGACCGCGTGTAGACACAGGTGGCACCTGCGTTGCAGTAAGTACATGCTGCATTCTGTTGGTAGCTATGGTAACGATTGAGAACTAAACTGTGATCTCGGAAGGTAGCGCTACTACCGGCAGGTGTAGGCACTCCTGGTCCTAGCTCATTCTGCGGTCCACAGACGTCGCCTTTGGAGCTTCTCAAAGACATAACTATAACCATATAGCTTAATAAGAATAATACGAAATATAATGTTTAATTAAGTAATATATGTGTAGTCGTTTAAAGCAATGAATAAGTACATCGTATTACAATTTCCCCGAATTTATATTCTCTCAGAATTCATTCTAATTATTAGTCACCCACATTTATTAATTCAACTATTCGATATTTTTAACCATTTAATTAAAAGCAAAATATAAAACATTGGAAATAGTAACGAACTATGTACAGTTCATACATAAATTATGTGAATTTAGGGATGGCGACATTTTTTAAACCCAAGGTCCAAGACCAACTACAATATCATCAGACGTCAATGCATATATATCAATATTGGTTTATTCTGCCTGTGCACGCGACTGGCTGGTTCAGTTTATCTTGCTACTGAAATTCGCGGTTTAATTATCCATGGAATATATCCATCAACGGCTGCTAATTTCAGATAACCACCAGTCTGCACGGTTGCTAGGGTTATACTTCCGTAACACAAATTGTCAATGACCCCCAACCACAAGACATATTTATGACAATAGGCGCCAGCAGTCGAGGCATAGGTCCTGAATAAATAGCTTTTTGAAAGAAATAAGTACACCTGTAAAAGAGAGTGAAAAATAGTGTCGGTAATGCTTGATGTTCACATAAATCTCGTAAATTAGTAGGAATGTTTGAAAATAGTTAAGAATATGACGCAGCATCGCCCGTACAAGTATTTATGGTTTTCAGCAACTTGCACATTCTGGTAATAAAGATGTCATAGGTCTTTTTCTGGTGAATAACATTAACTCAGACACTTAAGGTGTTAGAATTATAGTTGAATTAGGTTTTGATGTTTTCTACTTTACTGCTGATACCATTTTACAAAAAATGTTTTGGTCGTTATATTTGATTCTCTTAAATATCTTGTTTTCCTTGGATCTGTCGTGAGACCCGTTTTATAGAACTTCAATATAATTTTAAATCCTTGTGTTTTGGGAAAAAAAATTAATTTGATATCGAGATATATCGATATTTGGTTTTGATAATAGGATAATATCGGCATGACGATATCGAAGGAAATATCGATATTTTAGTATATCGGAACGTCCCTAGGTGTTATCGTTGCCTACGAGATAAGTAAAGGCCTCTGTATGCACGGTCTCTTCAAGTAGGCCTAATAAATTGACAGAGTAGCAGCAGTTCAAATAGCGCCGCAGGATGTCAGGTTTTCACTCCATTCCTCAGTACGATTCCAATATTGCCATTACGAGAATAACTTGCACATAAAAGCACATTACAAATATAAAACATTGCGTTTTGAGTAGGGTAGTGATATTTCTATGACGTTTAATGAAGAAAAATAAATGTATCACCCAGTAATTCAAGATGAGCTCATACGAATCAGGTAGTATAATTCCAACAGGAAAGTTCACGTCCTAATAAAAGAAAATACTCCATAGTATATTAAAAAAAACTCCAGTATTCGCATAGCCTACGTCGATGAATGCAGAGTGGGTTTCGGTCCACAAGTGGCTATGGCTGGTCCGTGGTCTCACAGCTCTGCACTCCGACCGGCCAACCGAGCAGAGGATGGGTGACCACGGCTCTACTATGGCTCTTCGCCTCTGTATTCGAGAGACCGAAATGATATAATTTTGACCCATTTTTCTCGTAGCTCCACATTTGCTCGTGCAGTAGAAATAAATGTCATTACCTTTATGAACTTTATTTCGGCAGAATGGTACACAGCAATAAACCATTATTTATAATGCGCAATAAACATCCTGTGAATAGAATGTTTACAATAAATACTCTCTCGGCTCTTATATATTTATCAATGTGCACGAAACATTTTCTTAATGTAAATCCACAGCTTGTTTAGTCATTTGACTGAGTCAGGAATGGAACGAATGAAGCTCCATCTAGTGGCGAGGAGGGAACTGTGCCGGCTGCCGAAGCCTGTTACGCTCTTCTGGGGCAATTATTAATGACTGAAAGATGAAATGAAATGTTGCTGGAATGAAGGATGACAGGGAAAACCGGAGTACCCGGAGAAAAACCTGTCCTGTCTCCGCTTTGTCCAGCACAAATCTCACATGGAGTGACCGGGATTTGAACCACTAAATCCAGCGGTGGGAGGCTGGCGCGCTGCCTCCTGAGTCACGGAGGCTTCTATTTTCTTAATATTACGTTTAAATATAAACCATATAGTCACCACACGCTGAATACACAAATCAACGCCTCTTATAATTAATTTTAAGGCTTATCTCACCTAAAAACTCACTAACTTACCTTTTTGTTTCACAGTTCCCATATACGTCTGTGTTGTTAAACAGTGGAAGGCTAACACGAAGTCTAGCGGCGACTCTGGAACTAGAACGTATTTCGCGCTGTGTAAACTGCTATGCCGAGGCCTTATTACTAATCACGTAGGCAACGGTGTTACATATTCCACCGTTTGTATTCGAATTATAGTGCAGCCTATCAGAGGCTCGGAGCAAGGTATTGATTAGATTGAATATTTCCAGGTTGCAATTCCACCTTTACTAGCACCATCTCTTACAGAATTATCGGCGTTCTCCAGTGCGGATGTTGTTAATGAAAATAATAATTCACAGAAAAACGAAACATTTATGGAAAATCGATATATTATGCGATAAATTGAATCAAAATTTCGGTGTGGATATATCGATAAATCGAAAGGAAAATATAGGTATTTCGTAAGAACCGGTATATCGTTGTCATCCCTATGAATTGCATTGTTTTGATGATGATGATGATGATGATGATGATGATGATGACGCTTGTTGTTTAAAGGGGCCTAATATCTAAGGTCATCGGCCCATTTGCATTATTTAATTTTTAATTATATTCTTACATTAAATACTTAAGAAACCGGGGTTTTGGCTGGTGGATATAATATTCGAACACTGTGAAAGAGCATGTCAATTTTCTTTAAAGTGCTTCCGGATAAACTACATTAACTCTTCTTCTATTTGGAGCTCAGATATACAGTATAGAGTGTTTGCATTCCCACCTCCTGATCCTGAACAACCCACGTACAATCGACCATGAGATAATCATGGTTTCCGAAGATCGAGTCCTACAACTTTAATCGATTATCTTCGTACCTTGTTGATGCACACTGGGAATCTCAAACGAACGGGGAACTGCAGACGTCTAAATTGAAAACGTATATCCAAAGGGATGATTTGAATGATTACTACTTCACCCGCGACATGTCCTGTCATGTTAATGGCTTCATGACTGAGTGTCGTATTCCATTGCAGAGGGAAAGAGGATTCGTAGTCCTGGGAAGAAAAATCGGTGCCACAATCGTCACTCCAACATGTTCGAACGAACTCCAGGGGACTCCATGTTGTTCAGAAGCTCTGTCATGTAGTTGACAGCCTCATCTGTGTTACATATCGTGTCGATAGACTTATAAATTTGTAGAACGCCGGGTAATTCTTGTAAAATTTGTTTGTTGATGACGTTGACAGCTTCACTTCTTGGAGCAAGAATTGCTCTTTGAAACAGCCAAGCGTGATCGGTGAATAGCTGTGCCCACTTATGTTAAAAATGTCAGCTCTCTGCGTGCCGTAGATTTAACTGACAAGAATAATCTACTAAAATAAATATCGGTAAAATAAGAAATTAATTATTTAATTAATTAATTAAACGATTAGAACTAATATAGATAATTAATGAAAACAGGTGTTTATGTGTACAAAGGAACAAAAAAATAGGCCTACACCAATGTTAAAAATTTCAGGTAATAGGTTCGAACCGCCCATTTTGCGAAGGTAAACTCACAGCTACCTGACGCGAGCAGCGCATCAAAATTGCTGATTTTAAGTTTAATGCTAGTTAACGTTTGGTACAACTCGACTTAAAGCTTAACGAACGCATTTCAGTGGAACACCCGCAACTGCATTTATTCACAAAGCATGGGTGAATGATAAAACACAAATTTCCAGTTGGGATAAAACATGAATATTTTTTGACACAATACCATTTTTTTTATTTTTGTTTACAAGTTGTTTTATGTCGCACCGACACAGATAGGTCTTATGACCACGATGGGATAGGAAAGCGCTAGGAGGGGGAAGGAAGCGGCCGTGGCCTTAATTAAAGTACAACCCCAGCATTTGCCTGGTGTGAAATTGGGAAACCACGGAAAACCATCTGCAGGGCTGCCGACAGTAGGGCTCGAAACTATTCACTCTTTTTGATACGGTTTTAAAATTGCCTAAAATAGGAAATAACTGTTGCGTGAGTTATTGAACGCTAGTAAATGAAAGAACATATAAGAATTTACCTATAAAAATGAAAAATCGGAACTATAGCTGTTCAAACATGCGCAATTTTAAGTCATAACAGACAATTATTTGTACCTCAGAGTTACGACTTGGTCTTTTCTTCTCTTCTTTTCCCAAAACCTCTCCATTCTTTTGCTTCTCTCCTCTTCGGAAATGATCCGTTTTGGGTCTCATTTTTAGTGGTTTCTCTTCAAATGATTTTAACTGTCGACTTTTCTTCTGAACTCTCTTCTATTGTGGGTCATCTGTAGTGTAATTCCAACTTCTTCCGCAATCCTCTTGATCCCTTCGACCCACCTGGAGGTGACTTTCAATCCCTTGTTGTAGCTGGAGATCTTTCTGGTCAGCCGTTTTCATCCATTCTTACGAGATGTCCGTAGAATTTCAGCCTTCTTTTCCACATTCCGTCCGTCATCTTTCCTTTGTACTTGTAGAGCTCTTCATTTCTTTCTTCCTTTCCAGTCCCATGGTCCCAGAATTTTCCTCAGAATCTTCCTTTCCTTCTTCTCGAGTTCTTTCAGCTACCCTTTTCCTATTTATAAAAAGACTTTCAATACCTCCGGGTTATTCTTTCTTTCTTAACCTGTTTACCCTCCAAGGTTGGTTTCTCCCTCGGACTCTACCGCCTCAAGGGCAGTGTACTGGAGCGTGAAACATTCGATCGGGGATACAACTGGGGAGGATGACCAATACCTCGTCCAGGCTGCCTCACCTCTTATGCTGAGCAGGGGCCTTGGTGGGGGATGGGAAGATTGTAAGCGATAGACAAGGAAGAGGGAAGGAAGCGGCCGTGGCCTTAAGTTAGGTACCTACCATCCCGGGATTTACCTGGAGGAGAAGTGTGAAACCACGGAAAACCACTGCCAGGATGGCTGAGGTGGGAATCGAACCCACCTCTACTCAGTTGACGTCCCGAGGCTGAGTGGACGCCGTTCCAGCCCTCGTACCACTTTTCAAATTTCGTGGCAGAGCCGGGAATCTAACCCAGGCCTCCAAGGGTGGCAGCTAATCACACTAACCACTACACCACAGAGGCGGATCCTGTTTTATTACCGAATTATTATGTCGGATTTTGACCTTGTAAGATATTGCCCGTTTGTTACACCTGTTCTCTGTTCGATCTAACTATTTTACAGCTCTTACCTTGTTTGCCGTTTTATCCAGTCCGTTGGGTTCGATCCATCCATCCAGGTATTTGAACTTCTCTGTCCTTTCATTCTTCTCATATTTTACCTCCAAATACCTCCACTTTGATGCTTGTAGTCCATATATTACGTATTATCATAAGAATAAGACCATTTTTTCGGCGATATCATGCAGGCTCTCCAACATCTTCTGGCTAAGATGGCAAGGTCATCTGCAAAATTAAACACCTGATTTCTAGGTTCTGTCCTTTCTTGCCCAGGTGCATTCCGCGTACTCCTTTAAATTTCTGAGCTTCTTCCGAGTTTTTCATTATTTTCTCTAGTACGATGTTGAAGAGGATCGGGAAATAATCCGTCTCCTTGTCTGACCCCTGTCGTTATTTCAAACAGACCAGAGATTTCTCCTAAGACCTTTACTTTATTTCTCTCGTTTTCTTGGTAATAGCGAACTCACCTAACGCACTAAATAAGCTTTGTGTATTAACTGCGTCGTATGCTTTTCTAAAGTCAACAAAGATGAGCACGGTGTTCTACAGGCAGCTCCTTATCTCTTTTGTTTGCACTGCATCCCGTATCTTCAATGTCTTTAACCTTCACCGTTTCGCAAATGACAGGAACTGCACCCAACTAAAGCAGTCCTTAACATCTATCTTCCTGGAGGAGTACGCAAGGGGCTGAGATCAGGTATTCTTGTGTCCAATAATAAGAAATATGTATATTTCTAAGAAAATTGTTTCTGTTTTTCATATTCCTGAGATTCTTGTAGCCTAAAATATTAAAAAATCGAATGATATGCTTTATTACTTATTATATGATTTATGTTTTAAGTTTATTGTAATTGGTATCTGTATTTTAATTTTAAGTTTAATTTTAAGTTTAATGTTTAATTTGATATTTTAATATTATAAAATGTAGTTAGTATATTCATAAACTTGTATTGTGTTATAAGTAGACGCTACATAAAGGGGCTTTTCAGCCTCAGTGGCATGTATATCATCATTATCAATAAATTCAATTAAAATTCAATTCAATTCTGATAATGCTTTCAGGGTTGAAAATCTTTTCCATGCACGACCTCACTTTTCATAAACCTGCTTGATTTCTCCAATGACATGATGAGCTTGATCTTCAGCTCTGCTCAGCAGGGTTTTAGAGAGTATCTTATAGGCGACTGAAAGTAGAAATAGCTCTCTGTAGTCGTTCGGGTCCTTTAGGTTACATTTCTTATGGAGTGGATGTATGAGCGCAGATATCACATCATTCGTGATTTTTTCAGTTTCCCATATGTCTTCAATGTTAATAATTTCAATAAACTCTGCAGATACGGCATAATTCATTACTGTATTTCATCACTTTCGGAATAACGTATGGCTACTTCGCGTAGGATGTAGGTAGAGAGTGACCTCTTAATACTACATACATATCCCACGTCGTTCCATCGGCGAATGAAGCCCCTCCACCAACTTCTTTCTTTGTACTTTTCTCCTTCTTCAATGTTGTCCCAGTCCTCTCCTCGTTGCTGAATGTCGTTTTCAGCATGGCTGTATATTGCATTCTTCGCCGCCCTCTTGGTGTTGAATATTTTAACTGCAGATCATACATGTTTCTGGCTATGCGATCAGGATCTATCCTCCGCATGTGACCCTACCATTTTTTGTCTACGCAGAGTTATGTTATCCTGCATTCTGTCAACCTGAGCCATGTCCCTGATGTTTTCATTACGAATTTTCTCTCGTCTTCTTTTGCCAACCATCGCTCGGACGAATCTCATTTCAGCTGCCTGAATCCTTGCTTCATCCTTTTCCCTCATGATCCAGGTCTCACTCCCATATGTCAAAATTGGCATGTAATAAGTCAGATTTATTGCTCGCTTGCATTTCAATGGTACTTTTGGATTCCATGTTAGGTCTCGGACAACTCTACAGAATATTCCTCCAGCTTGAATCCTGCTGGTAAGTTCCTCTTCAATAGAGCCTGTTGCTGATATCATGCTTCCTAGATATCTGAATTTGTTGGACATCTTGAGTTGTTTACCCTCTATTTTAATGTAACCTCCAGGATGACCATTTCTCTGCATAACCAAAACTTCACTTTTTTTCTGACTGAATCTTAGGCCGTACATTGTAGCTGTTACTGTCCATGCATGGATCTGTTCCTGAAGTTCCTCCTTGGAATCTCCCCATATACAGATGTCATCAGCAAGTAGCATGACTTTCATTTTGTGTCACCAACGTTTTGGCATATTTGTTGTTGAGTCTCATTCATCACAGTAATGAAGAGAAGAGGTGACAGATCTCTACCTTGTCTTAGGCTCGTAGTTATTCTAAACGGTTCCGTCATTCCTGATGGTGTTTTGACGTGACTACTGATGTCTTCATATAAATTCTCAGTTCGTTTTATTATGTCATTATTGATTCCACTGTTTCTCAGCACTTCCCAGATTTTTTTCCCTGCTTACAGCATCAAAGGCCTTTTTGATATCCAGGAAGGCAGGCCAAAGGACCTTATTATGTTCATAATACTTCTCCATTAGCTGACGCAGTCCAAATATTAGATCAACTGTTGATCTACCTTTCCGGAATCCGTATTGTTCCTCTGATAACTTTAATTCTATCATATCTTAATACTGTATGTTTAGTCCTCAGCCCGAAGGCTGGTTGGATCCTCAACAGCTCCGCCATCAGCTGTCATAAATGGCCTAGGCATCACTGAAGAGGCGTACTAGGGAAATGAGGAGCGATGTAGTTTTCCGTTGCTTTCCTCACCGAGCCAGAAGTTGCTATTACATATCAGCCTGCCAAGTCCACTGAAATGCATGCACCAATTGACCCTATGAGCAACATTTTCACACCATTCATACTACTTAGATAAATTCGAAATTCGTTAAATTTTCAACGTGCAACGTTATTTGTCTTATGCAACTCATTAGTAAGACCGAAACTAGAATATGGTTCTATTATCTGGAGTCCTTCAGGCACTAAGTACAGTACATCAAATTAACTGATAGAGTACAAAAGCAGTTCTTAAAGTATGTGTACTGGAAACAGTCACACGAGTACCGGACATTTCTGCCCTACTCTACAATGTTATCACACTTTGGGGTTAAAACTTTAGAACAAAGACGTAAAAAGTGCATGATGTTAATTTTGTAAAAAAATATTTGATAGTATAATTTTATTAATGATGAAGAATTGCTTGAAATTATACCATTTTACGTTCCTCAAAAGTCTGACAGGTTCAAGAATTTATGTTACATTAAGAAATGCCACACAGAAACCCATAAGAATTCTTCTTTTAATAAAATTGTGAAACTTTATAATAAATTAAACATATATAATTTGCATATCTTTTTTAATGACTCAAATCAATTTGAATTGGAGTGTGAAACTTTCCTATAAAACATATACTGTCGAATAGTATCTCCGTTTTCTGTGCATGTCTGATTTCATTCTTCTAGTTGTTCAGACGAAAATTGAACTGAACCTTCTATATATTTTTAACTTGGTAATGACTTGGCAGTTTCTATCATCCACAGCGGGTAGTAACTGTACTGTTGCATGCCCGTAACGGTGCCTCTGGCTACTCACGGAAGCCGCCAGAAGAAGAACTAAATGGAGCTCATGGGGTTATTAAATGACAATAAATCATAATTTAAACAAAGTTACTTTTTGTCTGACCGAGACTACCGAAGTTAGGATAACAGGGTGTTTCATAACTCGCTTCCCAGAAATAACAGCTCTCGAACGGGGCCCTATAGAAGGAAAACCAGGACAAATTGATGACGGTGATGATTATGGCTAAATTTCACAGAACTTAGAGAATTAGTCTAGACTGGTCCGATAATAATTAAGAGGGGGTTCCACAAGGCAGTATTATTGTATGTCTGTGTTTTCTTATGTTTATAAATGAAATGAAATGAAATGAATTGAAATGAAATGAAATGAAATGAAATGAAATGAAATGAAATGAAATGGCGTATGGCTTTTAGTGCCGAGAGTGTCCGAGGACTCACCAGATGCAGGTCTTTTGATTTGATGCCGTAGGCGACCTTCGCGTCGTGATGAGGATGAAATGATGATGGAGACGACACATACACCCAGCCCCTGTGCCAGAGAAATTAACCAATTAAGTTTAAAATTCTCGACCCTGCAGGGAATCGAACGTGGGAACCCTGTGACCAAAGGTCAGCACGCTAACCATTTAGCCATGGAGCGGGTCATGTTTATAAATAACATGAGTGAAGGACTGTAATCTCAGGTAAGGCCTTTTGGGGATGATGTTTTCCTGTATGCAGTAGTGAATAAGTTACAAGATTGTGAGCGATTAAAAGGACCTCGAAAGAGGTGGTGGTGGTGATTTCTGTTTTAAGAGGAAGTACAATTGGGCAACAATCCTCTGTATAACACTAATCAGAGAGAAAAACTGGAAGGGATCCGACACTTCGAAAAGTGAAAGCATCGGTCAAAGGAAGTCAAGGGCCACGAAAGGCGTGAAAATGAAAGATTCCCCAGTCCTCCATACGTAATACCGTCGGGGTGGGAAAAGAACAAGAGTTGACCAAGGGAGGTCGGATATGACAGATGAAAGTGAGGAGCCTGGCTCAAGTAAGTGGAAGCAATGCTAGAATTCAGTTATGGGCCCAGTGCCCGCCGACCCCTGGTTCAGAGCCCCTGGGGCCCCTATTAGTCACCTCTTACGACAGGCATGGGATACCCGGGGTGTTATTTTACCGTCCCCACCCACAAGGTGATCTGGCTCAGGGAAAATATTTGTGCATTTCCAGCATTAGATTTTATCCTGGGTAGAACCCGTAGGCCGTCCATGTGCGTCAATTCAAAATACCTGCATCAGCCCTTCTCCGTGGACCACACGCAGTTACCATTTGTGACGGTAATGTGATCAAGAGGAGTGAAATACATTTAAAAAAAAAAGAAAATTAAAAACTTTATACTTCCTTCAGCCATAGGACGAAAGTATACAATATAGGCTTCTTTCTCCACCTACTTCAGAAGACACGCCATTATGATACACAGTGCCAAAAACTATCTTTGCTCAAAAAAGGAATGAGCGAATGATATTTTGCATTCTTCGCACTTAATATTATTTTTTTAACTTGTACTATATATGGCAGAATATGGCCCCGATTCTCAACGCTGCTAGGTGCTGGCACCACTTAGCTCCAAACAGTGCATCTGGACGAATTATTGTTCGATATTTTCTGAATTTCAGATTAACTGGGATTTTGATATCACAACTCAACCATCTGGCACTTACTATTGATCGCACTTGATCTTGACCCTTTAGGTTGTAAGCTGGGCCCTAGATATCCAGACGTAGTAACCATTGTCAAATCATTCAACTTTTGGATCCTACCGGTATCTGGGCCTGTTACAAGATACTGTCGAGGTGACCTAACTGGCTGAGACAATCATACCAAGATTGAATATACTGGAACTTGAGACTACATCATAATCAGCATAGAGCATGAAAATGGATTGTTTTATACAGTACCTATACAAATGTTCCCCTATGGCGGGAAAATATGAGGAAGGAAACTTGTGCTACTTTTGTCAAAAACTGAATGTCAGCAGACAGAGCTACCATATCCACACAGTGTTGGGTCGAAAATGTAATTTAGAACACTTAGAAGTAAGCTAAGTCATCCAATGAGAGCTAAGATAGGATGAGGTGTGTAGAATGGAGCGAAAACCTTAAAATCGAATTTTCCGGTATTACTTGACCCTACCGGGTCTTAATAAGGCTGTCATAGAATGATCTTTTGTCTTTGCTAGCGGCATAATGTACGGAAAGAGGAAGTGAGTGCTCTCTCGTAGTTAATACGTGGTGGCGGCAGACTGCGCTAATGTAGCAATAGATGAACCGCGCTGTTCGCGATAATACTATACAATAAGCGGGCGCGGCAATGTATAATCTACACGAAATAAATTCTCTAAGACTTCCAGGTGCCAAAATGACTTTTGAATTATTGCCTTTCATGTGCCATGTGTGTACAGTCCAGGATTATTTGAATGGAGAAAGCTGGTAAACACACTAATGTAATGGCTTCATGTTATCCTCTGGAAAGATTTGGACACCGGTAATTCTGAAATGACTGATATATAGTTGAAACTAACTTATTATGCATTTCACGTTATCTTAGACATATACTACCGGGCGAGTTGACCGTGCGGTTAGGGGCGCCCAGCTGTAAGCTTGCATCCGGGATATAATGGGTTGGAACCCCACTGTCGGCAGCCCAGGAAATAGTTTTTCGTGGTTTCCCATTTTCACACCAGAGAAATGCTGGGGCTGTACCTTAGTTAAGGCCACGGCCGCTTCCTCCCCACTCCTACGCCTTCCCTGTCCAATTGTCGTCATGAGACGTAACTGTGTCGGTGCGACGTAAAGCAAATAGCCAAAAAAAAAAAAAAAGACATATACGAAACGTGTTAACACACTCTCGAAAGCGTTAGTTGTCCGAAACCTTGGAGAACTTCCGGGACGATTTCGCTGATTTGGACGATAGCAGCTCATTCCTTATTTCCTTCGCACGGAGGAAGAATCGGCCCTTAATGTAATGAAACACTAATTTTCCCACAATATCATAACTGTGATCACTGCTGCATCCAAAGTCGATAAATTTTGTTCTGATCGCAGTTTTTCTGAGACGAACTCTTGTACTTGCAATAGCAACCTAAACACACACACGATGAAGGATAAATATCGCAAGCCTTTCTTGGTGCCATAATATTTAATGAGGGTAAATGTTGCCAGTGGAAGCTCAGGTGGCTGTTTACTACGAAGGGTGCGAGCGCAATCTAAGCAATCAACATATTTGTCATTTTTTCTTACTATGTAACCTGCCAAGTGAAGCACTAAATTCGGTTTTGAAAGTTTTCTCTCGTAAGGAAGAGTTATTTCAATTTCCCAGTCCGTGAGTGCTATTTTCCTTTAATTTTGACCTCTGCAGAACCTTTAATGTCTTTATTCTTACGTTCACTTTCTTTAGCCATTGCACGGATATGTCTAACAAATTAAGTGAGGGGGAGTCCATCACTGACTCGCAATTTGCGGTCGAATTTAAGACGAGTTTGGTAGGTACATACACAGACTGCAGCATGTGTAAATGTAAAAGGCCCACAGTGGAAGGGTGATCGTCACAACTAAGGGAACGTAAAATACCGCAATGGCGCTCCAAAGGATCTTGATTAAATTTTGCCTTCAGGACATACCTAAATCCTCTGCTCCGCAAGTAGTCCGCCATTTCCAGAGTACTTTTTAAGTTTACTCTTTATGATTCCAAGCTCCTTGAAGATGCAAATGTGTTATTCTGAGATGTAATGTTTTCTAAAATTTCAAGCAATGTTTTGCGTGACGGAGAATCGTTATAAAGCCCTTTTACGGGCAATGTGAATTAAGGGCATCTGCAAGATTATTGATTTCTCGTGTGAAAATTTCTGTGTGATCACTATCACTGATTCATTAGGCTTAATTTCTCTAAACAGCTTAATTGCGTCGGCTACGCTGTTACTGAATTACTAAAAAGATAACCTGGTGTTCATACTCTGAAATAAGGTTGGGTCTATGTGAGAGGATGTTATCTTAGGACAGAGCAGCGAACTCGGAAGAAGTGTCAATTTGATATAACTGTCTATAAAAGGTGTAATTCACCTCTTTGCTTTTACACAGTAAAAGAACGTTATCGTGGAAATAATTACGTATGCACTTCAAATCATGCACGGAATCAGAAAATGCCCACACTCGTCTTTGATGATCTTCCGGATTTTCAATGGAGCATTTTATTTAATCATTCTTCCCTCAAATTCCCAAATTCATCCACTCCATTTTGTTACACTGACTTCCATCCCACGTAAAACCAATTACTTTCACCCCAGCTTGTTCCAGTTGAATTATGACCTGAATTATTTCTTTTGACAATAGCTCTCCAGGAGTTGCATTCCTGCTAGCATACACTGCAAGCAGGCTGGATCCAGCTGTGCATCAAAGGGACAAACAAGCGCGTGATTGGCAAGGACGTTCTTTTTGTCGTAGATAGTTTCATTTCCTAAATTAACAAATCCGTCAAGTGTCAATGTAGTTGTATTAATTTCACTTCATCAAAAATCACTATTCCTAGTCGCTTTTTTTCGTCTTGCTCGTTTAAACAAAAAGCTTTATTTGCATTCACAGCATTTCCATTAACACCAAAATTACATTTGAACCCTTTGCATAGTCGTCTCAAAAGAGCTACGGTAGGGAGAGGAAGTAACTCATGTTTTTTTTTTTTTTTTTTTTTTTTTGCTTTACGTCGCACCGACACAGATATGTCTTATGGCGACGATGGGACAAGGAAGGGCTAGGAGTGGGAAGGAAGCGACCGTGGCCTTCATTAAGGTACAGCCCCAGCATTTGCCTGGTGTGAAAAAGGGAAACCACTGAAAACCATTTTCAGGGCTGCCGACAGTGGGGTTCGAACCTACTATCTCCCGAATACTGGATACTGGCCGCACTTAAGCGGCTGCAGCTATCGAGCTCGGTAAACTCATGCTTCAACAATGTCTGCAGTCCTTAGGGGATTTGATTTTCAAAAGCAAACTATCTAAATAAATTAATTAGAACAGCGCATACCTTTGAGACTGGTGTTACATTTTTTGAGCATTGTGTCTACAATTATATTTTGTTTCTTGATAAGGAACTTAAGACTGTCTTCAGCTTTACTTGCCACATCGACTTAATTTATAATCTGCTTTAATTTAGCTCTGCATGCAACTTCTTTTTCGTTCTAGTTAGATTCCTACCAAGGTTTTCAACCTGTCTTCTCAAATCTATAATAGTTCTAAAAGCACCAACGTCACTATCAGCTACTTTACAGGGACAAACTGAGACCAGGTTCTTTTATTTTTACATTATCGTCACTATTAAGTATTTTAGATGTAGAGGTAAAATTGAGTTCATTACATTCTAAGTTACTACTGTTAATATTATCATTAACAACATGTTCTTTGAGTAACTCTCATTTCAATGGTGCTTTTCGAATTTTCAGGGACTTGCTTAAATAGGACGGTAAGTTTGGAAAAATTTGAGGGAGCTTTAAGCTCCACCTTATTCTCGGTATTTCAACTTTTTCCCCATTAATAATAAACGAGGCCGCCTATGTGGTGTAGTGGTTAGCGTGATTAGCTGCCACCCCCGGAGGCCCGGGTTCGATTCCCGGCTCTGCCACGAAATTTGAAAAGTGGTAAGAGGGCTGGAACGGGGTCCACTCAGCCTCGGGAGGTCAACTGAGTAGAGGTGGGTTCGCTTCCCACCTCAGCCATCCTGGAAGTGGTTTTCCGTGGTTTCCCACTTCTCCTCCTGGCGAATGCCGGGATGGTACCTAACTTAAGGCCACGGCCGCTTCCTTCCTTCTTCCTTGCCTATCCCTTCCAATCTTCCCATCCCTCCACAAGGCCCCTGTTCAGCATAGCAGGTGAGGCCGCCTGGGCGAGGTACTGGTCATACTCCCCAGTTGTATCCCCCGACCAAAGGTCTGAAGCTCCAGGACACTGCCCTTGAGGCGGTAGAGGTGGGATCCCTCGCTAAGTCCGAGGGAAAAACCGAACCTGGAGGGTAAACAGATGATGATGATGATGATGAATAATAAACGAGTCTACCTTTATAATAAGATCTTCCGAAAAATGACACTCACAAATCCTAGAATTACGCGTAAGCTGCATATCTTTTCTTGGGATCGTTCTAGCCCACTCAGAGAAATGCTCCTCTTTTTCAGCTGGTGAGAAGAAATGTTTATCTTCGCCTGACCTGTAACCAGATCGACACACCGGCACAATGCATAACGGCATTTTCACACTCACTATATTCCAAAATATAGTTATTATACTCAAAAAATCACTCCCGCTACAAGTAAAAACGCGCGTGGCGCGCACCCAGTATAAACAATACCTTGTTCATCCAAAGCGATCGTTGCGCTTTAGTGGCAAATTTCCTCACTGCAGCCACTAGTTTCTCCATTGCTGAAATGGGAAGCGAGTCGAAGTGCTCTCACTACCTCTTTCTATTCGCTATGCTAGTGGTTGAACTTCATGCTAATACACTGAAGACCGTCGCCATAAGACCTATCTGTGTCGGTGCGACGTAAAGTCCCTAGCAAAAAAAAAAAAAAAAAATACACTGAAGATTTTTGGCAACGCAAGATGGGAAAGAGCTAGAGATGGAGAAGTAGCGTGCTCTTAATTAAGGTTCAGCGCCTGCACTTGCCTAGTATGAAAATTATAAAAAGAGGATTCGACCCCACCAACTTCCCAGTGCAAGTTCACAGCAGCTGAGCAACCCGAAATAAGCAGCATCTCACTCACTTTTCATAAAATATGTAAGTATATTTTCAAGTAGACTATCGCTATTATAGGAATAAAACTACACCATAACTTCCCTACCAAGTACCTTATCGAAATCTATCGTTGGCGATCGAGTGGTGGTGGTGGTGGTGGTGGTGGTGGTGGTCGTGGTGATTATTGTTTTAAGAGGAAGTACAACTAGGCAACCATCCTCTATAGAACACTAATCAGGGGAGAAAATGGAAGGGATTCGACACTTCGAAAAGTGAAGATATCGGCCAAGGAAAGACAAGGGCCATGAATGGCGTGAGAACGAAAGACTCCCTAGGGCTGGGAACCTAATAGCGTAGGGATCAGAAAAGAACAAGAGTTGACCAAGGGTGGTTGGTTAGGGTAGATGGAAGTGAGGAGCCTGGCACAAGTAAATGGAAGCCATGCCAGGACTCAGCTAAGGGCTCCATGGTCGTCAAATCACGTTCCAAAGTTGAGGTCCTCTGGGGCCCATTTAGTCGCCTCTTACGACGGGCAAGGGATACCGTGGTGTTATTCTAATGCCCCCTGCCACAGGGGGGGTCCCAAGTCAAGAGCCTGGTTATTGTTGTTTTGAGAGGAAGTGCAACTAGGCAACCATGTTCTATATAACACTAATAAATTAGAGAGAAAAAGTGAAAATGATCCGACAATTCGAAAAATGAAAATATCGGCCAAAGAAAGACAAGGGCCATGAATGGCGTGAGAATGAGACTTCCTAGTCGTCGAATGCTCTAGTAACGTCGATGTCGGGAAAGAACAAGAGTTGACCAAGGGAGGTCGGATAATGAGGGTGGAAAGCCTTGCACAAATAAGTTGAAACAATACTAGGACTCACCTAAGTGACCCAAGGTCACAAACCCACGCTCCAAAGTTACACCTGGGCCCATTTTAGCTGCCTCTTCTGAAGACAGGGGTTATCTTGGGTGCTTTTCTACCTCCTCCATTCTACAGGAAGTAACAGAGAGAGAGAGAGAAGTAGGTGACGAAGATTGGACTCACTCTTCAATAATTTAATGATAATATTTTTTTGAACTAAGCGAGCCCACAGACCTTGTTAAAAACAGAGGATTTTGGATGCTCTTAATTAATTCACAGAGGATTGCAGACTGAACGCCGAAAGGCATAACATTCTATAATGTAGGTGCATGATGTTTATTATACCGGTAACGTATACGTGCCTTTTAAGCGTGCTTATTTCTGACTGACCGGTTTACACTGACCCACAGGTGGTTCGAATGAACTGAAAGTTCTACGACACATTAAATGTAATTTAACTATGTTTTAGAATACTGCGGTAAAGGCGTAATCTACTGTAATCAACGGTGAGATTAGTTACTGTTAATATTATAACATGGATGGTAACTTGCACTTCACTTATTCGCTCAAACTTCCACCAATTTTCAAAGACACGTCTTTAATCGCGAACACGCCCTTTTGTTCAACGATCATCAGGAGCGTTAATCACCTCCGATAACTACCATCTCCGTTACTTATTAAAACACGTTTTAGGCGTATTACGTTGAGGAATGTCGCAATGTACTAAGCCAGCTTTGGCTATATTACATCACGTGCTTTAAGTATAATATTATGATTCTCTTATAGAGACTGCTCTCTCAAATTATTTCTCAGATATTAAAAGTAATTTATATATAATCTATATACTGTCTGCCATTCAATCAATACAGAGAAAACTAGAATCTTTCAACAGCTGATTTTTTTTTTTTTTTTTTTTTTTTTGCTAGTTGCTTTACGTCGCACCGACACAGATAGGTCTTATGGCGACGATGGGACAGGGAAGGGCTAGGAGTGGGAAGGAAGCGGCCGTGGCCTTAATTAAGGTACAGCCCCAGCATTTGCCTGGTGTGAAAATGGGAAACCACGGAAAACCATTTTCAGGGCTGCCGACAGTGAGGTTCGAACCTACTATCTCCCGAATACTGGATACTGGCCGCACTTAAGCGACAGCAGCTATCGAGCTCGGTCACAGCTGAAATTGATACCTGTTCTAGTTTATCCCCTTTTTACAAGAAAAATACTACGAACCTCTCTCGATGACGACTTTTATACTCTTTTAAAGAAAAATGCATTTCTTTCAAGGGATTAATTCCGGGGAAAATAGTGGTCAGTACAGCAATTCCCAGGGCCATCGAGCGAACAAATCAGCCACACCTTGCACTGCATGCGGCCGAGCGTTGTCGTGCGAAGTGATGAGAAGGTTCTGCAGAAAATGTTGCCGCTTCTATCTCAAAGCTAGTCGCAGGTTGCGTTCCAAAAATGAACAGTAACACTTCACATTGTGGAGGAACGTAATGCGTTAGGATAACACAATCACAGTCGTACACGAGAATAACCACCACTTTCACACTGATGGGGTTCAGACGAACGTTCGATCTTCATGGTGACCCGTAATGACGCTTTCGATCGATTGGCATTTCAGTTGTGGCTCGTACGATTTGGCCCTTGTCTCATCCAGCGTAATGTTACGTCGTAGGAAAGCCTATCCTTTGCGCACGTAGCGCTCCAAGTGGTTACGAGCGGCGTCATATCGTAACCATATCGGTAGATGCTGAGTGGGTCTCGGCCCATTAGTGGCCACGTGGCTGGTCCTTGTTCCAAGAGCTCTGCACTCTGACCGGCCAACCGAGCAGAGGAGGGGTTGTCACGGCTCCACCATGGCTCTACGCCTCTGCATTCGGGAGACGGGACAGGGCTAGACCTCACGGCTGGCCCCAACTGTCGGCTTTACTGAGAGTGGTCTTCCGTGGTTTTCTATTCTCCTGCACTAAGGCGAATGCCGGGACAGTTCCTAGTATAGGCCACGGCCGCCAACTCCCTCACTTTCTCTGTGCATCTCCTTCACCGTAACAAATCTCCCCGCCTGAGATACGGCGTCACAGTCTAAGAGGCCCGCCTCCCCCTTCAGGGGAGGAATGAAAACATTTTAGTAGTAGTAACGATTTCTGCATTTCCGTCAAATCACGCGGAACCCAATTGCTATGCAATTCCTCTCATGCCGAGGCGTTCCTTCAGAATGTGAAGCACGGTCGTATGCGCTAATCCGGTATCTCGGACCAGCTCACGAATCGTATGGTTTTGATCAGCGTCCAAAAACGCGACAATTGCATCACTTCTTCTTCATTGACACTAGGACGACCTGGCTGACGCATGTCTGCCACATTTTAGCGTTCCTCGTTGAAGGTTTTTATCCACTGTGCCACTGCTCTGTAAGGCAATGTACACTGACTGACAGAGCAAATGCAACACCAAGAAGGAGTGGTCAGAACTTTATGCCAATTGCAGGGTAGACTGACGTCACTGAGGTATGCTCATGATGTGAAATGCGCCGCTGTGCTGCGCACGTAGCGAACGATAAATGGGACACGGCTTTGGCGAATGGCCCACTTCCTACCGTGATTTCTCAGCCGACAGTCATTGTAGAACGTGTTGTCGTGTGCCACAGGACACGTGTATAGCTAAGAATGCCAGGCCGCCGTCAACGGAGGCATTTCCAGCAGACAGACGACTTTACGAGGGGTATGGTGATCGGGCTGAGAAGGGCAGGTTGGTCGCTTCGTCAAATCGCAGCCGATACCCATAGGGATGTGTCCACGGTGCAGCGCCTGTGGCGAAGATGGTTGGCGCAGGGACATGTGGCACGTGCGAGGGGTCCAGGCGCAGCCCGAGTGACGTCAGCACGCGAGGATCGGCGCATCCGCCGCCAAGCGGTGGCAGCCCCGCACGCCACGTCAACCGCCATTCTTCAGCATGTGCAAGACACCCTGGCTGTTCCAATATCGACCAGAACAATTTCCCGTCGATTGGTTGAAGGAGGCCTGCACTCCCGGCGTCCGCTCAGAAGACTACCATTGACTCCACAGCATAGACGTGCACGCCTGGCATGGTGCCGGGCTAGAGCGACTTGGATGAGGGAATGGCGGAACGTCGTGTTCTCCGATGAGTCACGCTCCTGTTCTGTCAGTGATAGTCACCGCAGACGAGTGTGGCGTCGGCGTGGAGAAAGGTCAAATCCGGCAGTAACTGTGGAGCGCCCTACCGCTAGACAACGCGGCATCATGGTTTGGGGCGCTATTGCGTATGATTCCACGTCACCTCTAGTGCGTATTCAAGGCACGTTAAATGCCCACCACTACGTGCAGCATGTGCTGCGGCCGGTGGCACTCCCGTACCTTCAGGGGCTGCCCAATGCTCTGTTTCAGCAGGATAATGCCCGCCCACACACTGCTCGCATCTCCCAACAGGCTCTACGAGGTGTACAGATGCTTCCGTGGCCAGCGTACTCTCCGGATCTCTCACCAATCGAAGACGTGTGGGATCTCATTGGACGCCGTTTGCAAACTCTGCCGCAGCCTCGTACGGACGACCAACTGTGGCAAATGGTTGACAGAGAATGGAGAACCATCCCTCAGGACACCATCCGCACTCTTATTGACTCTGTACCTCGACGTGTTTCTGCGTGCATCGCCGCTCGCGGTGGTCCTACACCCTACTGAGTCGATGCCGTGCGCATTGTGTAACCTGCATATCGGTTTGAAATAAACATCAATTATTCGTCCGTGCCGTCTCTGTTTTTTCTCCAACTTGCATTCCTTTCGAACCATTCCTTCTTGGTGTTGCATTTGCTCTGTCAGTCAGTGTAGATTTCCCGCAAGCCTTTTGAAGACCTTGATGACACTGTCGTGCTGTATGACTTTTCGCCATTCAATCTTTACCTAACTCTGATGTTCCAGTTTCGAAAACTCCGTGACAATACTACCTTAGACTACCAGCTGACACGAGGCTCTGTCATTCTCTCCAGTTCGCATGCGCGTGATGTGGGAAGGGAGAGTCCATGTCCATATGAAGAGGTACACTTTTAAATTTCTTTAGATGAAAATGAAATGTCGTATGGCTTTTAGTGCCTGGATATCCCGGGACGGGTTCGACTCGCCAGGTGCAGATCTTTCTATTTGACACCCGTAGGTGATCTGCGCGAATTCCTTTAGATTATATTGAACCAGTAGGAGGATTTTTCACAGATTCTACTTTGAAACGGTTCCTATCTCAGTCCATTGTGCTGAGATCTTTCATTTTGCTCTGGTATACAAAAAAAAGTATTCTTCAAGCTTGAATAACTCTGAACTACAATCAACTGACGTGAATTCAAATGTATCTTTGTGTGTACTGGAATATGGAGCAGTCGTATGGGATCCACACCAAACAGGACTCATTAAGGAACTTGAGATGGTACAGCGAAAGGCTGCATGATTCGTGCTTAATGATTTCAATCCTAGAAGTAGCGTGACAAATATGATAGAAAAAATTGGGTGGGAGACGCTGGGGACTAGAAGGGAACAAACATGGTTATGCATCATGTAAATGCTTAGACCAGGGCCTCTCGGAGTGCATGCGCTTGGTGCATGCGCTGTGCACGGTGCAAAAGACGACTTCGCTTGGTTGACCAGAGTGCAGACCCCCCCCCCACTCCTCGATTTGGAGCAATAGCGCTATCTCTCTCTTTCCCCCACGCCTGTCTCGCTCGCTCCCCCTGTCTCCCTTTTCCTCACTTGCTGCGTAGCGCTCCAAATCCGAGCCGAATTGAGCTTAGCCGAGTAGCCCAGAGACGAAGGGTTGGTCCGAGCCGTGCCGAGCGGGAGCGATGCACAGTACAAGGAGCTCCTGCGCCTCGATTTGCACGCGTGAGATTTTGGGCGTTTGAGAGGCCCTGGCTTAGACGAATAAGCCAGCTTGGGAAGAGTTGACCATTTGACTGGAAAGCCCCTGTTACATAAGTAGGACAGATCATCCGCTTAAAGTAAAAGGTAGATCGCAGAAAACTATGGTAAGTATTCGTTCGTAAATCGGTGAATTGATGTCTTAGAACCATTTCCCAAAAACGTAATATCCTGCAAGAATTGACTCCAGCATACTACAAATTGTGTGTAAATTGTGATGTCACATTTTAATGGACTGCAAATTGTAGTATTAAGGCATTTGAATTATTTAAGGTATATTTGTACATGAACGTGCTGTATTCACATTGCTAAGATAATAGTAATTGGGCCGCTCAATCTACTGTAGTCATAGTGTAAAATTTTGAAGTAATTAAAGTACGTGTGAATTTTTATATTACGGTGTTTTAATGTTAAGCTAGTAGTAAGCTCAACCTATAGTACTGTAAGCCGTAGTATTAAGCACTGGAAATACTTTAGTTGTATGTGAATTCGTATATGATGACGCTAGATTTAGAATGTTAAACTAGTAGTAGTAATTCTTGTAATATTTTCTTTCCAGTGAAATTGCCTGTTGTACTACTTTGTTGCCGTTGTTGTTATTGTTGTTTTTGTTGTAAGTTATAGTGTAAAATTTTGAAATACTTAAGGTTCGTGTGAATTTGTATATGACAGTGTTTTAATGTTAAGCTAATAGTAAGCTGAACCTATAGTATTGTAAGCCGTAGTGTTCAGCACTGGAAATAATTAAGTTGTGTGGGAATTTTTCTATGACGATACTGGATTTAGAATGTTAAACTAGTAGCAGTACTTCTTGCAGTATTTTCTTTCCATGGAATTGCTTGTTGCACTCTTGTTGTTGTAGTTGTTGTTGTTTGGTTGTTAATGTTGTGTATTTATGTTTTAAATTTACGTTATCATCATCATCATCATCTGTTTACCCTCCAGGTTCGGCTTTTCCCTCGGACTCAGCGAGGGACCTCACCTCTACCGCCTCAAGGGCAGTGTCCCGGAGCTTCAGACTCTTGGTCGGGGGATACAACTAGGGAGAATGACCAGTACCTCGCCCAGGCGGCCTCACCTGCTATGCTGGACAGGGGCCTTGTGGAGGGATGGGAAGATTGGAAGGGATAGGCAAGTAAGAGGGAGGAAACGGCCGTGGCCTTAAGTTAGGTACCATCCCGGCATTCGCCTGGAGGAGAAGTGGGAAACCACGGAAAACCACTTCCAGGATGGCTGAGGTGGGAATCGAACCCACCTCTACTCAGTTGACCTCCCGAGGCTGAGTGGACCCCGTTCCAGCCCTCGTACCACTTTTCAAATTTCGTGGCAGAGCCGGGAATCGACCCCGGACCTCCGGGGGTGGCAGCTAATCACGCTAACCACTATACCACAGAGGCGGACAAATTTACGTAATCACATTACTTTAAGTGACCATTGCCACAGGGATATTTTCCCATTGCGACGTATTTGTTAATAATAATAAATAATAAAAATACTTTACTGATTTCTGACTACAAGGTAACTTGTTAAATCCAGGGTCATTAGTACTCTCGTTCAGGAATTGTTTGAGATAGAAGAACTGATCAAAATATTTCACATCATCAATTTGAAAGGGTTTGGCTTAAAAATACAGAACACATTTTTCAACATCACAATAATCAATATCACTTTACAGCGCCATCCATTTAAAACAGGCTATCTCATCATAACCGGTTATCTTCTGTCAACTGTCACATATGAACATAGCAGTGTTCTGGCGGGGTTTGTCGAGAGAGAAGTATACAGTAGACAGAGTGGAGAATAGCGTCATACATACATATTTACATACATACATAAATATTATAGACCGTTATGCCTTGCAGCGTTTAGTCTGCAAGCATCTGTGAATTTACTAAATGTCGCCACAATCCTCTATTTGCAGCTAGTACTGTGGCCCCATTTAGTTCCACACCACTTATCTTTAAATCGTTAGAAACTGAGTAACCATCGTAGTCTTGATCTCCCTCTACTTCTCTTACCCACCATAACAGAGTCCATTATTCTCCTAGGTAACCTGTCCTCCTCCATTCGCCTCACATTACCCCACTACCGAAACCGCTTTATGCATAAAGTTTTGTCCATCGAGTTCATTCCTATCTTAGCCTTTATTTCACCATACCGGGTTCCCTCCTGCCATTGTCCCCACCTGTTTTTACCAGCAATCGTTCTCGCTACGTTCATGTCTGTTACTTCTCATTTATGAATAAGATATCCAGAGTCCATCCATCATTCACTCCCGTACATCAAAGCTGGTAAAACAGACCGATGTAAATATAGTTTAGTCCAGGAGCTGACTCCTTCTTACAGAATACTGTTGATTGCAACTGCACCTTGATTCAATCTCACTTACAATACTACCTACCATCCTGGTGGTTCATGGTGTGGGCTACTGTAGTCACGTCCGAGTTTGTGAACCATGGGCAACGGCTGAGTGGCCTAGTAAATGGTCCTGAGATTCGGGATACCAGCTGCTACGGAATGGGAGTAGGCATCTCGGACATATTCTGAGTCATGGCCCTACTTATGCTCAGACGGCTAGAACTATACAGACCGGGCGAGTTGGCCGTGCGGTTAGGAGCGCGCAGCTGTGAGCTTGCATCCGGGAGATAGTGGGTTCGAACCCCACTATTGGCAGCCCTGAGGATGGTATTCCGTGGTTTCCCATTTTCACACCAGGCAAATGCTGGGGCTGTACCTTAATTAAGGCCACGGCCGCTTCCTTCCCATTCCTAGGCCTTTCCTATTCCTATCGTCGCCATAAGACCTATCTGTGTCGGTGCGACGTAAAACAAATAGAAAAAAAAACTATACAGGGTGAAGCGAAATTCGCGCACTCGGGCGTTGCAGTGCAACTCCTCACATGCCCGCAATAAAAAAATGTCTCTCACAAAAGTTCGTCCTGCGAGTATATCCGGGAGAAAAAGGCAACACTGTAACCACATGTAGGGTAACTACCTCTGTCAGCACAAATTAGTCGTGCTGTTCAGTTGGTGCAGTGGATAGAGTTTTGGGTTAGCATGCAGGAGGTCGAGGGGTTGACCCTGGTTTGAGGAGCATGTATTTTATTTCGTAAATGTAGTCCAGGTGGTATGGTGTCTGGCATCTTAATCATCAACAGCGATTGCAGCGGGTCCTCTAGAAACCATTTGCACTTACATACTACGATCCTACAAAGGTACGAACATTCGTTTTCATGGGTCAGCTTTGAAAAACGTCCTTTGCACTACGTGGGCGTGAATTTATTCGCACCATTTCGTCTACTAGGTGCGTTACGTGTTCAGCGTTACTAAGTTGTGTAAATGTAGGATACATGTGACCTAAAAAACGGTGTCTTACTGTACTACAGTATGTAATGTCCGATGGAAAAAACAAATAAAAAGTGCGCCTCAACCCAGGTTCGAACCCTCGAACTCCTGCATGCCAACCTAAAACTCCATCCACTGCAGCAACTGTACGGCACGGCTAATACGTGCTGACAGAGATAGTTACCCTACATGTGGTTACAGTGTTGCCAGATTGCCACTCTTCAACGTTCGTTTTCTGCCAGATATACTCGCAGGACGAACTTTTGTGAGAGACTGTTTTTTTTATTGCTGGCATGTGAGGAGTCGAGCTGCGACGCCCGAGTGCGCGAATTTCGCTTCACCCTGTATAATCCACCGGTTGTCTCTAACCCGTTAGAGGAGAGACCCTCACTTGGACTATGTGTAAGTAAGGGTATCATCCTACTTCACAGAATTTATCGAGCTCAGAACATTTTAAGTAAATAGCGATTATTATCAAAATACAAGTCAAGTATGGAATAATCGCATGTAGCCCTACTGTAAATCGACACAATATCGATGATGCCTTCACGTAATAAAGAATACTTATAAAAACGAAGCAGTAAAACAAATATCTCAAACTAAGTAGATTCACTAAAAATGGAGGACATTGCGATCTTTTTAAATAATCCACCCGAACCCCTGACAACGGTCCGGATAAAATACGACGTCTGGTCCCCCTACCTCTAGGGAATCATGATTTAATTTCAGGGACTGTGAAAACGTCCGCCTCTGTGGTGTAGTGGTTAGCGTGATTAGCTGCCACCCCCGGAGGTCCGGGTTGGATTCCCGGCTCTGCCACGAAAATTTGAAAAGTGGTACGAGGGCTGGAACGGGGTCCACTCAGCCTCGGGAGGTCAACTGGGTTCGATTCCCACCTCAGCCATCCTCGAAGTGGTTTTCCGTGGTTTCCCACTTCTCCTCCAGGCGAATGCCGGGATGGTACCTAACTTAAGGCCACGGCCGCTTCCTTCCCTCTTCCTTGTCTATCCCTACCAATCTTCCCATCCCCTTCCCATCCCTCCACAAGGCCCCTGTTCAGCATAGCACGTGAGGCCGCCTGGGCGAGGTACTGGTCATACTCTCCAGTTGTATCCCCCGACCAAGAGTCTGAAGCTCCAGGACACTGCCCTTGAGGCGGTAGAGGTGGGATCCCTCGCTGAGTCCAAGGGAAAAGCCGAACCTGGAGGGTAAACAGATGATGATGATGATGATGATGACTGTGAAAACAATATCAACAACATTGAAAGAATTCAAATTCGTTAAGGTTTTTATTTCAATCATAGAATGGTAAGGGGTTCGCCCCATTGTTGACACACCACGGCGCACAAGCCATCGGCGTCTTGGAGAGCTGTTGCATTCAAAACTGACCAGCTCGCTCTACACTGGGGCGAAACGCTGGTAAATCAGGATTTTAGAAACGTGAAGAGCTTGAATATTTTACCCACTTTGTTAATACCTAATTAAATTATTGACATTTTAAATGACTCATTCCATCAGCTTTTAACACCCAGAAGTGCTCTCCATGTACGAAAGTGTATGTCGTGAGTTCTTCTAAGAGGCACTTCTTCAGCAAAGTGTTTTCCGTGATGATACCTAGATTAAAATTCCTAGATACAGTGGACTGAGGCACGAACCAACGCGGAGAACAAAGTACTGTCAGTGTAAACAAATAAATGTTAGCTACACATCTGACAGGTGCAAATGTACCTTTCTGAAGTAACAACGGAATGCCAAGTACTCTACTCTTCAGGGTGAATGCCACTTGGAAGGCATTAAGCGTCGGTTGGTTGAAGTTTCATATGCTGCACTTTTGTCAAGCCCATGCAATTAGAGATTCGCACTACAGTAGTGTGTGCGGAAGGAAGTTATAGGAATGTAGCGACAAGATAACTATTGCATGAAGGGACGAAGGAGGGGAAAAGAAATATCAGCAGAAATTTATCATGGCGCAAGATGTTTTATTTTTAAGTTGCTCCGACACAGATAGGTCTTATGGCGACGATGGAATAGGAAAGGGCTAGCAAGGAAGTGACCGTGGTCTTAATTAAGGTTCAGCCCCAGCATTTGCCTGGTGTGAAAACGGAAAACCATATTCAGGGCTGCCGACGGTGGGGCTCCAACCCACTGTCTCCCAGATGCAAGCTCACAGCTGAGCGCCCCTAACCGCCCGGCCAACTCGCCAGGTCGAGGTGGAATTGTTCTGATGTGAAACAAATTTGAAATTGGTGTGGAGGTCCCTAACGAAAAAACGATGAAAATATTTTAAAGTATTATAGCACAAAAAGTATATATATATGAGAACAGTTCATACTGCCAAAAATGCCTGCGTGGTAGCCATGATGTCCGCCTCTGTGGTGTAGTGGTTAGCGTGATTAGCTGCCACCGCGGGAGGTCCGGGTTCGATTCCCGGCTCTGCCACGAAATTTAAAAAGTGGTACGAGGACTGGAACGGGGTCCACTCAGCCTCGAGAGGTCAACTGAGTAGAGGTGGGTTCGATTCCCGCCTCAGCCATCCTGGAAGTGGTTTTCCCTGGTTTCCCACTTCTCCTCCAGGCAAATGCCGGGATGGTACCTAACTTAAGGCCACGGCCGCTTCCTTCCCTCCTCCTTGCCTGTCCCATCCAATATTCCCATCCCCCGACAAGGCCCCTGTTCAGCATAGCAGGTGAGGCCGCCTGGGCGAGGTACTGGTCATTCTCCCCAGTTGTATCCCCCGACCCAAAGTCTGAAACTCCAGGACACTGCCCCTGAGGCGGTAGAGGTGGGATCCCTCGCTAAGTCCGAGGGAAAAACCGACCCTGGATGGTAAACAGAATAAGAAGAGGAAGGTAGCCATGATCGTTAAGGCGTTGAAGTGTAAACGGTCTGACACCGGGGTTTGCTGGTTCGAGTCCCGTTGTTCGAAAACATTTTCACAATCAGAATGTTGTCCTGGAGGGTAGGGGAGGTGGTGGTATATAATATCTAATCACTAGATTTCGTGCTAAAGTCTCGATTAAATTCTAAACCTCTCCGCAGTGTTCATATGGAGTGAGGACATATGACGCTGTTGATGGTGATTCGTTCATCGGATGGAGAAGTTAAGCATTGATCAGACAGGAGTAGGCTATGTGCCGGCACCGGGTTTCACCCTCTACCTTCCTACTATTATATATCACATCATTTATTTCATCGCATTAACTCCTCTGATGAGGTTGACGTCAGGAAGGGCATCCAGTCATAAAAACCCGCCCCGACAGATTCATCTCACCTCATACCCAACCATGTAGAGAAACTGGACAAGGGTTAAACAAACAAACATAATTATATTACTTTAAAGAAGAAAGATGAATGCATAGGATATGACCAGGGTAGCTGACTTGATACGCATGATGCCATCAGAAGACGGCCACCAAATGAAGGCGGGTGTTAACATTGGCCAACGTTATTTACTACGGCCCGGATTCATATGCACTAAAAACTCCGAAAATATGCATGCGCATATGCACTAAAAATGTCGTAAATATGCACGAAAATATGCACTAAAATTAAAACAAAATACACTTACCAGACGCATTATTTAATTTTAACTCCTTCGATGTTAGGCCCCTTAAAATAACAAGCATCATCATCAGCATTAATTTTAACTCTGTGTTAAATTGATAAATATGTTAAATTCCTTGTAAAATAGAGCATGTCAGTAGGTTTCAACTGTTTTTTCAATGTTTTTTAGGAGTCAATAACTTTCTGTTGACGGCCAGAGTTAATTTATACGCTGAAAATGATCGTTCTATGTCGATGGACGTAACTGGGTAACACTTGAACACTGGCACTGATTGCTCGGAACATTCTTCTGGCAAAATCTTTAGGCATTTTAACAAATGAATCAGGTGAAACACTGCAGTAGACGAAGAGCAAATTAACAGATGAACACACTTGTTTAAGCAAACCTCGGGAGGCTACTGTAAGGAGAAGGAAAGAGGAATGTCAGAAAGAAGAAAATAGCTATTGTGAAAAGCGTCATTATCCGTCTACCTGTTTAAATTGCGACACTGATAGCTTTTTCCTTGATCACTAAAGGCTTCTCGTGTTGCCAAGGGATGTACAATACGTATACAGAGTTCATTAGATTTTTCATTTCGTTCAGAAATTTTAGATAATCGATCACACATAAGAGAAAAATATGCCTGTATATGCACTAACACTCAAAATATGCATTTGAATATGCGCATATGCATTTTTTTAAATCCCGGCCCTAGTTATTACTCATGCCTTGTAACGCAGGTCACGATTTTAACAGTTGAAAATCACTTACCACGGGATGTATCTTGGCGTGTAGGTATCGCACAGACGCGACTGAGCCGTCATTTGATAAATCTTCGCAAGATCTATCATAAAACACCAGAAAAATTGAAATGTGGCCCTAGAAAAAAGAAATACTGAAGGTTTTGTGACTGAAAATTGATTGAATTTGGCATATACGGTATAAAAAAATATTGAAATATAAAGCACAAAAAGAAAAAATGCCGTATCCTTGCAGGCCATGGAGGCCCGAGGAGAAGTAGAAGATGCAGGCTTTTACTTTTCCTAGCGTCAGCACTAAGTGATACCGAGTAATTAGCTCTACGCCGGACGGCCTTTTGAAGCTCGAACAAGCCTACGGGCCGAAAATTCACTGCTTAATTGTAAGACGGGGAAGAGAATACCTAACAATTGGAACTTACCTTAGTGAAGTCCTGCCTTGTTTCAACTCCGGCATAGCTGGAGCAACTATGCAACATCTAACTCCAGTATGCTGGAGGTGAAACAAGGCAGGACTTCAAATTTCAAATTCATAGGTGTTTGGACTAAAATAAACATAAATATTTCCAAATACTTAATGTGACTTGGCAGAATCTGATGATGCTCTCTTGAGAACGAAACATATCCCTCCTTTTTTTATAGTGCGTCTTGTTATTCCTTGTTTAATAAAGTGATTTTTTTCAGGTATGTTGAAAGCTTTTCACTCTTCGGAATGTAAAGGCAAAACAGACAAAGGATTAAGCGAGGTGAGCCAAGGAGACTAAAGGAAATGCTACCCAGAACTGTCCAACCTATCCAATCTTAATAAAAGAAAGATACTTTTGCCCTAATAAAAAGCAAATCAAAGTCATCTCCGTACAGGCCATGAAGGCCCTTCAAGGGATTGAAGGCGAAGGCTTCCCCAATTCGTAACCTCGGCACTTGATGAGGTAGAGAGTTTAGCTTTTCGCCCAGCCAGCCTTTGCCCCCTGGAATTAACTTGGTACTCATTTTTTGTTTTGTCGGCTGAGTGAACCTCACCTATGGAAGTGGAAATCTCTTTTCTTAAATTTTACGACCTTTTGAAGGGGATTCGAAGCCACGCCCTTCCGGGCGAACCCAGCACGCCTCAGCCAACAAGCCCCTGCTTTAGCGCTAATTGGGTTAATGAATTCAGGGGCGTATCCCGAGGTGGGGGTTAGAACACCCTAATGGAAATATTACAAAAAGAAAATAAACAAAAACTGGCAATAAACTAAATAAACATTCAGACTCATGGAAGCGGCCGTGGACTTAATTGAGGTACAGCCCCAGCATTTTCCTGGCGTGAAAATGGGAAACTACGGAAAACCATCTTCAGGGCTGCCGACAGTGAGGTTCGAACCTACTGTCTCCCGAATACTCGATACTGGCCGCACTGAAACGACTGCAGCTATCGAGCTCGGTAGACTTGTAGAACCAACAGATCACTAGTATCAGTGTCTTTATAAAAACTTGTAGAACCAACAGATCACTAGTATCAGTGTCTTTATAATGACAAGTCATCCATACACCTCCATTGTGTTCTACCATCAGTTTGTAACCACAACCACTATCACCCCCATCGGCCGAACCTGGCTACGCTACTGAATTAATACCACAAAGCGAGGCATTACACCTGGCTTATTACGAAAATAAATTTGATAAAGGTCCCCTACAATTTGTTTAGTTTAGATTTTTTTTTTCTAGTTGCTTTACGTCGCACCGTCACAGATAGGTCTTATGGCGACGATGGGACAAGGAAGGACTAGGAGTTGGAAGGAAGCGGCCGTGGCCTTAATTAAGGTACAGCCCCAGCATTTGCCTGGTGTGAAAATGGGAAACCACGGAAAACCATTTTCAGGGCTGCCGACAGTGGAGTTCGAACCTACTATCTCCCGAATACTGGATACTGACCGCACTTAAGCGACTGCAGCTATCCAGTTCGGTAGTTTAGATAAAGAACAGCTATCATGTGTCTTAAAATCCAACCTTTCTATAGTAGCACACACTTAGAACTTGCCGTGTGAGGGACAAAAAGTATGGCACAACTTCTTCAGCATCTAATTTGAGTCAACAAATCACGCAAATGAACTCCGGCTAAGTTGTAGACACAAAAACTTGACCACTCGCTGGTCTCGTGTTCTCTTATTGCACTTGAGGACGAGTGAGATGACCTTGTGAGGCATTCCTCGGAGCTTGCCTTCAAGTGAACTCCTCAAGCAGCTAGACTCACTCCTGAACCACTGAAGACTACAAAGTTATGAATTCAACTTTGAAGCCTAGCTATTGACACTTATTACAATATACCCCTGATGTTGCCCACATTAGATAAGGTAAGATTATAACAAATAATCAGTGGCATTCACTGTATGTTGACAAACAGGCTACAGTAAGAACAGTGGCGTATCCTGGAATCTCCACTGAGTCATGCAACTAGTAACCATGCAGTTAACACAATGTATTAAGTAAATTTCAATTTTACTCACCCTAATTACATGTAAGTGAACTCGAGCCAAACAGTTTTACTGTACGTTTCTGGATTGAACGTGCGTACACAATTCTTGTTTTCTGTTTTTAAATTTACGAGGGTCCGCCTCTGTGGTGTAGTGGTTAGTGTGATTAGCTGCCATCCCCGGAGGCCCGGGTCCGATTCCAGGCTCTGCCACGAAATTTGAAAAGTGGTACGAGGGCTGGAACGGGGTCCACTCAGCCTCGGGAGGTTAACTGAGTAGAGGTGGGTTCGATTCCCACCTCAGCCATCCTCGAAGTGGTTTTCCGTGGTTTCCCACTTCTCCTCCGGCAACTACCTAACTTCAGTACACGACCGCTTCCTTCTCTCTTCCTTGTCTATCCCTTCCAATCTTCCCATCCCCCGCAAGGCCCCTGTTCAGCATAGCAGGTGAGGCGAGGTATTGGTCATCCTCCCTAGTTGTATCCCCCTACCCAGAGTCTGAAGCTCCAGTTCACTGCCCTTGAGGTGGTAGAGGAGGGATCCCTCGCTGAGTCCGAGGGAAAAGCCAACCCTGGAGGGTAAGCAGATTAAGAAGAAGAAGAAGACATTTACGAGGGAAGGTAGAGGTCTCCCGGCTTTAACTATTTGCATCTTTTCATCAAACGAACGGCCAGTAAATGGCTTTTCGAACTGATTTACAATTATATCCGTTTTAGACTCATCCATCGTTAATACCACATGTGCGCAAAATATAATAAAACACCGAAAACACAATGAATTAACTCACTAGTTAGCCACAACTCCAGCTCTGAAGGTAAGTCACCCCAGTGGCATTGGTCAGTTTCGTCACGTTGGGTTTTCGCTGGGGGGGTAATCTGTGGGTCCCGTTCGCTGTAAAGATGCCGACTTTCCCCAAGTTGCTAACAGATGGCAGAGGGTAGCACGGGTATGGGGTGATAAATTCTGACCAAGTTTGAATTGCAGCGACATCGTTCGGAGGGTTTCAGAACTACGTCTGCCACCGAATGCAATTTTAAGATTGAATGCCTTACATCCTTAACTCCTCCATTTGCTGTCTCTTTCTTCCTAGAGTGGAGTAGACGGCGAGACTACACCAGCACCACACGTAGTCAAGCAACGGAACCAGTACAGTTGCGCGGACCTTTTGAACTTCTGAGAGATGAAATCGTTAATATTCGACTTGAAACAACCTAAAATCGTACATCAGACAGTTCTTTGTGTTATCATAACGCATGCAATGAATGCCTTGCATTCAAGGAGAATACGCCCCTGAGTAAGTATTTATGATACAATCAGTTCTAAGATTAATAAGTTACTTTAGAGTTCATATTCTACGTGGATAATTTTTTGAGAGGTCTTAAACTTCCAGGGAGAGAATGAGGTGGGTGGCTTATGCTATGACAACTTAATGGCAGATTTGCTGAGAGTTTGCAGTCTACAAGATTGTGAGCAATTTGCAAAAAGACCTCGACAATGTTTCAGGCAGACAGCAGGGTTAAAAGTAAAGTTTTGAGTTTTACTAATAGGAATATTCCTCTCAAGTTTTAATTACTACGTTTTAAGTTCCCTACGGGGATCACTGTATGTACCTAGGTGTTAATATAAGTAAAGATCTTCATTGGGTAATCATATGAATAGGATTATAAATACAGAGGACAGATCTCTGCGCATGTTTATGAGGGTATTTAGGGGTTATAGTAAGGATGTAAAGGAGAGGGCATATAAGTCTTTGTTAAGATCCTAACTTCATATTTGCTTTACGTTGCACCGACACACATAGGTCTTATGGCGATGATGGGATAAGAAAAGCCTAGGAATGGGAAAGAAGCGGCCGTGGCCTTTGGTGTGAAAATGGAAAACAACGGAAAACCATCTTCGGGGCTGCCGACAGTGGGACTCGAACCCACTATCTCCCGGATGCAAGCTCACAGCTGCGCGCTCCTAACCGCACAGCCAACTCGCCCGGTAAAATCCTAACTAGAGTATCGTTCCGGTATATGAGGACCGTCACCAGGATTACTTATTTCGAAAACTGGAAAAAATTCTAGCAACTCGATTTGTTCTGGGTGATTTCTGACAAAATAGTAGCGTTGCGAAAATGTTGCAAAGTTTGCGTTGGGAAGACTTGGGAGAAAGAAGACGAGCTGCTCAACTAAGTGGTATGTTCCGAGCTGTCAGTGGAGAAAGGGTGTGGAATGGCATTAGTAGACGAATGAATTTGAGTAGTGTTTTTAAAAGTAGGAAAGATCATAATATGAAGATATGAAATGGCGTATGGCTTTTAGTGCCGGGGGTATCTGAGGACAAGTTCGGCTCGCCAGATGCAGGTCTTTTGATTTGACTCCCGTGGGCGACCTGCACCTCATTCGACACATACACCCCGCCTCCATGCCAGCGAAATCAACCAATTAAGTTTAAAATTCCCGACCCTGCCCGTTATCGAACCCGGGACCCTGTGACCAAAGGCCAGCACGCTAACCATTTAGCCATGGAGCCGCACAATATGAAGATAAAGTTAGAATTCAAGACGAAGAATTGGGACAAATTTATTTAGAGGAAGGGGAGTTAGGGATTGGAATAACTTACCAAGGGGGATATCACAAAAACTTCCAATGTTTTTGCAATTATTTAAGAAAAGAGTAGGTAGGAAAACAACGGATAGGAAATCTGCCACCTGGGCGACTGCCCTAAATGTAGATTAGTGGTGACTGATTGATGATTGAATATCTTGGAACTTCAATATTAGTATTTTCAAGATGAAATTTGACAAACAAAAAAAAAAAACTAATAGGATTCAAAGTCAAGACGGAAATATAGAACTGAAATAGCTGTATCAATTCATGAACTTAGGACGTGTATTCTCCCAGGATGGTAGTATTACAATAGAAATAAGTAATGCCGGGCTGAGTGGCTCAGACGGTTAAGGCGCTGGCGTTCTAACCCCAACTTGGCAGGTTCGATCCTGGCTCAGGCCGGTGGTATTTGAAGGTGCTCAAATACGACGTAAAAGAACTCCTGCGGGACTAAATTCCGGCACCTCGGCGTCTCCGAAGACCTTAAAAAAGTAGTTAGTGGGACGTAAAACAAATAACATTATTATTATTATTATTATTATTATTATTATTATTATTATTATTATTAGAAATAAGTAATGACATATGACAAGAACCTCCGTGGCTCATGTGGCTGCGCGTCGACCTTTCACCGCTGGGTTGCGTGGTTGAAATCCCGGTCACTCCATGTGAGAATTGTGGTGGGCAAAGCGGAGGCAAGACAGGTGGGTTTTTTCGGATACTCCGGATTTCCCTGTCATATTTAATTCCATCAACACTGTCCAATATCTTTTCATTTCATTAATCATTGCCCCAGAGGAGTGCGACGGGCTTCGGCAGCCGGCACAATTCCTATACTCGCCCCTAGATTGCGGATTCGTTCATTCCATTCCTGATCCGGTCGAATGACTGGAAACAGTCTGTGGATTTTCATTTTTCGTTATGAAAACGTGTTCACCTCAGATCAAAATGCAGGGGAGCTCGAGAGGGTAAAGCACTCTCTATCCCCGATTTACAGTTAAAGTAACATGAAAATTTTACATCGAAATGGTATAGGTTACAACAAAACGGTTTCGGTCCTTCCCCGAGGATTAAACTGCTGAGCTAGCAAGAAAATAAAGATGTTGAACGGCCATTACATTTTTGAAGGGCTGCTGACTGATGAAAGAGGCGCTTCCCGCCTCCTGCTATTCTTCCATACACCAAGCTAGATGTTGTACGAGTGGCCGAGAGACCAGAAAATCAGCAGCTTTTATACTTTCGTGGAAGATTCGAGACCTTTCATGAATAATTAAGAATAATTAAGTTACAAGTCACAAATGAAGAAGAAACCTGTGATTGGAGGGAAATTAATTACAGAAATTACTGATTGGGTAAATTCAAAACAGGTGGAAAGAAAGGATTAATATTGCCAACCCACCAACGAAAGAACGAAATTTAGTAAAGACAACAACTTATGAATACAAAATATCTTCAAAAAAAGTTCCTTCACTTCGCACCAGGGTGCATGATCATAGTTTTTGGTAGAGACATCTGTGAGAGAATGTCCACACATCTTGATAATTAGTAAACGAAAACAATTTGAAATTAACACAGTGACATCTTCAGATAAACGGTTGAATTAATTCAGTTTTAAAGTTCAGAGTTTCAGCTGTAGAGGAGTATTTTAAGGCGGAAAATTCAAATGTGCGGCGTATAGGTGTACCAAACGGTACAATTATTATTATTATTGTTATTATTTGTTTGATTATTACATCTTATGACCACATGAAACAGTTTCCTTCTTCTTGTCTCCCTAAAACTTCTTCATCCTTTCTTGGTGTTGTTGGTTTCATTCTTCCGTCCATTTACTGCCTGCTTTCTTTTTGACTGTCTCTAAAAATACACCATGTATTGCTTTACTAAATTATTTTCTATCTTCTTCGGCTTCTTTGAAAAATGCTGGTATTTTTTTTCATAGTGTTCAAAATTTTGCTTTATTAATCTGTCCCTTCTGTACAGCTGTCCAAAGAATCTTGATCTTCATTTTCTGAAAGCGTGAACTTTTTTTCCCCTTTGTATAAATATAGTTCTGGTCTCAATTTGTATACGCAGTTCTCCCAAATAGGTCACATAATCCGTATCTATTATTATTATTTCTCCTTTCTTAATCCGTTTACCCTCCAGGGTTGGTTTTCCGTCGGACTGAGCAAGAGATCTCACTTCTACCGCATCAAGGGCAGTGTTTCAGAACGTGAGACCTTGGGTTCGGGGTGAAACCGGGGAGGAGGACCAGTACAGCGCCCAAGCGGCCTCACCTGCTATGCTGAACAGGGGCCTTGTGGGGATGGGAAGATTAGAAGGGATAGACGAAGAAGAAGGAACGAGTGGCCGTGGCCTTAAGTACCACCCCGCGATTTGCCTGGAAAAGAAGTAGGAAACCACGGAAAACCACTTCGAAGATGGCTGAGGAGGGAATCCAACTTCCTTCTACTCAGTTGATCTCCCGAGGCTGAGTGGACCCCGTTCCAGCCGTCGTACCACCTTTCAAATTTCGTGGCAGGGCCGGGAATCGAATTCTGGCCTTCGGGGTTGGCAGCTAATCACGCTAACTACTACACCACAGATGCGGACTATTATTATTATTATTATTATTATTATTATTATTATTATTATTATTATTATTATTATTATTATTATTATTAATTTAGTTTGTTTCGACCCAAAAAGGATTACAATAAAGCAAATTGTGATTTGTTGTTATTTTTCTTGTTCTTCCAGAATTCTTTCATCATATCACTACGTTTAGCTCGATGTCAGTCCATTTTCTCCTGAGTTTATCTTCTGAAGCAACTTCGCAAGTGTAGATCGTACGTCTGAAAGTTTTGCGGTCTTCGATATCTGTAAGTGTGATGTTGGCGTTATTGAGATCAGTTTGGACTTGTTTGATCCAAACCGTTGTCTTCTTTAATGTTTGTGAGTACATCAATATTTTCCTTTTTAGTCGGTTGCCATCTAGCCTGATAATGTGTCCATAAAATTCCAATCGTCGTTCACGGAAATATGTTTGAGTAATTTTCTGTGATCTTGTGCGATTGTAGACGATATCCTTCATCTGAAAATGTTGGGCCAATGATTTTTCAGATGATTTTCCTTTCAGCTTTCTTGGCATTTTCGAGATCGCTTTTTTAATTGAGATTTAAGGTCTCACTGGCATAGAGTGTTTCAGTTTTGATGACCGTGGAATTTTGTGTTAATGCTCATACATTTCTTGTTGTAGATGTTCGCGGTTTTCCCATATGCTCTCCGCATTTTGAGTTCACCTGTTTTTTTGTGCTACTCTTTCTGTACCTGTAGGTTCAATGATTTCACGTAAATATATAAAATGATTAACCTTGTTTATAGTGCCGTATTTTGTTACCAACGTTTGTGGTTCAATGTGTTTTGTAGCTATGAATGCAGTTTTTGTGAAGGAGATTTGTAAACCAACTTTCCCAGCACATTCTTTGAGGACTTCAATCTGTTGAAATGCCGTCTGCTCATCTCGGGAGGGGATTGCCAAATCATCAGCAAAGGCTAAGAAAGTAACGTTGATATTATTCAGTTTTCTGCCTAACATGACAGGTTTCGTGATGTGACTTTTGATTTTTTTTTTTCCCCATTCTTTGATAACCTTATCAAGAAGGATTTTGAACAGCAACGGAGAAATCCCTTCACATTGCCGGACACCGGTTTTAATGGGAAAAGGTTGAGAGATCTCTCCAGTGAATTTGACCTTTGTATTGTGTCGGTTAGAGTTTGTTGGATGAGTCGTCTTATTTTCGGATCGGGATTGTTTCCTTCGAGTATATTAAAAAGAGATTGTCGATCAATGGAGTCATAAGCCTTCCGGAAGTCAACAAATGTACAGATAATTGGGAGGTTACGCATGGCTCGAAGTTTTAAGGTGGATTATTATTATTATTATTATTATTATTATTATTATTATTATTATTATTATTATTATTATTTTGGTGGAGTTGTTTGTGGTGGTGATGGTGATTATTGTTTTAAGAGGAAGTACTACTGGGCAACCATACTCTATTAATTCTAATCCGAAGGGAAAAATAGAAGAGGTTCGAAGAATGACGACATCGCCAAAAGATGAAGAAGGACTATGAAAGAGTCTCTAGCCCTAGCAAAACCTAATACCGTCGGGATAGGAAAAGAACAAGAGTTGACCAAGGGAGGTCGGATAGGAAAGATGAAGGGCAGGAGCCTGATAGTAAATGGAGGCAATAGCCTACGAGACTCAGCTAGGAGACTCGCGATTGCCAAACAGCGATCCCAAGATCAAAGTAGCTGCGCCCATTTTAGTCACCTACAGGTAGGGGATACCGTGGGTGTGTTCTACCGCCCCTAACCATAGGGGTATTTAGAACTCAGAGGAGCACGATTAGCTCAGTGACTTAGTTGCTGGCTTTCCACCCAGTAGGCTGAGGTTCGAATCACAGTCGATTCCTGGGTTGAGATTTTCATCTCTTGAATCAAATGGCGTCAGGAAAGGCATCCGGCCTTAAATCTTAGGCCGAATCCAAAATGAGCCTAGATAGTTCTAGTGACCCCAGAAATACTGGGATAAACTGAAGAAAGGAAAAAAATTATTATTTAAACATCACTTATACAAATACGTGACTACTGATATGTTTGTCCTGTGACCTATAACGAAACATTACTGTCCGCCTGTATGGTGTAGTGGTTAGTGTGATTAGATGGCACCCCCGGGGGCCCGGGTTCAATTCCCGGCGGTCAACTGATTAGAGGGGGTTCAATTCCCTTCTCAGCCATCCACGAAGTGGTTTCCCACTTCTCTTCCAGGCAAATGCTGGGATGGTATCTAACTTAAAAACACTGCCACTTCCTTCCTTCCTCCTTGTCTATCCCTTCCAATCTTCCCATCCCAAAACAAGGCCCTTGTTCAGAATAACAGGTGAGGTTGCCTGGGCGAGGTACTGGTCCTCCTTCCAAGTTGTATCCCCGATCCAAAGTCTCACGCTCCAGCACACTGCCCTTGAGGTGGTAGATATGGGATCCTTCGCTGAATCCGAGGGAAAAACCAACCCATGGAGGGTAAACGGATTAGGAAAGAAAGAACAAAATTATTTCATTACTCACCGTCTGCAACAGGTTTATGTGACATTACAACATTACACCACTATCGCCTCTTCCAAAACTCCCTTCTATTACTAATGTCCAAAGATAGTTATCAGATCCGTGTTGTGAAAATAATACCACACTCCTAGCCCATCATCTGTATTTTCATTTTTTTTAAGTTTCTTGTTTAGTTTAATACTTTAATATTATAAAAATGTAGTTACTGTTTTCATAAATCTGCATTGTATTATAAGAAGACGCTGCATAAAGGGGCTTTTCAGTCTCAGTGGCATGTAAATCATGATCAATAAATTCAATTCAATTCAATTCAATTCATCATTTCTGAGAAGAACGTTGAGAAAGACCGCCATGAGTAATTGCTGTGGAACCGGAATCTGGTTCAACTTCGTGAGGGCAAATATCTCACGATCGTTTGAGTGGAGTTAGTTGCTAACATGTCTTTCTAATTAAGGAGAGTACCGCTACTGGTTTGCAGAGGAACATCGGCGGAGTTTCCAATACTGCCACTGCTAACAGGTGTTCGCACGTGGGGGTGACGGGAATTATAGATCTGAGGGGAGTATAAGAGAAGATAACCAATCCCCCTCAACGCTTAATAATATATTGTATGCTATGTCTCTCTACATAAAAATGAAATGAAGTCCGTCTGTCACCCTGCTTATTCCTCTGTCTACCTTCCGAAAGGACATTAGCCTACCTCTAAACTACGGGGAGGAATTTCATACAATTTTGCAAATTATTCTCAAAGGGAACTGTCACATGACGATGTTCTGCTTGAAAATACTGACCTTAAAATGTAATATTTGGGAAATTATTTGTTAACCCATTTCGTTCCCTAACAAATGTTCTGGACTGGGCACTTTAAGGATTTTCAGAAAATTATATCTCTGTACCTATAAGGGATATTTGCCTGACTCTTTTTTCTTTATGCTTGTTTGAGCATATAGTTTTGAAAAATGTTGTTTGTTGGACGTCAGCTATCACCTGATATTTTAAAATTGTTTATATTATACCATGTTTTGCGAATGAAATAAGTCTGACGGATTACTAAGTACAGTTTTTTTAAATACTATCATATTTGCGCCATTTTGATGACGTAGAATGTGCATTGCAATTACAAAACAACAACGACAATAATAAAAATTATATAAAAATAATAATTGTTCAATAATAGTACTAACAACAACGAAAAAGGTAGCTCTTATGAAATTTCACATACATTTATAATTTTTGTCAAAAGTTGCACTCAAATTTAAAATTAATATTCCAGTTACCACAAAAGACTTCTGTCCAAGAAAAAATGTAATATTATAAATATAATTTGTCTTTGTGTCATAAATTTCAAAACAATCTGGCAAGCAAAGTCCCACATCACACACTGGACAATAATACGTTGTCCCTTTTCTGGCCCATTTGTGCACAAAATTATAATTACATACCTTCAGTATCATCTTCACTCTTGAGTATCTTCGTTAATATCACCCTCCGAGCCACTATTGTCACATAATATATCGAAAATATCACTTTCATCAAGCCCGTTTTTGCCCTGTTAAGCCATGTCTTAAAGCACATTAAGTGACATCTACTAATGCCTACTAGTCGAAAATACCGTAAATTTTCTGGCTTAGACAGATAATACGGCCATATGCTTAAATACACTCGTAACTAAAACATGAAGAAACACGATGTACTGTAACCACCAGAATGCGTTACAATAGCTCGTTTTCGATTTTCAGTGGTCAAGCCTGACTATGGGCTAGGCTCGCAGCGCGGCGTGAAGGTAATGTTGGCCACACAAGAAAGAATTAAAGAATTGAGTAATAACTTAAAAATGAGATGGTGAATGCTTCTTTCACGCTCAGTCTTGCCTAAATTACTGGACTAATTGAGGTGATATTAGGTATAGATGTATTTAACGTATTCTATGCCAATAAAAGTATATTTTAATGTCAGAATAATTAACGTCTAAAATGTTTGAACTTGCACATGTTTCATTCACTATAAACTGAAATACTGGGCAAAATGTTAGCCCTACTCCCAGTCCTCTTCTATTTATGATCCTGTTTAATGATTTGGCTGGCATTCTTTCTCACATTAATTGCTTCTAGTACGCTGACGATGTGAAGTTATATCAATAAATAGTGAAATAATAAGGATGACTTGCAACAAGAAATTAATCACATTTTGCCATGGTCATCTACCTTTAAAAACTTTGGTATTTGCTAAAAATAAGAAAACTAATATTCCAAATATGATATAGTCTTGTAAAGTGACTAACTCGCTGACTTTCTTTTGAAACATATAAAACTGCATTTAAATGGGAAAATATGAAAATTAATATTCATTAAATAAAATACACATTCGTCGAACCTTGTACTCACACTTACTTCTTACCTGCTTACTTACACATACGTTATTTGATGGGCCACAGCTACGACTCAGTGCAGCAATAAGAGAATGAGAATCTTGACTATCTCTAGGGTGTGGGGAAATAAGCTTACTTTTGACAACATACCATATAAGTTCTGGGAAAAGGAGATTGGCGTTTGGTTTCCCCATTAAAATTTGAGGTTAAGAAATTTTACTGTAGAAATTAAACGAAAGATTAATTTGATAGAACAAAATATATTCTTGAAATTGTATATAAAAATAGTAAGTCTTGCTGCAATAAAACAGATGAGAATATGGAATTATGACATTGCAACTGAAAAAAACTAGGCATGAATTTGAATTCTTCTTGACCGGACATTCAACAATTTATACGAAATATATCCCTCACTGGTTCACTTGACTGTACCTTCAACACTTTGAGTGTAATTACGACGTATTCCTTAGATCTGGTGTTTACTGTAGATGTGTCACGCCTAATTTGGTGATGTATCCATGTGACTGCTTCTTCTCCATACCATATGACTTCTTGGTAAATCTGTATCGTATGACTTCATTGCAAGTGAAACCTTCTATGATTCCATCACTGTTCACCATCCACTTAGCTTCTTCTCTCTTCACCTTCAGTTTAACTAATGTCTCCCGTTGACTGACTGAGGCCACTCCATCTCGTTCACACTCCGACCAACTGTCGCCTCTCCTTCCAATAGAATAATGACTGACGTTACAATATGCAGCCACCTTATATAGACGTTAGGTTGACGCACCTACGTAATCTCCAGAAATAACTATGATCGACTCCCACCTCGCGACAAATGTTACCTACAATGGTGAAATAGCCCGGAGCTCCCTAGGTAACTCAAAGAAACTGAGCTCATCGCTAAATGCTCACGATGACGTAGCCATGACGTAGCGATGACTCTGCATTTACTCCAGCAGTATTGTGTATCACTCGTAGGAGACCGTAGAAACGAGCTCTTCGTTACAGCATTATGTCCGTGATCTTCTCTTAAAGTAGATTTCTTGTCTGGATTTTCTTGTGTAGATCCCATTTTTATAGTTTGGACTAAGTTTGTTGTCGAGCATCTTTCTCTCTTTTTATTCTTACTTAGCGAACATACATTTCTGAAAGAGGATAAGGTATTTGGAGGCATGGAGAGACAGTGATGACAGTGTTGTAATGGTGAATGTTGATACTTATAGATAATCACGTTATGTTAGTATTATGTTCCGGGCGATTTGGAAAGCTGCTTCCATTTCTTTTGCTCTGGTTGCTAAGGCTTCTGTATCTAGTCCGTTGGACTGGAATCACTCACCAAGCTATTTGAACTTATGCACATGGCTTATTTGTTCCATATTTGGTGTTTTCAGTTGAGTCGTGTTGTCTTTCCGTCCCACAAGCCTGTTCGTTCTGTTACTTCTTTCAGCACATTAATTTCTTTTAGTGCGATTTCAAAATTCTCTGTCATTATTGCTATATCACGCACTAAAGTTAAAGCAGTTGATTTCCACCCCCTTCATCTTCATCACAACCCTTTAAGGTTTGAACAAATTCCTATCTTGTAGTATCTGACGCTATTCTTGTGTTACTTTTACCAGTATGTGGTCGCACAAGAATGGCGAGGGTCCTTCTCCTGTCTAACTGCTGTTTTCATCTCAAAGTGTGCAGAGGAGTTTCTTTCCATTTTCACACCCTTCGTGACCCATGTCTTTCTTTTGGCGATTCCCTCATTTTTCGAAGTGTGGGACCTATTCAATTTTCTTGTGTTTAATGTTAGTGGAGCATGGTTGCCAGTTGAACTTCCTCTTAAAACAATAATCAATGGAGCTATTATTATTATTATTATTATTATTATTATTATTATTATTATTATTATTATTAAATCTTGTACTGGGTATTAGTCAGGTTTACCCATATTACCGACTCCCATTTCTTCATTTATTTGAAGCAACACATCGCTGTCATTGGAGTTAACCCGCTGTGGGGGTGGGTGGTAGAAAAACATCTTGGGTATCCCTGCCTGCCGCAAGAGTCTCGTAACATGGCAGCGTGTGTTAGCGACCATTTCGCCCTGAACTGAGCCTTGGCATTGCATCCACCCTTGCCAGGCTCCCCAATTTTATCTTTCCTATCTGACCTCCCTTACTTACTTACTTACTTACTTACTTACTTACTTACTTACTTACTTACTTACTTACTTACTTACTTACTTACTTACTTACTTACTTACTTACTTACTTACTTACTTACTTACTTACTTACTTACTTACTTACTTACTTACTTACTTACTTACTTACTTACTTACTTACTTACTTACTTACTTACTTACTTACTTACTCACTCACTCACTCACTCTCTTCATAAATGAGGTTAATAGCCTTGTTACCGTCCGGGCTTCTCCAGCCATACTAATTTAGTGTACGATCCTACAACGCGATATCACTCGATATCAAGATTATCCGCCATCGGCAATTATTCATAAAGACATATTAATTTAACTTCAATCGTTTGTAAATAAGGCTCTTGGAATCATATTGTATATATTACAACATATTTATTATTTAAATTATTATATTATGTAGGATAGGAATTCATTATGTACTGTAAATATGGTCAATGTTGAGACAGAGTTTGTGTCGTTTTATCTCATACTTGTGTAGACGGAAAAGTTATTCCTGAAGCGGGGAAGTTGGATGACTCACGGGGTGTAACTCATGAGCAAAGGTATTACACAGCGACCCGCTTGCAAGGTTAGCAAGCTTGGAGACTACATCTTCGCCACGCCTACTGGTTACTTGTGAAGAATGAAGAGAGGGAGATGATATGAGATGTACGAATGAGATGCTTCGTTGTATAGAGATTTGGTATTGAGCTGTTACCAAGAGTGGGGAGAGCCCGGGTATATTATCTAGCGTGGAGCAATCCTCGTCATCCATAACTAATTTATTATTTTTGAGGCAGTGAGTGGTCGTTTCGAGACATAGTTATTTTCGTACAGTATGTTGTCGCTTCAAGACACAGTACGTAGCTGCTGTGATGCTGTCGGATCAGTGTGAGACGAAACAAGCTTACGGCTTGTGATATATTCTATAATTATTCTGGACGAAGAACTACGTTTAGTTCAAGTCCACGGAATTTGGTACAAGTCTGTACTGTATTGTATCAGTAGAATAGCTAAGTTGGATTGAAATTTCTGATAACATGGAAAAATTCATAACTCTGAATTTTCTCCTCCTACGATCAACGGTGATCAATTTTCACAAGTGTCTAAATGTCTAATTGTCTAAATTTAAAGACTAATTTAAAGACTAGGCAATTAGGGAGTGCTAGTCCAGATAGCCCAAACCATATCACAGAAGGAAGGAAGGAAGAATATCCATGGAGCCAATTCTATAACGAGAAGAGGGGGACGAGTAACCACGGAATACAGAAGACCTCAACGGAAGCTGTAATTGGTGAGCCTCAATTAAATAAAGCCAGCAACAGTAAATTTCAGTAACGTAAATTCGAAATTCCCTCCAAGCTTAAAGGAACTTTTCCGATTCATCTCATTTTTTATAATAAATTCATTTTATTTTATATTGCGTTAATTTTCTTTCTCAAGCAATACTTAATGGTTAATTATTTAAAATCCTACCCCTGTGATTTAAGTATAAGTCTCTATGCTAGTAAATATACATTTTGCTGTACAGTTTTCTTTAAAACTGTAAAGCTGGCGCCCAAACATTACATAGAGAAATGGGAAACCATGGAGTGATAATTGATGGTATTTGCGTGGCAATTTGCGGGCAAGCCACATATAGTTTATATTTATATTCATGTGTCCCCAGCTATTAACTTTCGTCTCCCCAAGTGTGAAGCTTAGGAGAGAGAACAGTTACAGCCTGTTCCGACCTCAGATTTCATTCCATATCTTCATAGGACGACCAATATCTCTTCTTCTCGCAGGATGGTATTCCAGGGCAAGTTTTGGGCTTCTATTGTAATCCATCCTCAGAACGTGGTTTTCCCAATTTATCCTGTTTTGGAATATTCTTTCATTCACTGAGAATATATTTAATTTTTATCTTAACTCTTCATTTCGTATTTTATCTTTTAGGGAGTATTCTTTCCCTGATCGTAGGAATCTCTTTTTAGATGATTGTATTTTATTCCTGTAGCTTGTTTTTTCCACACATGTTTCACTTCATTATAACAAAGTTGGTACAGCCATAGTCTTATAGAATTTAAGTTGAGTATATTATCTTACTTTTCCTTTGTGTTCGGCGAATTGTCCCTCACATGTGTTGAAATCGATGAAGTTTCTTCTTCACCTCGTCACACGCAGGTCGCCTAATAGGCCGTCTACTAGAAAAAGACCTGCACCAGGCCATACGCCATTACTATCATCATTAAAAGATATGTCGCAACCAAGGTACTTAAAATTTGAGACTTGTTCTACTGGTTGGTTGTCAATTACTATCTTCGCTCTAATAGGATACTTCCCTTGCTATGCCATAACTTTGGTTTTCGTTCTGGATAGCCGAAGATTATAACTTTTACAAATGGTGTTTATCTGATGTATTGATTTCTGGAGTTTATCCTCATCATCCTGCAGGTTAAATTGATCATCTGCAAAGAGCATTGTATTCATGCATTCAATTTTATTCCAGAGTGCACATTTCGTTTCCAGTTTCTGATTACTTCACCTATATATACAGTATATTGAATAGTGTTGGAGAGAGGCTGCATCCCTGACGTACACCTTGATAAATTAATATTTCCTCAGTTAGTTTGTATTCTTGATCTAACACAATTCTCGTCCTTTTGTACAGACTTTGAATAATTTCGATAAAATGTTTGGGGTATCCATTTTTTACCATTATATTCCATAACAGTTCTCTATCAACCGTATCAAAAGCCTTTTCATAGTCGTCAAAAGCGACATAATTATTCAAGTAATATTCTCTTCTCTTCTCCATTATTTGTACAGGATCTGCCCTTTCTAAATTCACATTGTTCTTCCAATAAGAGATTGTGAGCAATAATCCTAAGTCTATTGTTTATTATTTTAGGACATATTTTATAGCCAACATTTACTCAATTTATTCCGCGATAGTTACTGCAAAAACTTCGATTTCCTTCCTCGAAAAGTGACATTATTTTAGCTTTCCTCCATTCTTCGTGTATATTTCTTCTTTTCCAACAAATATTAATTGAATGTAGCAATCTAAATTTAAGAACCATCCCACCATATTTGTACAACTCCATATTTATATTGTCTAACCATGGTGCTTTTCTATTTTTAAAGGATTTCAGTACAGTATTAAGTTCTTCTATAACTATTAGGTCAAAATTCCTTCAACGTCGTTATTTATACCTTGATCTTCCTGACTCTCTCCATACTCTCCGTTATGCCACAATTCTTTCTAGTTCTGTGTCAATGATTCTTCTTCGATTAGCAGTTTCTCTTTCATCGCTGTTCAGGTGCTTCATTAATTTGTACGCCATCTCTTGCCTACTAGGGAGATCATCTGTGATAGTACATAATACGTATAATATATTATATCACACCCTCGCACTTTATGCAGAAGTGAGAAATATTATTGTCATTATTACTATTTATTGTTATTCAGATATATTACAAATGACTGCCCAACGTGGAGCTGAATGATTGGTACATCTGTTACGCTTATATGCGTAGGCGCACTTGTCAGGTGTGGATGGAATTCTAAAAACTATGACAGTGAAGTATTTTATATGTACGTGATATGTATTTTGGAGGATGAAGAAATGTTTTGGCGAGTCGAGTATTATAAAATTGAGAAATACAGAGGTTGTTAAAGTTGTTGGTACTATGAATCAGGAAAAGAGAGGTCAAAAGAATTCCATCGCATCGAGTCTCTCTAATTTAAGTGAGAGTAGCGAAATGGCTGTTAGTGGGAAAGATCAAACGGCAACGATATGTGAGGAACCGAGTAACCCGTCTCAGACTCAGCATGTAGGGGATCAAGAGGAGGCTTCCATTCGTAGTATTCTTCAGTTGCTTCTCCAAAGTAAAGAGTTGAAGGGTGAATTGACCAGTAAGAGTGAAGAGTTGAATGGTGAATTAAATGCGATTAACAATAAGATTGATAGTCAGAGTAAGGAGTTAAATTCAGTGAGTGTTGAATTCTCCAGTAAGATTGATAGTCAGAGTAAAGAGTTGAAGAGTGAATTGAGTTTTTTAAGTAATGAAATATACGGTTACCCACGTCTTCGCTCGCGAGGATTTCGTAAGTTAATAACAATTAATTGTCCCTCGGTACTGCACTAAGACATTATCTGAAAATCCCTGAAGTATAAAAACTCATCAAAAAATTGCATTTCATTTACCCCAGAATCTCTTTGTAAACCACATTTGTGGCTTTGCCTTTTGGGGGCTAAGATGACCAGGCTACAGGCAGAGCTAAATCTGGAACATGCGACATGGAAATCTACATGTGAGAGGCAATCCTCTTTTATGTCGAAAAAAAAAGAAAGGGCTTCTTTATTTCTAAAGGAGATTCCAAATACCAATTTTCATGTCTTTAACATCTTAGTTTTTGAGATATAAGTATCCTCATAAGGGGAATTCAACTCCTTCTTCATTTATTTTCGATCTCCAGCTAAAGTTGATTTTCCGAAAACAAAATGTACGTGTTTCTTTATTTTTAAAGGGAAATACGATTCCAATTTTCTCGTCTGTTTACGAGATATGCTATAATTATACTCATTTTATAAACTGCCTCACTCCTTGGCTGAGTGCTCAGCCTTGAGGCCTTCGGTTCACAGGGTTCCGAATTCGATTCCTGGCTGGGTCAGGGATATTAATCCTGTGTGATTAATTCATCTGACTCGGGGACAGGTTGTTTGAGTTTGTTCTAACACTCTCCTCTTCATGTTCACTCAACACACCACATTACCAAGGACAACAAGAACATGCAATAGTAATTACTGTATATCCCTACATAGTGGGGTTGGCGTCAGGAAGGGCATCCAGCCGTAAAACAGGGCCAAATCCACATGTGGGACATAGTTCGCACTCGCGACCCCACAGGTGTGGGAAAAGCGGTAGACAATACTTATTTTAAAAGTTCACCCGCTTTTTTCATTATTTCACTCCCTTAAGTGGATTTTCAGAAAAAAAGTGTGTTCATTTATTTTTAAAAAAGATTCCAGGTACCAATTTTAACGTCTGTAACATCTTCAGTTTCTGAGATATATGTATCCTCTTATAAAGAATTCGACTCCTTCCTCACTTCTTTTCACCTCCAGCATCCCCCCCTTACCCCTTAAGTGGATTTTCTGGAAACAAAAATTTGTGTTCTTTTATTTTTAAAGGGGATTCCAAATACCAATTTTCATGTCTGTAACATGTTAGGTTTTTGTGATATATTGTAGACTAGCAAATGTACCTGTGCTTCGCTACGGTATTCTACATTGTATACGGATATCGACGTAAATACTGTGCGTGCAGTAAATGCGATTGTTTTAAAATTGCATGTCTCTTAGCGTTATCCGAGAAACAGCATGGGGAGGTCCCCATACGTTGTTTCCAATGTTAAGTGAGGGTTGCGGAGTTGTGATGATAACGGCAGGCTCACTTGCCTACTGCCATTCACAATCGAGTTGGCAAGTTTACATTATAATTGCAGGCCCCATTGCCTACTGCGCGGTCACAATCGATTTGGGGAGTTTTAGTTACAATGGCAGACCCATTTCCTACTTTGAGACAGATTACAGTTGAGGAGTTTTTATTATAAAAGCAGGCAACTTCCCTACCACCAGTCAAAATTGAGTTGTGCAGTTATCATTATAATGACAGGCCCTTTATACTGCTGCCAGCCAGCTTACTGCCAGTCACACAGAATTAGTGAGTTTCCATGAAAATAGCAGGCCACTATGCCTAATGCTAGTCAAATTTTAGATTGGAACATTTGTTTATAATGGCGGGCATCCTGGCATAGAGCCAAACACAATAGGGTAGGGGACTTTCGAACAAAACTGCACTATCCCTTGCCTTCTGCAAGACAAATCGAGAAGTGAATTATTCATTAAAATGGTAGGCTCTCCTTACTAATGTCAGTTACACAGGAGTTGGAGAAGGACCCCATTCCTACTGCCAGCAGTCAAAGTCGGTGTAGGGAGTACTGATTACAATAGCAGACACACACTTTCTCGATCGCTACAAATCGACATCAATGAATATATATAGATGGACATACGAAAGTATATGCATGCTTACAATATTGCAGACCTTCATTTACAGATTAACTGCTGCTAAATGGTACGTCATGTTGACAAAGGATTGTCCTTAAGGCACTGTATTTAGCGATCTAAATGGCTGGTCCTATGATATTTTCTCGCATCTCATCTATTCATGGGTCAGATTGAGTCAGAAACGTTGAATACGTCGAAATTTGTGTAAGATTATGGTACATTGCATTACTTTTCGGATAATTATGTGACATAGCATTTGGCTCACATATGGGTATTGGGTGGGCCAATGTTCGTGTAGAGTTTGATCATACTATCTTTCCTGTAAGTGATAGAAAGTATGAATTATATAAGTGAAGTGTCCAAATTTACTTGAAATCGAGAAATAGAGACGAATCTAACGTATAAGCGATACAGATACGACAAAAAGTCATAAGACCAAGGTTGAAGATCGCTCCTAATTCAACGAAGATTTTGCCATCCGTTATGTGATAGGACTTCCCGTTTATCCCACGAAATACCTCGAAACGAAGGTCTGCACCATCATTCATTTGCTTCCATATTTCGATATTCTTCGGGGATAAAAAATGAAAAAATTAAAGACCTGTGAAGTTTTTCGTTCGTTACAGGCTGAAACGTATAATTTTGCCAAATTTCAATTTTCTTGCTTGTCTGGCAGGTTATGCTGCAATCTGGATTTTGGGTGAGGGGGTAAAAATTATGACTTTCAGGAAATTAAACCAAAAAATATGCAGACGATCATTATTACCCTTCAAACGGGTATCTGTTCGAAAATTTCACCAAAATAGTCAATGTACAGGCACACACACTCGTTACGATTTTATTTATATAGATAAATAAGGAATCTGCTCCACGTACAACATATTTTGGCTACGTCCGCTGGACCTAACCTGCAAAACCAACCGTTCATGATATCTCTCTTATTAATCCTCCTGTCGAAAAATTCACACGAGAACAAAAGTTTTAGAAATGGTTTTTTTATTAAGGATTGTAGATTTCGATTAATTTTGGATGTGCATATTTTGAGGAAGTGCAAAATCATGGTTCCGGTTTCGGATAAACCCCCAGTAAATTTAGGTATTCGGAAATAATATTGGCCCATAAAGCCTACACAATGACAGGTGGATTCTACATATCAAGTTTGGTAGAAATATATTCAGTAGTTTTCTAGTTATAAAAACTCATACAATCAAACCGACAGACACCGAAGCTAAGAAATATGCAGATGGTCATTATTACAACTGAAACGGATAACTGTACGGAAATTCCGCCAAAATAGCCAATGTATAGACAGACTGTCGTTGCGATTATATTTATACTAGCAATTGTACCCGTGCTTCGCTACGGTACTCCAGATTGTATATGGATATCGAAGTAAATTACTGTACATGAAGTAAATAATAATTTTTAAATTGCATGTAAATTGGCGTTATCCGAGAAAAAGCATAGGGAGGTCCGCAGACGATGTTACCAATGTAAAGTGCGAGTTGTGGAGTTGTGATGATAACGACAGGTGCACTTTTCTACCACAATACATTATGTTTTAGAAACGTTGAATAGGGTGAAATTTGTGTAAGATTTTCACACGGTGCATTACTTTTCAGATACATATGCGACAGCGTCAAACGTAGAATTTGGCTCACATATGGCTACTGGGTGGGCCAATATTCGTGTAGAATTTGATGATCCCATCTTTCCTCTAAGTGAATCAAACCATCAATTGTACGTGTACAAAGTGCAAAATTTAGGTAAATCCAGAAATAGAGAAACATTTAATGTATAAGGGATAGAGATACGACAAAAGGTCATAGGACCGAAGTTGTAGATCACTCTAAATTGAACGGAGATTGTGCCATCCGTTTTGTGATACGACTTACCGTTTAGCCACGAAATACATCGAAAGGAATGACTGCACCGTCATTAAAATTGCCTTCAAATTTCGATATTTTTCGGGGGTAAAAATAAAATTTTTAAACATCTCGTAAATTTTCCGTCGGTTACATGCTAAAAGCTATAATTCTGCAAAATTTCTAACTTTTCTGAGAGATTGTGCTGCGATCTTGATATGGGGGAGTTGGTTAAAAATCAGGACTTTAAGGAAACTTTTAAGCCCATAAAACCTGTAGGTTCTGGATAAATATCACCGACTGTGTTCTTATGCAGGTTTGAAACTCCCAGCATGTACCCCTCAGAGAATTATGAGAATTTGAGATTTTTCTAGGAATCCTAAAGTCATCAGGTTGTCTGGTACCAAATTTTAAATTTCTAAGATGCCTAGAATGGTCTCACTAATTTACGTCTGGAACATACACACGTCCATTATCTCGGTCATTTTTGACAATTTATTTTTTCACCCTTTCTCACCCCCTATGCCAAAGGGGGCTGAAGTTAGACTTTAAACATCCGGAATGTTACTATTCATCTCAGCGACCCGGAAAACTGTGGATTCGGCAGTATATTCGATTACTATTATATCTCACTCCCCCTTCCCCCACCCTAAAGGGGGCTACACTTTGAGTTTAAAAAAATCGGAATGTTACTATTCATCTCAGCGACCCCGAAAAGTATGGATTCGACACTACTTTCGATGATTTGTATATCTCAGTCCCCTTGTCCCCCCCCCCGCCCCTAAGGGTTCCTGGGTGTTTTACCCCCATGTAGTTTGTCTCCTGATACTAAAAATTCGGAGTGTCACTATTCACCTCAGCGACTATGTATTCGACACTATTATTTCTATATATCATTATTATTTCACTCTCCCATCGCCCCCCACCACAAAGGGGGCTGAACTTGGACTTTAAAAAATTCCGGAGTGTCACTGTTCATCTCAGCGACCCCGAAAAATATGGATTCGACACTATTTTCGATTATTTTTATATCTCAGCCCCTCGCCCCCCCTGCCCCTAAGGGTTCCTGGGCTGTCTTACCCCCACGTGGTTTGTCTCCTGATACTAAAAATCCGGAGTGTACAATTCACCTCGGCGACCGCGAAAACTATGTATTCGACACTATTTTCGTTTAATTTTATATATCACTCCCCCTCGCCCCACCCCAAAGGGGATTGAACTTGAACTTTTAAAAAAATCCGGAGTGTCACTATTCATCTCAGCGACCCCCAAAAGTATGGATTCGACAGTATTTTCGTTAATTTGTTTATCTGACCCCCTCGCCCCCCCGCCCCTATGGGTTCCTGGGCTTTCTTACCCCCACGTTCTTTGTCTCCTGATACTAAAAATCCAGAGTATACAATTCACTTCGGCGATTCCCGAAAACTATGTATTCGACATTATTTTCGATTAATTTTTATATATCACTGCCCCCTCGCCCCCCATGCGAAAGGGAGCTGAACTTTGACATTTGAAAAATGGGGAATGTCACTGTTCATCTCAGCGGCCCCGAAAACTTTGGATTCGGCACTTTTTTCGATTATTTTTATACCTTGCCCCCCCCCCCCTAAGGGAGTTACTGATGGCTTACCCCCACAGTGTCCGACTCATTGGCTGAACGGTCAGCGTACTGGCCAGAGGGTCCCAGATTCGATTCCTGGCCGGGTCGGGGATTTTAACCTTAATTGGTTAATTCCAATGGCACGGGGGCTGGGTGTATGTGTTGTCTTCATCATCATTTCATCCTCATCACGACGCGCAGGTCACCTACGGGATGTCAAATATAAAGACCTGCACCTGGCGAGCCGAACTCGTCCTGGGGTTTCCCGGCACTAAAAGCCATACGACATTTCATTTCATATCCCCACAGTGCTCGTCTGCAGATAGTAAGTCATAAGTGTACGAAGTTTGGATGAAATTGCTCCAGTGGTTTAGAAGGAGATGTGTCATTTACACGCACACATACATGCATACATCCATTTTTATATATAGTAAGAAGAAGAAGATTATGCTTGCTTTATTATTACATAGAGAAATTTTATTTTGAACACTGCAGAGATCTAAACTTAAACTGTATATCCGAAGAAATTATTCGAATCCGAGGAATGAATATTACTTCGCTCGCGGCATGGCCAATCATGAGAATGGCTTCAATAATATTAGTCATCAGTTTTAGAGTCGTGTTCATTGCAGAGGGCAGGATTCTTATTCTTAAGAAGGATAATTGGCGCCACAATCGTCCGCTCTAAGATGTTCGAGGGTACTCCAGGTGACTCCAAGTCTTTCGAAGCTCTGCCGTGTAGTCGATAGACTTGTAACTGTGTAGAACATCGGGTAATTCTTGTAAAAGTTGCTTGTTGAAAGAAATGAATGACATGATATATGATAGCATGAATGAAGAGGATGAAACCTGGCGTCGGCACATATGCCACTCCTCTCGAATAGCTCAAGACTTAACGTTCCGATCTGACGGACGAATCATCATCAACACCGTCATATGCCCTCAAGCCATATAAGACCAAAAACAGCTTCCTACGTCCTGGACGTAAAATGGCTCCTTGAATATTGTGTTCTCTACCTATCTTATGCACGTTGCCTAGCGACAGCGACTCTATGCATTTAATCTTCGTGACAGCACGTTGGATTGTCATATCCCACTGCACGTTTTCCGATGGTTTTTCGTTCATAACTCACCAACGAAAGCGAAAATGAAAATTCCGGCTTCGAGGTGCATTCGGATCCCCTTCCATCTACCTATGTTCAAAATTTCAGATCTCTACGTGCTGTAGATTTTGCTGGGCATCGCGCACAGACAGACAGACAAACACTTCCTTTTATAATATTATTATAGATTATAGATTATAGATAAATGACAGATAAGCATGGGCACGTTTGAAAGTGCAAACCTTCATTTCGAGATTTACTGCTCCTAAACGGTACATCATACCAACAAACGGTTTTCACCCTTAGCCGTCACTTTTATCACTCTACATGTTTGGTGTTAAAACATTTTCTCGTATCTCACATATTTATGGGTTCGATTGAATTACGATATTTGAATGGGGTGAAATTTGAGTACATTTTCATCATTTTACATTATTTTTCACATACTTATGTGGAAGGTAGAATCATGAAATTGGGTTCGCACATAGCCATTGGTCGTGTCAATGTGCGTGCCAAATTCGATGACTCTGCCTTTCTTATAAGTGTGTCAAACTAAGACACGTGTAAAAACCACAAAATTTATGAACCATCGAAATATACAGCCAAATCTACCCTATAAGGGAGAGAGAGAGAGAGAGAGACGACAAAATATCACAGGACCAAAGTTGTAGATCACTCGAAATTTAACGGAGATCATGCCACCCGTTTTGTGATAGGACTTACCGTTTAGCCGCGAAATACCTCGAAACGAAGGTCTGCACCGTCATTAAATTGCCTATATTTCGATATTATTCGGCATAAAAAGTGAAATATTTAAAGATCTTGGAAGTTTTCCGTAGGTTACCGGCTAAAACGTATAAATTTGCTTAATTTCAATTTTTCAGCTCGTGTGGCAGATTGTGAGGCAATCTTGATTTTGGGCGAGGGGGGAGGTAAAATTTAGGATTTCCAGGGAACTATAGCTAAAAAATATGCAGGTGGTCATTATTACCCCTTAAACGGAAAGCTGTACGAAAATTTCGGCAAAATAGTCAATACACCGACACACGGTCGTTACGATATGATTTATCTAGATAGATAAGGAATCTGCCCCACGTATAACACCTTTTGGGATATGTCCGCTAGACTTAGCCTGAATACCGACCTTTCATGTTATCTCCCTTATTAATCCTCCCGTTGAAAAATGCACGTGAGAAAAAGAAATTAGAATTGGATTTCCAAACAGTTTGATCGATTTCCAGTCAGGTTGGTCTTGTACTTTATATATTGTGGGAGAGTAAAAATCACCATTTCGGTCCCCTATAAAACCCCAGTCCATTCCGGGAATTTGAAATGGTATAAACCTTAAAACCTACCCATGGAGGGGTGTATGCTAAATATAAAGTTTGGTTCAAATATCTCAGTAGTTTTAAAGTTGTAAGAAATACGCTTTACGCACACCCGCTCTTGCGTTAAGTCCGGTGGAACTTGTACCGAAAAACGGTCCGTTAATGATATCTCCGTTATTAATCCTGGTATAGAAATGATGCACATGAGAAAAAAAGTTTAGAAATTAATTTCCATTAAGGCAGGTAGATTTCCATTAAGTTTGGCTGTGTATATTTTGAGAGAGTGCAAAATCACGGTTTCGGTTTCGTATAAACCCCCAATTAGTTCAGGGATTTAGAAAAATTATTTGCCGTAAAACCTACCCAAGAACAGGTGGATTCTAAATTTGAAGTTTGGTGGAAATATATCCGGTAGTTTTCAAGTTATAGAAAGACAAACAGACCAACAGACAAACAAAGAAAGAAAGAAACAAACAAACTAACTAACAGACACCAAGGAAACCTACCCTTGGACAGATGGATGCTATATATAAAGTTTGGTTCAAATATCTTCAGTAGTTTTCAAGTTGTAAGAAATACGCTTTACGCGCACCCGCTCTTGCGTTAAGTCCGGTGGAACTTGTACCGAAAAACGGCCCCTTAATGATATCTCCGTTATTAATCCTGGTATAGAAATGATGCACATGAGAAAAAAAGGTTTAGAAATTAATTTCCATTAAGGCAGGTAGATTTCCATTAAGTTTGTTTGTGTATATTTTGAGGGAGTGCAAAATCACGGTTTCGGTTTCGTAAAAATCCCCACTCACTTCAGGGATTTAGAAACGATGTTTGCGCTAAAACTTACCCAAGGACAGGTGGATTCTAAATATTAAGTTTGGTGGAAATATACCCAGTAGTTTTTAAGTTATAGAAGGACAGATAAACAGACAAACAGACAAACAAACAGACAAACAGACACCAAAGCTAAAAATAATGCAGATGGTGATTATTACACCTGAAACGGATAACTGTACGGAAATTTCGCCAAAATAATCAATGTACAGACACACGGTCGTTACGATTTTATTTATATAGATAATCTCTCTGCTGTAAGAATGTACTGAAGCTGACGTTACCATGGTTACGGCAGTTTATTCCTTTATCCGATTCCTAGAGCAGGGGTAGTGTGGTGCCAATATCTCCAAAATGGTTGGTTTTAGGGCCTTAAAACATGGTTTTCGGGCCGGTAGGGATTACCGAGTTTTTTCTTTGCGTCAAGTGGCTTAAATAGTAATTTGTCTCGTCCTTGTACGACAAATTCGATATTTCGCCTACATTAGCCTAGTATTTTATGTCTCCCCCGTCCCATCCCCCCCGCCCCGGCGAATTATTTTTAAAGTAAAATACATCCCATGTCCGTCAGGGATAATAAATATCTACATTAGTAAAGTAATTTTAGAATCGGTCCAGCAGTTCCTGAGATTAGCCATTACATACAAACATTATCTCTTTGTATAATAGTACGATAAATTCAGTTAGTACGGCATTGTCCAGTAAGATTGATAGAGTAAGGAGTTAATTCAGTGAGTGTGGAATTGTCTAGTAAAATTGATAGTTTATGCAGTGCTGTGAATGGTAGAATAGATGAATTAAACCAGAAGTTTGACCATCAAAGCAGGGAAAATTGAATGTCTATTTAATGTAGTTAGGAAAAAAATTGTTGAAAATAGCAAGGAATATGATAAGAGATTAAAAATAATGGAATATAAAATCGAAGAACTAGATAATATTAAAACCAATCAGAATGTTTTAGCGAAGCGAATAGATGAGAAGAATGAGAAATTGGAGAAAGGCCTTAAGTCGGTAGAAGAAGACGTCAGTAGAAGGAAATGCCAGAATGGTAGTGGAAGAAGGAATTAAAGCATGTCATGTGAAGTTGAGGCAGGAGATCAGTCAAATCCAAATAGGCATCAGTTTATGTAGTAGGTACGTATCTGGTAGGAAGGTCTCTGAATTACCCAAGATTAATGGTCGGCAGTTTAATCCGATGGAATTCTTGAAAACGGTGGAGAAACGGTTTTCCAAGATTCTTGATGATGGTTTGATTGCGTAGAGAATGGTTAATGAGATGTTGGATGTTGCGTTTGTTGGAGAAGCGAGATCTTAGTTACAAGTTTATACACAGGGTATCTCGAGTTTGGAGGAATTTAGGGAAAATTTTAGTTCTAAATTTTGGAGTGACGCTATTCATGGAAAGGAAAGAGATCGCGTGCTATTTGGCAAATATAGACCTCACAATGGTGTGTCACGATGGTGTGTCTGTGACGTATTCCTTGGTGCATGTTCTGATCAGCCAGAATATTGAAGGTCTAGCATCGGAGGGAGATACAGTCCGCCAGATGTTGAGGCAGTTTCCTGAGAAGGTCGGAGTAGCTGAATGTATGCAGAATATTGTTACGACTAAGGAATTAGAGAAGCTTTTAGAGAGATTTGATGCTTTGGAAGGGCAGAGGAGAACTAGGCAAAGTGAAGGTAGGAATTATAGGGATAATGGGAGACAAAGTAATCAGCTAGGGTGAGATAGGAATAATCCGAATTTCAGTCATTCTAGGCAAGAAATCAGGGTGGAAATTACAGAAAGGGAAACAGAAACTCTAATCAGGGAGGAATATTATGGCAGTAGACCGAATCGAGGGGAATTGGAAAGTAGGGGGCGTACGGATCAAAGACCTCTAGATCAAGTGCAGAGACATGATAATAGTGAACAAGCCACTTCAAGTAATTTAAATAGGAATCGGACTTCTTAGTTAGGTCAGATAGGCAGTCCGATACCGAAATTCCTATTCACGCGATGAAACAGGTAAGGTACGATGTAGACGTGAAAAAGGAATTATTGTATGACCAAGTAATTTGCGATCAGAGAGATTTTGAGAATAGGGGGCGTGATGAAAGTAAGGAAGATGTGTCGGATGACTTACTTTGTGCTAGTGGTGATGGCAATAGCGGTGTTGCGATCGATAATCTTGTGGAAGTACCTAAAATTTAAGTTTTTCGTGAAGGTGATGAAGGTTGTTTAGTGAGTGAAGAGTGTTTACGGAGTATACATCAGAATGAGGATGTGTTTTTGTGTAAGTGTAAATGAAAAAATTAAGATTAGGTCGATTATGTGTGCAAATGGTGACTTGGAGATTAATGAAACTTCTGGTAAGAGAGTAGAGAGTGGCAGTGCTGTTGGCATGAAAGTTGTGGGGGTAGGAAATCATATGAAAGGTGGTGAAGATGGATTATTTGTTGGGGCCTTAAGTAGTAAGGATTGCGACTTCGAAGTGAATTATGGTAATGATTTCAGTAATAGGGTGAGTGTGAGTGAGAGAATGTGTGCTAAGAGTTGTGTGAATGAGCTTGAAGTGACTGAAGTGCGTATGTTTGACAAGCGTGTGTTATCTATGACCGTTGTTCGTGAAGGGTTGTTTGAAGTGAATTTTAGGTCATATTTTATGCTAAAGGGGATTCATTGGAAGGGTAGTAAATTGTATGGTGTTTCAGGGTTTTGTGAGGAATTGTTATTGTTGTGTGATGGATTATGTAGGTGTGTTGAGAATGTTTAAGGAAAGTGAGAATGGAAGTGTGTGTGAGATGAAAGAAAGTCTATTCACGCGAATGTGTAAAGTTCTATTTAAGGCTGAGAGTTTTATGAATGATTTGAATGACGTGCTGAATGATATCGATGTGAGATGTGAAAAAACTATGTGATCTGTTTGCCTGCATTAATTATGGGTTTGTGAAAAAGAAAATGTAGTGAGATTCCTGCGCATTTCAGAAATATAGATCCTTTGAATGAGAACTTTGTTACAAATGTTCTGAATGAAAACTTGTATGATTCTTGTGTGACTGGATGGGTTGAATGTTTGTGTATGAGACATTGGATTCGAGATGTATTCAGATTTTATTACGGTACATATTCCTCGTCTTTCGATGCTGATATTAAGTTTATGTATAGTTTTTTTCATTTATATCAGGGTCCGCATACTGTGGACAGTAGCAGAGACAAGTGTGCTTACCGGCTTCTAACTTCTGACAAGGTCCTTGGGACATATAATATCCATAGTCTTCACAGATATAAGAGATAGGATCTGCACCTTCGATGTAAATATTATTAATTTTGAGCTAGTGTTCAGTAATAAGAAAGGATTGTGTTCAAAGGTGTACGGCACAATCGGAGTTGTTTGTATACAGCCATATTATTATTATTATTATTATTATTATTGTTTGGACAAATTGTATTTCGCGTGTGCGAATACAATGAAATAGACGCAATGTTTATATCTTTATCGTAGTAATTTAAGTGTTCAGTTATGTAATTCTAGGATGATTTATGAAATTATCTCTTGTGGTGAATCGTCATATGTGATATCATCAATTCACCAAGTGGGCGTTATTTGATAGTACATATATCACACCCCCGCAATGTATGCAGAAGTGAGAAGTATTATTGTCGTTATTCCTATTATTACAGTATTATTATTAGCATCATTATTATGCAATTTGTATATTTATTCTTAACTAGCTGATGTACTCGTGCTTCGCTACGGGATTCTCAGAAAGAATGACTTGGTGGTTTTCCTAACTGAATTCAACATAGTTCATTACAAAAACATCAGTAGGAATGTAGCGATTGAAAGCAATGTAATCATATAAAATATTCGATCAAATGAAAAACTGCACACTTTCTCACTTTCAACGAACAGTACTACGGTGCCGATCTAAGAGTCCAAAGTTCCAGAGCTGGAATAACCAGGTCGGAGACTGCCGTGAACACTCCTCTGTCATTATTCCGTTAAATATGCACACTACTCATTCCAATCAGTGCCTCAGAGTAGGGATTGAATAGCTCGAATACTATGATGAACCAGTGTGTTACGTATCAGATATATCAGAAAATGTATGAACCAGAGGAATGGCATGCTAAAGAAGAAAGTTATCTTACTCCCCATCTACTTCCCGCCAATATACAGGCAGGCTGTTATAGTCGGTACGACCAGGCGAGTTGCACGTGTGGTTAGGGGCGCGCAGCTGTGAGCTTGCATCCGGGATATAGTGGATTCGAACCCCACTGCCGGCCACCCTGAAGATGGTATTCTGTGGTTTCCCATTTTCACACCAGTCACACCAGGCTGTACCTTAAAGCCAAGGCCGCTTCCTTCACACCACTATTCATTTCCTATCCCATCGTCGCCATAAGACCTACCTGTGTCGTTGCGACGTCAAGCAAATTAAAAAAACTCGGTACGCTGCAATAATCCTATCTATCGGGGATGTGAGGAAACAGAAGACAAAAAGCACGTCACAACAAACAATGGTCAATGTAATGTTATTTGTTGATAAAGTGTATGAGCTTTCTATATTGCAGGCCTTCACATTAGTTTTCTTTCGACTCTGTGATATTAGGGTGTCCTACAAAATTATTTATATCGTAGACTGTAGTTCCTTATTCTCAGACTTTACATACCGATTTTCACTAAATTATGTTTAGCCATTTTCTCGTGACTCGGCACTGATATGGACTTAGTAACAAAAATCCAAATTCATGAATATCTCTGATTATATGCGGTACGGTAACAATGTATAAGACATAAGTGACCGGAAATTTAATAACTTCTTACATAACTACTACTAACGACATAACTAAAGTTATGTTAGTTATGTAGTATTTATCGATACGACCACTAATAACATAAATAACTTATTTGAGAATTACATTTCAGGCCTTCCTCTAAACTACCGTTTCACTCAACGTGAATAAAATATTTTGTAGCCTAGATTGCAGTGGTCCATCATCCGACATTACATACCGATTTTCATTAAATTCTCTTCAGCCGTTTTCTATTGATGCGTGTACATACATACATACATACATACATACATACATACATACATACATACATACATACATACATACATACATACATACATACATACATACATACACACATACATACATACATACATACATACATACATACATACATACATACATACGTACATACATACGTACAGACAGACATACAGAAATACGGAAAAGTAAAAAATGCATTTCCTTGTAACTGTGGACATGACAGATACAGAAATACCATTCATTTCAAATTCTGAGCAATGCACAGGCAAAACACTTATTTTATATATAGACTAGCTGATGTACCCGTGCTTCGCTACGGGATTCTCAGAAAGACTGACTTTGTGGTTTTCTTAACTGAAATCAAAATAGGTCATTACAAAAACGTAAGTATGAATGTAGCGATTAAAAGCAATGCTATCATATAAAATACTCGATCAAATGGAAAGCCGCACGTTTTATCACTTTTAACGAACAGTGCTGCGGTTAGATTGCGGTGCCAATCTAATAGTCCAAAGTTCCAGAGCTGGGATGACCAGGCCGCAGAGTGCCATGAACACTCATCTGCCATTATTCCGCTAAATATGCACACTGTTCATTCCAATCAGTGCCTCAGAGTAGGGATTGAATAGCCCGAATGCTATGATGATCCAGTGTGTTACGTACCAGTAGTATCAGAAAATTCATAAACCAGGAGAATGGCATGCTAAAGAAGAAAGTTATCTAACTCCCCAGCTACTTCCCATCAATATTCAGGCAGGCTGTTACACTCTGTACGACTGGGCAAGTTGACCGTGTGGTTAGCGGTGCACAACTGTGAGCTTGCATCCGAGAGATAGTGGATTTGAACCCCTTTGTCGGCAGCGCTGAAGATGGTATTCCGTGGTTTCCTACTTACACATCAATCAAATGCTGGGCCTGTACCTTAATTAAGTCCTAAGGTACTCCTAGCCCTTTCCTATTCCATCGTCGCCATAAAAGCTATGTATGTCGGTGCGACGTAAATCAAATAAAAAATACTCTGTACGCAGCAGTAGTCCTATCTACCGGAGATGAGGGGCAACAGAAGACAAAGCACATCACGACAAACAATGGTCAATGTAATGTTATTGTTGATCAATGTTAGTAGCTTTCTATATTGTAGGCCTTCACATTTAGTTTTCTTTCGACTCTGTGATTTGTAAAATATTTTATACCGTAAAATGTAGTTTCTTATTCTCCGACTTACATAGCGATTTCCATTAAATACTGTTTACCCATTTTCTCGTTACTCGGCGCTGATATGGACTTAGTAACAAAAATCCAAATTCATGAACATGTTTGTGATCAAAGTCAGTACGGTAATAATGTATAAGCATGAATAATAGGAAATTTAATACTATATAACCTTAGTTATGTAGCATTCATCGATTACACCTCTAATAAGAAATATTTAAGAATTACAATTTAGGCCTTCCCCTAAACTACCATTTCACTCAGCGTGAATAAAATAATTTACAGCCTAGACTATATCGACTTATTTCCTGACTTTGCATACCGATTTTCATCAAGATAGGACTACTAATAACAACAATATATGAGAATTAAATTTTAGGCCTTCCCCTAAACTACCATTTTTCTCAGCGTGAATACAATTATTGATAGCCTAGATTGTAGCAACTTATTCCCCAACTTTGCATACCCAATTTTTTTTTAAATACGACCACTAATAACATAAATAGTTGAGAATTCAATTTTAGGCCTTCCCCTAAACTACCATTTCACTCAGCGTGAGTAAAATGATTTATAGCCTAGATTGTAGAGGCTCATACCCCGACTTCACATACCGATTTTCATTAAACCACTAATAACATAAATAGTTGAGAATTCAATTTTAGGCCTTCCCCTAAACTACCATTTCACTCAGCGTGAGTAAAATGATCTATAGCCTAGATTGTAGAGGCTCATTCCCCGACTGCATATACCGATTTTCATTAAATTCTCTTCAACCGTTTTCTCGTGATGCGTGTACATACATACATACATACAGACAGACAGACAGACAGACAGACAGAAATTACGGAAAAGTAAAAAGTGCATTTTCTTGCTACTATGGACATGACCGATACAGAAATACCATTATTTTCAAATTCTGAGCAATGTACAGACAAAACTCTTATTTTATACTAGCTGATGTACCCGTGCTTCGCTACGGGATTCTCAGAAAGACTGACTTTGTGGTTTTCCTAACCTGAAATCAACATAGGTCATTACAAAAACGTAAGTATGAATGTAGCGATTAAAAGCAATGCTATCATATAAAATACTCGATCAAATGGAAAGCCGCACGTTTTATCACTTTTAACGAACAGTGCTGCGGTTAGATTGCGGTTCCAATCTAATAGTCCATAGTTCCAGAGCTGGGATGACCAGGCCGCAGATTGACATGAACACTCATCTGCCATTATTCCGCTAAATATGCACACTGTTCATTCCAATCAGTGCCTCAGAGTAGGGATTGAATAGCCCGAATGCTATGATGATCCAGTAGTATCAGAAAATTTATTAACTAGGGGAATGGCATGCTAAAGAAGAAAGTTATGTAACTCCCCAGCTACTTCCCATCAATATTCAGACAGGCTGTTACACTGTGTACGACTGGGAGAGTTGACCGTGTGGTTAGCGGTGCGCAACTGTGAGCTTGCTTCCGAGAGATAGTGGATTCGAACCCCATTGTCGGCAGCGCTGAAGATGGTATTCCGTGGTTTCCCACTTTCACACCAGTCAAATGCTGGGCATGTACCTTAATTAAGGCCTAAGGCACTCCTAGCCCTTTCCTATCCCACCGTCGTCATAAAACCTATCTATGTCGGTGCAACGTAAATCAAATAAAAATACTCTGTAGGCAACAGTAATCCTATCTACCGGAGATGAGGGGCAACAGAAGACACAAAGCACATCACGACAAACAATGGTCAATGTAATGTTATTGTTGATCAATGTTATGAGCCTTCTATATTGTAGGCCTTCACATTTAGTTTTCTTTCGACTCTGATTTGTAAAATATTTTATACCATAAACTGTAGTTTCTTATTCTTCGACTTTACATACCGATTTTCATTAAATACTGTTTACCCATTTTCTCGTTACTCGGCGCTGATATAGACTTGGTAACAAAAACCCAAATTCATGAATATCTTTGTGATCATAGCCAGTACGGTAACAATGTATAAGACATGAATAATAGGAAATCGAATACTATACAACCTTAGTTATGTAGCATTCATCGATTACACCTCTAATAAGAATTATTTGAGAATTACATTTTAGGCCTTCCCCTAAACTACCATTTCACTCAGCGTGAATAAAATAATTTACAGCTTAGACTATAGCGACTTATTTCCTGACTTAGCATACCGATTTTCATCAAGATAGAACTACTAATAACAACAATATTTGAGAATTAAATTTTAGGCCTTCCCCTAAACTACCATTTTTCTCAGCGTGAATACAATTATTGATAGCCTAGATTGTAGCAACTTATTCCCCAACTTTGCATACCCATTTTCTTTAAAATACGACAACTAATAACATAAATAGTTGAGAATTCAATTTTAGGCCTTCCCCTAAACTACCATTTCGCTCAGCGTGAATAAAATGATTTATAGCCTAGATTGTAGAGGCTCATCCCCCGACTTTACATACCGATTTTCATTAGACCACTAATAACATAAATAGTTGAGAATTCAATTTTAGGCCTTCCCCTAAACTACCATTTCATTCAGCTTGAGCAAAATGATTTATAGCCTAGATTGTAGAGGCTCATCCCCCGACTTCACATACCGATTTTTATTAAATTCTCTCCAACCGTTTTCTCGTGATGCGTGTGCATACATACATACAGGTAGACAGACAGACAGACAGACAGAAATTACGGAAAAGTAAAAAATGCATTTTCTGGTTACTATGGACATGATCGATATAGAAATACCATTATTTTCAAATTCTGAGCAATGTACAGACAAAACTCTTATTTTATATATATAGATATATATATATTGTAAGCTGGAAGGTGTCCATATGTGATATGAGTGATTTGATTTGCACAAACGGATGGGAAAACAGGGCTATATTTATAACTCGGGAAATTTGTATGACTCATGCGGACATCCCAGAGTCTGATGAGGTGGACTTGTAGTTATATTCGGAAAGTTACGATGACTCATGTGAAACACCCCAGAGTCTGTTTATCTTGTTTTTTGCAAGCTGCTTTACGTCGCACCGACAAAGATAGGTCTTATGGCGACGATGGGATAGAAAGTGCTAGGAGTGGGAAGGAAGCGGACGTGGCCTTCATTAAGGCACAGCTCCAGCATGTGCCTTGTGTGAAAATGGGAAACCACGAAAAACCATTTTCAGTGCTGCCAACAGTGGGGTTCGAAACCACTATCTCCCGGGTGCAAGCTGACAGCTGCGCGCCCCTAACGGCATGGCCAACTCTCCCGGTTGTTGATCATGTGATTGTCTTGTGACACGGGAAAGATTCAGGGCATGGTCTTGACAAGAGGATCTACTCATGTTTGGCTGGCCAGGATCAATCTAGACGTAACATGTGAGAGGAAGGGGAAGCTGAGGTCTATATAGGCATGTGATCATACGGCTAGGAAGACATTGGTACACTATACGGTACTGGAATGAACTTTAAAATTTGGTGGAGCGTGGTCGTAATATGTGTGTGTAATGTGACTGACCTACAACTGTGGAGTGCTTAGTCACTGGGTATTGTATCACTTGAGGCGACTTGGTATTTTATGTTAGTGAAAACTGTGTGGTGCTGTATCTCATACAGAATGTACGTTTCGTTGCTCTAGTGACTGTATCTTTAAACCAAGTGTTAGAGTCAGTGAGCACAGTATTATAAAGGTACAGCACTTGCGCGATATAATAAGTGCCAATTATGAGAATCTGCAAGTCGTGTTGATACAGAGACATTGAAGGTACTTATCTACATATATGTGCATTGTTCAACGGACTAACTGCAGATGGTATCTTGGTCCTCGCTTTTGTATTCCCACTGTTTTCCTTGTTGTTGTTGTTGTTGTTGTTGATGTTGCAAATATGGAGTCTTCCTGCGGTATTTTGTGAGTGTATTTATGTATATTTTAGTGTGTTGATGAGGTGCCCATGCACGGATGTTATTCAGAATATAGTTAGTTATTTTAGAATCAGTGGTGTTATTGATGGACCTAGGTGCAGTTCCTACCTATTTAGTCGTTTTCAGAACGTTAGGTAAGGCCTGAAGCAGATGTACCAGTACGCAGCATTATGTACACGCCCTGGGAGAGAAAGATTTATCATGTATTTTACTCCATCTTCCTGTAGTAAATATACCTTATAGATTACTTGGTTTCTCTGTATATTTCTGTTCAGCCTTTTCCTCCATTTAGCAAGACTTCTGATTTTTGCAATGACCAGATAATGATCTGTGTACAAATCGCTGCCTCTATGTACTCTGACATCTGTTACATCTGAGCCTAGGTTTTTTCCATTAATTGATCGCTGTCCTCTTGCAGTCGATGTAAATTTATGTCTTTCTTCTGAAAGAAGGTGTTAGTAATTTTTAATTGATTATAGGTTGCAAATTCTACCAATAACTTACCATTTTCATTTAAAGATGGTTCACCTTTATTTCCCAGTATTTCTACAATTGGTTTGTTCCCTATTCGAGCATTGAGATCATCAGCCAGAATAACAAAGTCGCTTTTACATACTTTATATAACATTGATTGAAGAGCTTCATAAAACTGTTCAGATTCTTCCAGTTTGTTTTCTTCAGGAGCATACACGACTACCATGCACTAAAGATCAATGCCCAAAAATCACAGTGTATTCTTTTAGCTACCCAAAAAACCCACGCACGACTTACAGACATCCATACCCACTCAGTAACATTAAGAGGCACTCAGTTACAATTCAAAGACACAGTTAAAAACTTAGGGATGATAATGGATAAAAACCTTAGTTGGAACGATCATGTAACAGGTATATGTCAGCGAGTGTTTTATTCCTTACATTCCCTTAAAAAACTCAGAGATTTACTCCCCCAAAATGTAAGAAAACTGCTTATCCAAAGTATGGTAATGCCAATATTCGACTACTGTGACGTAGTATACAGTAACCTGAATGCCTCACTTTCCATCAAGCTCCAAAAGGCACATAACGCATGCGTTCGATTTATTTCAGATATACCAAGGTTTAGCCATATTTCTCCCGCATTTGCTAGGCTTTCATGGCTACGCTTAAGAGAGCGACGAAATTTACACACTCTTTCCCTGTTACATCGTATACTGAACCTTAACACACCTGAATACCTTGCCACACAATTCCATTACCTAGCATCACCTTCTAGTATTCCTACCAGATCATCATCCACCGCAGTACTAAGCATTCCCATTCACCGCTCAACTGGCTACAGTAGATCATTTATAGTCGCCGCCAGCCGAATTTGGAATTCCCTACCTGCTGAAATTAGGAGCGTGTCAAACCACCTCCGCTTTAAGAAACTCTGTCAAACCTGGTTAATAAATAATAATGATTTCTTATAACATAGTAGGATTAGATCATAGTTAAGTTTTAGATTAATTAAAACATTTAATTGCTACCTTAAGATATTAAACTGTAGATAATTTAGTGTATATTTAACTCTTCATGTAGGTGTATGTATGGTCGGACAGAATAGCAGGCTTCATAGCCTGAGTCCCGCCATATAAAACAAGACAATAAATAAATAAATAAATAAATAAATACCTTTAACCTTCATTTATAATGGTGTAGCTTTCTATTTTGTTTTTCCACTTCCTTTCTATGAATATTGCTACCCCTGCTGCAGCTCTTTTATCCCGTGTAACTCCGTTATAAATCATAGTGTATTTATCCACTTATTTTGCCCCTTGTCGTTCCTTTTTTTGTCTTAGTAATTACAGCAACATGGATTTCTTTCCTAGCCAACTCTCTATCCAGTTCTTCTTTGCCTTTTATGCCTCTCGCGTTTCAAGTTCCCAACTTTAATGTACCGGTATCTCTAATTCCGAACCGTTTGTCCTTTGATCTTGCCTTTGTCGTCATCATAGAAATCCATCCGCTTATTCATCTGAGATTTATAAGTGAGGAAAGTTTTTAAGTGGAAGAGTTACCAGCCCTTCACACAACCCCCAACCTGGAGGACCAGGGACTCTTTTGTTTGGGTTATCATACCTTAGCTGAGGGACCCAGTTTTAAGGTGCCAGGTATTCGCCCTCACCCATCCCCATGAGGGGTAGGATTTGCTGGTTACATTAACAGACAGACTGTCAACTGAAGTATTTCTTCAGTTTTAATGGCAGCACTTACGCGACATCAGTGCGACCCCCCAGGGTCAACAACCAGCCATTGACCCTCCTCCTTTATGTGGGCTTGGGACCGGCACTAGGAAATCCGAGTCATTCCTAGTGGCGGAGTATTATTATTATTATTATTATTATTATTATTATTATTATTATTATTATTATTATTATTATTATTATTATTATTATTATTATTATTATTATTATTATTTCCGTTTACCCTCCAGGGTTGGTTTTTCTCTCGGACTCAGCCAGGGTTCCCACCTCTACTGCCTCAGAGGCAGCGTCCTGGGATGTAAGACTTCGGGTTGGGGGGATTCAACTGGCGGCCTCACCTGCTATGGTGAACAAGGGCCTTGTGGGGGGATGGGTAGATCGGAAGGTATAGACAAGGAAGGGGGAAGGAAGCTGCCGAGGCCTTAAGTTAGGAGGAGAAGTGGGAAAAAATGGAAAACCACTTAGAGGATTGCTAAGGTGGAGATCGAACCACCCTCTACTCAGTTGACATCCCGAGGCTGAGTGGACCCCGTCCAAGCCCTCGTACCAATGTTCAAATATCGTGGCAGAGCCAAGAATCGAACCAGGACCTCCGGGGAAAGGGGTGACAGCTAATCACTCTAACGACTTCACCGCAGAAGCGGACATTATTATCAAATCTTGGCGATAATAGTAGTAGCATGGTGACTGGAATGTCAGAATTGAGGCGCAAACCAGAACCAGCAACAAGCATAGAAAGCCGACGTCATACAATAATAAAATGATTATAGTTGTTAAATCTGATGTGAACTGCTACTGATTAATTATGTTTAGTCAGCGTGATAAATTGTACGGAATATCCCGGTGGTTAGACATACCAGGTGATGACCATTAATAAAAGTCACTCAGCAGATTGTTTGACACGTTTCATTTATTTCATCCGAGACGTATTGTTATTTGGACGCACCTAAGCGATGATGACAAGGAACCACTATAGAACATTCAAATTTCCCATCCACTCACAAATGGTGAAGCTTGTTGTGAAGTGTTGTTAACAGGATAAATGGATGAAAATTTCATTGTTAAGCTCGAGTATATAGCTCATTGAACACAAAAAGTAGAATTAAGGACCAAATTAACGACTCCAGGGCCTGCTCAGTGTACTTGGCAGGCTATTTGAACCACAACTAGGTACTGAGAGAGAACCATCTTAAATTTTAGAAACTTCGTAAAAGGAGGAAGTACAAGAATAGGGACAAAGTAAGAGAAGTGGAGACAAGAACCCTGTTTCCGTAGGTAACGGAAGAGGAAGTGGTTGGCTAGGACGGTACTGAGTTAGAGAAGAAATCGGCAAGGATCTTCCTATTTATTTAATTGGAAATTCTGGAAAGAGATAAAATAATGGAAATAAATCCCCATCATGAATTATATTCGTTCAAACAAAAGTGTTACATATTGGCGAACCCGACGTGATCTGAAGAAAATATGACGAAACCCAAAAGCATTTCCGAAGACCGACCAGAAACAATAACGAGGTTAGCGTAGAATTGCACCTTTCTCGAGAGAGAAACCTGAAATTTGGTTTTACCAAGTGGAGACTGAGTTTAGTATTTGTAAAATTAAGACAGATGACACTAAATTTAACCATTTACTTTCTCAACTAGGTCCTAAATATATAGAATATATTAATGGGATACTATTAAGGGTAGTGATATAAACACACACTAGTTGGCTAAGGAACGCCTATTAGTCCAGTCAAGATGTACATCCGTGCTTGCAAAAGGACCGGTCATTCTGAATTTTTCATATGTTGTTAGGACCAAAACCAATATTTAAAAAAACAGATTTGCAATTTCTAAAGTGCTATGCGAGCGGCGGTGTACCCAAAAACCATAAAAGTTTCGGATTTTTTTCAGGTTTTGCTCAATATCTCAGTGAAGGAAGTGTTTGACTGGTATCGTCACTCTATATACTTTTAAAGTAGGCTAACTTTGGTACAATTTGAGATCAGAGGGAGCTCTATACAGCCATTGGTTCCCAAGACACAGTTCTTCGAAAATAGGCAATCTTTTCCAAAAAGTGAAATTTTTCGAAATGGTCACATATTTTGTGAAATATATTCTAAAATACGCATCCCAAGTCAAATATTATATGAAATGAAGTTGTAGCAAATGTAATTAGCTTTCATGTGAGATCAGACGGGTACCTATAGGTCCAGCGGTTCTCTCAAAAATGGCAGGTAACCAAAAACAGTCAAAAGTGGGTTTTGGGGGAAATGCATATATACCGTTCTTAGGTCCTTTTATGGTTTTATTTATCAAACAGTTAATTTTTTATTATTTAAAAATTGTTTGATGAAAAAAGAAAAGATAATATACCTATCGGGAATTACGTCATCATCAAACATTGTTATACGGTATATACCTGCATACTAAAATGCTTGTAAGAACAACATGGTACCTACTATAACGACAAATTACATTTACACAAAAAAGAAAAAAATCATGCAGATATTGCTTTTTTTCGGCCCCGTGGTGTAGGGGTAGCGTGCCTGCCTCTCGCCTGGAGGCCCCGGGTTCGATTCCCGGCCTGGTCAGTAATTTTTCTCTCAACCTGAGGGCTGGTTCGTACTCCACTCAGCCTACGTGATTAGAATTGAGGAGCTATATGACGGTGAGATGGCGGCCCCGGTCTCGAAAGCCCAAAATAACCGCCGAGAGGATGCGTCGTGCTGACCACACGACCTCTCGTAATCTGCAGGCTTTCGGGCTGAGCAGCGGTCTCTGGGCAGGCCAAGGCCCTTTCAAGGGCGTTAATTTCCGTGGTTTTTTGGTATTGTGTTTTGGTTGCCAAATCATGCCTTTATTTGTATCTTAGACGTCCCGGGCTTGGACTCGCATGGAGATGGTGTCTCGATGGTTGTGATGGACGCTGGGAGAGGCGCCCAGTCTGTAGTCGGGTCATCTTCCGAGCATTTCAGCTCCACATCCGGGACGTTAATGCACAATTTGCCACCGCATGGCTGGCAGAGGACTGAGCAGTGGAGCGCAGCCTTTCTGCACGAGCAGCTCCCAGAGCACTCTTTCTTGCATTTACATGAAATATTTCGCAGAAGGGCAGGGGGTGCGGGATGCATGGTAGTGGGAATGGGGGAAAGCCCCTGAGAAGACAGCTTTCACCCCCAATCAGTGGGATTTAAGTTGACTCCCCGCCACTTCTGTACTTGGGGGTAGCACCTTGCTGCATGCTGGCCTGCGGCATCTTCCGTCGGTAGCAAACGGGCGAGGTTGAAGTGACAAACGTCTTTTACCTCAGGAAATCCAAAGTATCCCTCGCGATGTCACCCCCATAAAGAGCCACAAAACACTTGATGCCTGCTTCTCTCATGGCTTGTGGGGTGGAGTCTGGCCGAAGGAGGACCTCCACTTGCTCAGCAAATGGTTCACTCTTGCTCAGGAGTGTGGTGAGGGGGTATCGCACCCGGTAAATGCGTGGATGAATAGTACCATCCCTGGTGATCGCTGGGAGTCCTGGTGGTTGTAGGAGGTCGTAGAGTACTGACAGCAACCAGCTTCGCCCTTCGTGCTCCTCTGAAGGTAGATGTTTTTCTCTTCAGCGCCTAAACCATTGAGAAGAACGAGCAGGTCGACGTCTTCTGCAACTATGACGACTCAATCGGCTACTGCTCTTTTTGAAAGCGCCGTCATGACGGTCTCTCGATCCACATCTTCTTCGGCAACAGCCACTTCTACTCCCCCCTTCTGAAAAGCGTCACAAAGAAGAGTTATTAGGCGTCTCTTGTTGTTCTCATTGTCCAATACATTCTCTTGAGCAATTTGAATTGCTGTGGATTCATCGAACGTCAATTCGTAGCTGAAATGAGCTGCGTAGCGCCGGAGTCGTTCCGCTGTTTTGGTGGGTTTTTTGGTAGCATCTTCGGAGTAGCCGTCAGAAACGATGGAGACGTCCTTCCCAAAGTGGTTACGGACGTAGGTGGTATAACGCGCCAAAAGTGCTCGAACTGTGCTCTTCCGCTGCCACACGACCTTGTGCAAGAGGCAGCCACCATCCAAAACGACGTGAATGCTGGCATCTATCGGCGTGTGTCTGGAAAGAGGAGTGAAGGCAGAGTACAGAGTGGATTTTGTGCCCTTGTGCATCCCCTGTTCATTGAGCAGACACGTCGGGAACGGGGCCAACTAATACTTGAAGTCATCCTTTATATCCTCAGGACCTGTCAGTAAACCAATACTGATAAAAAGCAAGATGTCAGTTTTGGGAAATGGATGGTGTAAAGCAAACCAGTTTTTGAGTTTTTCCACACCACTGTTATCTCGGACGATTCGAGAAGGTCTCACGTCTACATGCTGCTCTCCAGTAGGATATGAGATGCTGCAAAAACTTTCAAGTTCTTCACATATGGTCACCATAAACACCATTCCTGTTGTCAACCTTGCCAGCAAACTGTCGGAGATTCCCCTTCCTTGTGTCAACCCACCTTAGGTCTTCGTGGATCGCATAAGCTTGTGTTCAATTGTTAGGCATGACCACAACCCAGACCAAAACTTGTCAGACAGGCGAATGGTGAATGAACCTCTTGTGAACAGTGTACGAATGAAGGTTCCAATAAAAAGAAAACCATAAAAAGACATGAGAACCGTTTATTTGCATTTCTCCCCAAAACCCACTTATGACTGTTTTTGGTTATCCGCCGTTTTTGAGAGAACTACTGGGACTACCAGCACCAGTCTGGTCTCAAGTGAAAGCTAACTAAATTTACTACAATTTCATTTCGTATAATATTTGGCGTGGGATGCGTATTTTAGAAGATATTTCACAACATAAGTTACCATTTCGAAAAAATTTCACTTTTTGGAAAAAAGTGCCTATCTTTGAAGAACTGTATCTTGGGAACCAATGGCTGTATAGAGCTCGCTCTGGTCTCAAATTGTAGCAAATTTAGTCTACTTGAAAAGTGTATAGAGTGATTATACCGGTCTGACCCTTTCTTCACCGAGATATTGAGCAAAACCTGAAAAAAGTCTGAAAATGTCATGGTTTTTTTGGGTACACCGCCGCTCGCACAGCACTTTGGAAATTGCAAATCTCTTTTTTAAATATTGGTTTAGGTCCTAACAACATATACAGAATTCAGAACGACTCAACCTTTTGCAAGCACGACCCCCTTTTCATGTTTAACTTGACTGGACTATATTTAATATATTTAAGGAAATTGAGGATAAACGCATTATGAGACTAGTTATTGGAACTGAGTTGCGAGACCAGAAGCGTGGACGATTATTAGGCAAAATGCTATCTCCATCCGAAGTTGATATGTCGGATTATATCCTAAAAAGTCTATGGTCAGAAAAATTTCCTGATCCCATTAAGATCATGTTGATTGTTAGTGACGAATGGCTTGAGAAGGTGGCTATTATGGGCGATAAAATAATAGAAATGAATCCCCGTAATTAATTATATTCAGTCAAACAAAAGTGTTACAAATACACCCCTCGGACTCTCCGTGCCGGAGTTCCACAGAGTGGAGCAATATCCCCCACTCTGTACGTCCTGTATTATAGCCTAAATGATCTTCCAATTCGCCAGGGAGTGGAAATCTAGCAGTATGCTGATAACATGGCTGTTTATGTTTCAAGAAGGAGAAACTGCAATCGTAGATCTCGTTGTTCTGGAAGTGGTCCCTTCAGAACAAGATTAAAATAAATGCCACGAAAACCCAGGGAATTGTTTTCATACAAAGAAGGCCTAGTCCTTGTCATCTTACCATTAATAACATCCCACTATCTTCCACCAATAAGATTAAGTACCTTGGATTAACAATGGACAGAAGTGTAACGTGGAGGAGGAATATAGAACAGGCCCTGCGGGTGGGCGCGAGTGGCTAACCTGAAACTTCTGCTATATAATAAATATATCTCAAATTCCATTAAGAGGAATATTTATTGAGCATGTATTCAGTCCATGCTTATCTACGGTTGTCACGCCAGGTGTTATATCCTCAAAACTCCTCTTTCCAAATTAGAAGTAAGTTATTCCAAAACAAACCTTTTGTTGAGATTAAATAGGAAAATACGAGCTGAAGTTCGTATTCCGACTATCAGAACTCAACTAAATAAGATGACCAAGGCTAGAATTTCTCTAGCTCAGTCAACCGACCAGGCCATCTCCATTATTAAACAGGTCATATGGACCAAGAAGCCGAACACGCGATACAAACGTCGTGGCCCTTGGCTGATTCACGACCAGGTTTAAGATTTACCCCTATTTTTCGGCCTTTTCGAAACTACAACCAATATTATCACTAAATACATCTAAATATTACCCTGAAAAGTGCCGTTTGTTCCCAAAGAGAGGTCCCTCACTATTATTACTATCTCCACTGCTTTTTTTCTCACATTTTTCAGCGAAGAGGAGGTTTCTTCTCTTTCTTGAAGGTAAATACCACCTCCAAGTCAGATCGTTTTCTCCCTCACCAGTGCAGTCACACTGAAATTTTCCGACTCATCCGGTAATCCTAGCAAACAGTTGAGTAAGAGGGCATTTCTTTCGCCCTGGGACTCTTCGTTTGATTGCCCTCAACAAGAAAATGTGGTCTTGGGGCTTCGGAAAAATGTTACGAAGAATGAGTGGATTACTGATGAGCTAATTACATATGGTAATTGGGATTTTTTTTTTTTTTTTTTTGCTAGTTGCTTTACGTCGCACCGACACAGATAGGTCTTATGGCGACGATGGGATAGGAAAGGGCTAGGAGTGGGAAGGAAGCGGCCGTGGCCTTAATTAAGGTGCAGCCCCAGCATTTGCCTGGTGTGAAAGTGGGAAACCACGGAAAACCATTTTCAGGGCTGCCGACAGTGGGGTTCGAACCTACTATCTCCCGAATACTGGACAATGGCCGCACTTAAGCGACTGCAGCTATCTAGCTCGGTAATTGGGAATAAAAGAGAACTGAAACGCTCTGAGACGGCGGAAGGAAGAAATTAGTACAGGAATATAAGGAATTCCAAAACCTGAAAAGCAAGAGAATACAAGGAAAAGTCATGGCAGGCGAATTGTAAGGAACCCCAGGAGCTAATAATGTCAGGTAATATGGAAATGGCTTACAAGAAGGAGAAAGGTTTCTTTCGAAACAAGAGAACAGTGCGATATGGCCTCCTGAAGATGACGAACCCCTAACGTTTGAAGAGCGTGAAGTGGCGATGGTATGGAAGCACCACTTGGAAAACGTGTATGGTGGTAGAGGAACTGCAGGAAGACGAGGGTGTAATCAATGCAGATGGCCTACGGGACAGCACCTACGTGCAGAATTCGTTCAGGCAGTTCAATCGATGAAGGACTAGAAGGTGGCAAAAGTTGACGGACTTTCTGCTGCGTCGAACAAAGCTGCAGGGGATGGAGGTGTACATCATGTAAAAAACTGGACGCCTGCCCGAGAACTTTGGGAACTATATAATTTTCTCATTACCAAATATACCTTCAACAAACACATACAATACCTGGGTTATTGTGTTCCAAATTATGTTTAAAGTTACCGGTTTCATAAACTCTCTCGGGTGGTCACCCCTTCATAACGGACACTTTTCGGTCCCTAAGGTGTCCGTTATAGAGAGGTTTTACTGTATTCCTTCAGCAAACGGTGTGACCAACACCGTACTCTCAATCTAGTATCCCGTGCCTCAAAAATCCCAATAAACGTTGTCATGAAGTGGACGGAACGGAACATTGAAGAGATGATCGCTGAATATATATTTGGCTACAGGAAAGGAAGAGGCACACGTGAGACTATCATGACATTGAAGGCGATACGATGGAAGAAAGTTCTTTCACCTATATTACTTTCATCGACGTCGGTAAAGCATTCGACAGAGTGGTGTGACTCCAGAGGTTTCATCTGATGAAATTCAAGGATGGGAAGTTAATTTAGCCCTTCTACAAAGATAAAGTAGCTGTCGTCGCATGCGGTGAAACCAAAATAATTAAACTTGGAGTACGAAAAGGCTGCTCTCTGTCTCCTTTCAACATGCACATCCAACAAATTCTGGAGGAAGTTCGAGAGAAGCTGGGAAAAGCTGGTGGTGGTGGTGGTGGTGGTGGTGGTGGTGGTAGTGGTGGTGGTACTGGTATGATTACGGCTTTAAGAGAAAGTATAACTGGGCAAACATCCTCTACCAGCACTAATCAGGAGGAATATTTCTACTTTCCTTCGATAGATGTGGGTATTGGCCAAAGGACGAAAGGGCCACGAAGGGCATGAAAATGAAAAAGATTCCCTAGGCCTCGAATGCTTTAATACCGTCGGGGTCGGAAAATAACAAGAGCTGACTAAGGGACGGCGGATAGGATAGGTGAAAGTGAGGAGCCTGGCACAAGTAAGTGGAAGCAGTGCCATGACTCAGCAAAGTGGCAGTAGTGGTGATTATCATTTAAGAGGACGTAAAACGAGGCGAACACCATCTATTAACACTAATCAGAGGGGAAAATAAAAGGGATCCGACACTTTGAAAAATGAAGATATCGGCCAAAGGAGGACAAGGACCATGAGGTGTGTGAAAACGAATGTCTCCATAGGCCTTGAATGCTCTAATACCGTCACTGTCGAAAAAAACAAGAGTTGACGAAGGGTCCCCAATTTAGTCCTTTTAGGAGGACATGCCCCCACAGTAGTATTTGTTGGAGAATATTATGGAGCTGAAGATGAAATACAGTATAAAATTACTCCTAAATGGATGAGCATTAGTCGTAGCAAACATTCGGATGGCTTAATCGAAGCAATAAATAATGGAAGGCTATTAGCGTCTGATAAACATTCGAGTCACGTAACAACCCATTCGTCATCGTCCTTTAGTTACTGTATTTCCCCCCTTCTCCGTCCAATTTGCTAGTCTGACAGGAGCAGACGCTCTTAAACCATCTCTGCCTGTTCACAATTTATCTAATGACAACGACACGCCATGTTCTCACAATCCTGCAGCTAGCGAGGTCACGCACACAAGACTTAGATTATAGCACTCCCCGCATTAACTGTAGAGGCATGCTTAATTCGCATTAACGATAAACGCGACAACAACAAAAAATTAAGTGATTTCGAGTTATCTTGACTAATTGTATGATTCTGTAAACATGATATAGACTTTTGGGCTTTTGCCGTGTCAAGAAAACGAGGTGAAACTCTTTACGTGCCGCAGAAAACTTTCTTCCACGTGTTCAGGAGAAAATCTCGACTGTTCACAAGGAAGACTTCTACAATAATGAAGGTTTGAATTTAAGAAATATATTTCTTCTATCACACTCGTCCCTGATCCATCTGATGTCCTCTCTCTTACTACTCACGCACACACGGTGTAATGAATATCTTAACTGGAGCACACAGTTAAAGGAAAGCAAATCACTACACAATTAAAGGAAACGAATTAGCGCATAAATTAAAATTCTTGTTTAGGACGAAGTAACAGCGATAAATCACTTTGAGTCACTCTTTATATTTCTTTGCAGAAAATTTCTGTTCGGAGTAAAAAAAAAAGGCGCACAATAATATCACATATTCGAAGATCTGTAAACACATTTTAAAAAATTACCACACTACACAATAAAAAATAAACTGACTAGTGCATAACTATCAGATCTCAATATCAAGCCAACAAGCACATCATTGCGAACACATTGCCAACATTTACGACAGCAAAAAGATATAAATAAAACTGGCAATGCGGCAATTTGTGGTATACTATAATAATAATTTCGTGTGGCTATTTCTAACCGAGTGCAGCCCTTGTAAGGCGGACCCTCCGATGAGAGTGGGCGGCATCTGCCATGTGTAGGTAACTGCGTGTTATTGTGGTGGTGGATAGTGTTATGTGCGGTGTGTGAGTTGCAGGGATGTTGGGGACAGCACAAACACCCAGCCCCCGGGCCATTGGAATCAACCAATGAAGGTTAAAATCCCCGACCCGGCCGGGAATCGAACCCGGGACCCTCTTAACCGAAGGCCAGTACGCTGACCACTCAGCCAACGAGTCGGACTGCGGTATACTATACAGCTTCCTGTCAGTGACTAGGAGGCCAGCTCTCCAGTGGCATTATGGTGACACTTTCCAATTACAGCTTTATGCTGGGCTTCACAAGTGATTGTCAAGACCGGCATAAGGAGCGCAGCGAGGGATCCAGTCGGCCGTGCTGTCAGTGACTTAGGTGGCCAGCGTTCCAGTGGCATTATGGTGAAACATTCCATTTACAGCTTTATGCTGGGCTTCACAAATGATTGTCAAGGCCGATATAAGGAGCGCAGCTAGGAATCCAGTCGGCCGTGATTGGAGCTTAATATTTTCGTCAGCTGCCGCTTGGAGCGCTGTGCCCGCATACAGCGCGCCAACTGGTGGTGAACAAGCGTACCACTACAGCTCCAACGGTAAAGCAATCTTAAATTCAAACCTTCATTATTGTACAAGACTTTCTCGGGATTTTTTTTTTTTTTTTTTGAATATGCGGAGCAAATTTCTCTGCAAAACGTAAAGAGTTTCACCGTGTTTTCTTGACACGGTATAAACCCAAAAGCCTATATCATGTCTAAAAGTAAGGGCCGTGAAAGCATCAATGTTAACCCTATGATTCTGGTTAAGAAAACGGTGATTTTGTTTTTGCGGATTACAGTGAAATTTATTTATTTTGCTATTAAGTGCGAAATTGCAGCAAAATTCATGAAAAAACGAGCTTGAAATTGCATTTCAGTATTAGCTGTGTCAAGGGAAATAGAAAACAGAATAAGAATTCCTCAGTTCGATAGAAGTACCTGTTCGATTTAATATTCTACGAAATCTCTTAATGCGATGACCATAATAGGGTTTTTTTACAAGTGGGTTTTCGTCTCACCGACACAGATAGGTCTTATGGCGACGATGGTATAGGAAAGGCCTAGGAGTGGGGGAGAATCTGCTGTGGCCTTAATTAAGGTACAGCCGCAACATTCGCCTAGTGTAAAAATGGGAAACCACGGAAAACCAAGGATACCGACAGTGGGGCTCGAACCGACTATCTCCCGGATGCAAGCTCACAGCTGCGCGCCCTTAACCGCACTGCGAACTCGCCCGGACAAATAGGGTTAAAGGGTATTGTTATGTAATCTCGATTATTATATTATAGTCCTAATCAAGAATACGTACGGAATAATAAATTAATACCAATATCATGACGAATATACGAACAAGTGTGACTTCTCGAGTTCAAGCGCGCCGCGCCAGGCAGCGCTAGTGTGGGGAAGCTCCACAGTACCGATCAACTAGTCGTAGAAATGATGCCAAAGGAAACGCATTACTCCGTACCTGATAAGTGCATACACTGTCTTTTAAAAAGCAATGAGAAATTAAAATTAAAATACCACGGCAGGGTACAATGGAAAAAACATACATGGAAATAAGAGCTACGGCCTTCATCAGATGGTGTGGAAAGCACAGGTTACTGGAGTGTACATATACAGATAAATAGCACATGACTCCCAGCATACTAAAACAAACACCCATGAACTACTTACCAACTCAATTTGTCGGTTATTGGACTTTCGAAATTTTGAGAGATGATTTGGCAAATGTTCGAGATCTCGCCGAATTTCCTTCGTTCTGAAGAAAAATAGGCACTTCAGATAATGATAAACAAATCTGAGGATTATATCCATAACATGTTGAAGACAAGAGCCAGCTCCTGAAGGATCAACAGAAATTCACTATAAAATTATCTGATTTTACTATCAAATCATCAGAAAAATGAATATGACAAATTCTGCTATTACGCATTAACTCAGTATCCTTCCATGGAATAGCTATGGGCCCATGTTTCAAATTGATTTCTATCCTTCGGTGGTGAAAAAATCGCATATCATCAACTACTCTACCATAGCCTGACTTACAGCCAGGAACAAAACAGTACGGCATGCAGTGGCGGCTCGTGAAAAAATCGTCCTACGTGCTACAAAAAACAAGCTAAATACGCTGTTTTAAATCTGCATATTGCCATGATGAACAACGCATACTTCAAACTTGATAATAATAATAATAATAATAATAATAATAATAATAACAATACAACTTTTCTCACAATTTATAACTCAGAACAAACAAAAACAACATTAATTTGAAAGCAGATGAATTCTTCGACAACTGTCTACGAGATAAATAATTCATTCGAGAAATATTGTTTTTACTAACCTAATGGCGCAACTTACATCAGTGCAAATAGAATCGTGGGAATATAGATCCCCACTAAGAACACTAATTTAATTTCACTTTATATACACTGCAGTGGATAAATAATTTGATAAATCTCCGTATAAACTTGAGCACTAACACAATGACAGAAAAAACACGCACCAGTAATATAACCGCGAGATTAAAAACCGCACAAAGCAACTGAAAGAACTACCAACTGATTCATTGAGACCTCCCCTATTACCAGAGTAAATGTCCGGCTCCATGGCTAAATGGTTAGCGCGCTGGCCTTTGGTCACAGGGATCCCGGGTTCAATTCCCGGCTGGGTCTGGAATTTTAACCATCATTGGGTGTATGTGTCGTCTTCATCATCATTTCATCCTCATCACGACTCGCAGGTCGCCTACGGGCGTCGAATCAAAAGACCTGCATCTGGCGAGTCGAACATGTCCTCGGATACTTCCGGCACTAAAAGCCATACGCTATTTCATTTCACCAGAGTAAATTACATTGTAATGCGGGATCACATTTAGGGTCACTCAAAGATTCTTTGACTCACCTACGAATTCCTTATTTTTGACACAAAAGGAAGATGGATATTTTAATAAGCATGTGTGAGATAGATTGCCTCCGCTTACGCTTTACTTTCGAGCCCAGACGATGCTACTCTCTAGTGGCAGACTCGCTTACCACGTTCAACATCACACGGCCGACTTGATGCGTCGCTCTAGCTAGCTGAGGAGCGCAGCGAGGGATCCAGTCGGCCGTGAACATCAAGGTAGCAGGAGACATCGAGTACTTCTACCCCTTGCGGGAGAGGAAGTAACTATAAACGGGATCAGTGAAAGTTGATCCCGGTTTACGGTATACTCCGCCGGCTAAGGGGAGTGTTGCAAGCTTGGCTGCGCCTGCGTATTGCTTCCTTCAGGCTACAGGCAAGGGCTCACTTCACATGAGCACGAGCCTTGTTCCCCGGGAGAACGGCGCTAGGTGTTCGACAGATCTCGTCCTGATTTTCACAAAACACAAATTCATATCGTACTCAAAACGAAAAGGCACCAGGATAATTTTACTGTACATAAATAATATTCCTTACAGTTTCAAGCTACGTGCTGGAGCCCGGTAGCACGTACTGACCGGCCGCCACTGACGGCATGTTGGACTAGTAAATTAATGAAGCCACATAAGATACATGCTTGAAGTACACAACACACAATGAACTGAATTTAGGAACTGAAAGCAAAGAAAATTCAACTTATTCACTGTAAAATCTCGCACAGTAACGTCTCACGCACTTTTCTATACCCGGCTTTCCGGAACTACTGGAGCACGTGTTGGATATAATCGCTTGCAGTGCTTGCAGTGGCGGGACTACAAACTACCATGCTATAATGGCTGAGTCCTCACACTTGGTCTTATATTCGTCATGTGAACATTGTTTCTAGAGCATTTACATGTCTTTTGCATAAATAATTCACGAATCAAACGAATTAGAATTTTTATGAATAATTTTACTAAAATGATTGCAGCGAAACACAAGCGATGGGTTAAGGCCTATTTTGCGAAATAACGCGTATAATTGTTTACGTTTCCCGTAATCGTACATAAATGAATGCGAGAAAATCATGTCTCAATTTATATCCATCCGACGTTACGTATTACCACTCCTACTGGATTCTCCTAACTTGTTTACATTGGGCTCATCCACTCATAATTCAACATAGAGCAGATCCTCACTTCGCTAGTTTTCTAATTGTAATTTGCACATTTCCAAAAAATTTACGTATGAATGGTCGGGGAGGAGAAGGCGGGGGAGCGATGAGGGTCAATTAAGGTCATATTTGAATTAGTTTTGCCATCTGTTTGCGTAAGCTGCATCGTAAACGGGTTCGCAGAAGTACTGCTTGCGTTTGAATCATTTAAATCATTTACAACACCAACGGTGGTGGTAGTGGTGGTGGTGATTATTGTTCTAAGAGGAAGTACAACTAGGAAACGAACATCTATTTAGGCCTACATCAATCAAAGGGGGAAAATGGAAGTTATACGTCACTTCGAAAAATGAAGGTATCGGTCAAGAAAAGGCCAGGAAATAAAAGACTTCCTAGGTCTCAGAAACCTAACACCGCCGGTGTCGGAAAAGTACAAGAGTTGAACAAGGGAGCTCCGATAGGCTAGATGAAAAAGACTAGCATGACCCGAGTAAGTGGTAGTCCGACTCGTTGGCTGAATGGTCAGTGTACTGGCCTTCAGTTCAGAGGGTCCCGGGTTCGATTCCCGGCCGGGTCGGGGATTTTAACCTTAATTGGTTAATTCCAGTGGCCCGGGGCTGGGTGTTTGTGCTGTCCCCAACATCCCTGCAACTCACACACCACAGATAACACTATCCTCCACCACAACAACACACAGTTACCTATAGATGGCAGATGCCGCCCACCCTCATCGGAGGGTCAGCCTTACAAGGGCTGCACTCGACTAGAAATAGCCACACGAAATTTAAACCCAAGTAAGTGGAAACAATGCCAGGACTCAGCTAAGGGCCCCGTGATCGCGAACCCATGTTCCCAAGTTAAGAGTCCGTAGGACCCCTTTTAGTCACATCTTGCGATAGGGTTAACGTTGATGTTATTCTACTACCCCCAACCACAGGGGGATACAGTATCAACGTCCATCCCACAAACACTGGAAGTATGTGCACGCTACTTGTGAAAATATTATTATTATTATTATTATTATTATTACTATGTTTAATAGGTCTATATAACTGGAGGAATTAACTGCAAATTGCTTTCAAGGTAAACAAGGTGTGGCATTTGGAGGAAAAAATTGAATGCATTCGATATGCAGATGACATGGCGGTTCTATCAGAAACTGAGAAAATGAATGCTATGTTGAAAAAATTGAACAGATCTTGTAAGAAGTTAGGCATGACAGTTAATAGGAAAAAGACCAAGGCAATGATCATGGGGTCAAAGAAGGACTCAACAGCTAAAATAATACTTTCGAGGGAGGAGATCGAACAAGTGTCTAAATTCAAATATTTGGGAAGCATTATCAGAAGTGATCTCTATTGCTTGGACGAAGTGAAGACTAGAATTGCAATGGTCAAGGAAACATTTATGAAACAAAGGACACTGTTGAGTGGGCCTCTAAATAGGGACCTTAAGAAGAGGTTAGTGAAGTGCTTTGTGTGGAGTGTGGCGCTTTATGGGGCTGCCACTTGCACGTTGAGAAAAGAGGAAGAAAGAAGACTAGAAGCATTTGAAATGTAGATCTGGCGGAAGATGGAGAAAATCAGCTGGCAGGAAAAAGTAAGGAATGAGGAAGTATTAAAAAGAGTGGGTGAAGGAAGGAGAGCGATATTGCAATGCATTCAAAGACGGAAGAAAAATGGGTTAGGCCACTGCTTGCGACGAAATTGTTTAATAACCGAAGCACTGGAAGGGAAGATACAAGGGAAACTGAAGAGAGGAAGGAAGAGGTATCAGTTAGTGGACAGTGTAAAGGTGAATAGAAGCTATTTGAAGACAACGAGAATGGCTGAAGACAGAATAGCGTGCAGAATTCATGCGAAAACCTGCCGATAGGCAGACCACCAGTGGTGATGATGATTATTATTATTATTATTTACCGGTAAAAATAGCAAAGCTATGTCCGTACAGGCCATAAAGACCCTGGAAGGGGTGGAAGGTAAATGTGTGCACTAACCGTAACCTCGGCACTCGATGGGGTAGAGTATTTAGCTCTACGCCCGGCAGCCTTTGCCCCCAGATATTAACCTGGTACTCATTTTTGGTGTAGGTTGAGTGAACCTCAGGGCCATGTGCACCCCCGCAAGTGCACGCCTTTGCCGCCTCACCCGTGCTCTGGAATTGTAAGCAATAATAAAATTACCGTATTGACTGAGCTACGACATGCAGGCATTTTGATATGAGGCCACTGAAACGGCCTACGTGTCAATTTCGAAAACGCTTTTCAGAACGTTGAGTTATAACTGGTGTTTGGAAATTCAAACGCTAAAATCTCGAATATTAAAGTCTATACGAGAGAATTTCCTAATTGTGGTGTAAGTGGTGATTATTGGTTTAATGCGGGGCTGAGTGGCTCAGAGTGGCCTTATGACGCCATCTTGGCAGGTTCGATCCTGGCTGAGTGCGGTGGTATTTGAAGGTGCACAAATACGCCAGTCTCGCATGGGTAGATTAACTGCACGTGTAAGATCTCCTGCGGGACTAATTTCCGGCACCTCACCGTGTCAGAAAAACCGTAAAAGTAGTTAGTGTGACGTAAAAACCAATAACATTATTATTTTTATTGTTTTAGTGATGGTGGTGGTGATTATTGTTATAACAGGAAGTACACATGATCCACCATCCTCTAAAGAAAACCAAACTCCATGGCGCAAAAGCAGCCCCGAAGAGCCATGGCTTACCAAGGCCTGCAGTTTATGAGGTGTCGTGTGGTCAGGACGACGAATCCTCTCGGCCGTTATTCTTGGCTTTTTAACCGGCTCCGCTATCTCACCGTCAGGAGAGTTCCCCATTCGTAATGACGTAGGCTGAGGGGCCACCGTCCTCTATTAACACTGATATAAGGAAAATGTCCGTGTCCGTGGCTAAATGGTAAGCGTGTTGGCGTTAGATCCAGAGGTTCCCGGATTCGATTCCTGCCGGATCGGGGATTTTAACCTTCATTGGTTAATTCCGGTAGTACATGGACTGTGTGTGTGTGTGTGTGTGTGTGTGTGTGTGTGTGTGTGTGTGTGTGTGTGTGTGTGCGTGTGTGTGTGTTGTCATCAGCATTAGAATTCATCACAGGTAGGGCCCCATCGTCACAGAGGCGCAGGTCGCCTATAGGGTGCCAACTCGAGAGACCTGCACCAGACCTCCCCAGAGGCCACACACCAGTATTATTACACTTCGAGCCCAGGAGGCTATTAACTTGGGAGCGTAGGTTGGCATCACGGAGTACTTGGATGAGTCCTGGAATTGCATCCACTTACTTGTGCCATGATCCTCACTTTCATCTATCCTATCCGATCTCCCTTGGAAAACTCTTGTTCTTTTCCGATCCTGACTGGATTAGAGCATTCGAGGCCTAGGAAATCTTTCATTTTTACGCCCTTCTTGGTGGAGTTGGTGATGGTTGTGGTGTTGGTGGTGATTGTTGTTTTAAGAGGAAGTACAACTAGGCAACCATCCTCCATATAACACTAATCAGCGAATGAAATGAAATGGCGTATGGCTCTTAGTGCCGTAAGTGTCCGAGGACATGTTCGGCTCGCCAGGTGCAGGTCTTTTGATTTGACGCCTGTAGGCGATCCGCGAGTCGTGATGAGAATGAAATGATGATAAAGACAGCACATACACCCAGCCCCCGTGGCAGCGAAATTAACCAATGATGGTTAAAATTCCCGACCCTGTCGGGAATCGAACCTGGGACCCCCGTAAACTAAGGCCAGCACGCTAACCATTTAGCCATGGAGCCGTGCGCTAATCAGAGGTAAAATATGGACAGGATCCGACACTTCGAAAAAGAAGATATCGGCCAAAGGACGACAAAGGCCGCTAAGGGCTTGAAAATGAACGACTCCCTAAGATTCACAACCGCCGGGCTGAATGGCTCAGACAGTTGAGGCGCTGCCCTTCCGACCCCAACTTGGCAGGTTCGATACTGGCTCAGTCCGGTGGTATTTGAAGGTGCTCAAATACGTCAGCCTCGTGTCGGTAGATTTACTGGCACGTAAAAGAACTCTTGCGGGACTAAATTCCGGCACCTCGGCGTCTCCGAATACCGTAAAAGTAGTTAGTTGGACGTAAAGCAAATAACAGTATTATTATTAGATTCACAACCTAATTCCGTCGGGGTCGGACAGGACAAGAGTTGACCAATGGAGCTCGGATAGGATAGAGGGAAGTGAGAAGCCTGGCACAAGCAAGGGAAAGCAATGCCAGGACTCAGCTTAGAGCACCGTGATCGCCAACCCACGCTCCCAAGTTAAGAGCCCCATACGACAGACAGAGGATACCCTGGGCGTTATTCTACCACCCACAGGATCCCTTATATTTCTTAGGCCGGTCCCTTCAGTTTTTGGAGTCCTTTCATGTTTTCCCCTGAATAGTGTTAACAGACGATGGCTGCCTAGTTGCACTTCCTCTTCAAATAATCACCACCAACACCACCACTATCACCGACACTTCGAAGTATGAGGGAAGATGAAAGCTCCGGATCTTCTCTTAGTTGCCTTTCACTGAAAGCAGAAGATACCGTAGTTGTGTTCTACCACCTTCCCACTCACCGCGGGATTAACTTCGGCAGTCCTGGAAAGAAAGAAGAAATCTCAGCGTGGGTCGAATGGTCGCTACACACGTCTCACCATTTGTCAGGAAATGAAGTTAAAGATCCCTGTTAACGGTGTTGTACCATCACCATCCTTGTTTTAATTCGAATCGTGACGCTGTAGGAGGAGGATATATGCATGTCTAGCAGATGTAATCAGTGGTCTGCACGCCAGGGAGCAATTCTTGTTACATCCTCTGCTCGCACATTCTCTTGGCTAACAATGTTAGCGCCTCAAGTCACTCAGTAAAACACTGAATATCGTCCTTTTGTAGCTTCATTGCGTGAGTTCGTGTGGAATAAAAGACCTCGTTAGTCGTACGCTTCCTTGAACGGAGCAATTTGTTTGGGGGCGAGTCAGCGAACCTGAACATCTCAAGTTTGGCGTCTGCAGATAGAGTCTTTACGAGTCCAGAGCACCAATTACATGAATATAATTATAATAACAATAAAAACTACGGCGCAACTGAAAACAATAAAAGTAGCCATTGCGACGTGCGATATGTGTCTGCCTTCAGATAATCTACAGATCATGTCAATAGATGAAAACACTCCCATGCGCAAGAGTGGAATAGCACGGCGGGGAAGATTGATGCAAGAGCTGTATTAGTAGTATTTATTTACCACAATTTCAGAAATATGGATGGTCTAGAGAAAAAGGGCGAGTTCCGATGTACATATAAAATCTTCCCTAAGGTGCATTGGCATGAGCAGTAGCGGCGATTGAGGGGCGGGAGTGCACTGACACCCCGCCCCACATTGTGGAGAAAACATTACAGTTTTTTTCCATTTTAACCGGCTGAAACTAGGAATTATTTTTTAAAGCAACTTGTACAAACCCTGTTGTCTTATTACTTGATTATTCCCTTTGCTTTCTTTAATTTTTATTTATTTATTTATTTATTTATTTATTTACTTATTTATTTATTTATTTATTTATTTATTTATTTATTTATTTATTTATTTATTTATTTATTTATTCACGAAACACAAGATACGGCTGCACTGAGCAAATTTCATTTTTACTGTCAACAGACTAATTAACAAATGTAAACCTTCATGATAAAATATATACAACATAATAAAAGATAACAAGATCAGGTACACAGCCTATTAATAACAACTATCCAGATTGTAAACCATGAGAATGTCCATGTTCATAGGCAAGTCGTCGTGGGTCAAGATGGTATAACCACTTCACATCAATTTTACCCCTTTCGAATATGCTTTTATTTGATGCTATATCGAGCTCTTGTCTCCTATTAATAGTGTTAATGGGAGTTGGGAGGCGAATTAGGAAAGATCGTTGAAGTATTGAGTGCTGAGTGTGGAGAATGTGGAGGTCTTTGATTCTGGTGGAGCGGGAATAGTGAGACAAGATCTTCCGAGCGGTAATACACATTGAAGATCCCGTGGAGGAAACTCAGCTGTCGCTGACACATTTATTGCCCTTAATACCTGCTGCGTGTACAGATTTCTGCGGTTGGATTTTCTGTTCCTTACAATTGAAGCAAAGAAGGACACTGCTCTGTCTAACTGGTTAATATTGGAGGGGGAGGCTGTTGTCGAAATCGGAGAGCAGTAGTTCAAGAGAGGTTGAATGATCGTGAGGAAGAAGTGACGAAGAGCAGTGGGATCAGAAATGTCTGTGAAGCCTGGTAATGTCATAGTCTTGGTTGTATATGTTTCTATGTGGTTCTTGAATTAGTCATTTAGTACTGAGTCACACTTTTGGGTAACTACAGTGATGGGCTTGTCGAGTAGGTAATATGATGTCGGTAGAGGAGATTTACGTAGTGTTATGGTCATGTGGCTGCATTTTTGTGGACTGGGGATAAGTTTCCAAGTACGGCACCAGTTCGAGAGAATATTAAGTGAGGGCTATAGAAGAGCTGCATCTGCTGGATTAACAAAATTATTAGTGGAAATGCGCACAAAATATGGTTCGTCGCATCTAACTGATTTGTATAGCGCCAAAGTAAGTAGTGGAGATTTTGCATTTGCTGTGAGGAAGGGTAGCAGGAGTATTTTTTTCAAAGATCATGGATACTCGTGTGTTATTCACCCTCTTGCCGTGAGCATTCGACAGTCTGGCAGTCACTTTAGTGTATTTTAGTTTCTTAGTATGTAGTCAAATACTAAATGATTTTAATTGCATAATCACGCAGCACTTCCATTTCATTGTAACACATGTGTAATATTGCTCCTTTGGTGAAAGTACTGAATCAGAAAGCTATTATTCACGCACTTAAGTTGGTAAACTGTCAACCATTACCTATCTGTCGAAATTTCTTCAGAGAACATCGAAATACCATATTATAGCTTTGTTTTTCAGTTTGGTTGTATATACTATACCTGTCTCCACTCCTGCCTGTCCACTATAACCCACTACCTCGGGTAGTTTTTGTTGTCTGAACATCCACACCCCACCCTTCTAATTCCCAATCGCCGCTAGTGGGCATGAGGTAGTAAGTTAGGTATTAATCTCTGCCGCAGTCACTTTCCATACATTGTGACGTCCATGTCACTGTGGTAATCTCCTGTTTTCTTGGCCAGATTTATCTCTCATGTAGGCATTGGGTACTAAACCATCCTCCCCTCCGGCATGACTGACAATAATTCAGTTTTCTTTCGAAACAGGTTTGAACTGGTCCTTCAGCGGATTTTCGTCCATAAAGGGTGGTCGAAAATAACGTGAACCAGTTAAATGATCGTTAGAGGGTAGGTCATATTGATAAATAATTTGAAAAAAGTAATTCGATACCATTTAATCAGAAGCTTAAGTTAGCTAATCAAGTCACTTCTGGAGCTTATTCAAATGGGCTTTGAGAGGCGTTGTTGCTAATTCTGCACGTGGCTTAAGTCCACCAATGGAGGAACAAAACTATTACCAGGGTAGGGATTTCAACACGGACCTTCGAGCTGACATGATCTCTCCATAGCAAGTACGCTACAGTGACACCGGCTGAATCCCACGGTGTGTATGTGTTATAACGCTGATTTCTCGGCATGGCTCTCAGGGAGACAGGGTTGGATTTTTTCCTCGGACTCAGCGAGGGATCCCAGCTCTATCGCCTCAACGGCAGTGTTTTGGAGCGTGAGACTTTTGGTCGGGGACACAACTGTCGTGGAGGACCAATACCTCGCCCAGGCGGCCTCACCTGCTATACTGAACAGGGGCCTTGTGGGGGATGGGAAGTTTGGAAAGGAGAGACAAGGAAGAAGGAAGGAAACGGCCGTTGCCTTAAGTTAGGTACCATCCCGACGTTTGCCTCGAGGAGAAAACCAAGGATGACTGAGGTGAGAATCGGACCATCTCTACTCAGATGACCTCCCGAGGTTGAATTGACCCCGTTCCAGTCCTCGTACCTCGTTTCAAATTTCGTGTCATAACGGGGAATCGAACTGAAGACTCCGGAAAAGGCAGCTATTCACACTAACCACTGCACCACAGAGGCGGACGACTTCTAAACTAATAGTTCGTGCTGTAAAAACTAGCCGGCTATATGCGGAGTCAAGGCGCAAGCAAAGCCACAGCAATGTACCCGGCTGTTTACACGATACAATCGTGCAGTTCTTTTGTCCTTTATTGTTAATGCGGTATTGTCCAATTCGTTGGCTGAATGGTCAGTGTACTGGCCTTAGGTTCAGGGGGTCCCGGGTTCGATTCCCAGCCAGGTCGGGTATTTTAACCTTCATTGGTTAATTCCAATGGCCCGGGGGCTGAGTGTTTGTGCTGTCCCCACCATCCCTGCAACTCACACACCACACATAACACTATCCTCCACCACAATAACACGCAGTTACCTAGACATGGCAGATGCCGCCCACCCTCATCGGAGGGTCTGCCTTATAAGAGCTGCACTCGGCTAGAAATAGCCACACGAAAAAAAAAATTGTATTCCTAACCAAGTTTGTATTGTGTGCAACAGTATATCCATGACTGCAGATAGTAGTCAAAGGAGTACTTAGTTATCACATGTAAAAAAAGTTAATTCTGTTTCCTACGCCTAACCTAATGAAATGAAGATTAATTAAACTTATTTGCAGTGAGCTACTCTCATCGGTTATATCAGCCTTCTAATATTTTTTCTGACATTGCATTTTCTTATCTTCTTACTTTGACTTATTATTTCGTATTCAAGATCTGATTTTTCCATCTCTTTGTATGTTTTTACTATGTTACCTTGATCCTATTGTTAATCTCCTTCGTTACTCATAACTTTATCAGTATTTTATTTTATTTCTTCCTCTATAATTTAAAATGAATGCAAGATTTATTGCTCCACCTTCTCAATACTTAAAATCATACAACGTTTAACAAAACATCACAATATGATAGTGCCAGGTACTAGTTTCGGTCCATATCCCGGACCATCATCAGCCAAGCCGAAATTGCAAGTAAAAGACATAAACTAAATTAAAATGGATGAACATGAGGATGGATGGTAGTGGAATGACATACAAGTAAAAACCTTATACATAAGTTACAATAAATATGATCAGAATGTTAAAATTAACAAATGAATAAAATAATTGTGATGTTGTTTAAAATTTCTTGATGCATTCCTCTGTAATATCAACATCATTCTTTTTTTTTGTCTGGCATTAAACATTCCTTTATGTCGCTATGTACCTCTTGTCTTTCGATTCTCATGTGCTCGTTATCTCGTACATTCGCATTTAGCTTAATTCTTTCTTTCATCTCTATGCCGTTATCTTCATTATTAGGGAACCTAATTTCCTGTTTCTTCATATCAATTGTCATTTCGGCAGCTAGCATGAAATCAATTCCTAACATTATATTGTATTTGATACTGCTCATGACCATAAAATGATGTTCGAATGTTATCCTCCCTATTCCCATTTTTAGATAAGTTTGTATTTTACATGCTACCGATTTATGAGGTATCATTCCGTGAATTTTGACCTTTGATACTGGAATTGTCGGTAATTTAATCTTTTGACTAATCTGGTGAAATAACACTTTAGTTATCACACTCATACTAGCTCCAGAATAAATTAAGCAATGTGTTTTCAATCCGCTTATCCTTACGATAATTAAAGGAAGATTAATTTGCTGTTTCTTAACATTAGTTGTTACATCTTCCATTAACTCCTCCGGATTCACGTCCCACGATTCAGTTTATGCAATCAGCCAACTTTTTAAATATGTTTTATCCATCATATTTTCTATTTCATTCTTAATTCTAGAATCGACGTTTTTTTTTTGTTGGTTTCTGGATTAAGATCGAAGGGTTGGGCGGTTGGATTCAACATCTGATTCTCTTCATCACTCATCACTCCCCACTCCGCGGAATAGCAACAAGGACATCACTTCACTCACTTTGCGCGTGCATGATACGAGATAAGAATTCAAATTAAGAAAATTACTAATTAAGAACTTCAGTTACCTTGTATGATTCAATTTTAATATTTTCGTAGCCCCCATGCTGAATTCTTCGAAACCCCTGCTTCTTGTCCAAGTCGTCTTAGGGATTTTGAAGGAGTATTTTCTAATCTTTCTGCGTTTTCATTTACTTTTTCCTAATTAACTACACGTTTTTTTAACACTTCGGTTCTTATCGAGTAAAGAACCAGTTCCTCTCAATTTGTTTACGAGTTTCCGCACCCTCTCTATGTGGAAGGCATACACCTGAAAATTGTGTTACAAATCGCCCAACGGCTTCCCTGCAAGTCTCTGTTTTCATATATAATTATCGAACATAAACACACTTTCCTCTACCGTGTACACATGTGGAGGCATTATGAGAATTATACCCCGAAGTAACATTTCACAACTGGAGAACAGTTGGAGCGACAGATCAACACTTAATACTCGTTCTAAGCACGGAGCTGAACTGCGAATTGCGGGCATCCCCGTGCTGTCGCCGCGCTGTGTAACGGGAAGTGATGAGTCAACGGGAGGCAGATAAGCTGTGCGCACCTACCGGCCAACCGATGAGTCAAACTTACTGTACTTAGCACATTGGGTTTGTATACACAAAATAAATTTTGTTTCCTCGCCATAATCTAATGTACTGAATAGAACGAGACATTAGGTACAATAAAACTATATAGTTGTAACTGAGAGCCGTGCAAGCAGCTGCTAGGCTGTACATTCCGTCAGAGCACATACTCTGCTCCTTTACCTGCCTATGCTGCAGCACTGCTCATTGAATCGAATTAGGCCCACCTTTGCTGTAGACAATTGGACGACACGCATTCCCATACATCTGGATACCGCTTAAGAATTTTTTTTAAATATAATTAATTGGCTTTAAGTCGCACCGACACAGATAGGTCTTACGGCGACAATGGGATAGGAAAGGGCCAGGAGTGTGAAGAAATCAGCTGTGGCCTTAATTAAGGTACAGTCTGGTATGAAAATAGGGAACCACGGAAAGCTACAGTGGGGTTCGAACCAACTACCTCCCGAATGCCTCTTATGTAAGCTATTTGTTTGATCCCGATACTGTTTCATTCCTGGAGTACTTGTCTTCTTCCACCTGAATCCTAGAGTGCGAATATTCCCTTCGAGGTTTATTAGTAATTTAACATGGATTTTCTTCAAAAATGGCCAGGATTCACCTTCCTAGACAATTTTCAGTTCATTCCCGGTTCGCTGAATGGAAGTAAATGACATGTCAATCGCTTTGGTCACTTGTTTCAGCGTGGATGGAACAGCAAGCGCAGCTTTTTTAATAAATTAGTAGACAATAACAACTGCTGAATATGAAGAAAGGTGTCCAGTAACTTGCTTTATATCGACGGCATCATCAATTCCGAATGTGTTCTCGCAGAGTAAAGGTCTGTTTACACTCAGCAGTAACGTGACCGTGACGTGACAGGCACGTGCTTCTACAGTATTTTGAGAATTTCGAGCAGCAATATACAACCTGTAACAACAAAGTTCGCTGAATAGTCCTGTACTCTCAACAAAGGTGAACCATGCACGACAGTGACCTTACTGTCCTTGGAAGTAGTCCCCTCCCATAACTATGCACTGCTGAGATCGGCGATACATGCCCTGGAAACTTTGCAAGAAGGTTTCCTTTGGGATGGTGTTAAAATCTTCGTCACGTTTCTTTGAATGTCAGCAATATCGTTACATCTCTTTCCTTTCAAAGCGAGTTTGATGCGTGACTTTTCGTCTCTGACCTTTTTCAGACCAGGAGATCCCGGAGAACGCCATTCCATGCTCTGCCCTTTCGTTTCAGGGTCGTACCTGAGACACCAGGTTTCATCCTCAGTGACAATACAGTTCAAGAAATTTGGTGTCGCATCCGCCGTTCCGACAAAATCCTGTGTAGCCTCTAAACGTGCCTGCTTCTGATCGTCAGTCAAGTGATGTGGCACAAGACGAGAACACGTTTTCCTCTTCTCTAACTTCTGGGTAACGATTTGTCGCATGGATTCACGGTTAATCTGCAGTTCATCCGCTATCATGTGCACAGTTAATTGCACATCGTTCTTGATTAATGTCCTCACCTTCTCAATGTTTTCGTCACTGACGGCGGTCGCCGGTCTTCCGCTACGGGGGTTGTCAGAAACACTTTCGCGGCCTCCTCGAAAACGGGCGAACCACTCGTACACACAGTTCAAGGACAGTGCTTGATCTTCATAAACACGTACCAGCATTGCATGCCTTTCTTTCGGTGTCTTGCCAAGCTTAAAACAAAAATGTACATTGATCTTTTGGTCGTTCATGTCCCTGTTCGCAGTTCAGAACCAACGCACTAAACACGCACTGTGTCGAACAGGTCTTACACGGCACACACACGGTGCTCAACTGAACAACGTTGGGAGCAGGTGGTAAAAACCTGCTGCTACGCAGGTACAGCGTTGCTTGTCGCCAGTGTTGCCGGATCGACCGTTCTGACTTCATTCGCCGAACTTTATTGTCACAGGTTGTATATCGAAAGTGAACCAAAAATACCTTTTCACAGATGAGGTTTTATAATAATTGTACCAGGGGTACACCTTCCCCGGCTATTCAATCTGCGCGCCTTCTCTAAGGCCAACTACGTCAACAGACTTGAACTTGTGAACTCCCAGAAACTTTCGTCTCCTACAGTTAGATGTCTCTATCATCGATTTAGTTGGTCCCTCTTCTGGACTAAAGATTAACTCCTGGATAGAGTAATATTTATTTTTGAAGTTGGCAAACCCTTTTCTTCTGAGGATTGTTTTGTTTATGTATAGAAGTGGTCAACATTTCAGGTGGTCCCTCCTCGATTGTAATCTACCTATCAGATACATCAAAACACGTTCTCCAAACAATTAAAGCCGGGTCTGTGTACAGGAATCTAGCCTATCAGTAAAGAGTTCCGGAAGCTTCTGCTTAGGGTACTATAAAAGCAGGGCACTTTACGGCCGTCTCGACTGAATCGCTCCAGTGCTTTTGAGTGCGACTTGACTTAAGGGAGACAGGGAGACAGGGGCGAGGCCTGCACGAGGAAGATCCAGCGGCACAAGGCAATGGCAGAATTTACCTAGACATGTGATAGCTCCCGCGGATAATTTGAGGGGAATGTTTCAACTTCTTTTAATGTCACTTTTTTAACTGGTTGATTTCAATGTAGAAATTTCGGTCAAGTCCGAGAACTCTCTTTCTATTCCCAATGGGGAAATGTGTAATGTAAGGGAACAAAGAGTGATGACCCTTTGTGGTTTCCCATTCAACCTTGCATGGGGTGACTAAAGTTTTTGAAACTTCCCGGCCTTAAACGTTCCTCCTTTAGTCACACCTTATAGTATAGGTTTAGCCTGTGTATCATTGGGCCATAAGCCCATTTAGGGTTTTAATTATTTATATAAGGAGTACAGGTGTTTCGCCGCCTTGCATTTTGTGCATAGCCGGTTATGTGCAATCATTTTTTTTCCATTAAGGCCATGTAGTATGGGCAATTATGCCCCCTGTTAATTCAGTAACTGTTTCTGCGTCTTGGTTTTCTTTAGGAACAGTGCTTAATGTTATTGTGGTGTAATTGATGAACACTCTAAAGTGAAGTCACCCCATGGGTTTCCTAGTGTAATTTTTGTGTATCAAAGGAAACTGACTGCCTCTGCAAGGCTAGACTATGTTTTTTCGGAGCTCAGACTCCTAAGTAGTGTATCTTCTTGGAACAAATCTTGCTATTGTAAAGTATTGTACCTGTCTAGGGGTATAATGCTCTTTTCTATGTAAATTAACTGCCAGGTAATTATCACTAGTTTTTGTACCTGATTTTCGGACTTCTAAGTCCCCGATATTGTTAGAGCTTACGAGCTCATTAATAACTTGTTATATTGTCTGTTATTCATTCAGATATTCAATCTCTCAATTTTAAAATGGAAAAAAGAAAAGGAAAGAAATAAAATTTTCCAATTTGTTGTGTTAAGTTCTGCTCTAGTTAATCCATTGTCCAGCCATTCAAACCAGGCGCTTCGTATCCCGCTGTAAACAACGGAAACCCCGTAACGATTATAAACATATTCTTCGTAAAATTTATGAAAACACTAATTTGTTACTGATTATTTGAAAACTACCACTTTATTTCAAGTTTAAAACAAATTATTAAATAGATAAATATGAAAATATTTTTAAACATTGTTCAAATTCTTTTTCCAAAACAGCAATTCAAAGTTTATGCTGTATATGTTATTCTATCTTACCTTCCCCTAGCAAACTGCGAGCCGTTCCCTCAGGTAAATGTCTTTTCTCCATTTTGTGTCCTGTTTTTTCACGTTGACTTCCAGTTTGCTCAAGAGAATATTAAATGCATTTTCTGACATTCTGAACTATTGGTGAATCTTTGCTCCATCATCCATCAGTTCCTTATAAAAAGTGTCAAATTCATGTTCTTTTCTTCACTTTTTCCGGGCCTGATGAACCCACTTCCACTTCCTCACTTGTTGCTCCTCCTCATTATCCAAAACAAGAACAATAATCTAATCTATTAATCAGATTCTAAGGTTTTCGCCATTTTCCGTGGTATTTCTTACTATAAAAGAAACTAACTGACACCGAGCGCGCCACGTTATAGTATGAATGGAAATCACTCTGAGATGTCCGGCTCCATGGCTAAGTGGTTAGCGTGCTGGCCTTTGTCACAAGGGTCCCGGGTTCGATTCCCGGCAGGGTCGGAAATTGTAACCTTAATTGGTTAATTTCCCTGCCACGGGGACTGGGTGTATGCGTCGTCTTCATCATCATTTCATCCTCATCACGACGCGCAGGTCGACTACGGGCATCAAATCAAAAGACTTGCACCTGGCGAGCCGAAGTCCTCGGACACATCCCGGCACTAAAAGCCACACGCCATTTCATTACTGTGAGATCACGGACGGTGGGAGTACGTGCCGGTTACGTCACGTCCACCTCACTCTGGCTGACGCGATGGCGACATACCGCTGCTGGCGGTCGGCTAAACGGGCAATACAGACCTGTGGGCCTGGCCCATTGGGCATTTGTCAGCAGTGTTCCCTATTTGCATCAGTTATACTTTTTTTAAGATAGATAGATATTTATTCAACATAACAGGCGAATTTGCCCCGATACATGTTCACATGAACAGCTCACACCAAAAAGAAAAGAAAAGAAACACCGGATTCCCTGGGCGTACCATGGGGTACAATGGATACTCCGGAAATGCGACACTCCCAAGGTAGAATCACCATGGCCCTGACCCTTTAGCTCATCCGTGTTGATCGGAATGGAGCTACCACCACCACCACCTTGAACCGCTCTATCTTAGCACAACAGCAAGAAAGAAGGATTTATATCTGACAATATTGAGACCATTAGGCCATTTCTTCTATCTAACCAGAAAATTCAGTATTTAAACTTGCACGATTAAAATTAAAGGCCTGTCTATCTGAGGCAGTAAACACCGTTCACTCGGAAGGACGTGGGTTCGATTCCCAGTCAGCCAGCCGAAAATTTTAAGAAATAGATTTCCACTCTTGGAACGACACATGGCTTTAAGGTTAACTCAGCCTACGCCAACAGTGAGTACCAGATTAATTCCTGCGGACAGTCCGGCTCCATGGCTAAATGGTTAGCGTGCCGGCCTTTGGTCACAGGGGTCTCGGGTTCGATTCCCGGCAGGGTCGGGAATTTTAAACATCATTGGTTAATTTCCCTGACACGGGCGCTGGGTATATATGTTGTCTTTATCATCATTTCATCCTCATTACGTCGCGCAGGTCGCCTACGGGAGTCAAGTCAAAAGACCTGCACCTGGCGAGCCGAACCCGTCCTGGGATCTCCCGGCACTAAAAGCCATACGACATTTCATTTCCTGCGGACAACGGCGACCGGCTGTAATATTAACAGATGCCGGCCTGAGTTGCTCAGACGGTTGAGTCGCTGGCCTACCGAATCCAACTTCGCAGATTCGATCCTGGCTCAGTCTTGTGGTATTTGAAGATACTCTAATACATCAGCCTCGTGTCGGTAGATTTACTGACACGTAAAAGAACTCCACGGGACAAAACATCCCAGCACCTCGGGGTCTTCGAAAACCGTCAAAAGTAGTTAGTGTGAGATAGAAATTATTATTATTATTATTATTATTATTATTATTATTATTATTATTATTATTATTATTATTATTATTATTCATGAAACCGAGCATGAGGCTGTGCATTTCGGGTCACGTAGCTATCAGCTTGCATTCGGGAGATAGTGGGTTCGAAACCCACTATCGGCAGCCCTGAAGATGGTGTTCCGTGGTTTCCCAATTTCACACCAGGTACCGTAATTAAGGCTACGGTCACTTCCTGTGCACTCCTAGTCATATCCTTTCCCACCGTCGCCATATGACCTGTCTGTGTCAATGAAAGTATTCATGAAATGTTATCTTAGCTATTTTTAATATACTGTCTTTTACAACTTGCATTATGCCGCACCGACACAGTATCCATTTGCTTGGTGTCGAAATGGGAAACCGCGAAAAGCCCACAGTGAGGTTCGAACCCACTGTCTCCCGAAAGCAAGCTCATGGCAGTGCGACCCTAATCGCTCGGCCAACTCGCTGAGTTCTTAGCTAATTTATATGGTGCTTAATGTTATACAGCACATAGTTTGAAGAAAGGCCAATCTAAAATAAACGTACCAGAAACATTTCGACTATTACCTACTAGATGAAAGATTAAAATCCACTGCCTGTTACCAGTCATTCGACTGGGTCAGTAATGGAATTGAATTAATGAAGCCCCCATCTAGCGGCGAGGACAGGAATTGTGCCGGCTGCCGAAGGCTGTCGCACTCTTCTGAGGCAATGATTAATGACTGATAGATGAAATTAAATGATGTTGGAGAGAGTTGCTGGAAAGAAAGCCGCCAGGGAAATCCGGAGTACCCGAAAGAAACCTTGTCCAGCACACACATCACATGAAGAAACCGGGATTTGAACTGTGGAACCCTGCGCTGAGAGGCGGGCGTGCTGCCGCCCGAGCCATGGAGGCTTTTATTACCTACTAGTTATTGGTGACAATGTTGTCAGAAACTAGCAAGTGTGGCCCTCTGAGAGACACTGTTGTGCTGGAGTGATGACATGCAAGTGTGTTTCATGTGGTCCGGTGAGGTGGTATCGATAAGAATGTATTTGACCGTGTTCCGAAATTGTGATTACATGATAGGCGGCGAAGAAATAGGGTGGTGAGCACGAAGAGAATATTCGATGATGAAGGCACATGGCATGAAGATTACGGCGCTGTTAGAGTTTTAGCACCGAGCTAATTGGCCGTGCGGTCAGGGTCACGCAGCTGTGAGTTTGCATTCGGGAGATGGTGACAGCCCTCAAGATGATTTTGTTTCCCATGTTTACATTATGCTGTACCCAGTGGTGGCAATTGGGAATTTGAAGTGGGGTTGTAGCTGGGGTGTTTTAGGTAACATTTAACAAATTAGCTACAAAATGGTACGCTCTCTGAGCGTATTTCGACAGGGATGTAAAGGTTAACAGTCTACCAACTTAAATGCGGTTATAATAGTTTTTACAGATTTTGATTCAATACTATACAATAAAACTTTCACCGAAGCAACTACGGACAGAGATATTTTTAGCGGGAGAGTTGGCCATGTGGTTAGGGGCGCGCAGCTGTGAGCTCGCATCCGGCAGATCGTGGGTTCGAATCCCATGTCGGCACACCTGAAGATGGTTTTCCGTAGTTTACCATTTTCATACCAGGCGAATGCTGGGGCTGTGCCTCAATTAAGGCCACAGCTGCTTCCTTACCATTCCTAGGCCTTTCCTGTCCCATCGTCGCCATAAGATCTATCTGTGTCGGTGCGACGTAAAGCTAATAGAAAGATTTTTAGGAAAAGGATTCCAAGGAAGATTGAACAAGGAACCTGGTGCGAAGTTGTCTGAGGATAGAAAGAAACAGTGAAAGGATGAAAGAATACTGGAAGGAACGGAAGATAAAATAACAAAGTATGAAGAACTGAACTGAAATTGGCACGTGATCCTTAGCAAGCCTCATCGGAAAGAAAAGAAGAAGAATACTTTCACCAAAGGAAGAATTACACATGTATTATAATTTAAAAAACACGGTGTGATTATAAAATTACAAAGTAATTTAGTATTTGATTACACCCTAACAAAATAATAGACACTAGATAGAACTGCACAGAAACACTGGCTGAGTGAGACTGCCAGACTGACGAATGCACGCGGCAAGCGGGTGAATTATCAACATTGAAAAACAATTCAAAGAGATAAAGGACAGTTTTATGATTCTCATCAACCAGACTGTCAGCAAAAGCTTGGTTCTCCAAATGAAACGCCGACAGGTGGTATATAACACCCATTATACATATGCGACTCAATCATGGAAGCTTTAGAAGCCACTTATGTCGCATTGGAATTATTGACTCTCCCTACTGTCCATGCGATAATTAATCAGTCAATTCAAGACTTAAATCATATTTTCTTTGCGTGCGACCTCTATCAAGATTGTTTTTAACAGTTTGGGTGTGTTGGGATTTCAGTTCCCAATCAACATACATTATTTACTTTCATCCAACAACCTTTAGGTTTATAATGCCATTGCTTCTTTTCTAAGGCAGTCTGATTTACACTTATAAAATCACTGCCTTCGTAATATACAGGCCGTACTGTAGAAAGCGCGCCAAGCCAATCAGCCGATCAATTGAGGCGAGCTAAGCGAATGGTATAAACTGTACTTGTGAATGTAATCCATAAGGATTGGGGGCATTTTTAGGATAATTGTGGCCGTTGAGAGACAAAAATGTATATTTAAGTATATTACAGGTTTTTCATTAAATTTATCACATCAGAATTTACGTAAACAGCTGTTATTAAGATAATGAGACTTCACAGTTTAGGTTAGGCATGGTATCTTCACGTGGTGATTAATGTAAATTCAAAGGACGTAATACTTCTCGTGTAATTTATTCATTTAATTGTTATCGTATAACACGTTTTAGTGGAAATATTATGTGCTACAAATTTAAATACAGTGTGTGAAAGTTCGTAGTTGCCACAATGCTAAGATCTGGTGCATACCACGGCGAAACTACAACTATACAAGTAAACAGATACTAATATTTTCATTTTCTTCGTATGGGGGCAGTTACCTTTGTGAAAAACGAAAATCCCAACCGAAAAAATACCTGTTACGAAGAATAAAGGTGTATGTTTCACACATTTTCCAGAGCTGATGATGAGTTCTGCTTTTGACTTTCTTGTTACACAGATTTACAGCAGAACATTTTATTGTTGATACAAAACAAGTATAAAAGTGGACAGTAACCAATGGAACCTACATATGGTTATTTCTTGGGCTCGTAATGTTGAGTACGCGCTGCTTTTTCTCCCCAAACTTAATGCGAGTAAAACCCATCCCTCGGCAGTTTCTGTGAATGTGGGAAGTAACAAATAGATATGGCTGATCAGTGCATTAATATTTGGGAAAGCATGGACTATTCCTAAACAAAAAGTGATACAAATGTTTGAGTTGAAGAAAGGGTCTTGGAAGGATAGTGCAGAAGTGTCAACAACAACAACAACAAAAAGCCAAGAAAGCCACTGTATTTATAGCCATCTACAGGTATGGAAGTAAAGTTTATTATTGCACGTTTGTTGTCTCCATATTTGTATTAATGCGTAATAATTATTTGTTGGGTACATTGACGACTAAAACACTGAAGCTTAGACCACGTAGATCGCACTTCAAACCTACTTCTCCTAAAATTACATAGACCTGACTTACGAGTTATGATGCGATTACAGGTTTTAGTGATCTCACCTGTTATATTAATACAACATTTGTAAATATTTCAGAATTACAAAAGGTACAGACGCATCATGTTTTTGCATTACACGGGTCGGACGGAGGAAACAGTTCGCCTCTTTGTGTGACGTCATCGGAGGTACAGTACGGCCTGTACATCACGAAGGCAGTGATAAAATCAATTTTGTTTAATATCGTTAACTCTGTTTAACAGAGTAAATTTATACGGCTGTATTTTATTTTACGTTTGTAAATCAATATTGTTACAAATGTTTTTCTTTTATTTAACGTTGTCAGAACAAGGATGTGCCCTCTCACCAGTAAAAAGTTCTAGATCAAACATGGGAGAAGCTAGGATAGAGAGGTAGTGTTAAGATTCAAGGAGAGAGAGAATATATACAATTCGTTTTGCTGACAACATAACAATAATAGCCGAGATTGAAGAACAATAAATTTATTTATTTATTTATTTATTTATTTATTGTTAGGGGCTTTACGTCGCACCGACACAGATAGGTCTTATGGCGACGATGGGATAGGAAAGGCCTAGGAGTTGGAAGGAAGCGGCCGTGGCCTTAATTATGGTACAGCCCCAGCATTTGCCTGTGTGAAAATGGGAAACCACGGAAAACCATTTTCAGGGCTGCCGATAGTGGGATTCGAACCTACTATCTCCCGGATGCAAGCTCACAGCCGCGCGCCTCTACGCGCACGGCCAACTCGCCCGGTGAACAATAAATTAACGACAATGTTGGAAATAATGGACAGTACTTTTACGTATGGATAAAACATTAAAATAAATTCAGACAAAACAAAAGTAATGGTGGTAAGTAAGGAACAAAGAAAAAATAAAGATAGCTCTACGTAGGACCCAGCTCTGTAACGTTGAAGAGTTTTCTTACTTCGGAAGTAAAATAACAGCTGATAACCGAAGTAAGAGACATCTGGTCAGCAGAATTAGCCTTCAATAACAAGTGAAAGCTCTTCGTATCTAAAAATATCAGCTTAAAAGTGAGGAAAAAATTATTATTTAAGACATATGTATGGAGCGTATTTCTGTATGGAAGTGAGAACTGGACACTAAGGGTGGCAAAGAGCAAAGACTTTAAATTGGTGCCAGCCTTTGAACATGGTGCTATAGACGAATACTGGGAATTCCTTGGACAGAGAGTGTTCCTAATGAGGAAGTAATGGAAAGAGTTGTCCGGCCCCATGGTGTAGAGGGCAACGCGTCCGCCCGTCATCAGCGGCCGCGGGTTCGATTCCCGCCGGGTCAGGGTTTTTTAATTGTAATGATTAATATCCCTGGCCTGGGGAGTGGGTGTTTGTGACGTCCTCAATCTTCCTTTCCTCAGACACCACATTCCACAATACCGCCATTCCAATTACACGCAGGTTCATACCGTATGGTGCCAGAAGGGGCAAAAGATCCACATGGGTCGACGCCCCGAACGAATAGCATTTAAAAAAATGGAAAGAGTTGGAGAAACGCCGAGCCAAAGAAAAGAAATACATGGATTGGACATATAATCAGACATGAGAGTTTACTCTTTTTTTATTTTTTATTTTTTTTACTATTTGTTTAACGTCGCACTAGCACATCGAAGGTTTTCGGCGACGGAATGGTGGGGGATTGGGAAGGGGTAGTGGCCGTGGCCTTCATGAAGGTACAGCCCCATCATTTGCCTGGTGTGAAAATGGGAAAGCACGGGAAACCATCTTCAGGGCTGCCGACAGTGGGGTTCGAACCCACTATCTCCCGAATGCAAGCTCACAGCTGCGCGATCCTAACCGCACGGCTACTTGCTCGGTGTGAGATTACTAGCTTTCATCCGGGAGGGCTTTGTGGAAGGAAGAAATTGTAGGGGAAGGCCTAGACTGGAATATATTGGAAAACTGGTGTAGGAAGTGGGATGCCAATCTTATGTAGAACTGAAAAGAACGGCACAAAACCAGAACCTCTGGAGAGCTGATGCCAACCAACCTTAGAGTTGTACACTTTAGTACTTAGTTGTCAGAATGTCACAAGGTCTATTTTTGACAGAAGACTTTAATTTGATTAGTGGTTCACGAGTTGTTGTATTTTCCAATGGTATTTTCTTTTTATGAGTTTTTGAGTGTTTTTCCGTTGTGTTATGTCAGCTGTCATGTCATTATATATGATTTTGGATTGTTGGCTGCATGGCTTCTTGGAGGCCAAAGCCAAATAAATGGAAGAAGAAAGCGGGTGAATCATAAATCTGACTGTTAGCTCATCAGCCCAGAGGCTGGTTGGATCCTCAAATAGCACCACCAAAGGTTATGCGGTTATAAGGAAACCCCAAAAACCAATGGCAGCACCAAAACGAGGCGTACTAGGCAAGATGAGGAGTGAGGTAGTTTGCCATTGCTTTCCTCACTGGATCAGAAAGTACTATTGCAGCACGACTGACCCTATGAGCAGCACCTTTCATAACACTCAGATGCACTAGTCGTGCTCTGAATGTCATTACTCAGCACTACCCATACCCCAGCAGCTTCCATATTGTCACAGCCATGGATGTTGACTGGGACTTTGGTGAAAGCTACACTTTACTCTGGCCTGTGCCAAGAGATGGAAGCAAAAGTGCTGTATCCATCAAGAAATGACAGCAGGCAGAGAATCAAACATAAGTGTCCATAAACTTGGCGAAAGTATACCTCTGCTACCCTTCCTCACAGCAGATGCTTCACGCTGCTGCGCGAGTCTCCACTATTTGCTGTGGCGCCACGAACATCATTTAAAAAAATGATTTTTCACTAGAGTTTAATCCTGATGTAAACAAATAGGCGGAGCACCTTGGCTTTGCACGTGTACACAGACGTAGTTGATTGGAGAAGCAACCGTCGCACTCACTGGACGGTATGCGAGCTCGAAGAATATTAGTACGTCGCATTAATTTAATTTTATCTTAGTTTATTACATTTAGATAATCGGAAAGAGTACGTAATCAAATTAAAATATGGTTGTCATATATACCGGTGTGTATCTAATTTTTTTTTAATAAAACAGTGATTAAATAACAAGATATGAAGGCAGAAGGCGTGGTGTAATGCGGGAAGTTCTCTCATAGTGAGGGAAAGTCCCAAGCTGTACAGCGTAGAGATAAGGTGTTGCATCTTGCAGCAGCTGTCAGTGTCAGTATTCACAGTGAGAGAAATGGAGCAAGACGTAGGACCATCGCGTGTAGTGAAGCATAAAAGAGGAAAACCGCTCAGAAGTGACCATAGGCAGTGCGTTGTGAATGTTTTTAATAAAATAAGTGAACAGAATCCAGGTTTAGCCGTAAAAGAGGTAGAGAAACTAAGTGCAGAGTTGTGTGGTGTGTCGGCTAGTTCGGTTCATAACATGCGGACAGAGTTGAGAAAGACAGGGAAATTAACAACGCCGGGAAAGGAACGTAAACGACCTCAAAGAGTCGAGAAGTACGACAATATCGTCAAAAGTGGTATTAGAAGGAAAATTCATGAATTCTTTTTTCGGAATGAACCACCTACTTTACGCAAAGTATTAGACAGTGTGAATAAAGATAAAACTTTACCCACCTTCAGTTTAACTACATTGTACAGACTTTTAAAGGACATAGGGTTCCAGTTTGTTAAAAGAGAACGTAAACCTGTGTTAATGGATAGGGAGGATATTGTATTGTGGAGACGGAAGTATTTGCGTGAAATTAGGAGATATCATGCAGTAGGTCGCAAAATTTATTACTTGGATGAAACGTGGCTTAACGAAGGACACGTAACTTCGAAAGTATGGGTTGATTCCACTGTTAAATCCAAGAAACAGGCCTTTGTTTCTGGACTTTCAACTGGCCTGAAGCAGCCGACTGGGAAAGGCAAAAGGCTCATCATTGTTCATGTAGGTAGTGACTCTGGTTTTGTGGAAGGTGGAGCTCTCGTGTTTGAATCTAAAACGACACGAGAGTATCATGTAGAAATGACAGGTGACGTTTTTTTATCGTGGTTTTCGTCTATCCTACTGAAACTCGAACCCGGCAGCGTGATTGTAATGGACAATGCATCTTACCATTCTGTTAAAGTGGAACGAATCCCTACAACGGCAATGCGGAAAGACCAGATCATTGCCTGACTCGACAGTCACCAAGTAGAATACAAGGCTGATATGGTCAAAGCAGAACTCATTGAACGGGTGAGGTCAGTGCGAGACCAGTATGACAAATATATTTGCGACGAAAGAGCACAGAAAGCGGGCCACTGCGTGCTACGACTTCCACCCTACCATTGCACTCTGAATCCCATTGAACAGATATGGAGTCAAGTGAAGGGTTACGTTGCGAGAAACAACACGACCTTCAAGCTACAAGACGTATGAGCTCTACTTGGCACAGCCCTTGAAAATGTGACAGCAGATAACTGGAAGGACTGCATTAGAAATGCAACGAAAGAAGAAGACCAGATGTGGGAGCTAGATGGCCTAACAGATGAAATTGCCGAGAGATTTATCATCACTGATAGCGGCCAGAGTAGTAGCGACTCATCAGACAGTGACAGTAATGAGAATGGAGGAGATACATCGTTTGATATGGAAGGAATTGAGCCCCTGCAGGACGACTAAGCAAGGTAAGCATATACAGTATGCATGGACTTCTTACTTTGTTAAGACCGCAACTGCCTGTGTATCTTGTCTTTTAGAGTTGTTTCTTTTCGATAGATGTTGTTACAGAATTATCAACAGTTCCGTCTGACATGTCCAATCATGCTATATGCTCTATCAGGATAGGAACTCTACAACATAAGAAATATATATTTCAACTCGAAAGTTGGTATTCTATTAGGTAACAGTCTACCGGGTGGACATTTCAAATAGCTGTCCTAAGATAAATCTTCGTACGTGTGTAATTTTGTGCTGTAGCCTACGATAGCTTTCTTTAATATTCAGAAATGAATAAATAAATAACGTAGGCCCTAATCTTCAGCAGTAGATCTCCCTTCAGACCCCTCTGTTTAGTTTCGCACAGCTCAAAAACTGTTCCTCGTCTATCTTAGGTAATATGCGCAGCACTGTATGTCCGAACACGAGACGTTGACGGGGCGGAGGTCGATACTACACGCTCAGCGAATCACAACCCTTTCTTTGGCTGAGACGTGGACATGCCTTGTTTACATCAGGATTAAACTCTCGTGAAAAATCATTATAGTGCTTATTTCCGCCAAGTATTTGTCGGCCTAATAATTAAAGAAATTAAAGGAATGAATTAAGTGATAAGGCAACAGCGTTTCTACAAATTGCTTCGTTTAATATAATTCCTAGTTTCAGGCGGCTGAAGTGAAATAGAAATGTAATTCTTTCTGCACAAAGAGGGGAGGGGGTGACTACTCTCCGCGCGCCGCTCTAATTGCCGCCTTGGCCTGTACCTTAGCTAAGGCCATGGCGACTACCTTCCCAATCCTAGCCCATTCCAGTCCTTTCTTTATTCTTTCTTAAACCATTCGAGAGTAGGATTTAATTTTGAAATGAAATGGCGTATAGCTTTTAGTGCTGGGAGTGTCGGAGGACAAGTTCGGCTCACCGGATGCAGATTTTTTATTTGACTCCCTTAGGCGACCTGCGCGTCGTGATGCGGATGAAATGATGATGAAGACAACACATACACCCAGCCCCCGTGCCAGCGAATTTAACCAATTAAGGTTAAAATTCCCGATCCTGCCTGGGAATCGAACCCGGGACACCTGTGACCAAAGGCCAGCACGCTAACCATTTAGTCATGGAGCCAGACAATCTTGAAATCATTTCTTAGCAGACAAAGTAGGAGTCCTCATACTACGAAAAACATAAAATTAAGCAATTTTCTCAATTGTGACAGAAGTTGAAGGGCCGAACGACTAGGAAAAGTTTCAAATTGTGCGTCTTGTACAGCTCTATTAAAAAAAAAAAAAAAAAATTCGAAAATCACTTCCGGTCTAAATGCAGTTCTTGAAAACACGCCTAAAATCGCTTGTTTCTTTACTCGTTTTCTTTTTTTAGTAAAATCCTAGCCAAATTAACTTATTTCTTTCTGTAATGTGTTCATTGGTTCAATAGCCTCAAGCAATTTTCGATATATTTTGAAAAATGTCTACAGCAAATGTAGTTATAAGGGCTTAAGTGAAACTCTGCATTGAAACTCTGTAGTGGTAGAAAAAAGGCAAACTGCTAATATAATCGACCGGATAACGATGATTAAGAAAAAGATTGTAATCTATATATAAATGTCATTGTATGTATGTATGTATGTATTACATCTCCTCCTAAACCACTGGAGCGATTTACACCAAACTTGGTACACTTACGACTTAGTATCAGGAGACAAACCGCGTGCGGGTAAGACACCCCAAGTACCCTTAGAGGCGGGGGGGCGAGGGGGGTCACATATAAAAATATACGAAAATAGTGTCGAATCCATCGTTTTCAGAGTCGCTGGGATGAATAGTGACACTCCGGATTACTTTTGACAAAATGCGTGGGGGTAAGACTAATATGGGCGGGGGGGCGAGGGGCTTCACATATAAAATATATGAAAATTGTATCGAATCCATCGTTTTCGGATTCCCTGCGATGAATAGTGATACACCGGAATTTTTCCAAGTCCAAATTCAGCCCCCTTTTGGGTGGGGGGCGAGGGGGTCACACATAAACATATACGAAAATAGTGTCCAATCCATCGTTTTCGGATTCGCTGAGATGAATAGTGATACTCCGGAATTTTTCCAAGTTCAATTTCAGCCCCCTTTTGGGTGGGGGCGAGGGGGGAGTGATATATCAAAGTAATAGGAAATAGTGTCGAATCCATCCTTTTCGGGGTCGCTGGGATAAATAGTGACACTCCGGATCTCTTTTGACAAACTGCGTGGGGGTAAGGCCCCATGCACCCATATGGGCGGGGGGGCGAGGGGGTCACATATAAAATATACAAAAATAGTGTTGAATCCATCGTTCTCGGGTTCGCTGAGATGAAAGGTGATACTCCGGAATTTTCCAAGTCCAAATTCACCCGACGATAGGGTGGGGGACCAGGGGGGTCACATGTAAAAACATACGAAAATAGTGTGGAATCCATCGTTTTCGGATTCGCTGAGATGAATAGTGACACTGTAATTTTTCCAAGTCCAAATTCAGCTCCGATTGGGTGGGGGGCCAGGGGTTCACATATAAAACATACGTAAATAGTGTTGAATCCATCGTTTTCGGGTTCTTTTGACAAACTGCGTGGGGGTAAGACACCCCATGTACTCATAGGGGCGGGGGGGCACAAGGGGGTGACATAAAATATTCTAAAATAGTGTCGTATCCATACTTTTTATGGTCACTGAGGTGAATAGTGATATTCCAGAATTTTTCAAAGTTCGAGTTCTCCCCCTGTTTGGGGTGTGGGTCGAGGAGGAAGTGATTTATCAAAATAACCTAACATGGCGTCGAATCCATCCTTTTCGGGGTCGCTGAGATGAATATTGACAATCCGGATTTCTTTTGACAAAATGCGTGGGGGTAAGACACCCCACGTACCCACTGAGGCGGGGGGCGGCGAGGGGGTGACATATGAAATATTCGAAAAAAGTGTCGAATCCATATTTTTCGTGGTCGCTGGGATGAATAGTGACATTGTGGAAATTTTTAAAGTTCAAGTTCAGCCCCCTTTGGGGTGAGGGCGAGGGGGAATGATATAAAAAAATTATCGAAAACAGTGTCGAATCCATACTTTTCGGGGTAGCTTAGATTAATAGTGACACTCCGGATTTTTTAAAGTCCATGTTCAGCTCCCTTTGTGGTGGGGGCGAGGGGGAAGTGATATATCAAAATGACCGAGAATAGTGTCGAATCCATTCTTTTTGGGGTCGCTGAGATGAATAGTGACACTCCGGATTTCTCATGACAAACCGCGTGATGGGTAAGACCCCACGTACCCATTGAGGCGAAGGGGGGAGGGGAGTGAGATATAAAATATTCGAAAACGTGTCGAATCCATACTCTTCGTGGTCGCTGAAAGGAAGTGTGACACTCTGGAATTTTTTAAAGTCCAAGTTCAGTCCCCTTGGGATGGGGGTGAGGGGGGAGTAATATAAGAAATGTATCGAAAATATTGTCGAATCCATACTTTTCGGGGTCGCTAAGATTAATAGTGACACTCCGGATTTTTAAAGTCCACTTTTTGGGGTGGGGGCGAGGGGAGAGTGATATGTCAAAATGACCGAAAATAGTGTCGAATCCATCCTTTTCGAGGTCGCTGAGGTGAATAGTGACACGACGGATTACTTTTGACAAACCGCGTGGGGGTAAGACACCCCATGTACCCATTGTTTCAAAGTCGAAGTTCAGCCCCCTTTGTTGTGGGGGCGAGAGGGGAGTGATATATCGAAATGATCGAAAATAATGTCGAATCCATACTCTTTTGGTCGCTGAGATGAATAGTGACACTCCGGATTTTTGGACAAAACGCGTTTGGGGTAAGACACCCGAAGTACCCTTAGAGGCGGGGGGGGGGAGAGGGAATGATATTTAAAAATATTCGAAAATAGTGTCGAATCCATACTTTTCGGGGTCGCTGAGATGAATACTGACACTCCGGAATTTTTTAAAGTCCAAATTCAGTCCCCTTTGGGGTGGGGGCGAAGGGGAGTGAGATATCAAAATAATCGAAAATAGTGTCGAAAACATCCTTTTAGGGGTCGCTGAGATGAATAGTGATATTCCGGATTTCTTTTGATAAACCGCGTGGGGTAAGACACCCCATGTCCCCATAAGGGCGGTGGGGACGCAAGGGGGGGGGGGGACATATAAAATATTCGAAAGTAGTGTCGAATTCATACTTTCTATGGTCGCTGAGATGAATGGTGACATTCCGGAAATTTTTAGAGTCCAAGTTCTGCCTCCTTTGGAGTGTGGAGCGAAGGGGTGTGATATATCAAAATAATCGAAAACAGTGTCGAATCCATAATTTTCTGGGTCGCTAAGATTATTATTATTATTATTATTATTATTATTATTATTATTATTATTATTATTATTATTATTATTATTATTATTATTATTATTTGGAATGAATCAAATACTTCCCAGTCAATTCTGGCTTCCACAATAACAAGATTCTACTCGAATATTAAATAATCTAAAACTTGAAATCAGATACATCTAAATAACTCTAAAACACATAATAGGTCGTAATATCAACATCTCAAAACTAAATCAATAAGCATCCACTCACACTTAACTAACTGGTGATAAAAATACTTAAGGTAAACATTCAAAAGCTACACGGACAACGCCGGGTACTACAGCTAGTTTTAGAAATAAATATATTCTCATATTTTATTATATTTTATTTACCTAAAATTCTAAGCTCATATCGCTAGGATGTTTTCAACATTGAGTTTCTTGCCTGAAGGCAGTGTCCGGGAGCGTGAAACTTAGGGTCGAGTATACAACTGGGAAGGAGGACCAGCACCTCGCCCGGGCAGTCTCACCTGCTATGCTGAACATGGGCCTTTGGGGGGATGGGAATATCGCAAAGGATAGGCAAGGAAGATGGAAGAAAGCGGTCGTGGCCTTAAGTTAGGTACCATCCCGGCATTTGCCTGGAGGAGAAGTGGGAAACCACGGAAAATATCTGAGGATGGCTAAGATGGGAATGGAAGCACCCCCCCCCCCCAACTTTTATACTCGGTTGACCTCATAAGGCTGAGTGGTCCCCGTTCCAGCGATCGTACCACTTTTCAAATATCGTAGCACGGCCGGGAATCGAACCCGTACCTTCGTGGATGGCGGCTAGTCACAGTAAACACTAAACCACAGACCCTTCCCGTTCTTGATTCGCCGAAAAGCGTCGATGTCATAGTGCGACGTTGAACAACTAACAAAAATAAATTTAGCCAACTAAGTTTACTGTAAACCGCCTCTGTGGTTTAGTGGTTAGTGTGATTACCTGCCAGCCCCGGAGGCCAGGGTTCGATTCCCGACTCTGCCATGAAATTTGAAATGTAGTACGAGGGCTGGAACGGGGTCCTCTCAACCTCGGGAGGTAAACTGATTAGAGGGGTTTCGATTCCCTCCTCAGCCATCCACAAAGCGGGTATCCGTGGTTTCCCAATTCTCCTCCAGGTGAATGCCGGGATGGTACCTAACTTAAGGCCACCGCCGCTTCCTTCCCTCTTCCTTGTCTATCCATTCCAAACTTCCCATTCCCCCCAGCCCCCCAAAAGGCCACTGTTCAGCATATTCCTCGCTGAGTGCAACGGAAAAACCAACTCTGAAGGGTGAACGGATTAAGACAAAGAAAGAAAGAAAGAAAGAAAATGAAAGAAAAAGAAAGAAAGAAAGGAAGAAAGAAAGAACGAAAGAAAGAAAGAAAGAAAGTTTACTGTAAGCAGGTATAACATGGTCAAAGTAACGTAGGTAACATCTAGAGCGAACAAAAACAAGACAGATGCAGCACAAAACTGGACGAAGATAGAAAACTTGCAAGTTCATTTTAATAACCGTTAGTATTCAGAGATATAAATCATAAAACTCACAGTTCTTGATAATTCCACATTCCAGTAGTTATTGTATCAGAAACAAAGGAGCATAAACGCTCGGCAGCTGAGGTTTTAATGGGTTCGTGTTACGAGAAGTACTTCTTGCAAATGTAATAATATCAACAAGGTATTTCTTAAACTACACAAAGAGGGCAACATTCTTGTCATACTTCACTTTATAAAACCTGGTTGTAATAAACAGCTTCTGTACTGTTACTTAATGCCAGTTGGCTCACACTTAATTCCTTAAAACTTTAGAAGTTCACATCGCACAGGCCTGATTTCAAAATCCATTTTCACAGAAACTATTGTATATGTAATACTGGAATATTTACATGTGCTACAGCATACTATGAGAATTATTGAAATTAGATCAATTGAACATATCTATTTTAATGTTGAAAAGATTGGTGAAATTACGCTTGAGGAAGTGGAAAGGATGGTAAATAAACTCCACTGTCATAAAGCAGCAGGAATAGATGAAATTAGACCTGAAATGGTGTATAGTGGGATGAAATGGCTTCATAGAGTAGTAAAATTAGCGTGGAGTGTTGGTAAGGTACCTTCAGATTGGACAAAAGCAGTAATTGCACCTATCTATAAGCAAGGGAACAGGAAGGATTGCAACAACTATCGAGGTATCTCATTGATTAGTATACCAGGCAAAGTATTCACTGGCATCTTGGAAGGGAGGGTGCGATCAGTTGTTGAGAAGAAGTTGGATGAAAACAAGTGTGGTTTTAGACCACAGGGGGGCTATCAGGATCAGATTTTCAGTATGCGCCAGGTAATTAAAAAATGCTACGAGAGGAATAGGCAGTTGTGTTTATGTTTCGTAGATCTAGAGAAGGCATATGACAGGGTACCAAGGGAAAAGATGTTCACCATACTGGGGAACTATGGAATTAAAGGTAGATTATTAAAATCAATCAAAGGCATTTATGTTGACAATTGGGCTTCAGTGATAATTGATGGTAGAATGAGTTCTTGGTTCAGGGTACTTACAGGAGTTAGACAAGGCTGTAATCTTTCACCTTTGCTGTTCGTAGTTCACATGGATCATCTGCTGAAAGGTATAAAATTGCAGGGAGGGATTCAGTTAAGTGGAAATGTGGTAAGCAGTCTGGCTATGCTGACGACTTGGTCTTAATGACAGAGTGTGCCGAAAGCCTGCAGTGTAATATCTTGGAACTTGAAAATAGGTGCAATGAGTATGGTATGAAAATTAGCCTTTCGAAGACTAAATTGATGTCAGTAGGTAAGAAATTCAACAGAATTGAATGTCAGATTGGTGATACAAAACTAGAACAGGTAGATAATTTCAAGTATTTAGGTTGTGTGTTCTCCCAGGATGGAAATATAGTAAGTGAGATTGAATCAGGGTGTCGTTAAAGCTAATGCAGTGAGCTCGCAATTGCGATCAACAGTATTCTGTAAGAAGGAAGTCAGCTCCCAGACGAAACTATCTTTACATCGGTCTGTTTTCAGACCAACTTTGCTTTACTGGAGCGAAAGCTGGGTGAACTCAGGATATCTTATTCGTAAGTTAGTAGTAACAGACATGAAAATAGAGAGAATGATTGCTGGTACAAACAGGTGGGAACAATGGCAGGATGTACTCGGAATGAGAAGATAGAAGTTCATTTAGGAATGAACTCGATAGATGAAGCTGTACGCATAAACCGGCTTCGGTGGTGGGGTCATGTGCGGCGAATGGAGGAGGATAGTTCACCTAGGAGAATAATGGACTCTGTTATGGAGGGTAAGAGAAGTAGAGGTAGACCAAGACGACGATGGTTAGACTCAGTTTCTAACGATTTAAAGATAAGAGGTATAGAACTAAATGAGGCCACAGCACTAGTTGCAAATAGAGGATTGTGGTGACGTTTAGTACATTCACAGATACTTGCAGACTAAACGCTGAAAGGCATAACAGTCTATAATGATAATGTATGTATGTATGTAAACATTTCTTAGCAAACAAAGTACAGGTCCCCATACAATGGAAATCGTAAAATTAAGCAAGTTCCTCAATTGTACCGATCGTTGAAGGGCTAAACGGGCTCAGAACGGTTTCAAATTGTGAGTCTTGGATAGATCTATCAAACTAAAAAAGAAACTTTCGAAAATCACTTCCGGCCTAAGTGCATTTCCGGAAGAACAGCCTAAAATACTTGTTTCTTTAGTCATATTCTTATTGTTCAAGTCCTAGCCTAATTAAATATTTACATAATTATTTCTGTAATGTGTTCCTTGGTGGAATGCCCTCAGGTGATTTCTTTAATGTCCACACCGAATGTAGTTATAAGGGCTTACGTGAAACTCTGCATTGACTCACATTAGCGCTCGTAGTGGTAGAAAAAGGCAAACTGCTAATCTAATCGACCGGATAAAGTTGATTAAGGTAAGGATTGTAATTTTTTGGAAAAAAATAAAGAATATATTCTCATACTTTATTATATTTTATTTACCTGAAATTCATAGCTCATATTCCTAGGATGTTTTCAACACTGAAGGTCTAGAACTGTGGATTTTTTTAAATGTATAAATATACCCTAATTTAATTTCACCCATTGCGAACATCAAAGTTTTCAATCTTCCTACCGAGCTCGATAGCTGCAGTCGCTTAAGTGCGGCCAGTATCCAGTATTCGGTAGATAGTAGGTTCGAACCCCACTGTCGGCAGCCCTGAAAATGGTTTTCCGTGGTTTCCCATTTTCTCACCAGGCAAATGCTGGGGCTGTACCTTAATTAAGGCCGCGGTCGCTTCCTTTCCACTCCTAGCCCTTTCCTGTCCCATCGTCGCCATAAGACCTATCTGTGTCGGTGCGACGTGAAGCAACTAGCAAAAATAAAGCAATCTTTCTAGGTTGCTCATACGTGAAACTACCAGCGTGGCATCGGGCTCATCAGTTGCATTGCTAAACCTTTCCAGAAAGCTGGTGGATAATGTGCCATTAAGCTTCATTAGAAACCCAGCCAGTGATAATACACTCGAGGAAAAATTTTTCTCTGCTCGTGTACGTGTCTCTCATTGGTTTTTGTATAGAAAATTAAGTTAACAATCATTATCGTGGCCGTGCCCGGCTCCATGGCTAATTGTTAGATTGCTGGCTGTGGGTTGAAGGTATCCTGTGTTCGATTCCCGAGATTGTCAGGGAATTTAAACTTAATTTGGTTGATTCCGAGGCTCGGGTCCTGGGTATGTATGTGTCGTCTTCAGCATTAGAATTTATCATAGATAGGGCCTCATCTGCACAGATGTGCAGGTCGTCTACGAAGCGTCAACTCGAAAGACCGGCACCAGGCCTCTTCGGAGGCCACACACCATTATTATTACTATTACTATTATTATTATTGTTATTATTATCGAGGCCGTGGAAAGCTAACACTCCAATGTTTATACATGTATATGTCATTTGGAAAATTCTTCGCTGATATTGAGAGCCTCCGCGGCTCGGGTGGCAGCACGCCGGCCTCTCATGCCTCTCAATTCCCCGTCACACCATGTGAGATTTGTGCTGGACAAAGCGGAGGCGGGACAGGTTTTTCTCCGGCTACTCGGGTTTTTCCCTGTCATCCTTCACTCCAGCAACACCCTCATTTCATCTGTCAGATATTAATCATTGCCCCAGAAGGAACGCGACAGGCTTCGGCAGCCGACACAGTTCCTATACTCGCCACTAGTTGGGGGCTCCATTCATTCCATTCCTGACCTCGCTGTAACTGGAAACAGGCTGTGGATTTTCATTTCTTTCTTCGGCGATATTCCTTTTTTTTATTTTTTATGTGGAATGAAATAACATTTGCGAGATGTTTATATGTTATAAGCTGTAATTTTGATACCTTAACCGGGGTAGCTGGTCATCATTTCAATTTCCTTACTTTGCTTGTCAAGGACAAATGCCGTGATATTTCCACACCGATCCAAAGTGCATAAATCGAGTCGCAGTGTATTTCAGTATTGATCTGAACCGTTTAAATCTGTCGAATCAGCAGTTTTGTTTTTATTTACCAAATACTCCAAATGACGCAGTTCCTTTGGAATTTCGGGCAGTCAGTAAGTCACTATATACCATAACCGGAGTTCCAGTGTGAGGCTATAGTTCTGGCATGGATATCGACTCCTCAGCGGACATGATAAATCCAGCGACACGACCTACTGGTAATCCCCAACAAAGTTCATACTTTGGACCGAAATTGGCGAAAGACTGTCACTATTGTAATGGGCGCAGGATTTTGACGGTTTCGTATAATTATTTATTACAAATTAAAGACAAATGTTATGTGAATAATACATTTTATTCAACAGAATTTGGTCCACTTGAAATGTAGGTAATAACTCGATGTAGTATGGGTCAGTGATATGAGAAATATTCGGGAGTAATATTACGAGTAAACTTTTCTTGTCGTCTAACAAAGTCGTACTTGATGTAGATGTACCTTCAAAGTCGTTACTTATTGTAAATTGCCTTCGCTGTTTTAATTCCACATTATTACGCTCTTTCTGTTACCTTTCTTTTTTATCTTCATCATTCACTTTTCTCGTTCCCCAACTCTTTCTTTTGCACGTTTTTGTCGAATCCTAATGTAATCGTTCTTTCCCATTTTAAATGTGTTGTTCTATACAAGTGACCACGGTGTATTCACAACAACAGCGAACCTCCAGCTGAACGCCCGAGTCAACACAGCGTCATCTTATAACAGAGTAAGCGTGTGACGTCAATCTTTCTTTTTCCATTATTAAATATGTTATTCCATACAATGGACAAGGATGTATCAAAGACCACAGCTGACTTGATGCGTCGTTCTAGCTGTCGGAGTAGTTTCATAACTCGACACGTGGCGCTGGCGACGTAAGTTTTTGCGGTAGAAATGCATACTCCTCTATGGAAAGGATATTGAATTTGATTGCCGATTTAACTTAATTTAGAGGAAAGAAGGAGTATGTTACATTGACTAATACTGTTAAAATGACTAATCCTAAAGGCTACCTTCGTTGATATTTGCCAGGATAATCGTGAAAAGAAATTGTGGAGAGATGGAGTAGTCAAACTGACGTTTCTTAACTGTGAGGAATAATAGTAATTTCTTTTATTATTCATAGCATGTAGATACATAGCAGAACTTACCACAATACTTTTGTCTCCTGATGTTCGTCTTGAGATTAAAAGTAATCGCTCAATTAGAGTTTTAAATCTCTTCAAATTCTGATGTCAGGAAGGGGGCGTGTTCAAAACTTGATGTCTTATTTTCTCTACTTAAATATTTGGTGTATGGATAACATAAATATTTTGACTTAAATATGTTTAAATTTTAATTTCAATATACAGTTGACTCTCGATAATTTGACACTCGTTAATTTGAATCTCTCGATAATTTGAAGTTTTTTCCTTGTCCCTTGAAAAATACTCGATGAATGGAAAAAAATCAATGTTATTTGGTCTCCTCGATAATTAGAAGTTGTAGGAATGGCATCTTGCTCGCCGACATTCTATAATTTGAAGTCGGGTTTCCCTACCCTCTATAATTTGAAGTCGGTGATTAGAGTATGTATTGTTATCGTGCACAGACCCGTCGTTTTTTTACATCAATAATGAGATGTATGAGTGAGTTCGCAATCTTGAGTCTTCTTTCAAACGTTAAAGTGTGTTACAGTATGTTAAGTTTGATTTGTGTAATTTTTAAGTATCAAAATGAGTTCCAGAAAGAACAAGTGTCTTTCCGTAAGTGAAAAAAGAAAAGCGTGTGATTCAAGCTGTGGAGGATGGACAATTAAAGAAACATGTCGCCAAACAGTTCGGTATTTTACCATCGACATTGTCAATGATTTTGAAAAATAAAGATGGCGTCACCGAAAGTGCCTTAAGTGCGAGTAGAAAAAGGTTACGTCAGGGTGAATTTCCCCGTCTTGAAGAGTGCTTGCTTAAGTGGATCATTAGTGTAGAGAACAAAACGTTCCCCTGGGTGGTTTCATGTTGAAGGAAAAAGCCAAGTCTTTTGTGCAGTCTCTCGGGATTAAAGGATTTGCAGCAAGTGACGGGTGGCTTTCAAATTTCAAAAACCGACACGCCATCTCATTTAAAAAGATCTGCGGAGAGATCGCCAGCGTAGATAATTCCATTTGTAATACCAATATAAATAGTCCGTTATTGGACATTATAAATTTTCCAGCTAACTCATTCCTGGTTGCCAGCGTTTTGCCCCCGTGTGTTAGGCTGGGCTCATCAGTTGGTAACTAGCCCACCTAACAAAACGCATGGCTAGTGCATACCGTAGAGGCCACTGCGTAAGCTAATTGGAGCCACCGGCAGTGTCAATGCACTATGGGAGACTTTGTCTCATTACCAAACAGCAAAATAATATAAATGAAACTGGAAATGCGGTAATTTGCGGCATAGAGCTTCCTGTCAGTGACTTAGGAGGCCAGCGCTCCACCGGCATTATGGTGAAACTTTCCAATTATAGTGTTATGCTGGGCTTCACAAGCGATTTCAAGGCCGGTATGAGCGCAGCGAGGGCTCCAGTCGGCCGCGTGCGATCTATTCACGACAGCTAATCTCCAACTGAGCGAGCGAGTCTGAGCCTCGCGTAGCGACTGTTGCCACTCCAAGAGCGGCAGCCGTGGATATTTTTTGAAATTCCCGACCGATTGGGTCCTTAAACTCATTTTGACGTGTGACTCTTAAGAGCGGTGACTGGTGGGTTCGTTTGGTAGCTTTTCCAGTATTTCAGGGAAATAGTGGAATGGCGATGGTGGAGGTATTGAAATGTGGTGGTGGCTTTTATTTGCCATTGTTTGGGACTTGGGAATAGGTACTTATTTGCACTTAGGAAGGTGCTGCCATCAGTTGGGCTCGTTGAGAGGTTTAGAGGGGGATATATTTAGGAATGCGTTGTCGGTTGTTGGGGCATGCAGTGTTTCTGAGTGGGAAAGGTCTTGGGTTGGGATGCGTTGGTTATGTAGTGCTGGTTAGTAGAGAGAGGAGATTTTCAGAAGTTCTATGGTGGGGATGGTTTGTAGTATGCGGCCCAGAAAGCGCGTTGGAGGGGGATTGAGGTTAAGTTTTAGTAAGGACGGAATTTGTTGGTTAGTTGGTTGTGGTTGCCGGAGGTGTTTGTTTGCGATGTGGTGAGCTTTTATAGATTTCTTGAGGAATGGACAGCGTGGATATGAAACGGCATGTTTGCCTTTACAGTTAGCGCACTTGGCCTGGTCCCGTGGGACTGAGCATATGGTGTGGTGGTGATGATCACCACATCTGTTGCAGCGGGTCTAATTTCTGCAGCTTGCGGCGGAGTGGTTTAACTGTAGGCAGCTATAGCACATGAAGATGACTGTGGATTCTAGGCGAGGTTTATTTCGGGTTGTACGGGTTCGATTGTGGGTAGGTGTTGGTTGGCAGGTAGGTGATTGTTGAGAGTTATGAAGAGGGTTTTTTAGTTGTGAGGAATTAGTTTGGGTCGGTTCTGTGGCTGCAGGTTGTGTGTTGTGTGGTTTGGCAGCCGCATTCACAAAATGTAGGACCATCCTCCGATGTTTCTTCTTCTTCTTCATCTTCTGTATCTTCAATGTCTTCGTACTCGTCATCATATTCTACTTCAGGTGCTTCTTCTGATTCTTGGTGAGGGTGGGTGTCTGAGGGACGGAAAACCATGGTTCTTGGGACTTCTTTAAGTGTTATCTTGGTATAAAGTTCTCAGCCAAGGTTGTTTTGGAGAGGGGTAATCATTAATATGTTGTTATGCGTCTTTTCTAATACAGCTACGTGGGTTTGGATGAGATCGCTGATGGCGTTTAGTATTGTGCACCTGTTCAGGAGTACAGGTCCTACAAGGCTGAGTGGAATGATAAGTACATTGCTATTTGGCGAAATTGGGAAAATTGAATTGTTTCGTTGATATGTGAATGGGTACTCAAAATTGTGGTTGTCTACGTCTGTGTTGAGGTAAGAAGCGGTGTCGGAGTTTTGGGAAAGTGCTGCGACGAAGTTGGACGGGAATTTTGAGAATTGGGTTTTAGGGTAGGGGATACCTGGGTTTTTCATGGAGATTTCATTAAGGGCTATGTAGCTTCTGGTTTGGTAATTTCTGGTAGGGGGTTGAACAGGGGCTCGGCTACTCGATCCACCGGGCTTGGTCTTGGATCTTGATTTTTGGGGCATTGTGGGATTTTTCTTGGTGGGGATTTGCTGGGTAAGGGTTGGGAGAAGAAGAATGAAATACTGCAAGGTCAAACGCGATTGCGGACCTAGTTATGGGTATTTCAACTTGTTGCCGGAGTCGTGTCAGGCTAGTTTTGTGTGTGGATTACGCCATGGGCAAGGCACGAACTCAGGATACCAAGTTGACTTGACAAATGCTCTGGGGCCACCAGGGTAGCTGGTAGCTGCAGTAGTCGGGACTAGCGGATCCTAGCGGCGATTGGCTGTGTGGGCTAGCGAGTGCTGTCCTCTTGGCGTTCGGCGGGCTGGCAGTCTGGGTTACCGGTTCCGACCGTCGGGGTTAGCTCTCTCCGAGTGCTCTCTTCCGGGGCTGCCTGGAGTCAACACAGCGCCATCTTATAACAGAGTATGAGTGTGACTTCACATATTTAGCACACATTTTTTGCTTTACTTTGAACGGCTATTTCATGAAAACCAGTTTCAAAGTTTTACTTGTTAATTTACGACAGGTAGCCGCTTCTTTTATTTGTCAATTGAGACATCAAACATAATCGTAAGTTAAATGCTCTCGGCGATATAGGCGTTCTACCCAAACACTAAACGTCTTGAATTTCTTTCCATGGACCCGTTGTCAAGGAAAATAAGTGTACGTTAACACCTTTTTAAGTCAGTAAGAGGTGTTAATGTACAAATGAGTGAAGCGCACCCTGCTGAACACCGAGGGAAATTAGTAAGTCGATAGAAACCACCGTGAAGAATCCGAAAGGTAGACGTACTGGTGGTGGTGGTGGTGGTGATTATCCGACACTCCGAAACATGAAAATATTAGCCAATGAAAGTTAAGGGCCATGAAGGGCATGAAAATGAACAACTCTCTAAGGATTCACAAACCTCATACCGTCGGTATGGGAAGAGAACAAGAGTTGTCCAAGAGAAGTCGGATAGAATAAATGAAAATGAGGAGCTTGATACAAGATGAAGCAATGTTAGGACTCCGCTAAGGCCCCCGTGGTCACCAACTCAAGCTCCCAAGTTGAAAGCCAATGGGGCCCCTTTTAGTCGGTTTTTACTAAAGGCATGGGATGCCGTGGATATATTCTAGTGCCCGCACCCATAGAAGGTCAATCAAATGAATCCTGCTATTGAGATGGGTAAGGTAGGTAAGGGTTGTTCTGCCCGAAGGCAGGTCCGAACCTCCGCAGAGGTGTTCCTGAGCCGGAGTTTACGTGCGGTAGGGTGGCCAGTTCCTTTCCGCTCCTCCATTCCCTTACCCCCCACCAACAGCGCGTGGCAACCCATGGAAAGGTATTCTAATTACAAATAATTAAATGAAAATAAAATTGAATTTGATCTTCAATAAAAATAAGACATTGCTTTATGACCTTTAGTACTTCAGTCCAAAATTGCATATGTATGCACTGAAGAAGAATTTAATTAAGGCGAAGCACGTATGCTTAACGACATAATTCATTATTAAATGGTGTTGATTGGCTGTAAGAAAATTAACTTTTATGTAAAATTAATTCATGAATACGTGCGTTGTAGTGGTTAGCGTGATTAGCTGCCACGCGCAGAGGCCCGGGTTTGATTCCCGGCTCTGCCACGAAATTTGAAAAGTGGTACGAGGGCTGGAACGGAGTCCACTCAGCCTCGGGAGGTCAACCTAGTAGAGGAGGGTTCGATTCCCGCCTCAGCCATCCTCGAAGTGGTTTTCCGCGGTTTCCCACTTCTCCTCCAGGCATATGCCGGGATAGCATCCTCTCTAAGGATTCACAAACTTGATACCGTCGGAGTCGGAAGAAAACAAGAGTTGACCAAGGGAAGTCGGATAGAATAGATAACAGTGAGGAGCTTGACACAACTGAAGCGATGTTAGGACTCCGCTAAAGACCCCGTGGTCACTAACCGAAGGTCACAGTCACTTCCTTCCCTCTTCCTTATCTATCCTTTTCAATCTCCCCCCCCCCCCCCACCCACCCACAAGGCGCCTGTTCAACATAGCAGGTGCGGACGCCTGGGCGAGGTACTGGGCCTCCTCTCCAGTTGTATTCCCTGACCGAAAGTCTCACGCTCCAAGACACTGCCTTTGAGGCGGTAGACTTGGGATCTCTCGCTTAGTCCGAGGGAAAAACCAACTCTGGAGTGTAAACTGATTAAGAAAGAAAGAAAGAAAGAAAGAAAGAAAGAAAGAAAGGAAGGAAGAAAGGAAGGAAGAATACGGTTCAACGTGACTTTATTTTTTCTGTTAAGATAGAAGGCAGTGAGACGAAGGAAGGAATACCTCGAAGATATTGCGAATCGGTTGGGTTTTGCAAGTTACGCGGAGCTGAAGACGACAATTTCTTTATCTCTCGTGAAGTTTCATATTTTCTCTCTGTGTTAGATATTCTCCACGTCAATTAAAAACAACTAATTATACGCATACAGCTATATACAGTACGTTACCGTTAAGAGGAAACAATTTATTTCTAACGGGTAAATACCGTATTTTAACTGACTGTTTTTCTAAGGATAATCACAATGTTAAGGTAGATTTACTGGAACAGTTCTGTCAACTTGCCGAATGAATCACTGTTTCTCGCTTTAATACGATGTACCGTACAACAGAGATGAGATGTATTTTCCACGCTCATCTTCTTCGTAAACATAGCAGGACAACACAAGAGTAGTTTCTTCCTGAATGTCGTGTAAAAAAATTCTTCTCTAATGTACACCAAGAATGTGAATTCAGCATATATCTATGCCATTAATGAAAGTGAGATGTTTGTTTGTTTGTTTGTTTGTTTGTTTGTTTGTTTGCTTGCTTGTTTGTTTGTTTGTTTGTTTGTTTGTTTGTTTGTTTGTTTGTTTGTTTGTTTGTTTGTTTGTTTGTTTGTTTGTTTGTTTGTTTGTTTGTTTGTTTGTTTGTTTGTTTGTTTGTTTGTTTGTTTGTTTGTTTGTTTGTTTGTTCTAGACAGATTCGAGAACTACTGGCCCGATTGAGGTGAAATATAGCTTGATATCTTGAGTCATGCAATGGGATACTTTTGATTTTGATATATTTCACCGTTTCGAACCAGTGGGGGATTTTACAGAAATATGATTTGGACAATGTTTACCCTACATCAACTAAATTAAAGTGTAAACGGGTAGCCCAATCGAAAAATGAAGTTCAAGATGTGGCGATGAATTTATTTTTCAAGAAGAAACCTGAAATGTATTTTCTTCGTAACTCTCGGAAAATCAGCTTGCTTGTGTTTTCTAACTGTGGTCGCCGTCACTAATGAATGAGCACGGCCGACTGGATCCCTCGCTGCGCTCCTTATACCGGCCTTGACATTCGCTTGTGAAGTCCAGCATAAAGCTGTAATTGGAGAGTTTCATCATAATGCCGCTGGAGTGCTGGCCTCCTACTCATTGACAGGAAGCTGTATACCGCAAATTGCCGCATGTCCAGTTTTATTTATATTGTTTTGTTGTCGTAAGTGTTGGCAATGTGCTCGCAACAAGGTGCTTGTTGGCTTGATAATTTGAGCTGATAGTAATGCGCTAGTGAGTTCAATTTGTTATTGTGTAGTGTGGTGATTATATTTTTTAAATTGTTTTTACAACTCTTGGAATTTTTGACATTATTGTGCGCCTTTTTGTACTTCGATTAGAAATTTTCTGCAAACAAGAACAAATATAATGAGTGGCTCAAAATGTTTTCTCGCTGTTAATTCGTCCTAAACAAGAATTTTAATTTATGCGTTAATTCTTTTTTTAATAGTGTAGTGATTTGTTTTTCTTTCACTGTGTTTGGAAATATTCGAATGTGTATTTCTGTGTGCCTTTTTGTATTTCGAACAGGAAAAAAGAGCAAAAGGGACACTATCATTTCACGAATTCTCTGTAGACCAGGACAAAACCACGGAGTGGCTCCGTTTCTATTTCGGGCATTTATCTTCTTTCTTTTTTAATCTTTTTACCCCTCCAGGGTTGACTTTTTCCTCGGACTCAGTGAGGGATTCCACCTCTACCACCTCAAGAATAGTGTCCTGGAGCGTGAGACTTCGGGTCGGGGATACAACTGGAAAGAATGACCAGTACCTAGCCCAGGCGACCGTAACAGCTATGCTAAACAGGGGCCTTGTGTTGGGGATCGGAAGATTGGACCGGATAGACAAGGAAGAGGAAGGAAGCGGCCGTGGCCTTAAGTTAGGTACCATCCCCGCATTTGCCTGGAGGAGAAGTGGGAAACTATGGAAACTACATCAAGGATGGCTGAGGTGGGAATCGAATCCACCTCTACTCATTTGACCTTCCGAGGCTGAGTATACCCCGTTCCAGCCATCGTACCACTTTTAAAATTTCGTGGCAGGGCCAGGAATCGAACCCGGGCCTCCGGGATGGCAGATAATCACGCTAATCGGGTATTTTTATCCCTAAATTTTCTTTCATTGAAAAATCCTTTAGGCGGAGTCGTATTTGCCGTATGACAGCAACACAACACTTTTTATCCAAGATAATCTGAACTTTAACATTTAAACACTGAGTATTAACAACCATTACTGTTATGACGATAAAGCCAAGATATGAAGTGTTGTTACCTGAGCAATGAACAGTTTACAATGTATTACTCAAAATACTTTTCTCTCACTGAATTTTTATTTAAAATTCCTTTTCCTGCTATTTGTTTTACGTCGCACCACACAGATAGGTCTTACGGCGACGGTGGGATAGGAAATGGCTAGGAGTGGGAAGAAATCGGCCGTGGCCTTAATTAAGGAACAGCCTGATGTGAAAATGGGAAACCACGGAAAACCATCTTCAGGGCTACCGACAGTGGGGTTCGAACCCACTATTTCCTGGATGCAAGCTCACAGCTGCGCGCCCCTAACCGCACGGCTGACTCGCCCGGTATTTAAAATTATAATGAAAGATATGAATGAAATGCAATCTGAAACTATATATATTGAAATTAAAATTTAGACATATTTGAGTCAAAATACTTATGTTATCCATACAACGAATATAGAAAAAAGGACGATTTTTATGTTTTGTCCAGCCCTTTTCCTGAGAGCAGCACTTGACGAAATTTTAAAACTAATTGATGAATGACTCTTAATCTCAAGGTCAACATCAGAAGACAGAAGTATTGTGGTAAGTTCTGCTATGTATCTAAATGCCATGATAATAAAAGCGATTAGGCCTACTGTTATTCCTCACAGTTAAGGACCGTCAGTTGGACTACTCTATTTCTCCGCAGTTTCATTTCGCGGCGTTATTTTGGCACATATCAATGAAAGTAGCCTTTATGATTGTTCATTTTAACAGTATTAGTCAATGTAACATACTCCTGTATTCCCTAAATTAACATAAATCGGCAATTAGAGTCACTATCAGGACGTCAGCTGGACTACTCCATCTCTCCGCAGTTTCATTTCATCACATTATTTTGTCAAATATCAACGAAAGTAACCTTTAAGATTAATCATTTTAACAGTATTAACCTATGTAACATTGCCCATAATTCTGAATTACGATAAATTGGCAATCAAAGTCAATATCTTTTCCATCAAGAAGTATGCATTTCTACCGCAAATAGATAGGCTGCCAGCGCCACCAATCAATCAATCAATCAATCAATACTGATCTGCATTTAGGGCAGTCGCCCAGGTGGCAGATTCCCTATCTGTTGCTTTCCTAGCCTTTTCCGAAATGATTTCAAAGAAATTGGAAATTTATTGAACATCTCCCTTGGTAAGTTATTCCAATCCCTAACTCCCCTTCCTATAAACGAATATTTGCCCCAATTTGTCCTCTTGAATTCCAACTTTATCTTCATATTTTGATCTTTCCTACTTTTACAAATGCCATTCAAACTTATTCGTCTACTAATGTCATTCCACGCCATCTCTCCGCTGACAGCTCGGAACATACCACTTAGTCGAGCAGCTCTTCTTCTTTCTCTCAATTCTTCCCAACCCAAACATTGCAACATTTTTGTAACGCTACTCTTTTGTCGGAAATCACTCAGAACAAATCAAGCTGCTTTTCTTTGGATTTTTTCCAGTTCTTGAATCAGGTAATCCTGGCGAGGGCCCCATACACTGGAACCATACTCTAGTTGGGGTCTTACCAGAGACTTATATGCCCTCTCCTTTACATCCTTACTACAACCCCTAAACACCCTCATAACCATGTGCAGAGATCGGTACCCTTTATTTACAATCCCATTTATGTGATTACCCCAAGGAAGATCTTTCCTTATATTAACACCTAGATACTTACAATGATCCCCAAAAGGAACTTTCACCCCATCAACGCAGTAATTAAAACTGAGAGGACTTTTCCTATTTGTGAAACTCACAACCTGACTTTTAACCCCGTTTATCAACATACCATTGCCTGCTGTCCATCTCACAACATTTTCGAGGTCACGTTGCAGTTGCTCACAATCTTGTAACTTATTTATCACTCTATAGAGAATAACATCATCCGCAAAAAGCCTTACCTCCGATTCCACTCCTTTACTCATATCATTTATATACATAAGAAAACATAAAGGTCCGATAACACTGCCCTGAGTAACTCCCCTCTCAACTATTACAGGGTCAGACAAAACTTCACCTTCTCTAACTCTCTGAGATCTAGTTTCTAGAAATATAGCAACCCATTCAGTCACTCTTTTGTCTAGTCGAATTGCACTCTTTTTTGCCAGTAGTCTCCCATGATCCTCCCTATCAAATGCTTTAGACAGGTCAATCGCGATACAGTCCATTTGACCTCCAGAATCCAAGATATCTGCTATATCTTGCTGGAATCCTACAAGTTGAGCTTCAGTGGGAATAATCTTTCCTAAAACCGAATTGCCTTCTTCGAACCAGTTATTAATTTCGCAAACATGTCTAATATAATCAGAAAGAATGCCTTCCCAAAGCTTACATACAATGCATGTCAAACTTACTGGCCTGTAATTTTCAGCTTTATGTCTATCACCCTTTCCTTTATACACAGGGGCTACTATAGCAACTCTCCAGTCATCTGGTAGAGCTCCTCCGACCAAACAATAATCAAATAAGTACTTCAGATATGGTACTTTATCCCAACCCATTGTCTTTAGTATATCCCCAGAAATCTGATCCATTCCAGCCGCTTTTCTAGTTTTCAACTTTTGTATCTTATTGTAAATGTAATTGTTAGCATATGTAAATTTTATTACTTCTTTGGCCTTAGTCTCCTCCTCTATCTCAACATTATCCTTGAAACCAACAATCTTTACATACTGCTGACTGAATACTTCTGCCTTTTGAAGATCTTCACATACACACTCCCCTTGTTCATTAATTATTCCTGGAATGTCCCTCTTGGAACCTGTTTCTGCCTTAAAATACCTATAGGTGTAAGGCTCATTTCTAAAGATAATAGGCAACTTGATATATTTGGAGTGTACAGACCGGGAAAGGGTAGCACTGACGCGGATTCGGAATTATTTGATAGGACAGTCAGCTATGTAGGAAACGACATGGAAAGAAGTGTGATTGTAGCGGGAGATCTGAATTTGCCAGATGTCAATTGGGAAGGAAATGCGAACGACAGGAAGCATGACCAACAAATGGCAAATAAGTTAATATGGGAAGGACAGCTGATTCAGAAAGTGATGGAACCAACCAGAGGGAAAAATATCCTGGATGTGGTGCTGATAAAACCAGATGAGCTCTATAGGGAAACTGAAGTAATAGATGGTATTAGTGATCATGAAGCTGTTTTTGTGGTAGTTAAAAATAAATATGATAGAAAGGAAGGTCTTAAAAGTAGGACTGTTAGGCAGTACCATATGGGTGATAAAGCAGGCATGAGGCAGTTTCTAAAAAGTAACTATGATCGGTGGAAAACGGTAAATAAAAATGTAAACAGACTCTGGGATGGGTTTAAAGAAATTGTTGAGGAATGCGAAAACAGGTTTGTACCTTTAAGGGTGGTAAGGAATGGTAAGGACCCACCTTAGTATAATAGACAAATAAAGAGACTAAGAAGGAGGTGCAGACTGGAAAAGTAGTATAATGGGAGAGTTCGGCGGCCACCTCCACCTCAGGCTCTCAGAGGCCACCTCCACCTCCACCTCAGCTAGAGACCTCCCAGATGCCTCCTCCACCTCAGCCAGAGGCCTCTTCCAGTGCTGCCAACTTAACCAAACTAGCGCGAAATTTGAATTTGTAAGCAAAGCCACGTGCTTTTTGACAGACAACAACGGATCGCTAACCTCAGTACTGCCATCTTGACGGGCCTAAACCTCAGTAGTACCAACTTAACCTAACTAGCGCGTGGTAAACAAAGCCATGTACTTTTTGACAGACACGTGCTTTTTTGACAGCTGTCATCCGCCATCTTTAAACCACAGAGCACTGTGCTGCCCTCTTTATCGTAGTAGATGTAAATTCGTCACCTGTCATCGGCAGTGCTGCCATCTTGGCGGGCCTAAACCTTAGTGCTACCAACTTAACCTCACTAGCGCGAGATAAATAAATCCACGTGTTTTTTTGACAGCTGTCATCCGCCATCTTTAATCTATAGAGCACAGTGCTGCCCTCTTTAGCTACTTACCTTTGAAATGTGGTGGCGGATAATTTGAAAAATGCTTTTTGACAGCAGCCATCTTTGAGCACAGTGCTGCCCTCTTTGTGGTGGCGGAAAATTCCACGTGCTCTTATTTGGAAACAAACTCACGTGTTTTTTCTGACAGCTGTCATCCGCCATCTTGCATCACAAACCTCAGTGCTGCACTCTTTAGCTAGATGCCTTTGAAATGTGGTGGCGGCAATTTGAAAAATTCTATGTGCTCTTGTTTGGAAACAAAGACACGTGCTTTTTGACAGCTGTCATCCACCATCTTTAATCAATAGAGCACTGTGCTGCTATCATGCGGGCAATTTCCTCAGCTGTCATCCGCCATCTTTAATCCACAGAGCACCGTGCTGCCCTCTGTAGTAGTGGGCAATTTGAAAAAGTTCTGTCAGCTATCATCCGCCATCCTTAATCAAGAGAGCACCGTGCTGCCATCTTTAGCTAGATACCTTTGAAATGTGGTGGCGGCAATTTGAAAAATTCTATGTGCTCTTGTTTAGTAAACAAAGCCACGTGCTTTCTTGACAGCTGTCATCCACCATCTTTAATCAATAGAGCACTGTGCTGCTATCATGCGGACAATTTCGTCAGCTGTCATCCGCCATCTTTAATCTACAGTGCACCGTGCTGCCCTCTTTATGACATGTAGTAGCGGGCAATTTGAGAAGTTCTGTTAGCTGTCATCCGCCATCTTTAATCAAGAGAGCACCGTGCTGCCATCTTTAGCTAGATACCTTTGAAATGTGGTGGCGGCAAATTGAAACATTCCACGTGCTCTTGTTTAGTAAACAAACTCACGCGCTTTTTTTGTCAGCTGTCATCCGCCATCTTACATCGCAAACCTCAGTGCTACACTCTTTAGGTACATACCTTTGAAATATGGTGGCGGATAATTTAAAAAGAAAAATTCTACAGCAGCTATCTGTCGGCGCTAATTGCACAAGATGGTGGCTATACATGACTCCTTAAAGGTGCTTATGCAAGATGGCCGCTATACATAGGTTCTTATGAGACGCCCTTGGGATGCTTGCGCAAGATGGCGGTTATACATGGCTCCTTATGAGATGCCCTAGGGATGCTTGCGCAAGATGGCGGTTGCTCTTATGAGGCGGCTTAAGGGTCCTTGCACAAGATGGCTAGAGACGCCCTAAGGATGCTTACGCAAGATGGCGGACGCAAGATGGCAGCTATACACGACTCCTTATGAGACGCCTTAAGGGTGCTTGCGCAAGATGGCTGCTGCTCTTATGAAGAAAGCTAGCTTAGAGGCTAACGCGTCGTGCTAGTTCGATTCATTAAATTTGGGCCTTAAATGCAAAATGTTAAATATCTCGAAAGCGGTGCATCGTAGAGCAAAACGGACAAAAAAATTTCTGCCCAGTACCTCGGCTCGCAGTACGAGGAACAAGAAAAACATAGTCTAATGATGAGATCAACGGTTCGGTTCCTATTTAGGCCCTTTGGCATTCGCTCTGTTTTAGCTATTGAAGCAAGTCTTCGTAACATGATCAGGTTTAGCTATGGTAGAGAGTATAACGTGCCGTGCAGGTTCGATTCATTAAATTTAGGGCTTAAATGCAAAATGTTAAATATCTCGAAAAATTTGCATCGTAGAGCAAAACCTGATACCTAGGTTTGCAGTATCAGGAACAAGAAAAAACATAGTCTAATGATGAGATCGATGGTTCGATCCCTACTTAGGCCCTTTAGCATTTGCAGCTATCTAATTCTACAAGATGGCGGCTATACATAGCTTCTTATGTGACAGCTTAAGAGCGCTTGCACAAGATGGCTGATGCTCTTATGAGACGCCCTAGGGGTGCTTGCGCAAGGTAGCAGCGACAAGACGGTGACTATACACAGCTCCTTATGATACAGCCTAGAGGTGCTCACACAAGATGGTGGCTGCTCTGATGAAGAAAGCTAGCTTTGCATCGTGCAGGTATCTTTACAGCACTAAACCTCATACCTTTGAAATGTGGTGGCGGGTAATTTGAAAAATTCTACGTGCTTTTTCTTAACAGCAGCTGTCTTTAAACAATAGCGGCTATACATAAGCTGTTAAGGCCTCCTCTTATGTCAAGGCATAGCTCTATCGAACAAGTTTAAACCTGCATCGGGATAGCTAGAGTAAGCACGTGCTGCAGTGATGACGTCATTATGGATGTTTAGATTTGCAAATCACTAAAGAAACATAACAAAACTAGAATCGAACACTGCACTCTATGCCGTTAACTTTATCATGTGATCGGAACATTGATTGAAGTGTTTAGAACGCTAAATAAGTAGAACCGAACACTGTACTCGATTCAACATGTGTTTAGAACATGTCACGGGATACCTTTGTTCTAAGAAGATTAGGTTACTGCACATTCCTTGTAGGGCTAATAGGCTAAAGGGCTAATGGGCAAAAGGGCAAAAGGGCTAAAAGGCTAATGGGCTAAAGGGCTAATGGGCTAAAGGGCTAGGGTGCCTCTCCTCTCTTTATCCGGGCTTGAGACCGGCTCTACAACTAGAGGCGGAGTTAACACCCTAAGGAAGGAAGAATGTTGGGAAATAATCTATACGAATATAGCTACTCGATCGACTATATACTACAGATGGATGACTTACGTGAGGGTAAGCGCTTACTTAATAATACCTACACGACGTAATTCATGCTCTATTTCAAAAATATCTTCTTTGTACTATGTGTAACCAGCATCATGATAGGCTCTTAGCAGTTGTAAACGTTTTACGAGTACGTTGGGGTCTTTACAGTACCTTATATCTACATAGGGTAACAGAGGCTTGTTGTGAACTTGGAGTCTATATGCAGACAGTTGATGTGTAGGGACTTGTTTTGATGTAATACGTGCTTCAGCAGTAGCGTTTCTAGGTACAAACTTAACTTGTTTCGATAGCGATGAAGCGTTGAAATTTCCTTCTTCTTTACCTTGCATCTCTTCTTGAGATGTTTACACTGCGACAGAACGTGTAGTAGGCTTAGGAAATGAAGTAAAATCATCAAGCTGTAATGGCAATGAATTTTCTTCTTCTTCTACTTTCCCTTTACTACTGTTTTGATCAACATCATTATCCTTATTATCATAATCATGATCTTGCCTCTCTTTATCTTGAAGTTTGTGCTTAGTAACAGAACTCGCAGCAGGTCTAGACAACAAGGGAGAATTAAAAATCTCTCGCAGAGGTGTACTTTTTAAACATAAATCAGTGTTCCCTTGAATATGGTTGAGCTCTTTGTATTTTGTTCCCGATGAAGCTACATTACACGCGGCTTCATGACGTTAAGCGTTGTATGCGTTCTTGAACTCTCTTCTACAATGTTTGCATTGAAAAATTGTCCTACATGTTATCTCATGACGTCTCCTGTGATAGCTTCGGGAAAATGCTTTTCCACACTCTTCGCAAATATACCTAGAAGTGGGTTTTTCCATGACGGACTTTTATCTTCTACTAACAGATTCTTCTTTAAATCTACTTGACATTTGTTACTCTCTACTTCGATGATGCGAACAACTTAGCGATTAACAGTAAACTAACACAAAAGCGTATAACCAAGGTAGCAACAGTAAGGTTTAAGCCCATCAAGATGGCAAGAGTGAGGTTAGCGACGTTCTGTTGTTGGATTTTAAATTCCGCGCTATAACATGCATAACGTGGCAGCCTTGAGGTTTACCGCCGTAAAGATGGCAGCAGTGAGGTTAGCGACGCTCTATTGTCCTTCAATGTGAGGTTAGGGTCCGTCAAGAAGACAGCTGTCAAAAAAGCACGTGGCTTGGTTTACTAAACAAGAGCACGTGGCAGTGAACATAGCAGAGAGTTAACTACGTAGGTGTAGACATTGAACTTTGCATTCTGAAGCAGCATACTACGTGACCGTGACGTCACTGCCGCGTGCTCTTGTTTAGTAAACCAAGCCACGTGCTTTTTTGACAGCTGTCTTCTTGACGGACCCTAACCTCACATTGAAGGACAATAGAGCGTCGCTAACCTCACTGCTGCCATCTTTACGGCGGTAAACCTCAAGGCTACCAACTTATGCATGTTATAGCGCGGAATTTAAAATCCAACAACAGAACGTCGCTAACCTCACTCTTGCCATCTTGATGGGCTTAAACCTTACTGTTGCTACCTTGGTTATACGCTTTTGTGTTAGTTTGCTGTTAATCGCTAAGTTGTTCGCATCATCGAAGTAGAGAGTAACAAATGTCAAGTAGATTTAAAGAAGAATCTGTTAGTAGAAGATAAAAGTCCGTCATGGAAAAACCCACTTCTAGGTATATTTGCGAAGAGTGTGGAAAAGCATTTTCCCGAAGCTATCACAGGAGACGTCATGAGATATCATGTAGGACAATTTTTCAATGCAAACATTGTAGAAGAGAGTTCAAGAACGCATACAACGCTCAACGTCATGAAGCCGCGTGTAATGCAGCTTCATCGGGAACAAAATACAAAGAGCTCAATCATATTCAAGGGAACACTGATTTATGTTTAAAAAGTACACCTCTGCGAGAGATTTTTAATTCTCCCTTGTTGTCTAGACCTGCTGCGAGTTCTGTTACTAAGCACAAACTTCAAGATAAAGAGAGGCAAGATCATGATTATGATAATAAGGATAATGATGTTGATCAAAACAGTAGTAAAGGGAAAGTAGAAGAAGAAGAAAATTCATTGCCATTACAGCTTGATGATTTTACTTCATTTCCTAAGCCTACTACACGTTCTGTCGCAGTGTAAACATCTCAAGAAGAGATGCAAGGTAAAGAAGAAGGAAATTACAACGCTTCATCGCTATCGAAACAAGTTAAGTTTGTACCTAGAAACGCTACTGCTAAAGCACGTATTACATCAAAACAAGTCCCTACACATAAACTGTCTGCATATAGACTCCAAGTTCACAACAAGCCTCTGTTACCCTATGTAGATATAAGGTACTGTAAAGACCCCAACGTACTCGTAAAACGTTTACAACTGCTAAGAGCCTATCATGATGCTGGTTACACATAGTACAAAGAAGATATTTTTGAAATAGAGCATGAATTACGTCGTGTAGGTATTATTAAGTAAGCGCTTACCCTCACGTAAGTCATCCATCTGTAGTATATAGTCGATCGAGTAGCTATATTCGTATAGATTATTTCCCAACATTCTTCCTTCCTTAGGGTGTTAACTCCGCCTCTAGTTGTAGAGCCGGTCTCAAGCCCGGATAAAGAGAGGAGAGGCACCCTAGCCCTTTAGCCCATTAGCCTTTTAGCCCTTTTGCCCTTTTGCCCATTAGCCCTTTAGCCTATTAGCCCTACAAGGAATGTGCAGTAACCTAATCTTCTTAGAACAAAGGTATCCCGTGACATGTTCTAAACACATGTTGTATCGAGTACAGTGTTCGGTTCTACTTATTTAGCGTTCTAAACACTTCAATCAATGTTCCGATCACATGATAAAGTTAACGGCATAGAGTGCAGTGTTCGATTCTAGTTTTGTTATGTTTCTTTAGTGATTTGCAAATCTAAACATCCATAATGACGTCATCACTGCAGCACGTGCTTACTCTAGCTATCCCGATGCAGGTTTAAACTTGTTCGATAGAGCTATGCCTTGACATAAGAGGAGGCCTTAACAGCTTATGTATAGCCGCTATTGTTTAAAGACAGCTGCTGTTAAGAAAAAGCACGTAGAATTTTTCAAATTACCCGCCACCACATTTCAAAGGTATGAGGTTTAGTGCTGTAAAGATACCTGCACGATGCAAAGCTAGCTTTCTTCATCAGAGCAGCCACCATCTTGTGTGAGCACCTCTAGGCTGTATCATAAGGAGCTGTGTATAGTCACCGTCTTGTCGCTGCTACCTTGCGCAAGCACCCCTAGGGCGTCTCATAAGAGCATCAGCCATCTTGTGCAAGCGCTCTTAAGCTGTCACATAAGAAGCTATGTATAGCCGCCATCTTGTAGAATTAGATAGCTGCAAATGCTAAAGGGCCTAAGTAGGGATCGAACCATCGATCTCATCATTAGACTATGTTTTTTCTTGTTCCTGATACTGCAAACCTAGGTATCAGGTTTTGCTCTACGATGCACCGTTTTCGAGATATTTACCATTTTGCATTTCAGCCCTAAATTTAATGAATCGAACCTGCACGGCACGTTATACTCTCTACCATAGCTAAACCTGATCATGTTACGAAGACTTGCTTCAATAGCTAAAACAGAGCGAATGCCAAAGGGCCTAAATAGGAACCGAACCGTTGATCTCATCATTAGACTATGTTTTTCTTGTTCCTCGTACTGCGAGCCGAGGTACTGGGCAGAATTTTTTTTGTCCGTTTTGCTCTACGATGCACCGCTTTCGAGATATTTAACATTTTGCATTTAAGGCCCAAATTTAATGAATCGAACTAGCACGACGCGTTAGCCTCTAAGCTAGCTTTCTTCATAAGAGCAGCAGCCATCTTGCGCAAGCACCCTTAAGGCGTCTCATAAGGAGTCGTGTATAGCCGCCATCTTGCGTCCGCCATCTTGCGCAAGCATCCTTAGGGCGTCTCTAGCCATCTTGTGCAAGGACCCTTAAGCCGCCTCATAAGAGCAACCGCCATCTTGCGCAAGCATCCCTAGGGCATCTCATAAGGAGCCATGTATAACCGCCATCTTGCGCAAGCATCCCAAGGGCGTCTCATAAGAACCTATGTATAGCGGCCATCTTGCATAAGCACCTTTAAGGAGTCATGTATAGCCACTATCTTGTGCAATTAGCGCCGACAGATAGCTGCTGTAGAATTTTTATTTTTAAATTATCCGCCACCATATTTCAAAGGTATGTACCTAAAGAGTGTAGCACTGAGGTTTGCGATGTAAGATGGCGGATGACAGCTGACAAAAAAAGCGCGTGAGTTTGTTTACTAAACAAGAGCACGTGGAATTTTTCAATTTGCCGCCACCACATTTCAAAGGTATCTAGCTAAAGATGGCAGCACGGTGCTCTCTTGATTAAAGATGGCGGATGACAGCTAACAGAACTTTTCAAATTGCCCGCTACTACATGTCATAAAGAGGGCAGCACGGTGCACTGTAGATTAAAGATGGCGGATGACAGCTGACGAAATTGTCCGCATGATAGCAGCACAGTGCTCTATTGATTAAAGATGGTGGATGACAGCTGTCAAGAAAGCACGTGGCTTTGTTTACTAAACAAGAGCACATAGAATTTTTCAAATTGCCGCCACCACATTTCAAAGGTATCTAGCTAAAGATGGCAGCACGGTGCTCTCTTGATTAAAGATGGCGGATGATAGCTAACAGAACTTTTCAAATTGCCCACTACTACAGAGGGCAGCACGGTGCTCTGTGGATTAAAGATGGCGGATGACAGCTGAGGAAATTGCCCGCATGATAGCAGCACAGTGCTCTATTGATTAAAGATGGTGGATGACAGCTGTCAAAAAGCACGTGGCTTTGTTTCCAAACAAGAGCACATAGAATTTTTCAAATTGCCGCCACCACATTTCAAAGGCATCTAGCTAAAGAGTGCAGCACTGAGGTTTGTGATGCAAGATGGCGGATGACAGCTGTCAGAAAAAAGCACGTGAGTTTGTTTCCAAATAAGAGCACGTGGAATTTTCCGCCACCACAAAGAGGGCAGCACTGTGCTCAAAGATGGCTGCTGTCAAAAAGCATTTTTCAAATTATCCGCCACCACATTTCAAAGGTAAGTAGCTAAAGAGGGCAGCACTGTGCTCTATAGATTAAAGATGGCGGATGACAGCTGTCAAAAAACACGTGGATTTGTTTATCTCGCGCTAGTGAGGTTAAGTTGGTAGCACTAAGGTTTAGGCCCGCCAAGATGGCAGCACTGCCGATGACAGGTGACGAATTTACATCTACTACGATAAAGAGGGCAGCACAGTGCTCTGTGGTTTAAAGATGGCGGATGACAGCTGTCAAAAAAGCACGTGGCTGTCAAAAAGCACGTGGCTTTGTTTACCACGCGCTAGTTAGGTTAAGTTGGTACTACTGAGGTTTAGGCCCGTCAAGATGGCAGTACTGAGGTTAGCGATCAGTTGTTGTCTGTCAAAAAGCACGTGGCTTTGTTTACAAATTCAAATTTCGCGCTAGTTAGGTTAAGTTGGCAGCACTGGAAGAGGCCTCTGGCTGAGGTGGAGGAGGCATCTGGGAGGCCTCTGGCTGAGGTGGGGGTGGAGGTGGCCTCTGGGAGCCTGAGGTGGAGGTGGCCGCCGAACTCTCCCATTATACTACTTGGAAAGAAATAGAGTTAGAAATGGCTGTGGAAGTAAGGAGAAATTGAAGGAACTTACTAGAAAATTGAATCTAGCAAAGAAGACAGCTAAGGATAACATGATGACAAGCATAATTGGCAGTCATACAAATTTTAGTGAAAAATGGAAGGGTATATATAGGTATTTTAAGGCAGAAACAGGTTCTAAGAAGGACATTCCAGGAATAATTAATGAACAAGTGTCGTGCTGTGTAACTACTCCTACTACAGTGCGTGGACCCGATTGTCAAGACCGGTAAGGAACCAGCTAGAGCGACGCATCAAGTCGGCCGTGGAATGAGCTACTCATTTTCCGCATAAGTAGGAGTTTCGCGTGAAGCCATGTTCGTTATCATTCCTGTAAACTCGGTCGTTTGTTAACAGGCCGGCTGAAGAATGAGCGCATCTGGGTGAGGCTACAGTTGTATTGTTGACAGCGCTAAGCGTGCTCATCAATACAGTCAAATCTCGAACCTCCATTATTCGAATTTTTAGTATCTCGAAGTAACTCCAATTTCCTGGCCGTTTGTCCTATCTCACGTGTACTCGAAGCAAACAAACGTTTCCTCCCTTGAAGCAAAAAATACTCTATAACTCAAATTTTCTACAACACTGACTGTGCAACCAGAATTTGTAGTTTGTGGGGAAGGGTTACAGTGATTCTAGGAGCTAACATGACGGGAACCGAAAAACGAACTTCTAGCGATCGGGAAATCGGCGAAGCCTCGCGGGTGTGAATTACTTACCACTCACATACGAAAGCAACCCCGGAGGTCGTGGATGACAAGCTCCATTTACGAATCTTGGCTGCGTGGTTTTGAACATACACACAAAGTCAGTCGAATATAATGGCAGTGTTTCTCACAGCAATACATGTTGTAGAAAAGTATGTGGAAGAAGAGGTTAAAGGTAACAAACAGAAGTGACTAACGATTTTTTCCAAAGGTGTTAAGGAAGATATGTTTGTTTCTGTCCGCCTCTGTGGTGTAGTGGTTAGCGTGATTAGCTGCCACCCCCGGAGGCCCGGGTTCGATTCCCGGCTCTGCCACGAAACTTGAAAAGTGGTATGAGGGCTGGAACGGGGTCCACTCAGCCTCGGGAGGTCAACTGAGTAGAGGTGGGTTCGATTCCCACCTCAGCCATCCTCGAAGTGGTTTTCCGTGGTTTCCCACTTCTCCTCCAGGCGAATGCCGAGATGGTAACTAACATTAAGGCCACGGCCGCTTCCTTTCCTCTTCCTTGCCTGTCCCTTCCAATCTTCCCATCCCTCCACAAGGCCTCTGTTCAGCATAGCAGGTGAGGCCGCCTGGGCGAGGTACTGGTCATTCTCCCCAGTTGTATCCCCGACCAGGTGTCTGAACCTCCAGGACACTGCCCTTGAGGCGGTAGAGGTGGAATCCCTCGCTGAGTCCGAAGGAAAAGCCGACCCTGGAGGGTAAACAGATGATGATGATGATGATGATGATGTTTGTTTGTTTCTCTACTGTGTGTTAAGTGACTTTAATATGGGTCATAATTAAACCGATGCCGTAAAATACGAGATTGTTAGTATATTTTTAAATAATGTAAAAGTATTGTATTCAGTAAAAGACCGAGCTCGATAGCTGCAGTCGCTTAAGTGCGGCCAGTATCCAGTATTCGGGAGATAGTAGGTTCGAACCCCACTGTCGGCAGCCCTGAAAATGGTTTTCCGTGGTTTCCCATTTTCACACCAGGCAAATGCTGGGGCTGTACCTTAATTAAGCCCACGGCCGCTTCCTTCCCACTCCTAGACCTTTCCTGTCCCATCGTCGCCGTAAGACCTATCTGTGTCGGTGCGACGTAAAACAACTAGCAAAAAAAAAAAACCAGTAAAAGCCCGTAGATACATAATATTCAATTATGCGCGATATATGCTCGAAAACGATATTCTCCATATCTCGAGATTTCGATAACTCGAAATAAAATTTAGCTCCCGCGGTGAATCGAGATATTGATGTTCCACTGTATTTGTGAGATGCTTCGGGCTGTACTTCATTTATTTAGCCGTTTTCATTATCATCGTCATCGTATTATATTCAGAATTGGGAGGTAACTGAGCAAAAGTATTCGAATTACTTGTAACGATTACATTCTTAGTAATTTTTACTTGTGGTCGTTACATTCTACTAAGCCTCCGTGGCTCAGGCGGCAGAGCGCCGGCCTCTCATCGCTTGGTTCCGTGGTTCAAGCCCCGGTCATTCCATATGAGATTTGTGGTGGACAAAGCGGAGGCGGGACAGGTTTTTCTCCGGACAACCCGGTTTTCCATGTCATCTTTCATTCCACCAACACTCTCCAATAATCACTTCATCTGTCATTAATAATTGCCCCAGAAGGGTGCAACAGGCTTAGGCAGCCGGCACAGTTCCTATCGTTGCCTGCTGGATGGGGGTTTCATTCATTCCATTCCGGAACAAGTCGTATGACTGGAAACAGGCTGTGAATATTCATTTTCACATTCTAGTAACTGATATACAGCGAACGGAAGCAGAAATGTGAAAAAAATACATTGTGATGAAGATAACATTTTCACTTCTACGGTAGCAGAACCAATAGCTTCACCAGTTCTGGATGTCCGGCTCCATGGCTAAATGGTTAGCGTGCTGGCCTTTGGTCACAGGGGTCCCGGGTTCGATTCCCGGCAGGGTCGGGAATTTTAACCATCATTGGTTAATTTCGCTGGCACGTGGGCTGGGTGTATGTGTCGTCTTCATCATCATTTCATCATCATCACGACGCGCAGGTTGCCTACGGGAGTCAAATCGAAAGACCTGCACCTGGCGAGCCGAACATGTCCTCGGACACTCCCGGCACTAAAAGCCATACACCATTTCATTACCAGTTCTGGATGAGGCACAGTACGTTCTTATCTGCCCAGTACTTCCCAAGATATTCCAACATTCTTCTTAAAATTAAACACAGGTATTTCTTCTAGTGCCCCTGTACGGCGTCTTTACAGTAAATGCAAAGATGTATTACTCGCGAAACTTTTAGTGATACTTCATTGTACGGGGGTGAGGAGTAAGGAGGAGCTAGCCCGGTTCCGGCAATACTGCCAACTGAATGAAATGAAATCTGAATTGAATCGATAGTACTGCATGATCGATCTATAGGAATTATCTAAACCTTTATTATCTCAAGTCAACAACTGTGTCACACACACACACATTAAATAACATTTCTCGATGTGAATCTTCTTCCTAGCATGAATTCTATATTTTGGCTTCGCTGTGTAAACAACAACAGTACTAGTACGTAAAGTGTACGTCAGTTATCTCACGGCGATTCATTATTTGTGTTCAAAGGTTGCCAATACGATTCTTGAAGATTGCCGAGGTCTGCCGATTTAGCACTAGGGAGTCCAGGTATCACTTAAAGTTTCACAACTGGTCTGTGATGCCCTTAGATGTTCTGGGTCGCATGCGCGCTACACTGAAGGAATCAGCGTGTCCTCCCAGTCCGAAAGGACCGGGCAACCCATTGAACCTCCTTTGTGCTAGGGATTGGGGCTTGCAATTGTTCCCCATGAACGAGGAATTCCCAGTAAGCGCAATTCATAATACACTCGCGTTGATTACGTCCCTGCCCTTTGCACACACCGCCCGTCGCTACTACCGATTGAATGATTCAGTGAGGTCTTCGGACCGGTGCGCGGGATCTGCTTCGCGCAGTTTCCGATATGCCTGGAAAGATGACCAAACTTGATTTTTGTTTTGCTAGGGGCTTTACGTCGCACCGACACAGATAGGTCTTATGGCGACGATGGGATAGGAAAGGCCTAGGAGTTGGAAGGAAGCGGCCGTGGCCTTAATTAAGGTACAGCCCCACCATTTGCCTGGTGTGAAAATGGGAACTACGGAAAACCATCTTCAGGGCTGCCGATAGTGGGATTCGAACCTACTACCTCCCGGATGCAAGCTCACAGCCGCGCGCCTCTACGCGCACAGCCAACTCGCCCGGTACTTGATTATTTAGAGGAAGTAAAAGTCGTAACAAGGTTTCCGTAGGTGAACCTGCGGAAGGATCATTACCGAAATTGTTTTATCAAAAAACATTTCGAGAAGTAGGAGTCGGACGGCCCCGCGCGGTCCTCTCCTCCGGCGAGGCTCCCTCGAGGAGCGAGACTCCTGCCGAGCCCGCTGTTGCGAGCTCAGGCGAGTCCCGTGCGTACTCTGTAAGCCTCGCTGTTGCGAGCTCAGGCGAGTCCCGTACGTACTCTGTAAGCCCCGCTGTTGCGAGCTCAAGCGAGTCCCGTACGTACTCTGTAAGCCCCGCTGTTGCGAGCTCAGGCGAGTCCCGTACGTACTCTGTAAGCGGCCGACAGCGGGAGTGTCGCGGTCCGCATGGCCGCGTCTCCTTCTATGCAGACGTTCGGCATTGGTTACCTACCCCCTTCGCTCAGTGGAGCGAGCATAACACGAGGGGACCCGTCGCGGCTTCGAGTTTCCCACTTAAGACGTCGAGGAATAGCGATGAAAATTTTAAGAACCAATTAAGGAGTGTCTGTTCAAAACGCGCTATTTCCACCTTTAGAAAGTTGTGCGAAAAGTGCAAGAAACGTAAAATAATAAAAAGGGCACGTGGAACGTACCTGCCGTGAATTGTGATGGTGATGGGAGAGCGAGGTTAATCAAACACATTTTTATGTTGCAATTCCTCTTTACTTACGGAGACAATATATATAAACAAATGAACACAAACAAAGATACTTCGTTCACGGAGTAAAAGAAGAGATATTAGGCAAGATTCCCAACATACTCCCCACTCTGGTCATTCTTCAGAGGGATGACCAGTTGTATCGGTCAGCTAATTCTGGATCCACTTGGCTGATGCAGGATGACTGTTCTTACCCGTCCGTCTCTTCCTTGGAGAAATTCCTCGATGCGAATTCTTCTCCACGTCAACCTGGGAAGCACGTCGTCTTGTAACAAAACTATATCCCCTACTCGGAGTTTCGGATGTCCACTACGAGAACACCTAACCTCGTGGTAGTTTCGCAGTTGGAAACCTTCTTGCACCACCGCCAGAGATCATACCTGAATTGGACCATTATACGGAAATCCATATTTAGGTCTTTCCTCGTTTCTGACTCCAATCCTGTTGGAAAAGTTCTAATCTTCTCTCCAGTGAGGAAATGGGATGGTGTTATGGCTCCGTAGTCATCTCCGTCACGCACGATGGGGCTCCCTTTTAGTAGAATTTTTTCTACAACAATATTGAAAAACTTTGAAGATATCAACACCTTTTAAAATTCACATAAATAAAATTAAGTTAGACTAGAAGGGAAGAACCACGTCCCAATCAACATTTTCAAAATACCACAAGTGTAGTAGGTGAAGTAAGAAATAGAAAAAATTCACAAGTTGGGGACCTGTCAAACCACGACATATTCATACCAAAAATAATTAATTTCACCAAATTCCATTACACATCCAACGGTATAAATATCGTAGCGATCACATTTCTTAAATCACATTGCCAATATTATATAATGAGGTGCAATAAACCCCAGTCATCATCAATCAGGTCTTACTTGACCACTACCCCACACGAGCGTCTGCTCCACAACGCTACTCGAAAGACAATCAACTCGTAACGGTCATGTTATCCTTATCAAATTATGTATATCTAATCATTACACACTATATTGACACAACAATGACATAAACGTTGTAAGGTGGAGCAACACAACAATAGCAAGAATGAAATCCGTAACGTTAAAGCAAATTAAGCTCCAAAAGGATAATAGCACCTTCAATATCCAATTAATAATAATAATAATAATAATAATAATAATAATAATAATAATAATAATAATTGTACCGGGCGGTACACCTCCACGCCGCGAATTCATATATTGCGCCAGTTGAAACTTCTCTACAGGAGAAAGCCTGAACTTTAACAAACTGTATTAACTCAACGGTTTCTCGGAAGATGTCACTACTGTAAATTTGGTAATTTTCAAGTGTTCTGAACTGTGTCTATTTTGATTTGTGTTTGTTTGCTCCGTATCAAGAAGTTAGGATATTCTCTAACAGGTGTTTCTACCAACACTTTGATAACGCACTCTGGTGTAAAGGAATTAACTTTCCTGAAGAAATTTAGCATTCATAAGTTTTGTTTTTACTAAATTTTGTTCTGTGGTTTGGGGGTTGGCAACAGTTATCCTTTCTTTCCGCCTGTTTTGAATTTAACCAATAACTAATTTTTGTAATTAATTTCTGACCAATAGTGTCTTTCTTTCTCAATGTTGATGTGTAACTTTCAGCTATCCAATAAAAGCGAAAGGGTGTGTCTACTCATTCTTGAAAGGTCTCGAATTCTCCACGAGGGTATAAAAACTGCTGATTTTCTTGTCTTGGGGCCACTTCAGTAACATCTCTCTTAGCGTGTGAATATGTAGCAGGGGGTGGGAAGCGCCTCTTTCTTCAAGCAGCAGTTCATCTACAAGGTAATGGCCTGTTAACATCTTCATTTCTTGCTAGCTCAGCAGTTTAACTCTCGGGGAGGGTTCGAAACCTTTAGTATGTAACCTACCTTTTTAAAATGTAAATTCTTTTCTGTCTATCTATAAATTACAAATCTGTAAAGCGGGGATAGAGAGTGCTTCACCCTCTCGAACTCCCCTTCATTTTTGAAAAAGGAGGTGACTACGTTTTCATAACCATTCTTCTCTTCTTTAATATAGTAAAGTTTTATCATACGTGTCACCTCCCTAACTTAGGATTAGCCCCTGTATGATCGGCCTAGCGCCACATAGGTTTTAGACAAAACTTGGTGTAGGAGTGCAAGTTATCGCCTCCATTCATTTTGTATTTTGGGCCATTTACTTAACCCGTTTTGTTTTCCTTCCTGCGAAGGCCCAGTAGATTGGGTATTAGTTACCCCTGTTTCCTTGTGTGCCTTTAGGGCAGATAGAAATGAAGTTTGTTGTAGCCTTTGATAGGCTTGTAAAATTGAGAGCGGGTCTGCTCTTTTCCTTAACACTGTAATTAAGAGCAAGTGCTCCTTGTACTTAGGGGTTTTCTGCCCTTTAGCAATTGTGGTTGTGAGCTGTGAGCTCAGAAATTAGACCTGGGGCTCGAAGCCCAAATCTTGTAACAAACTGTAAATTGTTAATTCGTTGATCTGCTACTTGGTACCTGTTATACTCTGTTAATTGTTGATTTTGAAAAGAAAATATAACCTTTGTTAAAGTTTTAACTTTAATTCTGTAGTTGAGACCTATTCCAGCCCGCACCTTCTTTCACCTCTAACTACCACGGATATCTCCGTAATAATAATAATAATAATAATAATAATAATAATAATAATAATAATAATAATAATAATAATAATAATAATCCAAGAAAATTAAGTTAAGTAGAACACATCTGAGAACACTTTTAAACTGTTTCAAATATTATTTCAGGCGATGAAGACCAGATTTGAGGCATTTTCACACAATATCACAGGAAATATCCACGCAACGCTCTTGCGCTGCATAGTAATATATTTCAGTCCGACATGTTTACATTCTGGTAACTCCTATTATAAACACAGTTATGGTAGACAAGCTATCTTTCACACCAAATAAGTTTTCAAAACTTACCGACGAAGAGGTCCATTAATAATCCTTACCGATCCCATTTTATTAAACAGAAGCATATAACACACGGTGAGTATTTAAGCAAAATTAAATACGGTAACATTGCACCAATCACCCACTTGAAGAGTAAATAGAACTAAACAAATTAACCCATCACACAGCAGGCACAATGTAAGAGGCTCCACAGCCACTTCAGTCCCATAACTAGGGTGGACGGTAACATTTCCCTTAGCCATAATGGCTAGACGGAGCGGAGTCCTGCAGCCAGACCCACCGCGCAGCACTTCAAACCAACGGGCTCCGGCAGCCCACCCCGTGCAGTGCCTTTATCTTCTGACGCGGCAGCGTACTGGCCCACAGCACTGGGCTCATACAGCCCACCGCAGTCCATCGCACTGGGCGGGCTCAGCAGAATAACCTTGAGTACTTCTCCACAATAACATGTGCGCCGTGCACAACGAGATGTTCACGTCACACTACTATTCAGATCATTCACTCTACGAATTCCCGTACGCTAATAACATACTTTTAAGTAGGCTAGTCGCATTTGGAAATTAAACGGTAGAGATTTCTCCTGCACTGTAATAATAATAATAATAATAATAATAATAATTGAAAACAAACAGAAACTTTGTTAAAAATTAATATCCGTTTGCAATTGACATCAAGTTAACTGAAAATGAATCTAAATAACACGAAGCATATCCATAGGACTTAATTCGCGTTTACCTTAAAATAAAATACAAACAGAAATGACGGGCAATATGCCAACAACAAAAACAAACCTGAACATAGCTTTTACTTAGTGTGCGTAGTTTATTGGTCATTGTTAATGGTGGTGGAATGGAATTATTGTGAATGAAAAGAAGAGTATTAGCAATTGTCTGGACCGAGCTCGATAGCTGCAGTCGCTTAAGTGCGGCCAGTATCCAGTATTCGGGAGATAGTAGGTTCGAACCCAACTGTCGGCAGCTCTGAAAATGCTTTTCCATGGTTTCCCATTTTCACACCAGGCAAATGCTGGGGCTGTACCTTAATTAAGGCCATGGTCGCTTCCTTCCTTCTCCTAGCTCTTTCCTGTCCCATCTTTTTTTTTAGTTCACGATTTTTTGCCACGGTTACCTTTCTTTTGGAACTACAGTCCACATTTGCTTCCGATATCAGGATAGACGGAGAAGTCAAACTGAAAACCACAGCAAATTTGATCGGCTCCACTCGACCGCATAGCAACGCACTCCGCTGACACGCAGTACACTGTACACATTGAAGCAGTCAGCCCATAGGACTACCACAGCGCTGTCCTTGGCTCACCGCGTACGAATGACAGAGCGCTGGCCCAGACCGGCCCGTGCGATGACGTCACAGGCTTCATATGTTCGAGCCTTTCAAAGCCCATTGCAGCGTACTGCCGAAGCAGCTCATGGGCTGGGCCTCTCTGCAGGACTCTGACTCACGCCCCGCGGATTCAAGGAATAAAACCCGTAGACATTACTCCACGTCGTTCAGTCAAGATATTAGATGTACCACAAGTAACAAATTGCAGCCAGTTGCTGTCTAGCAGTTCATGGGGCATTGCTAAATTATACATTTTAAATTTCACACATACAACAGTCATAGATGGCAGTAGTTATACCAATCTCCTTTAAATTATACCGCCATAGTCTTATTCATTAAGTCTTATCTCACGCCAGTGTAATGGTATGATAGTTTTAAAACAAAATATTGTAGCTACAGTCCTCACCTTGATCGTTTACCCATATTTTGCTTCCATGTACGCGTAACTCTTGATCCTTACTTACCACGTCGTGGCTCGGCAGCTATAATATTGTTTTCGCAGACTGCAATCTCTTGTTCATCCATTTCACTAGTTATAAAAGCTACGTGAGTGTACTCACTGGCTTCTCTACAGAAAGACGTCACTGTCGATACAGTGAACTACGCATTATTAACAGCAACAGGTTACTTTGAACATGTCAAGTTAACGAAAAGAACATGTTATATTCGTAGTTTTGGAACAGAACTGAAAATTTAAGGTTTAATATCTAAGTAATAAAAATAGTTATGAAACAAAACATTATTACGCCGGACTGAGTGGCTCAGACGGTTCAGGCACTGACCTTCTGACCCCAATTTGGTAGGTTCGATCCTGCCTCACTCCGATGGTACGTGGAGGTACTCAAATACATCAGCCTCGTGTCGGTAGATTTGTTGGCACGTAAAAGAACTCCTGCGGTATTAAATTTCGACACCTCGACGTCTCCGAAAACCATAAAAGTAGTTAGTGGGACGTAAAGCGAAATAACATTATCACGTATTAAATAGAGCACCCCAAAGATTTTTTTAAAAAATGTGTGGACATGTTGAGTTTTGGAACTAACCGACTCAATTGTAACTGAATAAAATAAATCTCAAGTAACTGTAATCGAACCCAATTTATTTTTCTTGTACTCTTCCCATCAGTGGCTATACTGGTATTCCGTGTTTCCTTTTAATATTGTGTAGGTATGGATTCCTATTTAGTGAGTTCATAATTCACATTTAATTTTGTGTCTATAACCACTTGAATCCTTTCTCAAAAATCCGTCCAGTACGAAGAACGAGTTGTTTAGTTATTTTTACAATCAGACGTAGATGACAAATTCTCTATAAGAAATTATTTTCCATGTAAATTACTGTAGACAGAAATATGTTATATAGTAATGTTTACCGCATCCACCATCCAGTCCACTGGTCCTGAAACTGAGGGCCGCATCTCACAGAGAGATGTTGGAGATTATTATTTTAAGTTGAAGTAAATCTAGACAACCATCCTCTATACAACACTGATCAAACGAATAAATTGGAAGGGGTCCGACGCTTTGAAAACTGAAGGTATCGGCCAAAGAAAGACAAGGGCCTCGAGGTCATGAAAATGAAATATTCCCTAGGCCTCAAATGCTCTAATACCTCGAGGTCGGAAAAGAATAAGAGTTGACCGAGGGAGGTCGGGTTTAATATATCAAGATGAGCAGCCTGACACAAGTAAGTGAAAGCAATTCCAGGACTCGGCGAAGAGTCACAAGGTTGCCAACCCACTTTCCCAAGTTAAGAAACCCTGAGGCCACTTTTAATAGCCTCTTCCGACAGACAGGTGATACCATGGATATTATTCTATCACCCCCAACGGCAGGGGATACAAGTAAGTAGAAACAATGCCAGATTCAGCTAGGAGACCCGTAAGAGCCAAACAGTGCCCACCCAAGATGAGAACCCCTGATCAATTTTAGGGGAAAGAACGGATTTTTCTCTCAAAATTAAAGTGGCGTTGTATGAAAAAGATGAATGATCATCCACCAAAGCCGGACATTTTTGAGTCCCCCATGAAATATTGGGGACAATGGGACTTAAGCGAGTAACCAAAAGCAGGATATCTCTTCATGCTAATCAGTATTACATACATGACCTCAGATTGTTCACTAGAATTGTACTCAATTGACAGTTAAAGCAAACAACTTGTTAATCGAAAATCAGGAAGGACCATCCACGAGAGGCACTGTAATTCAATGAACTCTTAGTGTGTCGTGGAACTGTGTTACAGTCGTGTTTGCAGAAAGTTCATCACAGATCTCTACTCACGACTGGTAGTCATGCTGTTGTCTGTTGCACGTAATCTTGAGCACGTTTGGTTAAAGGTTAGAGCTTTGTTCCAGGAACAGGAGTGGTGGAGGGAAGGAGGTCCTCATTGACAATGAAACTCAAGTACACTCAAAATTTCGAACATTAACTATGCGCCAATTTGGTAGCAAAGACCGTTAAATCACATCATCCTCTAGAAATATTGTATGTAGTGGTGTGATAGCATCGTCCCTAGCTTCTGACTAAACCTAGGAACACAGTTGAAGAACCATCGCTACAAAGCAACGAGGCGACAAGGTAACAACCCGACGTAGCAACGAGGCGACAAGTTAACAACGCGACATAGCAACGAGGCGACAAGGTGACAACGCGACATAGCAACAAGGCCACAAGGTAACAACGCGACATAGCAACGAGGCGACAAGGTAACAACGCGACATAGCAACGAGGCGACAAGGTAACAACGCGACATAGCAACGAGGCGACAAGGTGTTAACGCGACATGGCAACAAGGCCACAAGGTGACAACGCTGCATAGTAACGAGACGACACAGACAACATACTGAAGATTAAGCAAGACCGATGACCTTGGATGTTAGGCCCTTTAAACAACAAGCATAATCATCAAGATTAAACATGACCGAAGCGCTGCCCTTGCAGAGAAATCGAATGGGCACTTTCCATATTCAGTGTCAGCCTCCGGATCCCAAGATAGCGGGTTCAAACCCGGCAGAGGTAGTCGGATTTTTGAAGGGCGGAAAGAGGTCCGTTCAAGACTCCATGTCGTACGATGTAGGCATGTAAGAGATCTCTGGTGACACTCTCTGTGTCTACCCAACAAAATTCATTAAAACTCAGACATTGAAGCCCAATAGAGGTTCAGTTTATTCTACCATCTACAGTAGTAGGCCTGGACTAAACCGGAACGACAAATTTGACTAGGGAGCTGCCAGATGACGTCATATTAAAATGCTTGCACACGGTAGCTGAGGCCATATTTGTTCGTATCGGCCCACTAAGGACCACGTTATTTGAACTGTCTTCTTTGCGCTTTGATCTTTGCCCAGTGCTTCTTCATTCGTTGCCAGTGTTTCTCTTTCCTTTCCTCTGTCCACGACTTTCCCGTCTTCAACTTTGACCTTTCTTGAAAACCCTGTTGGTCTTTTAGTTTCCTCCTGAGTGGGTTGTGTTTTTGTAAATCTTTAGAAGTGATCCCCATCTCCTGTAGGTCCCTTTCCACCTTCTTAAAGCAAGTTGGCTGGGTCTTCTTATCATCAAAATAGGTAAAGATCTGATTCGATAATCGTGTTGGTTCCATTCTTAACAAGTGGCCATAAAATGCAATTCCCCTTCTCCGCATGACATAAGATATCTTCTGGACATGAGTATTCAGCTCATGCTTATGCTGACGTCTACATTCTTCTTTGTCTTTAATCGGGCCAAGAATGTTCCTTAAGATCTTTCTTTAATTTCCAATTTTTCTATCAGGCCTTTCTTGTTCAAAGCAAGGCATTCCGCTGCATACAAAGCTTCTGGTCTTATGACAATGGAATAATGTCTGAGTTTTACGTTTAAGGATATTGACAGTTTGTTGTAAACGTCTCTGGTCAGTTGATAAGCCATTTCCATGTTATTCATCCGCGACGCGAAAGCTTCTTTTTCCATCCACTCGCCAAGATATTTAAACTTATCCGTCTATTTGACTGCCGCTTGCTCTCTTGGTGCCAGCTTGATGTTTGTTAATAATTGCGTTTCCTTCAAAGAGATCTCGAGGCCTGCTTTTCCGCCTGTGTCTTGAGGTGATTAATTTGCTTTGTAGCCATGTCCAAAGAATCAGAAAAAATTGCTAGATCATCTGCAAAAGCTAGGCAACCATTTAAAAGGTCCATGTTCTTGTAACCCAATCTCACACCATTTTGGAGCCCATCGTTGTTAATTTTGTTTGCGCCGCTCACCGATGACTTTTTCAAGGAGCAATTGAAGAGCAGGGTTGAGAGCCTACCTAACATTTCTCCTCTGAACTTACTGTAATTCTGGAGATTGTGTTAGCTGAGGTCCGTTCGATGATTGCCCTGGTTTTGTTACCCAAGCCAAATTCCTTTAAGACTTGAATAAGAGTGATTCTATCAATCGAACCGTAGGCCTTCTTGAAGTCGACGAAGGTCACCTTCTATTTCTTGTTCCTTAGTTTCAGATACGAGAGGATAGATTTCAGATTCATAATTTTCTCGGCACATGAGCGCTCTTTCCTGAACATTCCTTGGTGCTCTCCCCGTTGGATCAAGTTGTTGTACTGTCCTAATCTTCAGAGTTTTTGAAATAATTTTGTAAGATACCAATAGGAGGGAAATGTCACGGTAATTGTTAACATCCGTTTTGTCGCCTTTCTTATGCAGTAGGTGAATCAAGGCAGAAGTCCAGTCATGTGTAAGTTTCTCAGTTTCCAAAATCTTGTTGATGATGTCAGTCAATTTATCAATCATTTTGTCACCAGCGTATTTCCAAATTCAGCAGTTATCGAGTCGTCACCTGGTGCCTAGTTATTCTTAAGTGACTGGATAATCTGTTTGATTTCTTCCCTCGGTGGAAGGGATGAATCTGGGTGAACGTGGATGTTATCGTCAAATGAGAAAGTGGATACTGGAATTTAACAATTGAGAAGAGATTCAAAGTAGCCTACTTCGCTAGAATCTTTGTCATTGTAAGCCAGTTTCCCATCCGAGTTTTTGAACTGTAAGCTTATTGGATTATTCGTGTTTAGATTGCGTTTGAAGGTTCTGTAGAAGTCCTGTGTGTTGTTCCTCTGGAAGTCTTGTCCAATCTGTGTTAGTTGATTCTTGTTGTAGGCACGTTTTACGTTGCGAAAATTTTTTGCCGCGCATTGTCTCGCGTTTACGAAATTTTCCCAGTTATCTTGGTACTTCCCCGAATTCCATTTTTACAAGGCGAATTGTCTTTGTTTTAACACTGAGCAGTGGCGTGCGGTGAACATATTCATTACCCCAGCTGCCAAAAAGTTCTTTAAATATAAACAATCGTAGCCCCACTACAGTCTCTAAAGTCAACATTACCATTTTATAAGGCTGCATTTTTAGTGGAAAGGTCTGTCTGAGAAAGATAGTTCAAGAATATTTTCAACCACACGCTCGCACATACTTCCAAATTGATACCACGGCAGTGACGACACCATCATAACTTAATATATGGCAGATTTTAAACAATGTTCTTACAGTTTCGACCGGTGACGCTTCGTGATAGTACAGTCATGGCTTTCACAAAAATGCACTGGCACTATTTGTTTTTTTACTTAAAATGTCTAATCTAAACTAATCAGCAAAATTTGACTGGCATTTTACCGTCGTTAAATTTTTATAGTTTCACTCGCATACTAAGTGTACGTGCATCAACGACAAACGAGGGAAAATATTTGTCACGACGTATAACACACGTTATATTCATGAAGAATGCCACAGAAAACGCGAATCCTTCACATATAATCCAAGAGAACATTACAAACATTCACTATATACCACCATCATACACAACCATTCGCGCTTAACTCTGTGTTCATGCTGGCCATTCTAAATATTTTTCTGCGGCTATCGGTAAACATACTCTACACGTTCCATCAATGAATTGCTCTAAAAAAAGTGTATACATGCCGAAACCCAAGACTTAAATATATCCTTCTTTTCTATAATTGATTTCATATACTGGCTCTATTGTTATTAGCAAGACGATGTGCAAGTTGCTATACTGTTAAGATGTTGATATTTTTTCTTGCAGTCTCTAGTGTGTGGCGCTGAAGACTTTGAGTGTCAAGTATTAAAACTAACACCCCTTACATAAGCTAGCTGGCCTGTCCCCGTAAATTGCTGTCGGGGGATGGGACACAGCTCCGCCTCGAGGAAGCTTCAAGTGCATGTGTCATCCAAGAGACCTTCAATTTCGCTGGGGGTACTCTCTATCGCGCCGGTAAGGAAACCCAGCTCGCTGGAGAAGCTGAACTGCTGTAGTGCGGGCGGATTGTCGAGACAGCTGTACTTGGCTTGGCTTAGATGGTCGCAATTTTTTTAACATTATAAAAAGCATTCTAAGGAATAATTAGAAAATGTTAATATAAATATCTCTACCCCATCAGCGCTGGGGTAGATGGGTTCAGTGCACGCCACTGCCAATGAGTCACATTCATCATTCCACCAAGCATATTTCTTTGACTTCATCAGTGGGACTGTTTCCTTTGCTGTCTGTTGTAGGTCTTCCCAGTTCTTGGAATTCAGGGATTCTAGCTTCTTCATACATTCACGGCATGAGCGTAGTTTTTCAGAACCATTCCGGTGTTTCTTGGAATCAGTTTGCCTTTGATTTTGGACAGATAGTGATCCGAATCTAGATTTTTTAGAACCTTCACATTCTGTATCTCTCTTTCGGCTTTACGGGAGACTGAGACGTGGTCAATTTGAAACTCCCTGCAATTGGGATTCGGAGATCTCCAATACTTCTGCTTCCTTGGCAGGTGTATGAAAGCTGTAGATATCATAATCAACTTGAAGGCTTTACTTAGCTCCACGAGCCTCTCTCCGTCGCGATTTGTTCTCTGGTGTGCCGGATAGTTTCCGATAATATTTTATAACTTCCTCTCTTTACCCAGCTGTGCATTTAAATCTCCAAGAAGTACATTCGTGTGTTTCTCTGGGATCTTTAAGATCTTCCCATACTTCATCTGTTCCTTCTGAGTTTCTCTTATTCGCTTGATTGATTGGCGCATGAACATTCACAATAGTGTAAACTTTATTTGTGCTCCGGAAGGAGAATGTGGAAACTCGGCTACTAGGTGAAGTGAAGTTAATGACTGGATCGAGAATTTTCCTATCGCCTATGAAACCTGTGCCAAGGTGGGGAACCGCTTTTAGAACACGTTTACCAGTTCTTCCTTCAAATATTCTATAACCCTCTGACTCAAAGATTTGTTAATCAGTGTATCTTGTTTCTTTAATCGCTGCAATCAATATTTGATGGTGGGATAAAGCAACAGTTAGTTGCTTCATTTTGCCAATCTTTCGAAGGAAATTCGTGTTAAAGGTAGCAATGAAATTCCGGCGTTGGTGTTGGATCTTACCTGGAGTCTCCAATACCTCCATGGATGTCGGTGCAGGCTCCCCAGAATCCGATGACCTGCATGCTTTGCTCAAGGCGACGGTGGATTGGGTAGCACCTGGGGAAGTAGCCTTCTGCTGAACTTTACCCCATGTCTTAGACAGTTGAAAAGCTGTAGACTGGGGTCACTGATATATCACACTGAAGAAAATACTAACAAGGTTGTGAGCTTTGGAGAGCCTCACGATGTTTTCTGGCTAAGAGCAGGCATTTCCTCCTACTCTTACTAGGTATGGTTTTGCAGCCAATACTCGGGTAGCTGATTGCAGTGGTTACCCATTAGGTGATGGGGTCGCCACATCCCTACCCCATACTATTACTATTATTATTAAACATTTTGCTAATTATAGACCGCTTATAACCTAAGACAATGGTAGGATATTTCAGTATTGTTCTTTCTTCCCAGAACTTCTTCATACGTCGAATGATTGCCTGCCTCTGTTCCTCTGATAACACTTTCCAAGTTTGACGTCGAATTTGCAAAAGAGAAAAATCCCCAAAAGTGATCCATCGCCTTAAGGCCACCCTGTTGTATATGATGTCATCTGTGATATTCACTCTTTATAGACCCTATTGTATCTCTTAAAACCAACCGGTGGTGTGTTTTAATTTGGAGATGAAATAAAATCTTGTCGTTGTTCGTTCTGTGAAGGTGACCATAAAATTGCAGTCTTCGTCTTTTAATTGCGTCTGTGATTTTTATCTAGCGTATATTGCGGTAGAAGTCGTCATTTTTCTTGTCATCCAAATATCTGTATTCTCTTGGGGTCTCAGCATTTTTCTAAGTATTTTTCTTTCTTGTCCACTTCAGCGGTGTAGTGGTTAGTGTGATTAGCTGCCACACCTGGAAGCCCGGATTTGATTCCACGCTTTGCCACGGAATTTGAAAAATCATCCGAGGGCTGGAACGGGGTACACTCAGCCTCGGGAGGTCAACTGAGTAGGGTTTCGATTCCCTCCTGAAAGTGGTTTTCCGCGGTTTCCTACTTCCCCTCCAGAAAAATGCCGGGATGGGTACCTAACTTAAAGCCACGGCCGCTTCCTTCCCTCTTCTTTGTCTATCACTTCCAAACTTCCTCTCCCCCATACGGGCCCCCTTGTCAGCATGGCAGATGAAGCCACCTGGACAAGGTACTGCTCTTTCTTCCCAGCTGTATCCCACGACCCAAAATCTCCTTGAGGCAGGAGAGGTGGGATCCCTTGCTGAGTCCGGGAGAAAAACCGACCCTGGAAGGTAAACGGATTAAGAAAGGAAGATTTTCCTTTCTTCTCCAGTTCCTCCTGTTCACCTCTTTTGTTCAAATTGTTATTATTATTATTATTATTATTATTATTATTATTATTATTATTATTATTATTACCGAGCGGAGTGACCGCGCGTGTCACTGCGCTACGGCTATAGATCCAAGTTCCATACTCGGAAGACTCGTAGGTTCGAACCCTACCATCGGCCATCCTGAGAATGGTCTTTTGGGGTTTTCCATTTTCACTTCCAGGCAAATGTCGGGACGGTTCCAATTCACAGCTGATTCTTTCCAACTCCTTACCCAATTCCATTCAATCATTTTTTCATCTTCATTATCTCTTCAACTGAGGTTGACGTCAGGAAGGGCACCCAGCCGTCAAAACAGGTCATAAATTCATTTCACATCATTCTCGCCTCGTATCAATAAAGGGGATAGAGGGGTAGACAGACATACATGAAGTTATTATTATTATTATTATTATTATTATTATTATTATTATTATTATTATTATTATTATTATTATTATTACAAAATTGGAAGGTTTGTTCTGTTTTCCACATCTCTCTCTCTCTCCGTCCGGTTCCATGGCTAAACGTTAGCCTACTGGCCTTTGGCCACAGGCGTCCCGGGTTCGATTTCTGGCATCCGGAATTTTAATCATAATTGGAATTCTGCTGGCACGGGGGTTGGGTGTATATGTCGTCTTCATCATCATTTCATCCTCATCACGACGCGCAGGTCTCCTACGGGAGTCAAATCAAAAGACCTGCATCTGGCGAGCCGATCTTGTCCTCGGACACTCCTGGCAGTAAAAGCCATACGCCACTTCTTTTCATTTTTTATCCCTTTCTGTTTCAGTGTTGTAAAATTTCTAACAAATGTAAATCCTGGCTGCTCACAACAAAGCTGTTGTAATCCTCTTTGAACGAGACAGAACTCTTGTGCCATGCTAAAACCTGGGAGATATACTGTATATCTCCATCACGAAAACATGTTGCGCACGACTTTCGAGCTAATGAGTGAATCGCAATTAGCATCCATTCTTGGTGCAGTGAACAGGAATATCCTGGACTGGAGCGCTCCACGTTGGAGAGATCTGTGGAGTGAACCTAGGACAATCAATAATGGAGCCAAGTTACATTCCTCATGCAAATGCTTTGTCTTCTTTCAGGGACCTATGTCCTGTGTACTGTGATGTGGACGACATGCCTATTAATCTGCCGTGACACTGGACATAACTGCCAAGAATGCAGCAGTCTGTGATTGTTTCGAAATACCTCGACTCCGTTTCAAGAATGTAGTGAATATCCTCTTTCTTTCCTTGCGGTTTCTTATAATTGCTTTCAGTCTCTCTCCTTTTAATTTATTACTGGCAGGAGGAATAAAGATATAGGCCAATACAAGGACGAAAAATGAAATAATGTCAGACACGATCAGAAAGATGAAACACATTTTTTGATCGCATAATGAGGATTGCCTCAAAACTTATTTCGAGAAAACAAAGTGCATAACCAATATCCGAACAGCACCTCAACACCTAACAACAGAGTACGGTAAAATAGAAAAAGTAGACAGTTCAAAATATCTTGGTGAGATAGGGCAGACGAAAACTAATGAGGAAAAGCTAACAACAGCAGGCGAGAGAAATTGACCGCTGCTTTTCGTAGGACGCATATATTATACAAGAAGATGGCAATTTCAAGGAAAGCTAAACTCAGGCACTATAACACAGTGAGTGTCTGTACGCAAGTGACAGAATGACAAGAAATGCTGGACTGAGAGAAACAGAGAAGTGTGAGCGCAAGATCCTTCGCAAAATAATGAGTTCTAAGATAACAGATGGACAGTGTAGACTCCGAGGGATAATGAAAGGCTGATTTAGGAAACGACGACTGAAGTTCTACGGTCATCTGTTCAGGATGGATGCAACCCAACTAACAAAGCAGATTTTTAATGTGTTGGCAACAGACCTGAAATCTGAGATAAATGGTTCAAGGAAATAAGACCATGGGACTGAGTCAGAAGGACAACTCTAACCCATCAAAATACAAATCAGTGATCAACAACTTTCAGGGCTTCGACGATGAGCTAAAGCAGAACAGCGACTGGACAGAAGAGAGAAGACAGAGAAAGAATGCAACTTGTGGGGGCTGTAAAAAAGACTTCCAGAAATGCCTTATAGTTACTTGACGTGGTTTCTAATGGCCTCAAACTAGGGATGCCATATGTACTCTTTTTACCGGACATTCCGAATAACTTGACAAATGTCCTCTTTTCGTTTTTTTTTTTTTTTAATATATTTAAACTTCATGCAGTGTTCAGTTATCAACTTCACCGCCACACTTAAATGGACAGCACATTTTGTTTACAAATATTGTTTGCTTCCGTTTCATTTCTAGCCCAGCGTTGTTTAGACGTTGTGTCTGTACAAAATTGTGCATACATGAGTTCTGTAAATTCCATTTTTGGTATTATTTTGCCGTACATGCGAATTATTCCTTTTTATTGAAAATCATAATGCAAACACAGATATTTTCATTGTTTAATTCACAGTGGACCAAGGACAGTTCACGATTGAGACTGTGAAAGGTGTAAGTGTGTTTGCAGTATAAATTCGAACATTTCAGTTGCATCCAGTTTCACCACGATTTGATGGAGAACAAAACACTTTCACAGAAGATATCATCTTTAGAAAAGTTCGAATGGGACAGGAAAAAAAACATTTCGAACAAAGGTGATAGGCGAACGGACTGTGATGCAAGTGAAGGCAATAAAAGTGATTAAGGTGCAGTGATTCCATCAGCAGACTGTGTCCTCTTTTTTTCACGTTGATGGTATTGCATCCCTTACGCTAAACGAGAAGAAAAGTGAGGATAACAGCAGACTGACAAAACGAGTGTTTAACCAGGTTTATAAGAGCAAGAAGGGAACCAGTGGAACCAAGGAGTAAAAAAAAAAAAAAAAAAAAAAAAAGGATATGACATAAATGAAATGGCGTATGGCTTTTAGTGCCGGGAGTGTGCGAGGACAAGTTCGGCTCGCCAGATGCAGGTCTTTTGATTTGACACCCGTAGGCGACCCGCGTGTCGTCATGAGGATGAAATGATGTTGAAGACAACATATACATCCAGCCCCCGTGCCAGCGAAATTAACCAATTAAGGTTAAAATTCCCCACCCTGCCGGGAATCAAACCCGGGACTCCTGTGACCAAAGGCCAGCGCGCTAGCCATTTAGCCACGGAGCCGGACATGACAGAAATTGGAATAAGAGACGATATAATACAAAATTGAACAACTTTCAGAAGACTGATACAAAACTTCAATGGTTTTCGGGATAAGGGAAGATGAAAGGTAATAATAACATTGGACTCAAAAGAGAAGGAAATAGCAAAGTTAAAGGATAAAGAACTATTGGAATTACATATGATAAAAATTATCTTTGGTCCGTATTGGCAAATAACAATTAAAATATAAGATTTGTATCCACCGAATTCAACACACATTATTAACTCTAAAAGTAACACATGGATAGTTTAAAGCATTGATATGTGTCGATCCTTTGGATCATCATCAGTACACAAAAATGTTTTAAATTTTTAAAATATAAAGACATTTGTGTGAAAGTTTCTTTTAAGAGTTATGTCATCGCACTGAGATCCTCTTTGTTTCTGTTTCTTTCTTTCTTAATCTGTTTATCCTTCAGGGTCGGTTTTTCCCTCGGACTCAGCATGGGATTCTACCTCTACCACCTCAAGGGCAGTGTCCTGGAGTGCGAGACTTTCGGTTGGGGTATACAACTGGGGAGCAGAACCAGTACCTCGTCCAGGCTGCCTCACGTGCTATACTGAACAGGGGCCTTGTGGAGGGATGGGAAGATTGGAGGGGACAGGCAATGAAGAAGGAAGGAAGAGGCCGTAGCCTTAAGTTAGGTACCATCCTGGCATTTTTAGGAGGAGAAATGGAAAACCACTTTGAGGATGAATGAGGTGGGAATCGAACCCACCTCTACTCAGTTGACCTCCCGAGGCTGAGTGGACCCCGTTCCAGCCCTCATACCACTTTTCATATTTCGTGGCAGAGCCGGGAATCGAACTCAGGCATCCGGGGGCGGCAGCTAATCACGCTAACCACTACCTCACAGAGGCGGCTACGAAATTTGAAAAGTGGTACGAGGGCTGGAACGGGGTCGGCTCAGACTCGGAAGGTCAACTGAGTAGAGGTGGGTTCGATTCCCACCCCAGCCACCCTCGAAGTGATTTTCCGGCCGCTTCCTTCCCTCTTCCTTCTTTATCCCTTCCAATCTTCCTCCGCCCCCCACAACGCCCCTGTTCAACATAGCAGGTGAGGCCGCCTGGACGAGGTAATGGTCCTCATCTCCGGTTGTATCCCTCCACCCCAAAAAAACTAACACTAAAAAACCAATCCTGGGGGGTAAACGGATTAAGAAAGAAAGAAACAAGCAAACAAAAATGTAAAGAGACATAGTTACGCATTAATCGACATTGTTGTTAAACATAATATTGTTGGCGAACTGTCAATGGCAGGCAAAGGCACTGTTCAACAAACGGTTGTATTGACAGTCTTCACCGTGTTATAGATATTGTAGATGACATTGTAGCCTGATGTGATTTATAAGAACAAGTACCGCTCAGTTCCTCCCTGTTGCACTCATTAATGTCCCGCACGCCGCTAGTTAAGCTCGTAAACAGTTCTGCCACTTGCTGTGCTCAGAGCAATAAGGAAGCATCAGTTTTTAGGTCGCAGTTCCTACAAGTCATGCAGTAACTGTAACGAGTGGGATGTAAATTTGTCTCGCTATCGTTTTAGTTCTACCTTCACCCATCTAATGAATCAGTTTGATTACAGATAAATATTCTATTTATCGTCAATAATAATAATAATAATCAAAGGGCCGTGATAACTAAGTGCTTCTCGCCAAAGCGGTCGCCTTTTTTGTTTTTAAATTGTTCTTTTTTTACAATTTGTTTTACGTCGCTCCGACACAGATAGGTCTTATCGCGACGATGAGATAGGAAAGGGCTAGGAGTGGGAAGAAAGTGACCATGGCCTTAATTAAGGTACAGCCCTAGAATTTGCTTGGTGTGAAAATGGGAAAAACTATATTTAGGGCTGCCGACAGTGCGGTTCGAACTCACTACCTCCCGAATGCAGGCTCACAGCTGCACGCCGATAACCGCACGGCCAACTCGCTCTGTGGTCGTGGTTCGTATACGGGCCAATGCATAAGTTTAAGAAAATGCAAAGCCATATTACAAATTCTACGTAAATCTTGACATCCCATAGATATGATCGTCCAGCTCCATGGCTCCATTCTCAGGTTAGCCGACGGTGGGAACCAGACACTCCGCCTCCCGACTGCAGAGCTGCTAGGCTAGCAAAACTAGCCCCTTTTGAACTGAAGGCCACTCTGCTCAGTCAATATAAATTTTATAAATAAATTACAAATAAATAGGGGCCGATGACTTTGAAAAACAAGCATCATCATCGTCAAACTACAAAATAACCAAGCGGATCGAAACCAACTTATAGACAGAATAAGCTGGAACATTATTGAAGTTCAATCAATCAATACTGATCTGCATTTAGGGCAGTCGCCCAGGTGGCAGATTCCCTATCTGTTGCTTTCCTAGCCTTTTCCGAAATGATTTCAAAGAAATTGGAAATTTATTGAACATCTCCCTTGGTAAGTTATTCCAATCCCTAACTCCCCTTCCTATAAATGAATATTTGCCCCAGTTTGTCCTCTTGAATTCCAACTTTATCTTCATATCGTGATCTTTCCTACTTTTATAAACGCCATTCAAACCTATTCGTCTACTAATGTCATTCCACGCCATCTCTCCGCTGACAGCTCGGAACATACCACTTAGTCGAGCAGCTCTTCTTCTTTCTCTCAATTCTTCCCAACCCAAACATTGCAACATTTTTGTAACGCTACTCTTTTGTCGGAAATCACCCAGAACAAATCGAGCTGCTTTTCTTTGGATTTTTTTCCAGTTCTTGAATCAGGTAATCCTGGTGAGGGTCCCATACACTGGAACCATACTCTAGTTGGGGTCTTACCAGAGGAAAAACGATAACAGGATGCGTCTAAAAGGGTCCGATAATGTGTACAGTGATAGCACGACAACGGAAACCATTAATAAACTACAAAATATACCACAAATGTAATGCGAACCTTACACTAAGTTACGGCTCTAATTCTCTGACAACATCCGATAACCCTGATATATACCGGTAAGACTACAAAAACCTAAAGGGCCGATTGCAGAAACGATGACTAGTTTTAATCCTTAGACAACGTCTACCTAAACAACGCCTAAATCGAGCACGATCTTCCATTGCATAAACAATGTTCAGTCGATGTTTAACTACGCATCGCTTAAAGTTTCAATATCGGTTTGAAAATGGAGATAGAAGCAACTTTAATGCAACTCATTGCTTGTCGCAACCAATGAAATTCGTCGGTGCGCTCGCCGAACGCCAGTCAGCTGTTTGTCTTCCTACACAGTACTCAAATATGGCTAAGCATGAGCATGACTTGCCCACAGATAAGAGTATCGCTTTGGGTGGAAATTAAATCTCATAATTATTATCGACACTAAAGCTACACGCCACCGTACGGGGAAGTATAGCTTTGATTATAGCGTTGTTACAGTGAGTGTAATCTACTGATAAATACGGTAGCTTCGACGAAGGGAAACTGAAACAATAGTAATGTGTAACCGAGTGTTTTGTATGGGCCATATAGATGTAGCTTGCATTCTGGAGATCGTAGGTTCGAAACGCATCATCTGCAGCCCTGAAGATTGCTTTCCGTAGTTTCCCTACTTTTACACCAGGCAAGTATTAGGACTGTTATTATGGCCTCTGCTCTTCTTTCCCAGTCCTCTTAACAACAATCACCAGCATCACCACCACTTGCCTTTTCCTACCTGATAGTTGCCGAAAACTTATACGATATAAATATAATTATATAAAACCCATAAAACCTATATTTTAGTTTTCACTATTATGTGTGTTTACTTGGCAGTAAATAGAAGTGAATCCCTCCCGGTTGATGTATGTGACAGCCCTCTGACGATCGGGACACGTAACTCTGATATGTACGTAAATAGTCGAAGTGACCTATAATTCCATGGAAATTACCCCGTGTATATAATACAATATGTCGGTTTCCAAGAATTGTATTCATGTTGACAATTACCGGGCTGATCCTCTGTCAGTCTCAAGAAACAAGTCTCTCGAAAAGCGAAACCTTATTTTAAGATCTATCTCCCCGTACATGTCAAACGAATTGCTGCGATTTAGCAAAACAGAGAGGCCGTCGGACTAACCTTTCTTCCCGGAATCGTCTCAGCATGATAATACAAATTACATGTTTCATGGTACATAACCTCTGATTGTGATTCACTCCTCTCATTTGAGGTTAAACAGTGCTCTCGGCAGTGTTTAAACATGACTGGTTGAACATCGGTTTTAGACAGTGTCTAAGTGATAAATAGCGTCTCTGCAATGCGGCAACCATACTTAGGCATCGTTTAACCGTAGACATCATCTAAATATCGTTTCTGCAATCGCCCCAAAGTGTCCCGCTATTCTGGTGGAAAAACACCCGTTCTTCCAGGCCTTGTATATTACGTATACGTATACTTACCAGGACCCCTATATAAGCGTTGTATAGAAGCGAGTGACGAAAAAGAAACTACAAGTGATGGGTACACAATTATTTTGATGTCATTTATTGTCTGCAGTAATATTGAAAACCTACAGCCTGTTTTCCAGTCATTGACCGGGTCAGGAATGAAATTAATGAATCACATATAGGCTATTAGTACGATGGGGTCGCCACTCCCAACGTGATTTTATTAATGACTGATAGATGCTATGAAATGAGAATGGAGAAAGTTGCTGGAATGAAATATGACAGGGAAAACCGGAGTACCCGGAGAAAAACCTGTCCCGCCTCCGCTTTGTCAACACAAATCTCACATGGAGTGACCAGGATTTGAACCACGGCATCCAGCGGTGAGAGGTCGACGCGCTTCTGCAGTAATATAATCGTGGTAAAATATCCGACTTATCAACTAAGCATACAGTGAAAGAATGGAAAATAATATGGATAATCCCCGGATATTTTTAACATAGAAGACATAGAACATTTAGAGGTAATGGAGGCTGGAAATGTTCGTAAAATAAAACACTTTAAGAGACGGAGTGACCGAGTTCTACTGGATGTCGAAAGTTTTAAAATGAAATGTCGATGCTCGAATTGTCATTAACACAGTCAGAAATGACTTAACGAAAGATCCAAGAGGTGGCTCAATATCTTTCGAACTTCAAGTTCTCACAGCACTACGGACGTTAGAATAGTTAGAATAATATACCGCTGAAATATGTGTGTTACTGTTCTGTTCTTGCTTATTAAAACATTGACATTCTACTCTATTTGTGCTTCTCGAAATGTTTTGCTCGTAGATAACCAGCAAAAGCGATCATAAAGGCAGTGAACGTGACGAAATATGCCAGTGAACTGCAAGAAGAGATTCCTACGGCTTGGAACGAGTGTATACGTGCAGTATAGTAATAATCGTACAATGCGTATACCGAGTTTAACAGTAAGAAAACTACGCAACGCTTATGCAGGGTATATTCAACGTGTAAACATACAAGTGTTAAAGAACTGCATAAGGAATTTCTATTAGTAAGACTATAATATCCTCTCCAGTTCTCATCATTAGACTTTCGTCTTGCCGATGTTCACCTTCAATCCAAACTCTTTCTCCACTCCTACAACATCCTCCATCATAACTTGCAGTTCATTTTCTCTTTCTTCCAAAAACAAACATATTACCTGGACTTCATTTTCTTTCTTCGCCTAATACAAATCCGTTTGATTTCTCCAAAGATTGATAAACATAAAAAGCATATAAACTAACATAACATCTTTACTGTGACAAGAATGCGTAGGAACGCTAATATTGTCATTTTGTTTTCAGACATGTCCTCTGGCGGTAAGACGTGGTATCATTCGCCTCCCGTCCCCACTCGTTTAAAATCCCTGAAGCTCAGATGTGAGACAAACCTGACAGGTTAAAAAAAAACCGTTGGTGTCAATAACAGCACTTAGGAAACAATAAGCTCAGGAACCAGCTTCTTTGATGCTATCTTGGTTTTGGTGTGCTTATTATCGGAAAGAATAGCGCATTAAAGCGAGATATTGCTTACCCTATATCAAAACCTTCGCACCAAACACACCTAATAAAGCTACATTCTCTCATCATATTTTCGGAACACAACGCTCTTGGACGGCAGTAATTGTAGCCACGAGAGTGACTTGAATATATCTACCTGGTCAGGTCTATCACAGTGCCTAATGACCCATGTGCCGTACTATCAAATCAGATCTAACAGAAACTTAAATCTGACATTATCAAATTCAGCTGTGAGTTGAGGATAAGTATAGTGTATATAGCAGATATTTCAGTTCATCACCTTGGGTCTTCTAGAACAGACGATTAAGCTGTAGAAACCAGCTTGGTCAGCGATATCAGTGTCCGGCTCTGTGGCTAAATGGCTAGCGTGGTAGCCTTTGGTCACAGGGGTCCCCGGTTCGATTCCCTTCAGGGTCGGGAATTTTAACCATAATTGGTTAATTCCCCTGGTATGGAGGTTGGGTGTATGTGTCGTCTTCATCATCATTTCATCTTCATCGCCTACGGGCGTCAAATCAAGAGACCTGCATCTGGCCAGACGAACTTGTCTTCGCACACTCCCGGCACTAAAAGCCATACGATTTCATTTCATGTCAGCGATATCAGCGCTCTTTAATTCGTTATATTGTAACAGAAATGTGTCTTGTCTTTTAACGTACATTTGCAATTGACGGATACCATCACATTGTAAAGTAAATTTAAACAATGATATTCAAATTCCGGTAGGGCGGTAGGATACATGCACGGTATCCCCTGCCTGTTGTAAAAAAAAAGTCTAGAAATACAACAGGGTAACAACCATCCTCTATTAACACTAATTGGAGGGGAACTATTTACAGCATCGACACATCGGAAAATGAAGGTACTGGCTGAAGAAAGACAAGGGCCATGAAAGGCGTGAAAATTAAAGACTAGATTAAAGACCCTGGGTCCCATTTCAGTCGCTTTTTAAGACAGCTAGGGGTATTGTTGGTGTATTATATCGCCCCCACCCACAACGGGAGGAACGTCGTGAGGGAAGTCATTTGATTCGTCCCAGTGGCTTCTACAAATAGAGAACAAAAACTATCAAACAGTGAACATTTGAGAAAATGTGGTGCGAAGAAGTGCAGCATTCAGTCGAAATCGTTCATTGCGACATTGCTTCTTACGACACATCGTACAAAACGGCGTGTTTTTTACCGTATTTTAGGAGAAATGTATCGACTGTAACGTCCAATGTTGACTTTTGTTCGTTATGCGTTTGGGGATTGCTAACAACAATGTAAGGCTTATTTTAAACTCAAATATTCTGTCATACTAGCAGACCTTAATCTGTCCGTCTCCTGGATTTCCCCTTCATTAGTTCAGCCTTCTAGAAACCTTGACAAATAGTATCTGGGTCACTATATTACTGGACTAAACTTCAAACAGCAAATCTTGGAAAACACCTCTGGAAGTAGTATTCTTGACTAACTACTTTCTTATAACGAGCCCAAAGACTTTAACTGCATCTGGGAGATAGTGGGTTCGAACCCCACTGTCGGCAGCCCTGAATATGGTTTTCCGTGGTTTCCCACTTTCACACCAGGGGATGTACCTTAATTAAGGCCATGGCTACTTCCTTCCCACTCCTAGGCCTTTCCTATTCCATCGCTGCCATAAGACCTATCTGTGTCGATGCGACGTAAAACAAAGAGCAAAAAAAGAAAGATTTTATCGAGCCCTCGTCTGTTTTTGTGGGACGCATTATTTTTAACTCAAACCACAAGTCCGTTGAAGCATCGTCCTCTGCTATGTACTACATAATATGTAGTAGTAGCAGAAGGCGAAGGTTGAAGCAACATTCATTCTCATCCTGACCGTGCTCCGAGATGCCATCGACCTGTCCTTAGGAGCTCTATGTCTGTGTGGCGTAAAGTTAACAGGCAGACTGTTAATCGTACCATGTTCCTGTTACCATGGCATTTGTTGCACGCAGGTGGAGTTCAAGATGCGGTGGACTTATTTTATGATTAGACCCTTGCTGTGATCCGTAACCTCGTTCCTACTCGTTCGATCACCAGAAAATGCCCCCTCCCCCACCATGGAAGAAGAGTGATGAACTTACAAAATCGGAAGCCTGGAGACTATGGAAGAATGCGCTCTCCGAGAGAAATTATAAAATATTCTGTGATCTTCGCAAACACCACAAGTATTTATTGAAATGAAATGGCGTATGGCTTTTAGTGCTGGGAGTGTCCGAGGACAAGTATTTATTAAGGGGGAATTACTCAGAATATATTAATGGAGTCTGTCTTGAAGTAAGACACAACGGTAAAAGGTTCTGGTGACTTATAAACAACAGAAAAGGCAAGAAACGAATGCAGAAAGTAGTAACCTGGCACCATTCTGTAGCCAGTGGAGAAGATAGAGCTGAATTGCTCAATGAATATTTTACCTCTAACTAGCTGATGTAGGCTACCCGTGCTTCGCTCGGAATTCTCAGAAAGACTGTCTTTGTGGTTTTCCCAATTGAAGTCAACATAGGTCATTACAAGGACGTCCGACTCGTTGGCTGAACGGTCCAGAGGGTCCCTGGTTCGATTCCCGGCCGGGTCGGGAATTTTAACCTTAATTGGTTGGGTGTATGTCTTGTCTTCATCATCATTTCATCCTCATCACGACGCGCAGGTCACCTACGGGTGTCAAATAGAAAGACCTGGACCCGTCCTGGGATATCCCGGCACTAAAAGCCATACGACATTTCATCTTTTCATTACAAGGAGGTCAGTAGGAATGTAGAGATTAAAAGCAATGTTGTTATATAAAATATACTCGATCAAATGAAAAACGGCACATTTTCTCAATTTTAACGAACAGTACTACGGTGCCGAATTAAAAGTCCAAAGTTCCAGTGCTGGAATGACCAGGTCGCGGAGAAGCCACGAACACTCTTCTGCCATTATTATGTTTAATGTGCACACTGCTCATTCCAATCAGTGCTTCAGATTAGGGACTGAATAACTGGAATTCTGTGATGAACCAGTGTGTTACGTAAGAGGACTATCAGAAAATTTACTAACCAGAGGAATGGCATGCTAAATAAGAGAGAGAGATCGAATTCCCCTGCTGCTTACATAAATATTGAGAATTAAATTTTAGGCCTTTCCCAAATCTACCATTTTACTCAGCGTGAATAACATTATTTAGCGACTTATTCCCCGACTTTGCATACCAATTTTCATTAAATTCACTTCAGCCGTTTTCTCGTGATGCGTTTCCTGTGTCTTACCTATTGTTCAACATGCCTCTCCACTCTGGTCCAGTTCTACATCTTCAAATCTCAGCCATCTTGACCGTGTACAATCTTTCTTCTGTGCAATTGTCCCCTGCCAGTCTCAACTTGAGCAGTGAGCAAGTACTTTGGAAATTAAAACTCAAAACTCTTTCTCTTTGAACCGAGTCAAAAGCCTTTTTAAAATTTTAAAAAGTCACAACAGAGTCCTTTGAATTCAATATCCTATGGCGAATTACGGATTTTAAGTTAAATATTTTTTTCTGAACAAGATCTACCATTTCGAAATCCAGCTTGATACTCACCCAGTTGCGATGCAGAATTCGGCGTTGTGCTGTTGCTGTTTTGACGCTATGGAGCCCGACCCGAGCACATCTACAGCTACAGTGGTCGAAAATAATTTGAACTCTAAGGCCCGGTTTCATCAACACATGTTAAATATATACTAACAAGTAGTTAGTTAATACGGAGTTAAAATTTTAACATCTTGCTAGGTTTCTTGCGTTTCATCATACTTTTCTTGTGAAATGTTAACTAATCGACTGTTAACTCTCCCAATATTGCGAACTGGTGCGAATCAAGGAGGCAGTGGTACGAACATTCTGTTTTACATCGCGCTCCGATGCGCTTTAGTTTGCGTACAGCTGTAAAATATGGCGCGAGAAGTGAAACGGAATCGTAGTTCTAATTTTTCCTCCTTCGAAAAAGAGTTGTTAATTGAATTAGTTAGTGTATGTATATAAGTTATTGAGTGCAAGCGCACGGATGGCTTGACGATAAAACAAAAGGACGAGGCGTGGGAGAAAGTCCGCGATGGTTTCAATGGGGTTAACAGATACTTTTTTAGCGGGTATCCACTGTCACCTAACAAAATCAGTTCGTTAATTGTCCAACTTCAAACTGTGCTCCGATATGGGAGTTATTAAATATTGTATTGTCGTGTGCAGAACCAGACCACCTAGCAAGTATATCCCTGATTTGGAGGTTAGGCTCATTAATCACCTGAACATTAACATAGAAATATCCCTTCCGATTACGATATATTTCAGCCCAATTGCCTCCAGGTGATTGGATTCTTTCATGTGTGTAATCCATTGCACCTAGAACAAACACTAGGAAAACGGCATAGAAGTCGCGGATAATATCCTGACGCTCTTCTACTGAAGGGAATGTAATGTTATATGCCTCCTCCTCATGGATGCTATTGCTGTAGACACTCGTCAAACAACTCTACTAACAGTGGCTTTAGAAATTCCAGCATTGTCTCCGACCATTATGTGAAAATAACCAGTAGAAAAAAATCGTAATATTATCAGTACCTGCAACATTGGAGAAAGAGGTTAAGTTTCTCTTCGTAGGATATTCTAACCTCACTCGAATTTCGTCAACAACCTTAGCAACGACTATTTTCGATAACCTGTATCTATGAAGAAATTCCGCATCCGTCAAATTTTCAAAAGTCATTACGTCGCTGAACTCTTCTTCGATCAGGATTGTTTTGTAAAAGATCTAAATAGAGCAATTCCGCATCGAAAGCGAGATTCACAGCAGCCATTTTGGAACAGGTTGCTAAATGCTAATGTTAGCCATTTAACATTGGAAATGGCTGATGTTAACTTTAATACGCAGTTTAACATTTGTTAATGTTAACAGTTGTTGATGAAACGCAAATTTTCTTAAATCGTATGTTAAAATTATTTAACACCTTGTTAAGTACTAACATGTGTTGATGAAACCGGGCCTAAATCAGTTCAGAATTAACCAATAAAATTTCAATCCCAAACTGGCTAGATACTAAATTTCGTTACGTGATGCCTATACTGAAGCACAGCTTGCAGCCGTAGCCCTGACAGAGCATTGTTTAATTTTTCATTGTATACATCCTGCACATGGAGTTCATTACTCTTTCCAAGAATGTGGAGGCCAGTTCGCCATTCTCTTACTTCTTACCATAATACGGTCTATCAAATTGTCTGTGGGGTTTCTTTCCGTCCCTCTCACATTTCGTTACGCGATTCGTCACAGTTCACTCTTTTCACGGTGGACAATGCTACCTGACTACTTAGAAGTGCCAATTTGCACGCTTATCTAAACTTCCTTAGGAGCTTCTGATGGCGGAGTATTCTAATAAAAGTCTTAAAATTTGCAGTGTAAGTCTTCCTTTCATCAGAAGAAATCCCTCCCAAGCAAGACCACGGGCAGGGGTATTGGTCTTGCTAAGCATACACTTCACTCATGAGCGAAGAAAGCCATGTAAAAGAAGCAGGGTCAGATTAAAGAAAAGAGAACTGTAGACAATCGTTTTCTGCACTCAGTGTTGGTGAAATGGTGGTGGTAAGTGTTTTAAGGGGAAATAGAACTGGGCATCCATCCTCTGTTAGCACTAAACAGAGGAGAAGATGGAAGAGGCCCGATACTTTGAAGAATGAAGGTATCGGAAGGAAAGAGAGAGTAGACCAAGGAAGGTCGGTTAAGATAGATGAAAATGAGGAGCCTGACACAATTAAATGGAAGCAATGCGAGCATCCATGTAAGAACCCTGTGTCTAACAAACCACGATCAAAAGAGCCCCTTTTACTAGCCTCTTACGATAGGCAGGGGATGTTATTATATCGCCCCCATGTACAATCGCGATCACAAGAATTCCGGGTGGAAAAGGAAACAGGTAACGCTTGGGCGAAGATTTTGGCCAACCCTGAGGATGAAGGAGAAGTAACCATGGCAACGTCACATGTGTTCGTCTTCCAGGAGGTGTGGCTTGCGACGTTGCGCACTCAGAGGCCACTCCCAACTCCATTTTTTCGGGAACTAATTAACATGTTTCTATGGTTAAACATTCTGCCTATACTAGCTTTCCCTTATTTACGAAAACGATTAATTAACTGTAATTTAATTGCAATGAAGTGTGCTCGATGTAATCCCACCCCAATATATGGCATTTAATTGTTAGATCTGCGCTGACAATAACTTCATAGGGACGGTTTTTCAAACGCCCTTGCGTCTCTGATTATCATAGTTATTTAGGCCTAATGCCAGGTTATTTTTACTTTGGTTTTTGAGGATAAAAATTAGTAGTAGTATCAGTAGTAGTAATAGTTAACAGGGACTAAATTGATGAAAATAAGGGTAATTTTTCTCACAGTGGTTGATCGCGATGCCATTTAATAATGAAGTCATAGTCGAGACCGCTAACATTGCAGCCAGACTTCACATACAAGAATTACAAAGAAACTGAAGAATTTGGCCCTCAATGAGTTGACATAAACATTACGTCTTTTGCCTTGAAAGACCCATGTGGTTCCTATCTTCATTCCCCTCTTCCTTCATTGTCGAGTCAATGGGACATGTGGGCAGGCGGGGAAGCAAGTATACATTCCTCTCCGCGTGTGTTTCGTCCATGCTAGATATCCTCATACTTCGTTTTCTCCACCTCCCCTCAGTCTTCGGATGTGTGCATGTGTTAACGCGTCTAATGGATGTTATCAATGAGAAAGAGTGTGTAAGCAGGTAATGGGTGATTACCTGTTTCCTTTTCCACCCGGAATTCTTGTGATCGTGATTGTACATGGGGGCGATAGAATAACATTCCCTACCTATCGTAAGAGGCTAGAAAAAGGGGCTCTTTTGAACCTGGTTTGGTGGACACAGGGTTCTTAGATGGGTGCTTGCATTGCTTCCATTTAATTGTGTCAGGCTGCCTGAAATGAACATTTCTGGCCACGAGATACTAAAGATTTGGAGTGTAAAGGATGATCATTTTCATAGGATAAAATACTTTTTGACTACACTAGTCTTTATGAAGGGCCCTTGGTGTAGGGGTAGCGTGCCTGTCTCTTGTCTGGAGGCCCCGGTTTCAATTACCTGCCAGGTAAGGGATGTTTACCTGAATCTGACGACTGGTTCGAGGTCCACTGAGCCTACGTGGTTGAAATTAAGATGCTATTTGGTGGTCAGATGTCGGCCCCGGTCTATAAAGCCAAGCATAATGGCTGAGAGAATTCGTCGTGCTGACCACACGACACCTAGTAATCCATAGGTCTTCGGGCTGAGCAGCGGTCGGTAGATAGGCCACGGCCCTTCGGGGCTGTTGCGCAAAGGGTTTTAGTTTGTAAGTCTTCGGCCCGGTTTATACAATTTCAGTTTGAAAAACACTAACGCCCTGTTTGTTAATATAGCGTTAAAAATTTAGCAGCATGTTAAGATTCTTGCGATTATCCAAACATTTCTTGGGAACTGTTAGCTAACACGGTGTTAACTCTCACAAGAGTCACGATCAGTGAGAATCTAGAAGGCAGTGGCAGACCCATGCAGTTTATGAGCGCGCTCCGATGCGCTTTTGTTTCAAAACAGCTGTAAATCAAAGCGCGCGAAGTCAACATTTAATAGATTTTTTCTTCTTGACCGTGAATTCCCTGCTGCTCTCTAGACAAATTTAAAAAAGGCGAGAAGAGAATGCTTGATTGAAATTTCTCTTCTTTTGGATATTATTTCCAAGTATACACCTAGTATAGAAAGTAAGCAAACTAATGGATCCGTGCAGAAAGCTAAAATTGACGCTTGGCAGAACATTTGTAGTGAATTCAATGAGCATACTGACGTTGGCCAACGTACGATAAAGCAACTACAACAAGACAGGTTTGTGTGTTGTAGTAAGACGCCGTGATAGATCACACTGGCGTGAAGATGTGGAACCACCGAGCACGATAGCTGCAGTCGCTTAAGTGCGGCCAGTATCCAGTATTCTGGAGAGAGTAGGTTCGAACCCCACTGTCGGCAGCCCTGAAAATGGTTTTCCGTGGTTTCCCATTTTCACACCAGGCAAATGCTGGGGCTGTACATTAATTAAGGCCATGGCCGCTTCCTTCCCACTCCTAGCCCTTCCCTGTCCCATCGTCGCCATAAGACCTATCTGTGTCGGTGCGACTAGCAAAAAAAAAAAAAAAAAAAAAATGTGGAACCCCGTGTCCCTGTGATAAATAAACGTAACAAACAAATGTACTCTTGTTACTAACTCTAGAAGGATATAATATTCCCAATTATATAATAAATAAAGAACTTCTCCCACTAAATAATTCGTACTTCCATGTATAATTTTTGGTTAGCAAAACTTAAATCTAACCAGTGACTGGACGTAGTGCGCAAAGAAAGTCCAAAAAAAAAAAAAAAAAAAGCGAAGGCGAAGAACTGTATGAAAATCATCTCTTCTGTTTCTCCTTCTGGAAAAGGCCTATCATATTCCAATTACACAAGTTCTGCATCTAATGCACCTGCCATATTTTGAGCTAACAGAGAATTTAACTGCTTGAACCTGGGCAGTTAAGTTAACTGAGAGTTTATCACATAGTCTTAACCAAAGTTGATTAAATGCTAATTTGGTTAAGTTCACTGTAAAGTTATTGTACCATGCAGTTAAATGTTAACTGAGGTTGAATAAACCGGGCCTTTGTGGAATATATTAATGTTGTTAACTAGCACAAAAGGAATTATGATATATATATATTTACAGTACAATCTGCCTTACATCCCACCAACACAGATTTACGGCACCGATGTGATATTAAAGGGCTAGGAGCGGGAAAGGCGACCGTGGCCTTAATTAAGTTACAGCCTCAGGGAATTTGCCTCGTGTGAAAATAGGGTTGCCGACGGTGGGGATCTTTTTTTCTTCAAGCTGCTTTAAGTCGCACCGACACACATACAGTAGGTCTTAAGGCGACGATGGGATAGGAAAGGGCTAGGAGTGAAAAGGAAGCGGTCATGGCCTCAACTAAGCTAGAGCCCCAGCACTTCCCGGTGTGAAAATGGGAAACCACGAAAAACCATCTTCAGGGCTGCCGACAGTGGGGTTCGAAGCCACGATCTCCCGGATGCAAGCTCACAGCTTCGCGCCCCTAACCGTACAGCCAACTCGCCCGGTACGGTGGGGTTCGAACCCAATATCTCGCGAATACAAGCTGGCAGCTATATTTGCACTTCAAATAATGATGCAAGGGAAAGAGATAATTGATAATAGCGATGTGTTTTTTCCTTGTTGATGTTAAAAGAAGCTATGATCGATAGGCGTGCAGCAAATAATTTCTTAGATACGAACCTGTCCGCGTCTGTGGTGTACTGGTTAGTATGATTAGCTGCCACCCTCGGAGGGCTCGGTTCGATTCCGGATCTGCCACGAAATTTGAAAAGTGGTATGAGGGCTGGAACGGGGTCCACTCAGCATCTGGAGGTCAACTGAACAGAGGGAGATTCAATACCCGCCTCAGCCATCCTCGAAGTGGTTTTCTGTGGTTTCCCACTTCTCCTCCAGACAAATGGCGGGATGGTACCTAACTTAAGGTCACGACCGCTTCCTTCCCTCTTCCTGGTCTATCCCGTTCAATCTTCCCATCCCCCAACAAGTACCCCTATGGGTGTGGGCGGAAGAATAACACCCACGGTATTCCCTGCCTATCGTAAGAGGCGACTAAGACGGGGCCCAGGGGCTCTTAATTTAAGAGCGTTGGTTGGCGACCAGAGGTTCCTTAGCTGAGTCCTAGCATTTCTTCCACTACTAGTGCCTATCCGACCTCCCTTGGTCAACTCTTGTTCTTTTCCGGCCCCGACAGCATTAGAGCAATTGAGGCCCAGAGAGTCTTTCGTTTTTAAGCCCTTCGCGGACCTTGTCTTTCTTTGGCCGATACCTTCATTTTTCGAAGTGTCGGATCCGTTTCATTTTTTCTCTCCGATTAGTGCTATATAGAGGATGGTTGCCCAGTTGTACTTCATCTTAAATAATAATCACTGGTCCTTTAATAATCACTGGTCCTTCTCCCCAGTTGTATCTCCTGAGCCTTGAGGCGGCAGAGGTGAGTCCGAGGGAAAAGCCAACTCTGGAGGGTAAACGGGTTAAGAAAGAAGGAAAGATATGAACCTACAAGTAGGCCTTATAACAAGCAGATTTTACACCCAGGAGTCCTTAACGTAATCTGGAATGTTATTTTTCCGGAATTCATGTAAAAGTCAAAAAAGAGAAATCAATAGGAGCCATTTCAAATAAGTTACGTCTATAGTTCAGTAAACCTGGCATCAAGTCCGCCTCTGTGGTGTAGTGGTTAGTGTGATTAGCGGCCACCTCCGGAGGCCCGGGTTCGATTCCCGGCTCTGCCACGAAATTTGAAAAGTGGTACGAGGGCTGGAACGGGGTCCACTCAGTCTCGGGAGGTCAACTGAGTAGAGGTGGGTTCGATTCCCACCTCAGCCATCCTGGAAGTGGTTTTCCGTGGTTTCCCACTTCTCCTCCAGGCAAATGCCGGGATGGTACCTAACTTAAGGTCACGGCCTCTTCCTTTCCTCTTCCTTGTCTACCCCTTCCAATCTTCGCATCCCCCCCCCAAGGCCCCTGTTCAGTATAGCAGGTGAGGCCGCCTGGGCGAGGTACTGATCATTCTCCCCAGTTGTATCCCCCGATCCGATGTCTGAAGCTCCAGGACACTGCCCTTGAGGCGGTAGAGATGGGATCCCTCGCTAAGTCCGAGGGAAAAGCCAACCCTGGACAATAAACAGATTAAGAAAGAAAGAAACCTGGCATCATGGTCATCGCGCTAAGATTTAACTGTATCTCTTGCAAATAAGTCCCCAGCTATAACCCTGCTGTGAGTTTTATCTGACAAGGATCACTTGTAACGTGAAAAGTCATGCGGAGCGACCCTGGCATCTGACGTGACCTGTGATGTTCAGAACATCGTGCCCGAGAATTCAGTGCTAGTCCGTGATTCTCGTGCTATACGAAATCTGCAAGTATCTCACAACCGCCCGAGAAGCTTATTTTTATACCGAGATAATGACCTTCAAGCCGAGCTTTTTGTTCTTCCTCTTCAACCCATTCTTTCAAACCAATAAAAGCAAGCCAAAGATCGAATTTCCTATTTGACTCTTAAGATCGTGTGGCACGATTTCTTGTTGCAATCTGAGAACAAGTTCCTTAATTACGAAACACGAGTTCGTTTATAAAAACCAAACATGCAGGTAAAATTGATACTGTCCATGGCTCGAAGAACGTAGGCGCCTTGGTGGGATCTGGAGCTACGTAATTAAACGTGAGACAGTTATTCGTAGTAAATTATCTAGCCTTTATTGAATATAATGAATATAATGAACACTGAGAATTAATTAGGAACCTCTAACATCGATCCAGTTGAAAGTAATAACGGAGACCTTCCAGACACATTATGGTCATACTCCTTCAACACATGGTGACTGAAAGGTTGATGGATTCAGTGTGGGTCTCGGCCCTCAAGTGGCCACGGCTGGTCCGTGGTCCAACACCTCTGCACGTTGACCGGCCAACCGAGCAGAAGAGCGGTGGCCACGGCTCCACCTTGGCTCTACGCCTCTGCATTCCGGAGGAGGGACAGGTCTGGATCTCATGGCTGACCCCAACCGTCGTCTGTCCTGAGAATGGTTTTCCGTGGTTTTCCATTCTCCTGCAATAAGGCGAATGCTGGGACAGTTCCTAATACAGGCCAAGGCCGCCAACCCTCTCACCTTCTCCGAGCATCTCCTTCACCGTAACAAATCTCCCGGCCGGAGAGACGGCGTTACCGTCTAAGAGGCCCGCCTCCCCCTTCAGGGGAGGAATGAAAACATTTTGGTAGTAGTAGTAACTAAAATACGCGCATTTTATAAAACCCTATCTCTAGGACAAAGTTAAAAAGTTAATAAAAAATAAAAAAATGATGATAGTTTGTGGAATGAATATAAAGGAAACATAACAAAAGTTATTGTTTATTTTGTGGAGAAATAATGAAAGAGGCACATCTATTGAGTGTATCTGAGAGTATCTGTAGCGCTTCTCAGCGGTGGTGATGTATAATATTGCTTTAATAGAAAGTACAACCATACTCTTTTAACACTAATCAGTGGGAAAACTAGAGGAGGCTGACATTTCGAAAAACAAAAGTACCGGCCAAAGGAAGGCAAGGGCTACAAAGGGCATGAAAATGAAAGACTCCCCAGGCCTCGTAAACCTAATACCGTCGGGATGGGAAGAGAGCAAGAGGAAATTTAGCACCAGATAAAACATTTAAATAGTCGGGCTGAGTGGCTCAGACGGTTGAAGCGCGGGCCTTCTGACTCCAACTAGGCAGGTTCAATCCTAACTCAGTGCGGTGGTATCTGAAGGTGCTCAGGTACGCCAGCCTCGTTTCGGCAGATTTACTGGCACGTAAAAGAACTCCTGTGCGGGACTTTGGGTCTGCGAAAACCGTAAGAAAAGTTAGTGGAACGATTTATTTATTTATTTATTTATTTATTTATTTATTTATTTATTTATTTATTTATTTATTTATTTATTTATTTATTTGCAAGTTGCTTTACGTCGCACCGACACAGATAGGTCTTACGGCGACGATGAGACAGGAAGGGCCTAGGAATGGGAAGGAAGCGGCCGTGGTCTTAATTAAGGTACAGCCCCAGCATTTGCCTGATGTGAAAATGGGAAACCACGGAAAACCATCTTCAGGGCTGCTGACAGTGTTTGTTTGTTTCGTGGAGAATTAATGGGGTAGGAGCATCTAGGGCAAATGACGCACTTGAGTTAAGTATTTGGGTGGTGAATGTAAAACAAGTCCGCCTCTGTGGTGTAGTGGTTAGCGTGATTAGCTGCCAACCCCGGAGCCCCGGGTTCAATTCCCAGCTTCGCCACAAAATTTAAAAAGTAGAGCGAGGCCTGGCACGGGGTCCACTCAGCGTTGGGAGGTCAACTGAGTATCGGTGGGTTCGATTCGCACCTCAGCCATCCTCGAAGTGATTTTCCATGGTTTCCCACTTCTCCTCCAAGCAAATGCCACAATGGCACCTAACTTAAGGATACTGATGGTTCCTTCCTTCTTCCTTGTCTGTTCTTTCCAATCTTCCCATCTCCCAAAAGGCCCCAGTTCAGCATACCAGGTGAGGCCGCCTGGGCGAGGTACTGGTCATTTTTCCCAGTTGTATCCCCGATCTAAAGTCTCGCGTTCCAGAACATTGCCCTTGAGGCGGTATAAGTGGCATCCACCCCTGAGTGCGAGGGAAAACCAACCCTGGAGGGTAAACAGATTAAGAAAGAAAGAAAAAAAGAAAGAAGAAAAATATAACAAAAATGGAAAGAAAGAAAGAATTCTCTACAATTGTTAAATTATAAAACAAATAGTGAATTCCACCAAGAAGAATAGTAATTATTTTCTGAATTTTAAAAATATATGTGGCAAACGAAAATGGAAAATAAAATAAGCACTAATTAGTTCTATCATATATATCATGTTATTACATCTAGCAAAAAAGAAAAAAGGGTCGTAATTTGTGCAATGAATATAAAGATTATTCGATTTAAGTACAATATTTAATGCAGTAATAGTCCAATAATGAGCGATGTAGGTGTAGCCTGCCTGCCTCTGCACCGGGTTCGATTCCCGGCCAGGACAGCAATTTTTTACCTGGATCTGAGGGCTGATTCGAGGTCCACTCACCCTACATGATTACAATTGAGGAGCTATATGACGGTGGGATGGCGGCCCCGGTCTAGGAAGACGAGAATAAAGGCCGAGAGAATTCTTCGTGCTGACCACACGACACCTCAAAATCTGCAGGCCTTCGGGCTGAGCAGCGGTCGCTTGTTAGGCGAAGGCTATTAGAGGCTGTTGCGCCATGGTGTTTGCTTTGGTTTATAACAGTCAAATAATTGTAAGAAAGATAATTTAATACATGTTTCGGACAAATGGGCTGCAAAATGAATGCTTTCTCTGGTGATCCGACACAAGGGGGTGGGAGTATTCTATTTTATCCTGAAAAGAGCAAGAATTGACCAAGAGAGGTCAATTAAGAGATGTATAAGTGAAGAGCCAGTCACGCGTGAATGGAAGCAAATATAGACTCAGTCTCGCAGTCATCAATCCATGCTCTTAATGAGAGCCTTAAGGTGTCAAAACATTTGGTCGACTCTTACGACAGATAGAAGATGTATTCTCTAAATCTTACCAGAGGGGAGAGTGTTAGTAGATATCAGAGTGTCATGTGATCAATGCGATGATTCCTCCCGTCGTATTGTTTATAGTACAGTATCTTTGCCTGACTCTCGGTCGAAGGCTCCGGATTTGATTCCCGCCCTGGTCAGGAACTTTTACCTTGATCTGAGGGCTGTTTCGAAGTCCACTCAGCCTAAATGATGAAAATTAAGGTGCTATTTGACGGTGAGATAGCGGCACCGGTGTAGAGAGCCAAGAATAACAGTGAGAGAATTCGTCATGCTGACCACACGACACCTCGTAAACTGCAGACCTTGGAACTGAGCAGCGGTCGCTTGGCACGCCACGGCCTTTCAGGACTGTTGTATCATGGGGTTTAATCTTTCTTTCTTTCTTTCTTTCTTTCTTTCTTTCTTTACCGAGCTCGATAGCTGCAGTTGCTTAAGTGCGGCCAGTATCCAGTATTCGGGAGATAGTAGGTTCGAATCCCACTGTCGGCATCCCTGAAAATGGTTTTCCGTGGTTTCCCATTTTCACACCAGGCAAATGCTGGGGCTGTACCTTAATTAAGGCCACGGCCACTTCCTGCCCACTCCTAGCCCTTTCCTGTCCCATCGTCGCTATAAGACCTATCTAGCAATTAAAAATAACTTTCTTTCTTTCTTTCTTTCTTTCTTTCTTTCTTTCTTTCTTTCTTTCTTTCTTTCTTTCTTAATCTGTTTACTTCCCAGGGTTGGTTTTTCCCTCGGACTCAGCGAGGGATCTCACCTCTACCACCTCAAGGGCAGTGTCCTGAAGCGTGAGACTTTGGGTTGGGGATACAATTGCGGAGGACGACCAGTACCTCGCCCAGGTGCCCTCACCAGCTATGCTGAACAGGAGCTTTGTGGGGGAATGGGAGCAGTGAGTGAAGAACAGAGTGAGAGGTTTCACCAAGACGTTAAGGACATTCAAAGGCAGTATTAGTGGGGTTGGAGTATTTCAATGATGGCCGACTACTATTGGTTGCTAAAACGTGATGATCCTGCTAGAGTGCACAAGAGAAAAAGTGGTACAAAACCAGGGATCCCACCTCTACCACCTCAAGGGCAGTGTCCTGGAACGTGAGACATTGGGTCGGGGGATACAACTGGGGAGAATGACGAGTACCTCGTCTACGTGGCCTCACCTGCTATACTGAACAGGGGCCTTGCGGGGGCATGGGAAGATTGGAAAGGATAGGCAAGGAAGAGGGAAGAGAGCGGCCGTGGCCTTAAGTTAGGTACCATCCCGGCATTTGCCTGGAGGGGATGTGGGAAACCACGGAAAACCACTTCCAGGATGGTTGAGGTGGGAATCGAACCCACCTCTACTCACTTGACCTCCCGAGGCTGAGTGGATTCCGTTCCAGCCCTCGTACCACTTTTTCAATTTCGTGGCAGAGCTGGGAATTGAACCCGGGCCTCCGGGGGTAGCAGCCAATCACACTAACCACTACACCACAGAGGCGGACTCATTGTTTTTTTAATAAATATTATAATACGTTGGGCGTATGGTTGACGTGTATTGCAGATTTTCAAGTTAAAACATATTGTACAGATTTATTTCATATGTAGGTTTTTAAAAACTGGATGGGACAAGGAAAATGGAAGCCATTTCTGTAATTCATACACTCTGAATATACAAAATAAATTGTGAGTTGACGTGTTTCTCCCCAGTAACAACGAAGGAGTCCGCCTCTGTGGTGTAATGCTTAGTGTGATTAGCTGTCACCCCCGAATTCGATTCCTGGCTCTGCCACAAAATTTGAAAAGTGGTACGAGGACTGGGACGGGGTCCACTCAGCCTCGGGAGGTCAAATGAGTAGAGGGGGATTCGATTCCCACTTCTGCCATCCTCGAAGTGACTTTCCGTCGTTCCCACTCCTTCTCCAGGTAAATGCTGGGGTGGTACTTAGCATAAGGCCACTTCCTTCCCTCTTCCTTGCCTATCCCCTCCAACGGTTAGTATTATTAGCTGCCGTGCTCGGAGGACCGGGTTCGCTTCTTGGTACTGCAGAAATTTAAGAATGTCAGGAGGGCTGGTTGAAATGCTACATGCAGCTCACCTCCATCGGAGGTGTGCCTCAAAGGAGCTGCACCACCTCGGGATGAGGACACGAGTTCACTTTACTTAGCATAGCAGGTGAGGCCGCCTGGGCGATATACTGGTCCTCCTATACAGGTGTATCCCCGACGAAATGTCTGAAGATCCAGGACACTGTCCCTGAGGGGTAGAGATGGGATCCTTCACCGAGTCCACGGGAAAGATAAACCTTGGACGGTAAATGGGCCAAGAAAGAAAATAAAAAGAACCAAGGATCAATTAGGACCATTTCATTTATTCAAGGTGGGAAGGATATTTTTATTACAAGCTGCTTTACGTCGCACCGACACAGACAGATCTTAAGGTGAACGATGGGATAGGAAAGGGATAGGATCGGGAAGGAAGCGACCATGGCCTTAATTAAATGTGAAAATGGGAAACCACAGAAAATCGTATTCAGGGTGGCTGGCAGTGGTGTTCGAACCCACTATCTCCCAAATGGAAGCTGGCAGCTACGTGACGCAAACTGCCCGGCCACTCGCTTGGTGTGGAATGTTATGAAGTGAACACACAGTATATTAAATGTTAACATTAGTGTAAGGTTAATGTAATGATGACATAGGGCATCGAACTGAAGCTGCTATCTTCTGCCCCTTCATCCCTGTAATTGTTAGTCACCTAAATTTTCAAAGAAACATTTTTAAAGGAATGGACTCTTTGAATGCTCTGATGTGTTGACAAACATTTATTTACATTATATACAGAAATTAGGGAATGTTGCTTCAGAGCAACATTGTCTATTAACGGGTTATATCCGGCAACTCCAGAGCTCAGATTACACAGACTTAACCCAGAGGCTGGGTCTAAAATCGTTGGAGAATGAAGTCCGCACTTTCAGTTAGAGTCAAGAACGTTGCTTATACTCTCAAAAGGCCAGAGTGGAAATCTCCCTGAACAGAATAAAACCTGCCACATCTACGTCGTCCAAAGAAAGAGTCGTGCTTTAAATGAGGTATAATTTAATCTCGGAATCTCTTATGCACAATTTAATATCAATTACGGTGAACGCTTTAAAGACAATTGCAGTAATTGCAGGCACCATCTGTGATGACAGCATCGTTTATTAAACAGATAATGGCAAGCATTCTGCTCCTTCTTTTGCCAGTATTCTCCCCGTGACTCACATGGAAAAGAAATATAATTATTTGCATCCATAACCAGATCTTCTTCTGATCAAGAACGACTCATGTGGTAATTATGGGAGTCGTATCATTGCACTGTAATTGCTCACAGTTGCGAGTGGTTTTTTTAACGGTTTAACTTCGAACTAACATATAGAAGGTTTTCGGCAACGCAAGGATGGAAAGGGCTAGAACTGGGGAGGAAGCGGCTCTGACAGCCCCAGCATTTGCCTGTGTGAAAATGGAAAACCACGGAAAACAATCTTAGGGCTGCCGGAAGTGGGATTCGAACCCACCAACTTCCGAATCCAGGGTCACAGCTACGTGACCCTAAAGGTACGGTCAACTCGCTCGGTGCTGCAAGTTGTACTTCTTACCAAGAAGTTGTCCGACTCGTTGGCTGAATGGTCAGCGTACTTGCCTTCCGTTCAGAGGGTCCCGGGTTCGATTCCCGGCCGACTCGGGGATTTTAACCTTCATTGGTTAATTCCAGTGGCTTGGGGGCTGGGTGTTCGTACTGTCCTCAACATCCCTGCAACTCACACACCACACGTAACACTATCCTCCACTGCAATAACACGCAGATGTCGCCCACCCTAATCGGAGGGTCTGCCTTACAAGAGATGCAGTCGGCTAGAAATAGCCACACGAAAATATTATTATACCAAGAAGTTTTAAAATGATGAAATAATGGCGTGTGGTATCCGAAGAGGCCTGGTGCACGTCTTTCGAGTTGACGCTGCGTAGTCGACCTGCACATCTGTGAGGAAGGGACCCTACCTATGATGGATTCTAGTGATAAAGACGGCACGCACATACAGCCCCCCAGGTGACTGAAATTAACCAATGAAGGTTAAAATCCCTGCCCCGACCGGAATTCGAACCTGGGACCCTCTGGACTAACCATTTAGAAATGTAGCCGGACTAAATGATGATGATGGTGAAGAATGGAGAGGGTGAAATCCAGTGACGGCACATAGCCTCTTCATGCCAAATAACACCAAGCACCGAGCAAGGGGGTTATTCTACCACCCCCACCCACAGAGGGATGCAGGCTGAGAGCTATGTGATCCAAACTCCATAAACCACTCCTATTAGTACGAGGACAGATCAGAAAATAAGTAGCACTCTCCAGTTATGGCCATTTATTACACCACCTATACAACAGCAACACGACTATAACGACATACACTGTAACGTCACTTTTCCACATAGTTTCCAAGAGACTCCAAACATTTCTGCGAACGCACAACCAACTTGTGGATGCCGGATGCATAGACATTTCCTCCAGCGTTCTGCAACCACTCGGAGACAGTGGCATCCACCTCCTCATCGGTCTGGAAACGTCGACCACCGAGCTCCGTATTGAGCTTACCGAACAGATGAAAGTCTCATGGAGCTAGGTCGGGACTGTACGGTGGATGTTGCCAGACCTCCCACTTGAAACGCTGCAGCAGTTCTCTCCTTTGGCGGGCCTTGTGAGGTGTTGCGTTATCGTGCAACAAAATCACACCGGCGCTCAATTTGACAATACGACGCCGCGTTGATCGTCGTTCCTTTCCGCATGAATTCCACGTGCAGCAAACCCACCATATTAAAGAACACTGTCGCCATAACCTTACCGGCTGAAGGTTGAACCTTGGCCTCCTTTCGTTGTGGTGATGAGGGGTGCACCCATTCCATTGATGTTCGCTTCGTTTCGGGGGTGAAGTGGTGCACCCACGTTTCGTCGCCTGTGACGATTCGCCGCAGAAACCCGTTGCCGTCTGCAGCATAGCGTTGCAAAAATGCCAGGGAGGATTGGAAACGTTGTCCCTTGTGCTCATCGGTGAGAAGACGTGGGACCCATCGTTTACACAGCTTACGATATCCAAGGTCTTCGTGAACAATGGCGAACACACTGCCATACGACATGTTCAGCTGCGTTGCGATTTCTCTCAGTTTAATGCGCTGGTTCTGTCTAATGAACGCATTCACACTGTTGGCTTTTGCACGGGTCCTGGACGTTGCGGGCCTGCCTTCGCGATGGTTGTCCGTGATATCCGTGCATCCGGCTTCGAATTGCTGACACCACTTTACGATACCTTGCCGAGAAATGGCCCGCTCCCCATACACAGCACTAATTTCACGATGAATGTCCGTGCAATTCTTCCTTTTGGCCCACAGGAATCGGACTGTCGCACGCACCTCATATTTGGAGTGAACGTCCAGTTGACGCGCCATTGCATTTGGTCGCTATTCACACAATACTAGACGAGACACCACAGCGACCTGCCTAAGAGACGTGTGGGCAATGTCTGTCCCTTTCTCCGCTGTGCCACTGCCTTCGTAATGTCCAGGCCGTACTGTACCTCTGATGACGTCACGCTTTGGGGGGGACTTGAAGGCGATACGCATACGCTCCGCTTGAATAACACACTCGTTTAAATTACTTAAAGAACTGTTAACACCTAATAAAACCAAAACCTATCCTCAAATATTTGTTAATTCTGACATACAATACATATCCTTCTCCGTAACGTTCTATTTCTCGCGTATATACGTTCGTTTGCGTGAGTACAGCCTAACACTTTGAGACATATTCTTGCGATTTTATCCATTTTCTGGTCAACTGGAACATTCACATCATACATACTGACAGAAAACATGCAGCCAATTACCCTTACTATTTATTACAAATATAAATTATTTCTGTACCTCACTGTTTCCACTCCATGAACACTGCAGCTTTCCTGGACCTCTTACAGGAAGTTACACCAGTATGGAGTAGGTCTGCTCTCTTTGAAGCACTTTGTTGAATACACAAGTCGGTGTGAATTTTGGAAAAGTTATTTAAAAATATATTCACCCAAATATATATAGGCCTACACGGTCCGGCCAGGTCTTCTAATTTCTTCCCGCAGTCACAAATGACTAGGGAATCAGCCAACTGCATTGACTCCAAAGCCAGGGATTTTGTGACACACTTAGGATCGTCTGAATTTAGAAATACCATCTTATACAGGATGTTAGGTGTATACCTGCAGATATTTCTTCTAGTAATAGAGAACGATGTGACGAACCACTATATATCAAACTTTTAGTAATTCTCGGAAGTTATTTTCGAGAGCAAAGAGATACGATGTTTTTAGAATAGGTAGTATGCCTTGTTCTTGCGAATGAATAGCTTCCCTTTGAGAACAGGCGAGTCACGCGCCATGCGTGCCAAACTGGTTTCTGTTTATGTTTACGTGCAACAGCTGATCGCTACCTATGCAATGCACGAGATGTTACGTAACATACTTGTCAAACTGGTTTTATGTTTAAGAGCAACTGAGCTACGATAACAACTGAAGGTGGCTACTACAGTAGCGTATGCCTTGTTACGTTACATTCTCGCCAGACTGGTTTCGTAGTTGTCAGTATTCAGTTTCCGTCTTAGGGGCTTCAGACAACCCTGGTCATCGGTTTCGGACCCTGGAGATGTACAGAATTCTCAGCGTTAATACTGGTTCATTTGCTGTTATGTCCTTTAAGGGATTGGGATATGTGTGGTCATCAGCCCCGTGGTCTAGTGAGTATGGAAATGACCTGAAAACCTGAAACGGTGCGGGACCTGTACGAGCGTGTGACATAATTATTGGTTGGGATAGGCGCGCCGGGACGTGAAATACAGTAGATCCCCGTTGTGCATTGCGTAAAGGTAGAAGAAAGATGGGAGGTCCTTACGCCAACGAAAGCAGTCATGGGATACCCGCATAAGTAGCATCGGAATTGAATTATCGAAACACATCGAACGTTTAGTTTCAAAGGAATATTGGACATGTTATACAACTAAATAAATTAAACGTACCTACATTTCGTGCCTCCTTCCGGGCTGAGTTGCTCAGACGGTTGAGGTGCAGGCCTTTTGACTCCAACTTTACAGGTTCGAACCTGGCCCAGTCCGGTGGTATTTGAAGGTGCTCAAATACTGTAGGTCAGCCTCGTGTCCGCAGATTTTCTGGTACATAAAAAGAACTCGTGCGGGACTAAATTCGGGCACCTCAGCGTCTCAGAAAACCGTAGAAGTAGTTAGTGGGACGTAAAGCACTTAACGTTATTATTATTATTATTATTATTGTTACCGTGTTTTTGTGGTAGTTAAGCATGAAAGAAGGTGCTGGGTGGTGAATAGGTCTCAAGCTACTAAAGAGAAATTAAATTTAAAATTTTAACAAGGTTATATTTTCTTTTCAAAATTAGGTAACAACAAATAGAACAGGTACTTAGTAGCCGAAATATAACTTGAAATGTACAATTACAGGGATTAAAGAATTTGGGCTTCGAGCCCTGAAAACACAATTCTTGAGCAACTAGTTCAACTTTACGATATACCAATTTCAACAAAGGGGCAGAAGGCCCCAATCAAACCCTGGAGCCCTTGCTCCAAATTACACAGCAAAGCCTCCTCAAGGCATACAACTCTCAGTTTTAGAAAAGAGCCAATCGCTCTTAAAGTTAAGCCTCTCCCAGGCCACACCAAACTCAACTTTCAAGTTGTCCTCAAAGGACATATACACAGGGGTAAAATACCCAACCTACTGAGGTCTATTAGGTGAGAAAAGATTAATACATGACCTCTAAAATACAACTTGAGAGGAGGCGAACTTGCACTCCTAATACACTTTGCTTAAGACCTACTTGGCACTAGGCCGTTACTACAAGGGCTAATCCCATACTACGGAGGTGACTTAATGGCAATTTACATTACATTACGGGAGAATTGGTTGAGAAAAATAAGTTCACCTCAAGACGATGTGAGTGGGAACTCGAGAGGGTTAGCACTCTCTATCCCATAATGTAGCTTTACAAGAGAATAGAAGAAAAGAGTAGTTACATTTTAGGAAAAGGTTACATGATGGAAAACGCTTCGAACCCGCCGCGAGAGTTAAACTGCCGACCTAGCAAGAAAAGAAGATATTAATAGGCCATTACCTGGTAGTAGAACGCTGCCGAGGAAAGAGGCGCTTCCCGCCTCCTGCTATGTACTTAATACACAGAAAGATGGAACAGAAGTGGCCCGGAGACCCTAAAATCAGCAGTTTAAATACTCTCGCAGAGAATTCTAGGCGTTAGGGGAAAGAAAACACCCTCCCACAAAGATTTTATTGGGTAGGACCCCGCAACAGATACAAGTTGGGGGAAGATACCCCTGATTGGCCAGAAATTCATTGAAGAAATTCGTGATTGGATACATTCAAAGCAAGGGGAAGAAAGGGGTAAATATTGCCAACTTAAACAATGATAGAAATAAATTTAACAAAGAACAAACTCCTGAAATTAAATTTTCTCCAACAAAATAGTTCTTTGACTCTGCACTAGGTTGCACTATTGTTGATCTTCAGTAGTGTCCTCTAGAAGAGAAAGTTCACACTTCTTAATACAAGCAAAACAAAAGTACATCGAAAATGACACAGTTCACAAACTCAAAATTTTCCAGGTAGTGACATCTTCTGAGAAATTTGAAAATTAAGACCGTAGATAAAGTTCAGATTTCCTCCAGAAGAGGAGTATTAACTGGCGCAACTTTTAAATAAACGGTGTGGAGGTGTACCGCCCGGTACAGACTTCCCCCCCCAAAAGTTCATCCAAGGGGTAACACAGAAGAACATAAACGTTTGTTTGAAAATAAGTTCCAAGTTTTGATGTTGATATTAAGATAACTTGCAGAAGTTTTTGAGAAATTTCTTAATTCAGTTCCAAAATTTTTGTTGCAGTTGGTAACGTAAGGTTTTTATGTTTATCGAAGTTGAATTTCTGAAGATAAGCTTTTAATACTTAAAGGTGAAGGAAAAATTTGCAATGTCCACCAAATATTGCTGCTGAATTTCCAAGAGTAGTTATTGCTTAGGGTGACAGTCCATATAGCTGATGTAGATTAAGAAGGATGGCCAGACCGGCCGTTGCAGCTTGCGTCCAAGGGAGGCCGCTCGGACCCCTTAAGTACCCTGAGATACCGCTCGCCCGCACTATGAGGGGAGCAGAGGTGTAGAAGCACGCCGCGCCCGCGGTGAACATACACAGGCTGCGGGCCAGTAGCAGGTCGTGCGCCGCACATCAGCCTTGGCCGGGAGGTGAGCTCCGGCTCGCCGTGCACATGTCGTCCTCGCTGGAGAGGAGGGGGCCCATCCCCCTCCCCAGTCGCTGCACGGCGCTGCGCGGCTGCGGGGGCGCTGAAACATTAAAGCTAGGCGGCAGAATTGTGTTGGACAATCATTTTCTTTGAGGGTACAGGCTTGTAGTGAGAGTGAGGGGCCAGCGGCGTGCAGATATTCATGGTATTCATTAAGCCACTGTGTAGAGTGGAGCAGGAGACGGGAGCGTGGTAATGGCCGTGGCAAAGACAGGATGGCAGTTTAATGGGTCGGGGCAGGTTTCACAAACATGCTTACATAAGAAACAAAATCCTATAGAAGGGGCAGAATGCCTTAAAAGTGAAACTCAAAAAAAATATAACCTTCATATCCTTTCAAAATAATATGAAGCAAGTTAACACAGAAATTACACCGGTTTCACCTGGGACAGGTGAACCCTAAATATCCTCTCGGTGGCTGGATTACTTAGCAATAAGGTAACCGGCGTAAGAAAATCGAGAATGATACAAGGCCCATGAAATCTGGGGGCAAGCTTGCCCGCGGGAACAAAATTTTTGACCATAACCTGGTCACCTACCTTCAAGGTGGTGGGTCTCCGTCCACGATCATACCTTTCCCTAACCTTTTCATGAGATACTTTAAGATTAGCTTTAGCCTTCTTCCAAAGATCTTTAATGTTGTCCGGATCTATTGTCTCGGGCAGAATGTCACTCAGAGACCAGAGGTTAGAGAGCGGCGAGTTGGGAACAAACTTGAACATCAAAGAAGCTGGAGTAAACTTGTGAGATTCATGAACCGCCGAATTCAAAGCAAAAGCTAACCAATGCAGGGACGTGTCCCACCTGGAAGGGTCTTCATGATGATAAGCAATGAGAGCGGACCTGAGATTACGGTTAACTCGTTCAGCCAGAGATGGTTGCGGGTAATAAGCAGAAGTAGTTACATGAGAGATGGACAAGTCAAAACAGAATTTACGAAATAAATTAGATGTAAAAGCCTTAGCATTATCAGATACAATGTATTGGCACGGACCAAAAGAAGCGAAAATAGAATTTAGGCAAGTAATGGTGGACTGAGCGGTAGCCAGCTTAGTCGGAAATAACCAAGAAAATCTGGTAAAACCATCTACGCATACAAAGATAAATTTGTTGGCATTTCCCTTCGACTGGGGGAAGGGTCCTACATAATCAATATACAGGCGTTCCAAGGGGCGCGACGCTTGATGAGAAGACAAAAGGCCTACTTTAGTGGACATGGTGGGTTTACTGATCAAACAAGATTTACAAGCTTTTACAAGTTCACGAATTTCACCGTCCATACCTTTCCAGATGAACCTTTCACGGATCTTTTCACGGGTTTTAAAGATTCCAAGATGCCCCCCCAATGGGGTCTCATGATAGTATTTGAAGATCATAGGCACGAGAACAGCTGGAACGACAACTTTCATCATCTTGTCATGCCTCGAAGGGCAACATAAAACACCATTCCTCAGAACATAAGGGACGACATGTTCCCCAGAAGAAAGGGTTTCCATTATCGGAGCCAGCGTCGGATCTTCACGTTGGTATTTCTCGATATCCCTAAAGAGCATGGGGGCATCAGTTAAAATGGCACTAACATCAACTAGTGTGGACTCGGGAGGTGATGAACGGTCGACCGGTTCATGGTTCTCAACGTCGTTTGAAAACATACGGCTGAGTCCATCAGCAACCACATTTTCAGTACCTCTGATATGCCTGACATCGAATTGGAAGGCAGAAATACGGATGGCCCAACGGGCTATACGACCAGTACGACGCGGCCTACCTAAGACCCAGCTTAAGGCTTGGTTATCTGTCTCCAGGTCGAATTTGACATGTTCCAGATAGAGACGGAACTTTTCTAAGGCAAATAAAACTGCCAAACCTTCGAGCTCATAGATGGAATACTTGGCTTCTTGAGCCGACAAAGTCCTAGATGCATAGCCGATGGGGCGCCTCCCTAGTTCAGTCTCTTGAAGAAGGACTGCAGCTACCGCTGACGACGACGCGTCGGTTTGGACGATGAATTTCTTCGAGAAATCAGGCATAGCAAGAACAGGGGCATTACAAAGAGCTAATTTAAGGTCTTCAAAAGCGGCTTGTTGAGAAGGTCCCCACTCGAATTTGATGCCTTTCCTACGAAGAAGGTTTAAGGGCGCCGCTCTATTAGCAAAATTAGGAATGAACTTCCTGAAGAAATTCACCATGCCAATGAACCTGGCGATACCTTTAATGTCCTTGGGAGGTTTAAAATCACGGATGGCCTGAGTTCTAGAATGATCGACAGCTACACCATCAGGTGACACAATATGCCCAAGGAAAGACATAGAGGGCTTAGCGAAGGCAACCTTGGACAACTTAACAGTTAACCCCGCCTTACGAAGGCGATCGAGAACTTCTCGCAGATGATCTAGATGCTCTTCAAAAGTCTCTGAAAATACGACGACATCATCCAAGTAGTGATATAAGTACTCAAATTTGATGTCGGAGAAGACCCTATCTAGTAGCCTAGTGAGTACAGCTGCTCCCGTGGGGAGCCCGAAAGGCACGCGGTTGTATTCATATAAATTCCAGTCCGTGGCAAACGCTGTAAGGTGTTTAGACTCTTCGGCAAGGGGAATTTGATTATAGGCCTGATTCAAGTCCAAGATAGTGAAGAACTTGGCCTTACGAAACCATGAAAAGCAAGAATGAAGGTCGGGAAGGGGCACAGATTGCAACACCACCTTCCGATTGAGAGCCCTGTAATCAATAACAGGCCTGAAGCCTCCTTGGGGTTTCGGGACTAGAAAAATAGGCGATGAATACGCCGACTTAGAGGGCCTAATAATACCATCCCTCAACATCTGATCGATGATTTCTTTCAGAGCCTTCATTTTAGGTGGAGATAGCCTATACGGTGGAAAACGGACAGGAATCGAATCCGTAACCTCAATTTTGTATTCAATAAGGTCAGTAACACCAAGAGAATCAGAGAACACCTCGGGAAACGACTGACACAGTTTGCGAATACTATCAGCCTGCTCCTCAGGTAGATGTCTAAGGTCTAACAACATCTCATCCTGGGTAGGCGAAATAGAAGAACATGACACAGAATTACACTTTAATAGTGGTATTTTACAACTAGAAGCAAATTTGAATGTGCACGACCTAGACTGGAGATCGAGCACAAGACCAGTGTGAGAAATAAAGTCCGCTCCCAGTATGATGGGGCAAGACAAGTGCTTAGCCACAAACAGTTTAATTTTCCAGGTAAATTTAAAAATACGAATTTTGACCAGTACGGAACCTAGAATTTCTAATGGAGATGAATTAGCCGAAACATATTGAATACGAGGAGAGTCATAGACAGGTAGTTTACAAACAGATTTCAATTTCGAGTACCATACAGCCGAAATAATGGAACAAACACTGCCTGAATCTAATAGAGCTGTTATAGGCTCGTTATTTAACTCAACCTTAAGAAAAGGAACAGGTGCGGGTGTATCCGCCGCAATCCTAAGACACTCTTTGGGGCATTCAAAAGATGTATTCGAAGACTTATCGTTCCCTGAATTCTCGACCTTTTTGCCAGGGGCTGAGCCTTGGGAAGCAGAATTAGTTGACTCAGCCGAAGCCACTAGTCACTTTTGATTGTTGTTGGAAGTTACACCAGAAGTTGAGCAGGAGGGGGTGCTATTCGAATTGGGACAATTCTTAGCGATATGTGAGAAGGCCCCACATTTAAAACAGCCTTGTGATGAACCAGCTCCATTATTTGCCCTACTAGACTTGATCAGAGGACACTTATTCCGCAGATGGTCAGGCGACCCGCAAGCATAACATTTACGGGGATTGACTGGTCGGCGAGGTGGAGGCCGAGTGTTACAAAAGGAAGGCGGGGGTTCTTTCGCGACACGCAAAGAATCGGCGTATCTAACTCCTTCCGCTGAAACGGCCAATGCTTCAAGTTCAGAGAAGGTTTGCGGGCACGCCGCGAAACACAAATATGACCTATAGGGAGGTGAAATTCCCTCTACAATAGCCTGTACAATCTGATCTTCAGGAAAATGAAGGGCAAACACCCTAGTATAAAACTTAATGTCCTGTATGAAATCAGCCAAGTTTTCATCCAACCTCTGTACTCGATAATAGTATTTCTGAATCAGAGATGACCTCGCGCGGGCAGGAATGAAATTTGCAAGCAAGTGTGCGTGAAAATCTTCAATAGATGACTGTTCAGCAATGGCTCTTACTATTTTATCTGAGAGAACACCAATAGCATACGGATAGATAATTTGCAAAATCTGACAAGGGGAAAGAGAAAACACAAGGGCGTGATCCTGAAATTCCACTAGAAATCTTAAAAACGAAATTACTTCACTGGTGGTGTTGACAGAAAACTTAGAGATACCTCTTAGCAACATTGCCAATGGATGAGGCAAGCTACTAAACCCGGGTGACATAGTAGGTAAAGGTTTCAATGGCAAAGAAGTTAATTCAGAACGGATGTTACCCAACGATGCACGGCGTTCAGACTCGTTGTCCAATGGGGCAGAGATAGTTTGAGCAGCAACGGTTATCCTATTAACTTCTCCCTTGGGAGGCGCTTCCTCACTGCCTGCATTCACTATGGAGGGTTGATCAGATTTGGGAGGAGCCTCCCCCGTTAACAATAGAGTGACTTTACTAGACAATTCAGAAATAGTTTCAAGGAGCGTATTAGCTTCCTTCCTCTGAACGTCATTCACCTTTAGAGACAACAGATCATTAACTCTATTTGAAAAGTGATATAGTCTGCCTTGCACACGCTTAATTTGATTAGGAGATGGATCATTTTCATCAAAAAAACTAACTACAGAAGCTAGCCCAGTAATATTCTCCGTGATCGTGGAAAGAGAGTCGTCAATTTCTTTCTCTCCCAAATTGGGGACGGAAATGGGCAAATCAAGGGACTCTCTAAGCTTGTTAGTGTCTATTGCAACCGTGCCTCCAGATTGCACATTTCTAATAGTCAATTCATATATCAACTCCTCCTTGCGCAAGTAATTAAGGAGGAGAACATCGCGAGGGCCGGGCATGATGACAGAACAATTTTGAAAAACTCAAAAAATTCCAGCAACTGAGAAAATTGTTAGAGTTCGAATTAAAGCAATGTTTAGCCGTCAAAAGGGGCTAAATTGAGACCCATTCAACCACGCTCTGCTACCACTTGTTACCGTGTTTTTGTGGTAGTTAAGCATGAAAGAAGGTGCTGGGTGGTGAATAGGTCTCAAGCTACTAAAGAGAAATTAAATTTAAAATTTTAACAAGGTTATATTTTCTTTTCAAAATTAGGTAACAACAAATAGAACAGGTACTTAGTAGCCGAAATATAACTTGAAATGTACAATTACAGGGATTAAAGAATTTGGGCTTCGAGCCCTGAAAACACAATTCTTGAGCAACTAGTTCAACTTTACGATATACCAATTTCAACAAAGGGGCAGAAGGCCCCAATCAAACCCTGGAGCCCTTGCTCCAAATTACACAGCAAAGCCTCCTCAAGGCATACAACTCTCAGTTTTAGAAAAGAGCCAATCGCTCTTAAAGTTAAGCCTCTCCCAGGCCACACCAAACTCAACTTTCAAGTTGTCCTCAAAGGACATATACACAGGGGTAAAATACCCAACCTACTGAGGTCTATTAGGTGAGAAAAGATTAATACATGACCTCTAAAATACAACTTGAGAGGAGGCGAACTTGCACTCCTAATACACTTTGCTTAAGACCTACTTGGCACTAGGCCGTTACTACAAGGGCTAATCCCATACTACGGAGGTGACTTAATGGCAATTTACATTACATTACGGGAGAATTGGTTGAGAAAAATAAGTTCACCTCAAGACGATGTGAGTGGGAACTCGAGAGGGTTAGCACTCTCTATCCCATAATGTAGCTTTACAAGAGAATAGAAGAAAAGAGTAGTTACATTTTAGGAAAAGGTTACATGATGGAAAACGCTTCGAACCCGCCGCGAGAGTTAAACTGCCGACCTAGCAAGAAAAGAAGATATTAATAGGCCATTACCTGGTAGTAGAACGCTGCCGAGGAAAGAGGCGCTTCCCGCCTCCTGCTATGTACTTAATACACAGAAAGATGGAACAGAAGTGGCCCGGAGACCCTAAAATCAGCAGTTTAAATACTCTCGCAGAGAATTCTAGGCGTTAGGGGAAAGAAAACACCCTCCCACAAAGATTTTATTGGGTAGGACCCCGCAACAGATACAAGTTGGGGGAAGATACCCCTGATTGGCCAGAAATTCATTGAAGAAATTCGTGATTGGATACATTCAAAGCAAGGGGAAGAAAGGGGTAAATATTGCCAACTTAAACAATGATAGAAATAAATTTAACAAAGAACAAACTCCTGAAATTAAATTTTCTCCAACAAAATAGTTCTTTGACTCTGCACTAGGTTGCACTATTGTTGATCTTCAGTAGTGTCCTCTAGAAGAGAAAGTTCACACTTCTTAATACAAGCAAAACAAAAGTACATCGAAAATGACACAGTTCACAAACTCAAAATTTTCCAGGTAGTGACATCTTCTGAGAAATTTGAAAATTAAGACCGTAGATAAAGTTCAGATTTCCTCCAGAAGAGGAGTATTAACTGGCGCAACTTTTAAATAAACGGTGTGGAGGTGTACCGCCCGGTACAATTATTATTATTATTATTATTATTATTATTATTATTATTATTAGGTCATTAAAAGCTGAAATACGTGGAAGAAAATAGTAAAATATGTGTGGTTTAAGAGGAAACAAGATGAAATGTATGTCACGTGAGTTAGCATCGGTCGCAATAGTTACCTACAGATTACTATGCGTAAAACGAGAACCAGGTCAAGCTCGTGGGGATGAGTCAGCTGTAATCTCGTATTGTGTATAAACATCAAACATACACATAAACAAATATAAGAAACATAAACAAGGTTACACGTTAGAGACATGTAGCTATTAACCTGAAAGCCAGGCCGACGGTCACTTTCATGAGTACAGATGAGTTATCAAATATACACAATTCACAGATGTCGAACATATCTAAGAAGATTCCGCCACAACTATATTACATTTTACTATGATGGTGCTAATAACAAATCGCAGCAGCTATTGGCTTTACGTCGCACCTACACAGATAGGCCTTATGGCGACGATGGGACTGGAACGGGCTAGGACAGGGAAGGAAGCGGCCGTGGCCTTAATTAAGGTACAGCACCAGCATTTGCCTGATGTGAGAATGGGAAACCACGGAAAACCATCTTCTGGGCTGCCGAGAGTGGGGTTCGAACCCATTATCTCCCGAATAATGGATACTGGCCACACTGAAATGAAATGTCGTATGGCTTTTAGTGCCGGGAGTGTCCGAGGACAAGTTCGGCTCGCCAGATGCAGGTCTTTTGATTTGACTCCTGTAGGCGACCTGCACGTCTTGATGAGGATGAAATGATGATGAAGATGGCACATACACCCAGTTCCCGTGCCAGCAAATTTAACCAATTAAGGTTAAATATCCGACCCTCCCGGGAATCGAACACGGTCCCCCTGTGACCAAAGGCCAGCACGCTAACTATTTAGCCATGGAGCCGGACTTAAGCGACTGCAGGTATCGAGCTCGGTAAATCGCAGCAGATTACGCTACTGCGTGTTGAGATGATGTCGGTAGAATACAGTATACCTGTTAAGACATAAGGCTGCAGTAGAAGAAGAGGAAGAAGAAGGTAACGAGAGCCACATAGTCAAGCAGCACACAGCTGAACAACGTGCACATTAGTGACACAGACATAAGAGTGGCGTGGTCGCGGGAACTACAGTCGCATTCGTAACACTCTGTTGTAGAAAAATAATGAACTAACATACAGTACGGGCTCCGTAATTCCAGGTGGACAGTAACAAGACTACCTCGAATAGAAAAGTACGGATTTACGAACGTACACGAAAACGCCTGTGAACAACATAATGTACCTATGTTAAACATTACAGTACAACAGTTTAGAAAACAAAAACATACAAATTGCATTAAAAGAAATGTTAAACTTTCTTTTGTAAATTAACAAAACACTCTAGGCAATCTTCTTAAGTTAAATGTTAACTTATAGTTCCTATTTCAGTAATGATGAATATAAAACGATTTTATTGAATATTTATACGTGACGACGACGACGATGATGATGATGATGATGATTGCTGTCTTAATGTCATCGGCCCTTAAAAACGCAAAGTGTCCTCTGTTTTAACTCGTAGGGAATAAGAAACAAAATATAAATTGCTGGAAGCCTTTCCCGATAGATTCATGAAGGGCGACCCGTGTTCTGTTCTGCCACACGATACACTAGAAGCATATAATGGTATTCGTGGTATTCATACACTGGCATTATTCAAATACTACTACTGATGCTACTACTACTACTACTACTACTACTACTACTACTACTACGAAGTAACTCGCGTACAAGTACGGACGATAATTCGCATCTCTGACAGCTGTTATTCAGGTCAAGGTCAGACAGACCGGTTTCATGTAGGGGTGGGGACAAGCCACATCCCCCTCGCTAGGAACAACAGACAACGGGCATGTGACAGGTCTAGTGCTTTTGTCGAACTGCTTACGTGGAATATTCTCCCACAGTGCGATTTCAATATCTTGGTCTTTTGGGAGTCCAACTCGCCGTATGCAGAAACAACCCGTGTTGACGTGTACGTAAATGAAGTTTATTACGTCAACGAAAGAATGCATGGGATAGAATTTCAAAGTGAGTAGTATCGGAATTGAAATGTCAAAACACATCGAACGTTTTACTTCATACCAGTAAGGGACATGTTATAAAATAAATTAATTAAACGTACCTTCCTTTCGTGCTTCCAACCGAAGAGAACATGTTTAAATGTAAATGAGAACCTTCTAGCTTACTGCTGATTTTGCAGTGCCTATTCAACGTATCAAAATAAACGTTGCCAGGCTGAGTGGCTCAGACTGTTCAAGCACTAGTTTCATGAACTTAGGTGGCTCGATCCTGGCTCAGTCCGCTGGTATTTGAAGGTGCTCAAATACGACCGCTTCTGATTGGTAGATTTACGGGCACGTTAAAGAATACCTGTGGGCAAAATTCCGACACCGCGCGTCTCCATTGGCACGTGAAGATTTATTATTATTATTATTATTATTATTATTATTATTATTATTATTATTATTATTATTATTATTGGGCGAGTTGGCCGTGCGATTAGCTTGCATCCGTCGAAAAGCCACTAACAATATTATTATAAAAACTGTGTTAGTCTATTATTACTGACTATTATGAAAATAAAAGTTAATCGCCCCACTCAAACTTCGTAGCTCGTAATCTGTCAGAAAACACTAAGGAAAATAGTGAACTTTTAACAGGTCCGAATTATTATTAATATTATAATTGCAGACATGTCTCCGAAATGACCGAAGCATGTACTTACAAATTGTTTTACGTCGCACCGACACAAATAGGTCTTACGGCGACGATGGGAGAGAAAAGGGATACAAGTGGGAAGGAAGCGTTCGAAGTCTAATAAAGGTACAGTTCCAGCATTTCCCTGATGTGAAAATGGGAAACTACGGAAAACCATCTTCCCGGCTACCGACAGTGGAGTTCGAACCCACTATCACCAGAATACAAGCTCACAGCTGCGCGCCCCTAACCGCACGATCAACTTACTCTAAGCTCCAATGCCGGTCTGCGTAGCTCGGACGATAGAGCGCTGATCTTCTGATCCCACCTTGGCAGGTTCGATGGCGGCTCAGTTCGGTGGTATTTGAAGGTGCTGAAATACGCCAGTCTCGTGTCTGTGGATTTACTTGCGTTTAAAAAAGTACTGCTTTACAAAATTCTGGCACTTCAACGTCTTCGAAAACCGTGAAAATTAGTTAGTGGAACGTAAAAGTAGTAGTAGTAGTAGTAGTAACATTATTATTACGGACGTTTTAATTAAACGGGTCCGTTACATTACCTATCGGCACTTACTGTCCAGTAATTAGCCTTCTGTCCACCTCTATGGTATAGTGGTTAGTGTGATTAGCTGCCAACCCCCGGAGGCCCGTTTTCTATTCCCAGCTCCGCCACGAAATTTGAAAAGTGGTACTAGGGCTGGAACGGGGTCCACTAAGCCTCGGGAGGTCAAATGGGTAGAGGTGGTTCGATTCCCACCTCAGCCATCCTGAAAGTGGTTTCCCGTAGTTTCGCACTTCTCCAGGCAAATGCCTGGATGGTACCTAACTTAAGGCCACGGCCGCTTCCTTCCCTTTTCCTTGTCTATCCCTTCCAATCTCCCCATTCCCCCGCAAGGCCTACACAAAACCCCTGTTCAGCATAGAAGGTGAGGCCGCCTGGGCGAGGTACTAGTCATTCTCCACCGTTGTATCCCACGACCCAATGTCTCACGCTCCAGGACACTGCCCTTCAGGCGGTAGAGGTGGGATCCCTCGCTGAGTCCGAGGGAAAACCAACCCTGGAAGGTAAACAGATTAGGAAAGAGAAGAATAAGCCTTCTATTAGAAATGCCCGGCGGCAATTCCACAGTAGACCGAGCTCGATAGCTGCAGTCGATTAACTGCGGCCAGTATCCAGTATTCGGGAGATAGCAGGTTCGAACCCCACTGTCGGCGGCGCTGAAGATGATTTTCCGTGGTTTCCCATTTTCACACCAGGCAAATGCTTGGGCTGTACCTTAATTAAGGCCACGGCCGCTTCCTTCCCACTCCTAGCCCTTTCCTGTCCCATCGTCGCATAAGACCTATTTGTGTCGGTGCGACGTAAAGCATCTAGCAAAAGAAATCCACAGTAGCTATTTTTCCTTCGAGCAATGTTCACGCATGGTTGCAACTACGGTTTTTGAAATCTGTCTCATTAATAACAATATGACTGAATACTTACAGCCTTTTCTTTCAGTGTCCACCGTCCTTTCATTGACCTGAAAAGTTTATGAATAAGCATAGACAACTCGCATTGTCTATTGTCAGAAATTCATCGTAGACTGTCGCAATAACAGCACAGAAATGTTGCGCTCATTTTTCATTTACTTATTAACTATTTCCTTTCATTTTGTCAGCTTGGATAACTGAGTAATGCCATTGACATCTTATAAATCACACACAACTACACAATACTTTATTCGCACGTATGTGCTGGTGCGTATCTTCGAGGTCACTGTAAGAATCCTGTGTACATTTCACACAGAGTACCCTAGACCGGTTTTCGAGTACAGCAAGTGGCCTGGCACGTGATTCATGCTCTCCTATTGCCAAGCCTTTAGGGGAAGTGCACAACAACATGTGTTGGCCTGCGATAAGAAACAGGTTCAACAAGCCCTAGACTCTGCTACTGTACTTCCACTACGCGTGGACAGAATGACGTAACCGGCATATCCTGCTACGGCCGTTCAAAACACATTAGGTCCTGAAATATTTGGCTCAGTTATGGGCAAACTAATAGGACAAGATAAAAAGTACATAGCATATATTGTGAGATGTCTTTTTCTTTGCCGACTAGCTTAATATCTGCACGTATACACCTAACACCCTGTATATATATCTGACACCAACACACAAAATACTTTGTACACCTCAATTCCAAGTTCTATTAACATGTCTGATGGATACTTTGTCCGACTCGATGGTTGAACTGTCAGCGTACTGGCCTTCGGTTCAGAGGGTCCCGGGTTCCATTCCCGGCCGGGTCGGGGATTATAACGTTAATTGGTTAATTCCAATGGCACGGGGGCTGGTGTAGGTGTTGCCTTCATCATCATTTCACCCTCATCACGACGCGCAGGTCACCTACGGGAGTCAAATAGAAAGACCTGCACCTGGCGAGCCGAAGCACTAAAAGCCATACGACATTTCACTTCATTTCATGGATACTTTAAGCCCCCTCGATTTAGGAAATTCAGATATCTTACTTCTGGAGACAGTTCATAAATAAGATCTGAATCTGTCAGAAGATAAGATTTACATAAATCACACTGCTGTTTGATACTCATATTTTTTTCTATTTGCTTTTCGTCGCACCGACACAGATAGGTCTTACGGTGAGGATGCGACAGGAAAGGTCTAGGAATGGGAAGGAAGCGGCCATGGCCTTAATTAAGGTAGAGCCCCAGCATTTTCCTGGCGTGAAAATGGGAAACCACGGAAAACCATCTTCAGGGCTGCCGACAGTGGGGTTCGAACCCATTGTCTGCCGAATACTGGATACTGGCCGCAGTTAAGCGAATGCAGCTTTCGAGCTCGGTGATACTCATAAATAAGACTTGCATTTTCAAATACACCAAATTCAGATAAGCCGTTGGTCTGATTACATAAAAATATAGGGCCTACCTAATGTTACCCATGTTTATGACATAATAAAAAAAATTAACTCACCATCTGGACGGGACATTCTTATTTCTCTCAGGATGTGTTTTCACACAACTGTGTTGTGATTAAGTATTAAATTCTCCCTGGGAATAGCCTTCTTCCATAACATAACTCGTTCTTCATCAGAAGGAAACACTAATACCGGAGTATACTCTCCTTGTTTATAATTAGCTTTGCAGCCAGGCACACAGCAACTCTTAGGCATGGTGATTTCCCTCACTGATCATCTTAATTCAAGTATATACAATTCGTGGTTAATAATAAAACACAGAATGCACTAACTCAATTAATTTTACACTATAAATATAACTTTACACAAATAAACTACGAAATTAAAACACTGAAGAACGATCTTCTTAACCTATAGCTTCACATAAATACACGCTCACACTAAGTTTTCTTCACTAATTAACGACTTTCCACTTAATAATGCAGTCGATGACGACTCATTCTCACATATATCTGAGTGAACACGTGGCCATCGTTAAAAATTTCAATAAAACTGCGAAAATCTATGTTTAACTCTACTAACTCAAGTGCTAACTTCCCCCCTAACGATCAGCTGATTGCTTTCCCGTGCTCGTTACAGTACGGCCTGGACATCACGAAGGCAGTGGCTGTGCCCACGTTTGCGACACACAGAGCGCTGCTGCGGTGCGTTAATGCAACTAACCTTTTGATCCACCTACGTATTATTATTATTATTATTATTATTATTATTATTATTATTATTATTATTATTATTATTATTATTATTATTATACTTTCGTTTCCACCTTCTATGGACTACGCTTCACAACCTTTGCAATATTTTTAGACTTCTCAGCCTTCACTCTCTGCCAGTGCATTTTACTCCTTTCTCCTATTTCCTTCTTCTGTATAGAATCTTCATTTTCTTACTAGTGTTTTCCCAGTCTCCAGTGCCTAAATCTATTACCGTCTACAACGAATTATACTACAGAGACTTTCGGATGACCTACCATATTTGAAGAAGGTAGAAACCGGTTCCGCCATGTTTTCTGGGGGGCAGGGGGAGGCAGAAAAATAATAAGGTGGCGGGGCAACGTAATGTGTGGATAGCCCTTTATGTCGCTTCCTTTTTTAAATGTTGAGGAAATGATAAAGATGTGGGTACCACATTACTGAAAGCCTCCGAGCACAGAACGCTACTTTTGTTTGGATACCAATCCTTCATATTAACTACCCACGTTTTTGTTAATTCCTTATCACGTAAAGCAAGCCTGGAAACTTGTTTACAGTGAGTTGTGGTTAGGACATGGGTACACGCTGCATTAATTTACATAGTTACTGTTTTAAATACTGTAGATATAGAATAGAAGTTAATTCTTTTCGGAATAAGGAACAAATATTCACCTAATAAATATATATGTCTTCTTTATTTCGTCTATTTGTGCAATTAATTGCAGAACACAACTTAGGCATCTTTCTTTTTTGACAACTAACACCTGGCGAGTGCCACCAGGAAGCATGGTGGTCGCGTTGCAGCTTTCTTCAGCTAAATACATTTTCGTATGGCTCTTTCTAGCCGGGTGCAGCCCTTGTACGGTAGACCCTCCGATGAGGGTGGACGGCATCTGCCATGTGTAGGTAACTGCGTGTTATTGTGGTGGAGGATAGTGTCATGTGTGGTGTGTGAGTTGCAGGGATGTTGGGGACAGCACAAACATCCAGCCCTCGGGCCATTGGAATTAACCAATGAAGGTTAAAATCCCCGACCCGGTCGGGAATCGAACCCGAGACCCTCTGAATCGAAGGCCAGTACGCTGACCGTTCAGCCAACGAGTCTAACTTTCTTCAGCTACGAGCGCTGTATGAGTTCGTCCAGCCAGTCTGTGTAATATAGTGGAATATAGGTCGTTGATCGTCTATTATTACATCTTCCGGAACCGCCAACTTAGTCAAGTCCAACATCACTTCTCAAAATTATTTCAGCCCTGTCTTAAACTTCGTGATCAATTCAAAGATTCTTTTCATCCGTCTGTTATTGGACATTCTGAACAAGTGTCCATAGAACTGTAGCCTTCTCTTCCTCGTCGACTAAATCACTCCTGTTCTTTGATACAATTAATTCTTTGTTAGATTTCAGTCTCCTCTCTCCATTGTTTATATTTGGACCGAGAACTTTTTCTGAACATTTCTCTCCCTCTCTATCGGATGTCTTCAAGCCCATCTTTCCCAATCATTCCCAATGATGCACTACAATCTAGGCTATAAATAATTTTATTCACGCTGAGTGAAACGGTAGTTTAGGGGTAGGCCTAAATGTTATTCTCCAATATATATGTTATTAATGGTTCTATCGATAAATACTACATAACTGAAGATTTCCGATTATTTATGTCTTATACAGTTTTACCATACCGGCTATGATAAGAGAGATATTCGTAAATTTGAATTTTTGTTGCTAAGTCTATATCAACGCCGAACCACGAGGAAAATGGGTTAAGAGAATATAATGAAAATCGGTCTCTAAAGTCTGCAAATAAAGTGCTATAGTCTACGTTATAAATACTTTTTATTCCCTTAGATGAAATGGTGGTTTAGGGGGAAGTGCCTACAATTTCATTTTAAAATATCTATGTTATTGCTCGTATCGAAAAGTATTACATCTTCTTCTTAATCTGCTTACCACCGGGCGAGTTGGCCGTGCGTGTAGAGGCGCGCGGCTGTGAGCTTGCATCCGGGAGATCGTGGGTTCGAGCCCCACTGTCGGCAGCCCTGAAGATGGTTTTCCGTGGTTTCCCATTTTCACACCAGGCAAATGCTGGGGCTGTACCTTAATTAAGGCCACGGCCGCTTCCTTCCAACTCCTAGGCCTTTCCCATCCCATCGTCGCCATAAGACCTATCTGTGTCGGTGCGACGTAAAGCAAATAGCAAAAAAAAAAAAAATCTGCTTACCCTCCAGGGTCGGCTTTTCCCTCGGACTCAGCGAGGGATCCTACCTCTACCGCCTCAAGGGCAGTGTCCTGGAGTTTCAGACTTTGGGTCGGGGGATACAACTGGGGAAAATGACCAGTACCTCGCCCAGGCGGCCTCACCTGCTAGGCTGAACAGGGGCCTTGTGGAGGGATGGGAAGATTGGATGGGACAGGCAAGGAAGAGGGAAGGAAGCGGCCGTGGCCTTAAGTTAGGTACCATCCCGGCATTTGCCTGAAGGAGAAGTGGGAAACCTCGGAAAACCACTTCGAGGATGGCTGAGGTGGGAATCGAACCCACCTCTACTCACTTGACCTCCCGAGGCTGAGTGGACCCCGTTCCAGTCCTTGTACCACTTTTCAGATTTCGTGGCAGAGCCGGGAATCGAACCCGGACCTCCGGGGGTGGCAGCTAATCACGCTAACCACTACACCACAGAGGCGGACGAAAAGTATTACATACCGTTACAAAAGTTATAGAGATTACAAGTTCCAGTCATTTATGCCTTGTACAGTTTAACCGTACCGACATTGATAATACACTTTTGTTTTTAGGTCCATATCAGTCCGGCCCCGCGGTGTAGAGGGCAACGCGTCTGTTCGTCACCCGGTGGCTCCGGGTTCGATTCTCGGGTGGGTCAGGGTTTTTAAATTTTAATGATTAATATCCCTGAACTGGGGACTGAGTGTTTGTGACGTCCTTAAACTTCCTTTCCTCACACACAACATTCCACGCTTCCACCATTCCAATTACACGGAGGTTCATAAAATATGGTGCCAGTAGGGGCAAAAGATCCACATGGTTCGACGCCCCGAACAAATAGGATTTTTAAATAATAGGTCCATATCAACGACAAGCATTGTTAACATGGAAATATTTTTTTTATCGTGTTATTAATAATTATTGGGGGTGGTTTTTGTCAAGTTTGCCTTAAGGTGTAAAACTGCTTGGTCATCGGTGCATATTGACCAGGAGAAATGTGAGAATTATTATAAAAAATTATAAAGGAACGATCGCTTGAAGAACAATACAAGAGGTAGTCATGAAAGAAGGAAGGACTATCTTTATGTTCTAATATCCCAGAGTTGGAAGGATGCTAAATGCGAATGCCTACAATATCGAAAGCTCATCAAAATGATCAATAATAGGATTAAATTGACCATTGTTGTGATGTGATTTGTCTTCTCTGCTGTCACTCTTCTCGGATAGATGAATTGCTGTTGCGTCCCGAGTAACACACAATGCCTGAATATTGGTGGTAAGTAGCTGGGGAATTAGACAAATTTGCAAATGCTCTGATTGTCCCGTCAACGACGGGTACTGCAACTTGTATGTAGTAAAGGAATATATTTTCTTAATGCAAAATGCATTTTCCCACGAGGTCATTGACCTCTGGGAAGGTCCTTGACCCCATGACGTCACGACCACAAGATGATGGGTCCTGACATCACTTTTGACCAATGCTCGTGTTTGGCGCGGGATTTGAATAAGTGGGCGAGGCTAACCTCACAGCTGTCATCTTGACAGGTTCTATCCTCTCCCCACATACTGTACAGTGCAAAAAAATACATGAGTTAAATACTTCTTCTTTCAGACATTATATAATTATTTCTAGATTAACATAATCTAAAAAATGAATTCTATATTTTTGTAAATGTACTTGCAGAATTTTGAACAAAATTTTTTCCCGCCTAGAATGAATTCAGCGAAACCGCATTGCACGTCCTGGAGAAAGAAATTGAAATTAGTATACATGAAATCATATTTTAAACACACCCGGGTGACTGGAGTGGGACATTGATGATGATGATGATAATGATGATGTTGATGATGAAATCACATCTGGCTTAACCACACTAGAGTTACAGAAATTGGAATTCGGAGTTGGTTTTGCCGTATATCACAATAGTCATTCCCAGGTTCTTAGGCGTAAAGGATCGTCGGTTTTCAGACAGCATGCTGTGAAACATCGAGAAAATTCCCTCCACGTTCAACGGATTCTAAGGGTTCATACTTTTTTGTTTTGTTTTGGCTATTGGCTTTACGTCGCACCGACACAGATAGGTCTTATGGCGACGATGGTACAGGAAAGGGCTAGGACTGGGAAGGAAGCGGCCGTGGCCTTAATTAAGGTACAGCCCCAGCATTTGCCTGGTGTGAAAATGGGAAACCACGGAAAACCATCTTCAGGGCTGCCGACAATGGGGTTCGAACCGGTTCATACTTGAAGCAAGTGAGATCTTCCTCTTCAAAACACTCACATCAAAATTTTCTCCTTTCAATATTTCACTTATCTTATACGTAATTTGATACACCTGGTAAAAGCGTGCTCAGTTGTCCCGGAAGGACGTGGGTTCGAATCCCATTCGGGAAGTCGTAAAATTTATGAAACGAGATTTCAACTTCCGGAGCTGCACGTGGCCCTGAGGTTCACTCAGCCTACACCAAAAATGAGTACCAGGTTAATTCCTGGGGGCAAAGGCGGCCTGGCGTAGAGCTAACCACGCTACCCCACCAGGTGCCGATGTTACGAATAGTGGAAGCCTTTACCTTCCACCCCTCCAAGGGTCGTCATGGCCTGTGCGGAGACGACTGTGCTTTGCCTCTTGCTTTATTTTTGCAATATTTTGATTTTTGCATTTCATTTTATTTCATTTCCTCTCTTTTCAGATATGGTTGAAATATATGTATTTACTAGAGAAAAGATGTTTAAGAGGTGATGGATGAACCAATGATTCGAACTGAGAATGGGCAGTAAAAATGTAGTCGAAAAGAGGTGAATTTGCAACAACAACAAAAAGTTCGCTAAACCCTAAAAAGAGGCTAAAAGAGGACCAATAAGCAAAGCAACGCAATAAAGGACAAATGAATCCAACCATTTTCTGGCCTAAAATGACCCAGAATGAACATTATATTATGTTGTACCTGGTTGTCTTCGGACACTCGAGAGGAAAACGATTTTTCCTCAACTTCCGAGTCACCGAGCTCGATAGCTGCAGTCGCTTAAGTGCGGCCAGTATCCAGTATTCGGGAGATAGTAGGTTCGAACCCCACTGTCGGCAGCCCTGAAAATGGTTTTCCGTGGTTTCCCATTTTCACACCAGGTAAATGCTGGGGCTGTACCTTAATTAAGGCCACGGCCGCTTCCTTCCCACTCCTAGCTCTTTCCTGTCCCATCGTCGCCATAAGGCCTATCTGTGTCGGTGAGACGTAAAACAACTAACAAAAAAAACTTCCGAGTCCGAATTATTATCATATATATATTTATCGATACGGCCACCTGTGGGCCAGGTTTACACAATCTGCCTTCTATCACGCAGACTGATACCCTTCTCTCTACGCTCTCGTCAAAGATTCTTGAGTCTTTGACTTCTTCTTGCTCGTTCTTCCACCGAGATGTTCCGTGGCTTCGCATGTTGCTCTTCAGACGCATCTCTCATTCCAGCAACCTTCTTCCTAAATGATGTCCTTTCTTTTATATCCTCCTCCTATTTCTGCCAAGTCATTGTGCACCTGTGTAAGCCATCCCGGTAGTTTTTCCACTTTTCCTGCAGAAGATTGCCTTTGCTGGCGAGATGTAGTGTTTACAGTGCACTATGTCTTCTGGTATGGGCTATATCAAATTTGTTACTTTCATTGACTTGTCTCAGTCTCATCCTTGGCTTTGACAATATGAAAGTGACTGAGGTATGAGTGATGCTAGTAATACCATTCCTTATGCAGCCGGTCCCTGTTATGAATGGTGTGAAAATATCGCTCATAGGGTCGGTTGGTGCATACATTTCAGTGGGCTTGGCAGGCTGATATGTAAGAGCAACGGCTGGCTCGGTGAGGAAAGCTACGGGAAACTACCTCACTCCTCATTTCCCTAGTACGGCTCTTCAGTGACGCCTAGGCTATTTATGACAGCTGTTGGCGGAGCTCCAGAGGATCAAACCAGCCATCGGGCTGATGACTAAACATAGGCCTACATACCTGCAGAAGAAGTATCCTGTTGGCCAATCTCTCAGGGCTCATTCTCATTTGCCTCATCACAGTCGTGATTCTTTCTACGGTCTTGTAGAGCTCCAAATTCGATCTTAACCGAAATATGTTTGGGTCACTCGTCGACATTCTTGGGCCTAAGGTTTATTATTATTATTATTATTATTATTATTATTATTATTATTATTATTATTATTATTATTATTATTATTTAATTACTTATTTATTTATTTATTTATTTATTTATTTATTTATTTATTTATTTATTTATTTATATATTTCATGCCTTCATTTGTTAAGGCTTACGGCCCTCTATTACACTTAACCACATATTATCTCTAATAAACTTCATAAAACAGAGTAATGAAATAATATAACAAAATATAAATCCTAACCTCATTCATTCTTCCATTCATACCGCCATTCATACAAGCTGGTTATACATTTAATAGGTAATCTCAGCAAGACTGCTTGAAAGAAGCTAAAGAAGTGCAATTTCTAACACTGACTGGAAGGGAATTCCATAGCCTTGCACCAGACACTTGAAAGGAGCGGTTAAATGAAGATGAGCGATGCACAGGAATTGAGAGTGTAGTAATCGATCGTATGTTATGTTCATGAGAGGAGGAGAGTAAATTAAACTTTGAGGATAAATACTGGGGTTTAGATTCATTCAACAGACGAAATACGAGAGTTGCAATGTGAAGATGTCGTAGTTCATCGATTTTTAACCTGGAGATAATTTCATAATAGGGGGAGATATGAGTTGAAAATTTAATTGCAAATATAAACCTAATGCATGAGTTCATTGCCCTCTGTAATTTTAATGTTTGTTCCATGGTGGCATCTATTATTACAATATCACAATAATTAAGTATGGGAAATATGAGGGTCTGGATAAGTTTAATTTTCGTAATTAGTGGAAGAAGTGATTGGCGAGTTTTGAGAGGGTGAAGTGACGAGTGAATTTTCCTACAGATGCTTGTTATGTGCTCACTCCAATCTAGTGTGTCACTTATGATAATCGCAAGATTTTTTACCGACTTCTGAAATGGTATAGCTACACCACAAAGCAAAAGTGAAGGCAATAACTTCTTATTAATGATATTTAACTGCCTCTGTTGCCCTATTAAAATAGCTTGTGTCTTTTTAGGATTAACTAATAAACAATTCTTATCAGAATAGGAGCTAATCAGATTTAAAATAGAATTCATCTGATGAATTCCAAACTCAATATCAACAGCTTTACAGTGATAACATATTTGTAGGTCATCTGCATATAAATGATACTTACAGCTACTGAACTGAGAAGATATATCATTGATATATAGAGTAAACAGTAGAGGTCCACGCACAGATCCCTGTGGGACACCTGTTTGCTTCGTGTTTCAGTCCGTGGTCATGCCGTTTATGACAGACAACACGTTGTCGCCGATTGGTGAGGTATGAAGCAAAGAGCTGAATAGCAGAGGGAGTCAGATTAAATCTTTGTAGTTTCGCTAATAGTCAATATTTACTGTGTCAAACTCACTACTGAAGTCAAGTAAAATAAGTATAGTCACTTTCCGCTCATCTATAGCTCGTCTAATGTCGTCTGTAATTCTTAGTAGTGCCGTCCCTGTGCTATGTCCTTTCTTGAAACCAGATTGGAAGGGGTCACGCAGAGAATATTTTTCCAGGTGTTGTTCAAGTTGGCTATATATTAATTTTTTCTAGAGCTTTTGACAGTGCTGAAAGAATGCATACAGGACGAAAGTCAGATGCTAGATTAGCTGGCGACCTTTTTGGAACTGGGACAACTTGTGCATCTTTCCACTTTGTTGGAAAATAACCACGGGATAGGCATGCATTAAATAAGTCAGTAATAACCGGCAATATTATATCCATAATGTTAGTAATAAAGAAAATAGGGATTTCATCAGCCCCCGTTGCATGTGATTTAATTGAAATCAGTTCTCGTCTCACTTCAGACTCTGAAACAGTTCGAAATTCGAAACATGGGCGATCTGATGATTGTTGTCGTATTATAGACTTGATGGTGGCCTGCACTATATCATGTTCAGGAGTAAAAGAATCTATTGAAAAGTGTCTATTTCTCTCTTCAAGGGGTATTTCTTGTTTAGCATTGTTCACAGGAGGCCTTCCAATACCTAATGAACGAAGTTGTCGCCAAGTACTACCAGCGTTTATATTATTGGACAGACGCCGGAAGTAATCGAATTTCTTATTGCGGATAATTTGTTTAATTCGATTTCGCAGTACACGGTATTGTTCAAATGTGTCAGCTGATAAATTTAGTTTGTAACGTCTATATAACGAATCACGCTGAGACATCAGAGATTTGATTTCAGTTGTCAGCCACGGACAGGGCGGGCGTGTTACTTTCACACAGCGCTTAGGAGCATGCTTATTGTAAAGTCCATGAATATCAGAATTAATATTTTCCAGTTTTTCATCTATATCGTTCATTAGTATTATGTCACCCCAAGGACATTTACATGCATCTTCTTTTAGGAGATGAAAATGTTGTTGTTGTTGTTATAAATAAGAGGCTGGTAATCATGTACTTCGCTTCTCACATCAACATTCACTATCGATCATATTGTATTTCATTGATGACTTGGAGAACTCATTATTCGCGTTCTCGAGAAGAGGGACGCTGTGCGTGCTGTTCTCAGTGTTGCATGACTGTGTACATGCAAATAAGCTCTTACGATGTTCTCGACTGAACTATGGCAATTACCTTAGTGAGACTTGCTCTTTTAAATAATGACCCACACCTGTGCAGAGACTGACGCCGGAAGAAGAAAAACAAGGCCAACAATAATGGGCAGGTTGGAAAATAGTTGCTCTCTAAATGTACCGATCCAAATAATGTGTAGTATTTCAAGTGGAAAAAAGCCACTTGATTGACGCACATCACCACATACTGACACCTACCAGCGAATACACCTAGCTTAATAGTAGAACATAAGTAGAAGCATGAAATTTTAATATTAATTTATGTACAATTTTTGGCGTTATTTCGCGAAATAGCTCTTCACCCATCTTTCGAATTTCGCTGTAACGATTTTCTACAATTGTTCACATAAAGTCCCATTCTTGTGATTTGTGAATCATTTATTTGAAATACGATATTGATAATCGTCCATTATTCCTTATGTATGTCTTTTGGTATGAGCTACAACAAATTTGTTACTTTCATTGACCTGTCCCAGTAATGCTAGTAATACATACATACATACATACATACATATCTTTATTGCCCACCCTAGTGTACACCATCGGCTTACAGGCAATAAAGACAGACAGAGCGAAACAAAGGAAAATAAGCAATAATAGCAACTACATCTCTCTTAAAACTACTTAACTACATTTACTACTTTTACATCTACTCAGTATCATCCCACACGTACGCGGATAGCCAGCACACATGCAGGACGATACCGCACTACTAACTACCCAAAGCCCAACCCCTGACTACCACCTAAAAAATAATTAAAAAGAAAATAATTAGACTGGTCGCTGCAACAGCCCTGGCATGGAACACACGCCCACCAACCCGTCTACAGCAGCCACCAGCCTTGCCCCGTGAGAACTGGTATCGTATCTCACCGACCCTCGCTGACAAACACTGTGTTCCTTTCCTTATCATGTGTTACAAGCCACCCTGGCTGAAACCAGACCCAACAGGTGGCCTGCAACACACTTCCGCTATGTACGTCACACATACTCTTGTCCATTGTCAGCACACTACCTTCCCTATCCTTTTCATTTCCGTGCAGACATGCTCAAGTCTAACTTCTTTGGAGTGGGGTCAAGTCCCCCACCCCTCCCTCTTCCCTTGATACGTCACCCTCACCTCTCACGCACTACTCCCGCTATCTACATCTCACCTTATAAAACTTAAGACTTAAACATCAGCTAACAACCATTTAAAATCCCTCATCAACGCACCTAAAACAATTAACACTTTTTTTTTACACAGACAAACTTTTTTCATTCGAAGTCCATTAGTTCACTCAGTCTTCTCCACCTACCGCACCACACTTCATATATCAAACCGACTCACCTTATTAAGCTTCAGACTTAAACATCAACTAACAATCATTTTATATCGCACTTAAAACAATTTGACTTTTTTTTTAACATTTCACTTACACACAAACAAAACAGTTTCCATTCCAAATCCATTAATTCACTCCGACTTCTCAGTCTACAACACCTCAATTACATCAAACTGTTAGATCCCATTTCTTCCGTCCTATTAAACTTAATACATAAACATCAAGAATCCCTCAATTTTACACCCCTCATCAAGGCATCTACACCATTTAAATTTTTTAAATTTTTTTCATATGACCTACTTTCATAATTTCCATACTGCCAACATTTTCTCCTTAACTACATTCCCACTTAATCTATCACAATTCTATCACATATACCTTCTATATACTCCCTCCTCACACAAATACACTTAAACAATCCATTTTTTCACTCCTCATTTACACACAAACAGACAGTACTCCATTCCAAGTCCATTAGTTCACTCAGTCAACTCGCTTTTGTTGTTTTATTTATTTTTTTTTTTTTACTTCCACCTAAGCTTTACACTACCCTCAAACCTACTCAACCTCCCCTTTTCTCAACGCTTACCTAATTTTCTCAGGCTTTCCCTTTGCCCCAGGCGGATCACCTTTCCACAGGGCAAGGTGTTCTCCCCCTTTCCCCTAACACTACAGTCCCCTCTTCTGATATCATGATTACCATGATACCCTTCCCGCATTTGCTCAGGGCGGATATCCATTCCTCTGAGCAGAATGCCTTCCCCCTTTCTCCCTCAGCACGAACCACATTATCTGCACAACCCCTGTTACTCCCTCAATTTCTTTATAAATATAGCTCTGGCCACATTTAAGAATTTCGCTATATTCGTTCCTTTCTCCCACTCTCTACATAACCAAGATGTTATCTTATAGCTTTCCCCTACCATATGCAGCTCCTTCTTACTTAGTAGTTTGATCTTTATCTCCGCCAAAGGTCGGCATTGATTAAAAATATGCAGGTCCTCCCACTTCTCTCCACATAACACACATCTATCCCTATTCTCACTACCTACCCACCCCCTATTCCTCGGAAGACCCAGTATCCACCAATACAAACCTCTCTTATCCCTTCTACCCTCAAACTCCGTTTTCGGGTTTATTACTTCCACCAATTTATTTAATACTGATAAAGAGACTCTCTCTCTACATTCCCCTATTAAGCTCTGTCTTTCAATATCTAGTAGTCTTCCCTTTATCCTTTCCCATACCCATTTATTCCTACCATCCCCCCAGACCTCTCCATATACCCCCAATCCAATTTTTGTAACCATTTTTTGCACTTATTCACCCAGTAACCTTCATTCGTCATACCTTTCTGAAAATTAAACGTTTCTTGTACTAACGCCCCACCCTTCCCTTCCTCCAATCTAATCCAGTACTTGAACACCCTCTTAGCTATTTCAACCTCTATCGATTCTTTACAGACTAATCTGGCCCCGGCATTGGCTGTACAATTCGGTAGGTCCATCATGATCTTGCTAAATTTCGCCACCACCTGGTTTAGTTCACTCCTGTCTTCCTCCATTCCCCATACTTCAACCCCAAATAGCATTTTGCCCATTACCAGTGATTTAAACACCGTTTTCTGAATTTTGTATTTAACGTCTGGAAATTTCTTTTCTAATACTCCTACCACCGCAAGCGCTCCTCTTCCTTTAAGTTTTGCCTTCTTACACTGATTTTTCCAAGAAGCATTCTTACTAATTATTACACCTAGGTACTCAATTTTTCCCCCTGGTTTAATTTCTTCCTGCTCCAGCCTCCAGACTTCCTTATTCTTTTTCCCACCCCTTTTCCTACACACCATTATCTGAGTCTTTCTTACATTTACTCTGAGAGACCATTTCCTAGTATATTCAACTACCTTGTCCAACCCTTTTTGCAACCCATTTGCCGTCAAAGCCAAAATCAATAGGTCATCCGCGAATAGCAACCCCGGAACCTCCATTTTCCCTACCCAAGGGCATTGCCATGCGTCTCCACCATGACCCTCTAAAATATTATTTATAAATAATATAAATAATATCGGGGATAGCTTACATCCCTGTCTCACCCCACTTTTCGATTCAAAACACTTACTCAACCTTCCATCCTGCAATTTAATCATCACAAACACTTCCTCATAAATAGTTTCAATTGCCACCCTCATTTTTTTCGACATTCCAACCTCCCCTAATCTCAAAAATAGCGCCTCCCTACTGACCGTATCAAAGGCTTTTTCTAAGTCAATTGCTGCTATAAATAATTTACGCCCTGCTATCCTCACATACTTTGTAATCAAAGTGTCCAGAATCCAAACATTATCAACTGTATTACATCCTTTCCTAAATCCAGTTTGGAACTCAGATATCCTACCGTACTGTTCCGCCCAATTTGTTATCCTATTCTCCAAAACCCCTGTGTACACCTTTGACAGCGAGTCTAGGAGTGTAATTCCTCTATAGTTGTTTGGATCACTACTAGCTCCTTTATTTTTATAAATAGGGCATAATACCCCCTTCCTCCATTCTCTAGGAAATTTCCCCGTTTACAGCAACCTATTAAAGAATTTCACAATCCCTCTCAACATCGGTTCATTTGCCCCTACCTCTTTCCATACACTATTGGAAATACCATTCACACCTCCTGCAGCCTTGGGTCTAGCATTTTTTAATACTGTAATTACCTCCTGCCTTGTTATCTCCCCATCCAATACTGTAATACCTACTTCCAATTCCCTTCCTATATGTGACTTGTCTATTTCTCTACCCAATTTCCTCTCCCCTTCTAAAAGCCTTTTAAAATGCCTAACCCACTCGTTTTCTCCTATTTTATCCCCCTTCCCCTCCGGTTTCGTTCTTCTACTCTTGTTTATTGACTCCCAAATCCTCTCAAATTTCTTCTACAATAAATATTTATTTTTTCAGCTTCCACCTCCTTCCATCCTCTTTTCTTCTCATCCAATACCTCCTTATATTCCCTTCTCAATTTACAATATTCCTTCCTTTTTTCTTGCACACCCTCCTTCCTAAACTCCGCTAGGGCTCTCATTACAACCTTACGTTTTCTCCTACAGTCTTCATCAAACCATCCATTCATTTTATTCTTTTTTCCCTCTACCCTTCTCCTCACTTTCTTCCTCACCCTCCATACAGGGAGTTCAATTAATTTTAGCACGTTATCCATATCATTCCCTTCTACCGCCCTTTCAATTCCTACCCTTAATATATCTCCCTCCTCTTTCAAATGCCGTCTTAATTTCTCTTTAGTATTATCATCCCATACATACTTCCATCCTCCATTCCTATACCTCTCCTTACTTTCCTCCACCTTTCCCTTCTCATCAGCGACCAACGTTCTCAATTTTATTCTGATAGGCATATGTTCTGTCAACCCATATTCTAACACCTCAAAACTTATTATTCTCCTTAACGCTATCTCTGAGCTTATTCCAATGTCCACCACACTCCCTCCATTTGTTGTAATATACGTCAAATCTCCCACACTATCCCCCTTCATCCACCCATTTAAAATAAATAAATGTTCTAGAGCACATAACTCTAATAACCTTTCTCCATAACTATTTACAACATTATCCTTACTCTTCCTTTGCAGTACCCCGTCTACTTTTACTTCTTTCCCGTATACCGGTACTCTATTGCTCACTCTCGCATTCCAGTCCCCCAATAAAATCATCCCATCTTCTACATACATTCCTTTAATTGTGTTCATTTCTTCAATCAGTTCGTCAAAAAAATGTTTATTTGCATACACTGAATCGCTCGGATGGTTATAAAGCAGTGCCAGACAAATTGCTTCCGCTGCCCCCTTCCCCATTTTTACTCTCAACCACACTACCCCTTCTACCCTAGTCTGTAACGTCTCCACCCATTCAGCTATCTCATTTCTTATTAAAACTACTATGCCCCCTGGGTTTCGGCCCCTCTTCCCTATTTTTTCCTTAACACGTTAACTACTCTATAACCGTCCCATGTAATTTCAACCCCCTTCCCTAACCACGTCTCTACTAGAGCAATAATCTCAAAATCTTTCACTAAATCCACAATTTCCTTATTCCCTAACTTCCCCATCAACCCCTCAATATTCAGCATCCCTATCACCATATCTAGTTATTTATTTCCTCCCCCTCCCTCCCTATACTTCTGCATTTCACCACTTCCCCCCTTACTTCTCGTGATTCTTCCTTTTGGCTCCACCCCATCCCTCTCTTTCTTCTCACCCCCATCCTTCCCCTTTTCCGTGCCAGAGCCTTTTTTCCCACCCCATAGATCTTTTAAACTTAAGGATCTCGCCTTATTTAACGCCTGCTTTCTCTCCAGGTTTATTTCTGCATTATTCCTATTCGGGGAGGTTGAGTCACTACCCTGACTCCTTTCCCTTCCCGTCACCTCTTCACTACCTGTATCCACTTCACTTCGGTCTAGTGTCCTACTTGTTGATTCACTCCTTCCTGGGCTGTTCTGACTCACCAAGGACTCTGCTGTCTTCGCTACCTGCCCGCTGACACCGCAGTCCCCTCTTCTCTCTTCCTTCTCCGTACTGATGTCGCCCTGCTCTCGATTTCTGCAACTCATTTCCTCCTCACATTTTTCCATCATCAGCAGTTCCTCCTGTGTCCACGATCACGACCAATTTCTGCCTGAAGTAACCAGACACCTCCCCACTATCTTGACTCGCAATCCCTGCGCTCTAATGCTAGTAATACCATTCCTTATGCAGCCAGTCCCTGTTATGAACAGTGTGAAAATATCGCACGTAGGGTCAGTTGGTGCATGCATTTCAGTGGTCTTGGCAGACTGATATGTAAAAGCAACTTCTGGCTCAGTGAGGAAAGCAACGGGAAACTACCTCACTCCTCACTTCCCACGTATACCTCTTCAGTGACATCTAGGCTATCTATGAAAGCTGTTGGTGGAGCTGTAGAGGATCAGACCAGCCTTCGGGCTGAATATCCAACATTCCTTATTTATATATATGTGAAATGAAAATCCACAGCCTGTTTCCAGTCATTCGACCGGGTCGGGAATGGAATGAGTGAAGCCGCCTTCTAGAGGCCAGGATAGGAAATGTGCCGGCTGCCGAAGCCTATCGCACTCCTCTGGGACAATGATTAATGAAATGAAATGATATTGGACAGTGTTGCTGGAATGAAAGATGACAGGGAAAACCGGAGTACCCGCAAAAATCCTGTCCTGCCTCCGCTTTGTCCAGCACAAAATCTCACATGGAGTGACCGGGATTTGAACCACGGTATCTAGCGATGAGAGGCTGGCGCGAGCCACGGAGGTGGCCTTTATTTACATACAATGTGTACAACTTTGCTTCCGCCGTTTTGTCCCCAACATTGGAGGCTTTAATGAAACAGATTACTTACACATGTATCATTCAAAGTAGTGTCCATCGCTGGCCACGACTTTCTCCCATCTTTCGGGTAGTGTTCGAAACCCGTGTCGAAAAAATTGTTCATCTTTTGAAGCGATCCACGAATCGAACCAATATGTGACTTCTTCACGAGATCGGAAGTGTCGGTCAGCCAGGCATCCGCCATTGGTCGAAACAGGTGGTAATCAGAGGGAGCAATGTCTGGAGAATCCAGCGGGTAGGATAGGACGTCCCATTTTAACATTCCTAGGTATGTTTTTACCTCTTTTGCAACGTGGGGTCGAGCGTTATCGTGTTGCAAAATCACTTTATCGTGCCTCTCGCTGTATTGCGGCCGTTTGTCTTTCAATGCTCTGCTCAAACTCATTAATTGTGTTCGATAACGAGCACCTGTGATTGTTTCACTGGGTTTTAACACCTTATAGTACACGACGCCGAGCTGGTCCCACCAAATGCAGAGCATGATCTTGGAGTCGTGAATATTCGGTTTTGCGGTCGACGTTGAAGCATGGCCGAGATATCCCCATGATTTTGTGCGTTTAGGGTTATCGTAATGAACCCATTTTTCGTCCCCGTTCAACGTCTCTTGGTTTCAACTCATGCAGGACCCAAGTTCCTTCTTTCTGAATCATGCCCATGGTCTTGAGACGTTTTGAAATGGCTTGCTGTGTCACTCCCACTGATCGTGCCAATTCTTCTTGAGTTTGACCCGAGTCTTCGCTGAGCAATGTCTCCAATTCTGCAACTTCGAAAACTTTCTCTCTTCCACCACTATGCCGGTCTTCGACGTTAAAATCACCGTTCTTGAAGCGTTGAAACCACTCACGACACGTTATTCCACTAATAGCGTCCTCACCATACGTACGTGAGAGCATTCGATGAGACTCAGCCGCTGTTTTCTTCATTTTGAAACAAAATAGTAACACCTCCCGCAAATGCCGAGAATTTGGCTCGTACACTGCCATGCTTAATCGAGAGCAACTTTATGATGCAGACACACATTCGACTAAGTTTGAATGGGGTTATGTTGACCAAGGTCCAAGCTAACTGTCTGACGTCTGCGATCTGTTTCGTTCGACCGCTACGTACCGTTGTCGCCATCCATCGGCAAACGGCGCAAGCAAAGTTGTACACCTTGTATATGTGTAAGAAATTGCACGGAAATAACGTCTAAACCATTAAAGATACCGGTATTCTGTTTTCATATTCGTAAATGATACCCAGGGGCTTGTAAAATAACGTGGTACTTATTCTAATAGGGTAATTAATATCCGAGATATTAATACTAAATCCATACTTTTAAATGGAACATAATGAATACATACGTCTGGCCCAAAAGTTAAACTGCGTACAAGTTAAAATATGTATTTTCGAAATCGGACAGTTACTTTTTGAGATATCAATAAAAACCGCATTCGGGCTTTTGCATGCCGCATCAGACAGCGTGCGGTAGGCCAAGGAATTATTGGCACGCAAGCTGTTTCTTGGCATTGATTCCAGCCACAGAACGGATACCAGGCATGTACTGTAAACTATCGTACACAAAATGTGATGTAACGTAACATACCCTGGGTTTGCAACGTTACTGTATGACTGGCGAACACACAACGGGAAGAAAGATTAAAGTTATTGTTTGGTTTGGTTTGATTCGGTTTTTTTTAGTTACCAAGTCAAAGTAATTATTTTATTCCTTTTAGAAACACTAACCCTCCCTGTCCTGTCATGAGTTCACCTGTCATACACACTTTGCAAACCCGTAACATATTTACGATATGCTTACATTCCTGGTATCCATTCTGTGGCTGCAATCACACCCAGGAAACTACTTGCGTGTCAATATGTCCTTGCCCGACTGCACGCCGTCTAATGCGCAAGTTGTTCTTATTTTTATCTGAGAAAGTAACTGTCCGATTTTGAAAATAATTACATATTTCAAGTTGTACGCAGTTGAACTTTTATGCCAGCTGCATGAATCTGTGTCGTTCCATTTAAAAATATGGAGTTAGTATAAATACCTCACTTATTAATCACCCCATGATAATACGTAGCACATTATTTTACAAACCCCTGGGTATCATTTACGAATATGAAAACAGAATACCGATATCTTATGGTTTAAACGTTATTTCCGTATAACACCTTAGGTGAATAACCCTATGTATACGAAGGGCGTACTATATTGTTTTACACTTTATTTTTGTACGTATGGTTCACATTTCACTTTTGAAGGTGATAACGTGTAACTAATGTCTTGTTCCACCGTTTGGTAGCAGCACACACACAGGGGCCAACGAATGCACCCGTCATAGCCGGAAAGCAGCCGTCAGGGACAACGCTATATGACTTGGTTCGTATGGAAAGAAGGCGTGACCACTGCAGAAATTCATCGGCGCTTGGTGGCAGTCTGTGGAGAACATGCGCCGTCACGGAAAACAGTTTACAACTGGGTGGAAGGTTGGAAAACAGAACGCACATCAGTGGACACGGGAACCAGTTCTGGAAGGAATGTGACAGAGTCAACACAAGCCAACATTGCGCGGGTCGAACAGGCCGTCGAAGGAAACAAATGCATCACATTTACGGGAATGGAGGCAGACACGGGAATTAGCCGAAACGCCCTGCAGCGGATCGTGCACAGCCAATTACAGTTGGGGAAGGTGCCATCCACGTGGGTGCCTAGACTCTTGTATGCAGACGAAAAGCAGAGGCGTGTGAACGTGTGCAGAGAACTTTTGCAACGCCATGAACACGATCCAGCCGACTTCATAGTTAGCCTTGACCCTGACGGTTGCCTTCCATGTCTGCTACTACTCTGACAGTGTTGTTATGAAATGGCTATGGCGACTGCATTCGTTGGCCCCTGTGAGTGTGCTGCTACCGGACGGTGGAACAAGACACTAGTTACACTTCACCTCCTTCAAAAGTGAAATGTGAATTGTGAACCATGCCCAGACGTACACAAAATAAAGTATAAAACAATACAGTATGCCATTCGTATATTCGTACATATATATTGCTCAGAATTTAGAAAGAATGGTATTTTTGTATCGGTCGTCTACGCAGTAACAAGGAAATGCACTTTTTAATTTGCCGTCATGTCTGTCTGTCTGTCTGTCTGTCTGTCTGTCTGTCTGTCTGTCTGTCTGTCTGTCTGTCTGTCTGTCTGTCTGTCTGTCTGTCTGTCTGTCTGGGCATCACGAGAAAATTCCTGAAGAGAATTTAATGAAAATCGGTATGTAAAGTCGAGTAATGATGCACTACAATCTAGGCTATAAATAATTTTATTCACGCTGAGTGAAACGGTAGATTAGGGGTAGGCCTAAATGTTACTCTCCCATATTTATGTTATTAATGGTTCTATCGATAAATACTACATAACTGAAGTTATATAGATTTACATATCCGACCATTTATGTCTTATACATTTTTACCGTGCCGGCTATGATAGCAGAGATATTCAAGTATTTCGATTTTTATTGCTAAGTCCATATTAATGCCAAGCCACGAAAAGATGACCGAACGGAATTCAAATAAAATCGATATTTTTAAGTCCGGGAATAAAGCACTACAGTATAGGCTTAAATAACTTTATTCACTCTGGATGAAATTGTACGTAGGTGGATCAAAAGTTAGTTGCACTAACGCGCCGCAGCAGCGCGCTGTGTCGCAAACGAGGGCACAGCGGAAAAAGGGACAGACACTGCCCACACGTCTGTTAGGCAGGTCGCTGTGGTGTCTCGGCTAGTATTGTGTGAATAGCGGCCAAATGCAATGGGTTACAGCGTCAACTGGACGTTCACTCCAAATGTGAGGTGCGTGCGACAATCCGATTCCTATGGGCCAAAAGGAAGAGTTGCACGGATATTCATCGTGAAATTAGTGCTCTGTATGGGGAGCGGGCCATTTCCAAGCAAGGTATCGTAAAGTGTCGTCAGCAATTCGAAGCCGAACGCACGGATATCACGGACAACCATCGCGAAGGCAGGCCCGCAACGTCCAGGACCCGTGCAAAGGTCAACAGTGTGAATGCGATCATTAGATAGAACCGGCGCATTAAACTGAGAGAAATCGCGACGCAGCTGAACATGTCGTATGGCAGTGTGTTCGCCATTGTTCACGAGGACCTTGGATATCGTAAGCTGTGTCAAAGATGGGTCCCACGTCTTCTCACCGATGAGCACAAGGGACAACGTTTCCAATCCTCCCTGGCATTTTTGCAACGCTATGCCGCAGACGGCAACGGGTTTCTGCGGCGAATCGTCACAGGCGACGAAACGTGGGTCCATCACTTCACCCTCAAAACGAAGAGAACATCAATGGAATGGGTGCACCCCTCATCGCCACAACGGAAGAAAGCCAAGGTTCAACCTTCAGCCGGTAAGGTTATGGCGACAGTGTTCTGTAATATGGAGCATTTGCTGCACGTGGAATTCATGCCGTAAGGAACGACGATCAACGCGGCGTCGTATTGTCAAACGTTGCACCGGTTGCGTAAAGCGATTAAAGAGAAGCGCCGGGGGAAATTGAGCCCCGGTGTGATTTTGTTGCACGATAACGCAACACCTTACAAGGCCCGCCAAATGAGAGAACTGCTGCAGCGTTTCAAGTGGGAGGTCTGGCAACATCCACCCTACAGTCCCGACCTAGCGCCATGTGACTTTCATCTGTTCGGTAAGCTCAAAACGGAGCTCGGTGATCGATCTTTCCAGACCGATGAAGAGGTGAAGGCCGCTGTCTCCGAGTGGTTGCAGAACGCTAGAGGAAATTTCTATGCATCCGGCATCGACAAGTTGGTTGTGCGTTCGCAGAAATGTTTGGAGTCTCTTGGAAACTATGTGGAAAAGTAACGTTACAGTGTACGTCGTTATGGTCGTGTTGCTGTTGTATAGGTGGTGTAATAAATGGCCATATCAGAGAAGTGCAAGTTATTTTTTGATCTGCCCTCGTAGCTTTAAACCTATATGGCCGTACCATTAAAACTAACAGGTATTTCTGTCGGATTGTGAAATTCTTATTCTGCCTTCCTTTTCTCTTCACACACCTAATACTGGAATACTGTTTCAAGCTAATTATTTTCCAGGAATTTCGCTGAATTTTTTTCACTTATACCAAAATACGAGTAAGTAAATTTCGCTTTAAACTTGCCTTATCGTTTTAATTCGCTGTTATTCGCGAAAACGAAATCACTAATTTCGTAACCTTAATAATATTACTCGTTAAAATATCTCAAAATTGCTCCAAAATATTTTTTTTCTCGTTTACGGTTAATGCAAACAAGTCATGCCTCTAAACATAAGTGTAATTCATCACATAGGCTACGGTTAGCACCAGAAAGGACATCAGTCGTTACCTGGCCCAAGTTCATATGTGCCAGTTCGCACCCGCTAGGATAAAAGAGAAACTGACGGAATAATAATAATAATAATAATAATAATAATAATAATAATAATAATAATAATAATAATAATAATAATAACTAGAAGAAGGTTGAGGGTGGTGGCTGTTGTTTTAAGAAGATCTTCAAACACTCGGGGGGTCTCGTGTACGAATTGAGTCGCGCATGTGAATTCACGTGTTTTCTTTACCACAAAAACTGGCAAAAACGTATGCATACACCTGCTAATCACCATTGCATGTTGTCTGAATATGAAGAGGAGACTGTCGGAACAAACACAAACACCCGGTCCCCGAGAGAGAATAATTAATCAGACGCGATTGAAATCCCCCATCATGCCGGGAATCAAACCCGGAAACCTCCGGTCCGAATTCCTCAACGCTAATTATTCAGCCTAAGGAATGGACTGGGAAAATATCCTCTATTAACACTGATCATATGGGATATAGATGTTGTGGTGGTGGTGGCGGTGGTGATTATTGTTTTAAGAGGAAGTACAGCTAGGCAACCATACTCTATTAACATTAATAAGAGAGAAAATATTGGAAGGGGTCCGACACTTCCAAAAATGAAGGCATTGGCCAAAATAAAGACAAGGGCCACGAAAGGCATGAAAATGAAAAACTCCCTAGGCCTCGAATGTTGTAATATCGTCGGCTTCGGAAAAGAACAAGAGTTGACCATGTTAAGTCGGATAGGATAGATGAAAGTGAGGAGCCTGGCACAAATAAGCGGAAATAATGCAGGACGCAGCTGAGGGCCCCGTGGTCGTCAACCTACGTTGCCAAGTTAAGAGCCTCTGGGACCGCTTTAAGTCAGCCCTTACCATAGACAGGAGATATCGTGGGTCTTTTTCTACTGTCCCTAGCCACAGTGGGAGGAAAATGGAAGAGATCCGACACTTCGAAAATGAAGATATTAGCAATGGAAAGAGTGGAGCTACGAAGAGCGTGGGCATGAAAGACTCCCTAGGCCTCCCAATCTAATACGGTCCGGGCCGGAAAAGAACAACAGTTGACCAAGAGAGGTCGGATAGGATCGATGAAAGTGAGGAGCCTGGCACAAGTAGAAGCAGTGCCAGGACGCAGGTAAGGGCCCCGTGGTCACCAACCCGAGCTCTCAAGTTAAGAGCACCTTGTGTCGCCTCTTACGACAGGTAGTGGATACCGCGGGTGTTATTTTACCACTCCACCGACAGGAAGTACACACACAATTGTACTTGAGAATGGTGACTCAATTTCCTCATTTAGTAGCTATTTACAAAGTCTTTGTCCTTCCTCACAAAAGGTAGTCCTGTGAGCTGGTGTTACCTCGAAAGGAAAGATGGAAGTGAGGAGTAAGTGGAAGCACTGCCACACTCACAAACCTAAGCTCCCAAATGACCGACAGGCAGAGTATATAGCGGATGTAATCTGCTGCCCCTCATCACAAGGGAACATGCTTGAATACTTTTACTTTTACTAGTTTGCTTTTGAGCACCCTCGAAGAGTTTTGGGAATCTTCCGATTTCTAGGCAATTTTGTGGGGGGGGGGGAGGGTTTTGAAGTTACCTTGGCAGCAAGTTAAGTTGCTAGGGAACCTGAAACCACCTAATTCATGTATGTCCATTTTCAATTGTACATTTTCTCATTTGAATATCTTCCCCTCGTCTTCTAGCAAGTGTGATAGTTGCGTGTTTTGGGTCGCTAGCCGTCATCTTGTATTTGAGTAAATGGTGGATTCGAATCCCTGAAGAGGTTTTCAGACTGGGCAAATACTCGGAGTTTACCATAATGAGAGCGACGGCCGATACTATCCCAATTCTAGCCTTTCCTATGCTCGCGTCGTGTGTTTTTGCTACGTTAAACCACCAGAAAAAAGGATGCCATTAAGTTTCAAGTTTCTAGAGTACGTGGGAGTGCCTCGTTAATTCATATCTAATACCTTCGATCGCTACTCCTCGACTCTCACTGTTTACCGTGCAAGCAATGAATACACACAACCAACTCATTAGTATGTTATGACAGCATATTTGTATACCACGCAATGCGGAATAAACCAAACCCCATGGCGCTACAGGCCCAAAAAGCCATGGGCTACCAAGCTGCCGCTTCTCATCACGAAGGCCTGCAGGTTTATGAGCCGCCTTGTGGTTGGCACGACGAATCCTCTCTGCCAGGCGCACCGACTTCAGGTAATTATTGGGGAAGGGGGGGCGGGGGAGGGAGGGCGGGTCATGATTAACATGAACACATGCATGTAAAATGAGGAAGAGCTATTAATGCAAACATTCCTATACAATAACAATATTCACAAACAAACAAACAAACAAACAGAGAAAAACAAAACAATAATAGAGCTTGTTTCTGAAATTCTTTTTTTGAACGAGTCTAATGTACAGAGCTTTCAATAATATTCATAAGTAAACAGAAAATAGAACTTGATTCTTAAATAAATTTTGAAGAAATGTCTTATGTACGAACCTGTCAAAAGGAATCATAAGTAAAAAGAGTAGAACTTGATTCATAAATACATTTTCTGAATACATCACCTGTAACTGTATATTGTTAATTTCATGATACTACTACCAGATGTACCGCCTGAACAGTGCCCATTGGGAAATGTACTTCTCTGAAGGAATGCCCGCTGTCTAATCTCATGTCTTGAAGCAATCCTGACTTTACGTCTGATCTTAGAGGATCGAATTAAGGAGGACAAGCCCACATACATGGCATTCGTACATCTTGAAAAGGCATTCGATAAAGTTAATTGGACCAAGCTATTTGAGATTCTGAAGGATCGGAATCAAATACCGAGAACGAAGAATTATCTACAATCTGTATAAAAGTCAGTCTGCAGTAATAAGAATCGAGGGTTTTGATAAAGAAGCAGCAATCCATAAAGGAGTGAGGCAAGGTTGCAATTTGTCCCTCCTACTTTTCAATTTTTATATAAAACAGACAGTAAAGGATCGAAGAAGGATATGGGAAGGGAATCACAATCTAAGGAGAGGAAATTAAAACCCTGAGATTTGCTGATGATATCGTTATTTTCAGCTGAGACTGCAGAAGATCTGAAGAAAATGCTGAATGGTATGGGCAGGATCTTCGGTAAGGAGTACAAGGTGAAAATAAATAAGTCCAAAACAAAAGTAATGGAGTGCAGTCGAACGAAGTTATGTGATGAAGGAAATATTAAATTAGGGGATGAAGTCTTAGAGGAAACAGATGAATATTGTTATTTGGGTAGTAAAATAACTAAGGATGGCAGAAGTAAGCAGGACATAAAATGCAGACTAGCACAAGCATAGGAGGGCTTCCTTAAGGAAAGAAACTTGCTGACTTCGAACATTGATATAGGAATTAGAAATACGTTGTTGAGGACTTTCCTTTGGAGTGTGGCATTGTATGGAAGTTTAACATGGACGATAATCAACTGAGAAATAAAAAGAAGTTTTCGAAATGTGGTGTTACAAAAGAATGCTGAAAGTGAGATGGATAGATCGAATCACGAATGAAGAGATACTAAATCGAATTGGTGAGGGGAGATCTATTTCGCTAAATTTGACCTGAGGAGGAGATAGAATGATAGGATATATCTTAAGACATTCAGGACTTGTGCAGTTGGTTTTTGAAAGAAGTGTAGGCGCTAAGAACGGTACGGGTAGACCAAGGTATGAATATGAAAAGCAGATTAGAGCAGATGTAGGATGCAGCAGTTATGTAAATTGTTAGCACGCGATAGGGTGGCATGGAAGATGCATCACACCAGTCTATGGTTTGATGACTTCAACAACAACAAAATGGCACTGTAGGCCTACCCCACTAACATCATTGGGAGTGGTGGGGGGGAAGAAGAAAATGCCTTGCCCCTCCCAAAGTTGACGTCAATTCTCTCTGCCGTTATTCTTGGCTTTCTAGACCGGCGACGCTAGCTCACCGTCAGATAGCTCAATTGTAATCACACAGGCCGAGTGGACTTCTAAGTAGCCCACAGATTAGGTAAAGAAAAACTTGACTAGGTCGGGAATCGAAACTGGGATCTCCGGGTAAGAAGCAGGCACGTTACCACTACACAGCGAGGCCGGAATACAAAGCGCAATAACTGTGTAATATTCTACACATTCCGCTTTAAATATTATTTTGAAAATTAAAATCCACAGATTGTTTCCAGCCTCATCTAACGGTAAGGATAGGAACTGTGCCAGCTGCCGAATCCCGTCCCACTCCTCTGGGGCAATGATTAATGACTAACAGGTGAAATGAAATGAAATGAAATGATATTGGAGAGTGTTGCTGGAATGAAAGATGTCAGGATAAACCGCAGTATCCGGAGAAAAACCTGTCTCGCCTGCGGTTTATCCCGTCTCGCCTCGGAACTCACGAGTCTTAAAACACACGAGTATCAAAATTCACGAAATCCAAGAAGAGGATTAATAAGAGTCGAGTCGGGCCAGATCTTCTTTGAATGGAAAAATGCTCACAATACCCACATAACGAATGTTTTTGTCCAACCCATGTCCCGTTTCTCTACGGGGTCGGGTATGAGGTGAGATGAATCTGTTGTGGCGATATTTTTATGATCGGATGCCCTTTCTGACGTCAACCTCATTAGAGGAGGTAATGAGATGAAACGAATGACGTGATATATGATAGTAGGAACGGAGAAGGTGAAACTTGGTGCCGGCACTTAGCCTACTACAAGTAGTATCCGGGATAGTGGGATATAGCGGGCGGGTGGGGGGCAGGGCGGGGTATATGCATGTAAACTGGAAGAAAACATACAAAGTGGTACATTTTGTTGTGCGCTCTGGGCGAATTTCCACAGACAGGTAAAGGTTTTACCAATTTAAGTGCGGTAATAACAGTTTTTGAGATGTTGATTCAATACTAGACTACAGAATAAAACCTTCACTAAAGGGACAATTTACACATGCATTACAATTAAATAGAAGTACGGCGTGATAATACAATTAAAATCATTTAATAATTGACTACACACAAAGAAACTAAGAGACGATAATGAGACTGCCAGACGGGTGAATACGCGCGACAATCGGTGAATCATACCTCAGTGTCCTTGATCTCGGCGAAAAGACATACCGCTGCTACCCGTTTTCATAGCACATGCAACGTCTCCACGGTTCTAGGATATTTCGTACCACTTGATGGGCTGATTACCTGCGAAGTGTCAGTTAATTACTTTTAAATATTTAGGAGAGGACGTTCCGTACCACCTGAAAGAGAGGGGAATATTGCGAAGTAAAAACGATATCCTAATTAATGTATCCATTTGTTTATCCATTGTCCACTACTGGCGCAGAAGTCTCCGCACAATGTGCCCGCTACTGATGTTAACTTTCCGTCGGGCGAAACTGATCTGATTGGCACACGTGTTTATTCTTATCTCGTATTCGTCAGTCGCGGGGATCTAGCTACTTCCACCTCTAAGTAGTTTCCTGTTTCCGCGTGGCCTTCAAGCACGTATCGTCCAGTTCATCAGAATCTTCACAATAATTGTAATATTATCCATCCTTGTGCTCGTCGGGCACTTTGCGTACGAACACGATGCGTATTTCTATTGTATTGTTTCGTTTCAGGATTTACACTTCAAAAAATCAACTTTCTTATGATAATATTTACGTAAACATGAGTGATAAGTAGAGCCCGGATTTCAGTGCACTATCAAATCTCAAAATATGCATGCATTCATACACTATCATATAGCAAAACATGCACAAAAGTGAAAAATATGCACTATCAAAACATTGTACAAAAATTACCGTAATTTCTCCAAATTGTCTTGATCTAAGCTCATCCGTTTATCTGCCAGCACATTCTTCAACAAAGAAAATGATCTTTCAACATCACAAGAAGTGACAGATGCTTACTTAAATGAAGACATTTGGAACAAAGTGAGGTCAAATTGTACGTCTTTTGCATTTTCACCACAATACGTCTTTTATAAGCTTGACGAATTGAAAATCAGGATTTGAACAAATTAATTCGTTCAACCTATCTCTAGCTGCCGCAGCTACTTCTCCATGCGATGATTGGAGACACATTTGAATGTCCTCAATAACTGGTAACGATTGCCTGCTGCGATAACAAAGACGTGTGACGATTGAGAGTTCCGGATAGGAAATTCCAGAATAACAACGGTAGACGATTCAATGCAAAACCAGAGTTTGTAAGCTGCTATCTCAGTAACGCGGCGTCAAAGAAGTGTGATACAAGTATTGTTTTGTTCGTCTAACATAGACGAAAAAATGAGCCGTCAATGAGTAAAGCACAATTTACGATTCAATTTATAGCAATGTACAACTGTAAAACTGGGACACCGACGTGGGGCCTTCCGACTTACGTCATTGTTTACTCAAGCAACAAACAAGAAAGTGTTTGGTTAATTGGATTATAGGACCTCTGTCGTATGTAGGCTACCGTCACATAGGATGCCAGGAATGCATTTCTCCGTCTCTCAGTAATAGACATACTGTAACGAGGAAAAATTGTCCCAAATTCTGCAAACTAACATTCAGAAATGCACTATCATGTAAGTTAACAATATATATGCGCCAAAGTCAGAAGAAGAGTCATATTACGCAATAATAAACGGCCAAATATTCGCTATTAAATCCAAAATCTTCCAAATATGCATTATGCATGAATTTTCTCCTAAAAGGACCAAAACATGCAAACATGCACGGAAAAAGAACGGTTATTTGGAATTATTAAGCCATAAAACGAATATTTGCAAAGTTTGAGAAGTGTAACTAGCTTATTTAAAAACATGCATTTGCATGGAAATCCGGGCTCTAGGGATAAGTATATTTTAAAGGACAATTATTAAAATAATATACAGTAGAAGTTTTCTTCAGCAAATGTTCAATAAATTTCCATTTTATTTGCGATCGTTTAAGAAAAGGCTAGGAAAACAACAGACAGGGATTCTGCCATCTGCGACTGCCCTAAATGCAGACCAGTAGTGATTGATGTTATAAATTATTTTGGTTTCTGATTTCTAAAGTGTGTCTGTCAGACTCATTTTACGCCCGCTGGGCGACTGCCCTAAATGCAGATCAGTAGTGATTGATGTTGTAAATTATTTTGGTTTCTGATTTCTAAAGTGTGTCTGTCAGAATCATTTTACGCCCGCTGGCGTGGAAATGAAATTCCAATTTGACATCATGTGGTACGGATTGTCCTGGTTTAAATATCTGAGGATTACGGAAAAACCGTTCGCAGGTAGTTAACGGCCTAGGTGGTACGAAATGTCCTCAAAAATCAAATGGTACGGAATGTCCGTGGTACGAAATGTCCGGACACCCGTCTCCACTACTTAATGAGGCGCTATACAAATCGGTTGCCGGCGACGAACAACATTTTGTACGTATTTCCGCTAAGAATTAAAGAAAATAAACTAAATTGCTGGCTGATAAGATAAAGGGGCTCATACATTTTTTTAAAATAATTCCAATAATTCCTAGTTTCAGCCGGCTAAAATGGAATAAAAATGTAATGTTTTCTCCACTAAGTGGGGGGGGGGGGGCGAGGGGAGGCAGTCGCCGCTACTGATGACAATATTCTATGACTATTTCGCCTGACTTGATTTCTCTCTGCTTATAAAACCTATAACCGTCGTACATTAAATTTAGTTTAACCTTTTGCAAAGTAATGAATTCCAACTTATTATTATTATTATTATTATTATTATTATTATTATTATTATTATTATTATTATTATTATTATTATTATTATTATTATTATTATTTACAACTGGCTTTACGACGCACGACACAGGTAGGTCTTATGGCGACGATGGGATCGGAGAGGGCTAGGAGTAGGAAGGAAGCGGCCGTGGCCTTAATTGAAACACAGCCTGGTGTGATAATTGGAAACCACCGAAAACGATCTTCAGAGCTGCCGACAGTGGGGTTCGAACCCACTACCTCCCGGTTGCAAGCTCACAGCTGCACGCCAACTCGCCCGGTAATTCTATGTTGTATACTGCTCGATGGCACCAGTGATCAGTGATATACTTGGAGAATTTGGTCTGTGGTAGGGTGATAATACATGGGATATCCCATTCTAAGAGTGGGTGGACGAACATGGGTTGAAGGGCAGCGTGAGTCACCGCGCACTACATCCCTCCTGCTGTCCGGAGTCGTGAATTTTGAGACTCATAAGAATGTTAATTTAGTTCTCCTTCTTCTTAATCTGTTTAACCTCCAGGGTTGGTTGTTTTCTCGGACTCAGCAAGGGATACCACATCTACCGCCTCAGGGGCATCGGGGGATACAACTGGGGAAAATGACTAGTAACTCGCCCAGGCGGCCTCACCTGCTATGCTGAACAGTGGCCTTGTGGAGGAATGGGAAGACTGGAAGGAAGCGGCCGTGGCCTCAAGTTAGTACCATCCAGGCACATGCCTGGAGGAGAAGTGGAAAACCACGGAAAACCACTTCCAGGATGGCTGAGGTGGTAATTGAACCTACCGCTACTCAGTTGACCTCCTGAGCCTGAGTGGACCCCGTTCCAGCCCTCGTACCACTTTTAAAATTTCGTGGCAGAGCAGGGAATCGAACCCGGGCGTCCAGGGGTGGCAGCTAAACACGCTAACCACTACACCACAGAGGCGGACGTTTAGTTACTAGTTTGTAGTCATGAGTTTTGAAGCGTAACCTGTTTGTCCAGCACAAATCTCACATGGAGTGACCGGGATTTGAACTACGGAACCCAGCGGTAAGAGGCTTGTCTGCTGCCTTTTGAGCCACGAAGGCACCAAATGTCCTTTTGTCACATATAAAATGAGTTAATGTCATATCTTTTACAAGGCTTACATCGTGCCGAGGAATTTTCATGGTAACGCTTTCCGTCTAGGCAATTCACTAGTACAGTAACACCATTATCACTTAGCGGGAACTGTATAACTGTGAATGTTGCACAGCTATTACAGGCAGCTTTAATGACATAGTAAAGGAGGGCAAAGTTGTAAATACAAATTATAAGGTAAATTTGCTGCAATTAACACAAGAATTTACGAGGTATTCCCTTGGATTGCTCGGGCTGTGTATGTAAAAAGGTCACCATACTCGAACAAATTGAGGAATATATTATATCCACGCAGTCTTAATTATAGCATTCATCGATTTCGAGCTAATCTTACACGTACAGTCCGAAGATATGAATATAATAATGCACTAATGTCTGTTAGATGCCGGACTGAGTAGCTCAGACGGTAAAGCGCTCACTTTCTGAGCTTAAATAGGCAGGTTCAATCTCCGCTCAGTCCGGTGGTGTTCAGATATGACATCCACGTGCGGTACATTCACTGGAACGTAGAAGAACACCTGCGGGACAAGGCTCTGCACATGAGTGCCTCCTAAAACCGGGACCTAGAAGTAAATTATTATTATTATTATTATTATTATTATTATTATTATTATTATTATTATTATTATTATTATTATTTACAATTTGCTTTACGTCGCACCGACACAGATAAGTCTTATTGCGGCGATGGGATAGAAAAGGGCCACGAGTGGAAAGAAAGTGGTCGTGGCCTTAATTAAGGTACAGCCCCAGGATTTACCTGGTGTAAAAATGGGAAACCGCGGAAAACCATCTTTAGGGCTGCCGACAATGACGTTCAAACCCACTATCTCCCGGATGCAGCTCACATCTGCGCGCCCCTAACCACGCGACCAACTCAACCGGTATTATTATTATTATTATTATTATTATTATTATTATTATTATTATTATTATTATTATAAAAATAAATGGCGTATGTCTTTTAGTGCCGGGAGTGTCCGAGGACAAGTTCGGCTCGCCAGATGCAAGTCTTTTGATTTCACGCCCGTAGGCGACTTGCGCGTCGTGATGAGGATGAAATGATGATGAAGACGACACATACAGCCAGCCCCCGTGGCAGTGAAATTAACCAATTATGGTTAAAATTCCCGACCCTGCCGGGAATTGAACCCGGACTCCTGTGACCAAAGGCCAGCACGCTAACCATTTAGCCATGGAGCCGGACATTATTATTATTATTATTATTATTATTATTATTATCGGCCTGGAGGCTGGGTGGATCCTCAAATAGCACCATCGAAGGTTATGCAACTCTGGACGATGACGTCTCTCAGCGACATTTCTACATCGATCTGAACCGTGGTGTCGTTAAACTCGCTCGTAGATAGTGGTGGTGGCGATTATTGTTTTAAGGGGAAGTTTAACTGGGCAACCAGCCTCTGCTAACACAAACCAGATGAAATAAAATGGAAGGGATCCGACACTTCGAAAAAAGAAGGTATCGGCTATAGAAAAAAACAAGCGCCACAAAGGGCGTGAAAATTAAAGACTCCCTACGCCTCGGAAACCTAATACCGCCAGGGTCGGAAAAGAACAAGCGTTGACCAAGGGAGGTCGGATAGGAGAAATGAAAGTGGGTATCCTGGCACAAGTAAGTGGAAGCAATGACAGACTCAGCTAGAAGAACTGTGGTTGCCAACCTACGATCCCAATATGAAAGCCTTTGGGTCTCTTTTACGAGAAGCAGAGGACACCCTAGATGCATTCTACCGCCTCGACCCACTGGGTGAGAAAACTACCCTGAGGGCTGTCGAGTGTGCGTTTGGAACCTATCACCTTACAGCTACGATATCCAGCTCACTGACTCGGTCTTTAATTTCTGAAGAGCTGACATTGTTCTCTAAAAACTTTAAGTGAACAATTTCCTACTCAGTTCGCTCGGGTTCGATTCGCGGCCCTTATACGATTTAAGAGTTGTTTTGGAGATCTGGCATGAAATTTACTAAGAGAGTTTAAGGAAGAAGATGTTTAAAATCCCTCTCTGGTCCTAGGAATGGTTAAGAAAGTAAGTACATATCGCCACTTTTTATACGTCGAATATACAACGATGAGATCTGCCCCTTAATTATTTACAGAGATGTTAACGGATCGCTGGTGGAAGGGGGGGGGGGGTGTGGTGGACGTGAGTGGGGCATGCTGAATGCTCGCCTTTCCGTCTCTTCCTCCTCATTCTGTATTAGTACTGTCCCGCGCGCGGTTTAGCGGTTCCATGGCGCGAGCACGGCGCTCACGCTGGTGGCTCTACGGCCTCCTGACAGTCTGTGCTTTCGTCTCGCTACCACTTGGCCTACTGGGTCCTCAGCCTCCTGCAATAGCTCTCGCCCCGCCATCCACGCAGAGCCCTCTTCAACTGCGCACCATCATAGCGTATTCTTTACAGCGACAGCTCCACGAGCAGCAGAGGTCGCCCGTTCACTGCCAGCCTCACCCTGCCAGACCTAACCTCACCTCACACTTCAACTGGCAGACAGTAGGAGTGGGAGTACATCTGTTCTCTGCGTATTATGATCGCCGCCTGTCAAACTTCCATTTCGTGCGCATTGTAGCCATGCTGAGAGGCCGTGCTCGACCTACCTTATTCTGTCAACTTTGGTACGATAGTCATGTGCTTGTATTAGAAACGGTAAGAACAGAAATTTGGCTTCCACACTGGGATCAACATCCTGGAGAAAATGTTTACAATCCAATACTCCTCAGTTGCCCAATACCAACGAATTTCAGTGAAAACAGTGATGTACCTCTCGGTGTTTCCATTACTCTAAAACCGTGTGAAAACGCTGAGGTTTTCCTTAGAATTAAACCTGCATCTACATCACGGCGTAACTTCGCTGTTTGCGTAAAAGGACTGAATTTTGTTGACCAAGATATATCAGTTAGGTTAGTAGAGTGGATTGAACTGAATATGTTGTTCGGTGCTGACAGATTCTTCATTTATGTTTATAGTGTGCATCCCAACATCCAAAGAGTACTAGACTATTATACTGAAAAAAATCTCGTTACCACCATTCCTATAACACTACCAGGACGACAACCTAACGAACCGTTTCGCAGATCACAGTTTCTTAAGAGAAATTTGTGGCAAAAACGTCGAAACGAATTAATTCCATATAATGATTGTCTTTATAGAAACATTGATACTTATAAATTTGTTCTCCCTCTAGATGTCGATGAAGTGATAGTTCCCGTAAAGGTTTCATCATGGAAGTCTATTTTCGATGAACTTCTGTCTGAAGATCCCAAGGTGTTCGAAAGGTATTCCTCCTTTTCTGTTCGGAATGCATACTTCTTCGACTCGTTCCCGACGTCTACTGCAATGAGTGTTCCTAAATTTCTGCACACTATGTTACACACAACACGGAGTGCGAATTATAGTCCTCCAGAAGATTCAGTGAAGAGTTTTGTGGTTACTAGAAGTGCGCTGACTGTTTTCAATCACTATACCCTGCATCCTCTGTCACCTACTACAGCTCGTAATCTGGTTCTGGATACGCGGTTAGTACAAATGAATCATTATAAATCTGAATGTTCCTCAGTTACTGTTCCAGAGTGTCGAACCAAGTATTTGCGATACCCCAAGCGTGATGATCTGCTACTCAGATTTGCTCAAGAGCTTGCGGGTAGAGTGACTCCTGTGTTGAAGAAATTAGAACTAATTAAGTGAGGTTAGCAGTGTGAAAATGAATAGGAAATTGGAATTTAATTTAAATGTGTCTGTATACTGTGATGTGAAGTGTAAAAAGTTTAATTTTAAAATATCACCAGTAAAATAGCTGGCATACCTGTTTCATAGCGTATACCTGTTACCATGAGCTTAGGACTCTTTGACGTCGTAATACTATGCCCACTAGCTCTGTAGTTCGTTCAAGATAGGCTTGCACAGAGCTGAATTGAATGTAAGTAACTATAGTCGTTAAAGAGAGAGTCGAACGTCAGGATGGTCATGTCAGGGCAAGGAAGAGTGCAGGCCCTCAGTAACATCACCAACCACATTACAATATACCTCGGCTTATTTTTTTCCTACGTCATACATTAATTGCTGTCAGAGATTAATTCCAAAACATTTTACAAAACAACGAATTCCATTATACTGACTGCTTAAACAATTCAGTACTGCAAAGAAGCTAAAATAAATATTCAAAATGTAACTATAAAGCGACGGCACTTTTTTTTTCTTTTTACAAGTTGCTTTACGTCGCACCAACACAGATAGAAGAAGAAGACGAGAGATTCGGACGTGCACTGTTAGTTTGTTTTCGTGAATGTCGTTATTGTTACTAGTAATAGTGATCAGTGAAACTGCGCAGTGCCATAGTACTCGTGATTGCAGTAGCCGTTAGCCTGTTAATGTATGTGCATAAATCAATCAGTCACTACTGATCTGCATTTAGGACAGTCACTCAGGTGGCAGACTTCCTATCTGTTGTTTTCCTAGCCTTCTCTTAAAATGATTGCAAAGAATAGGAAATTTATTGAACATCTCTCCTGGTAAGTAATTCCAATCCCTAACTCTCCTTCCTATACACGAATATTTTCCTCAATTTGTTCTCTTGAATTCCAACTTCATCTTCATACTGTGATCTTTCCTACTTTTAAAGACACCACTCAAACTCATTCGTCTACTAATGTCATTCCACGCCATCTATCCACTGACAGCTCGGAGCATACTACTTAGACTAGCAGCTCGTCTCCTTTCTCCAAAGTCTTACCAGCCCGAACTTTGCAACACTTTTGTCGGAAATTACCCAGAACAAATTGAATGCGACTGTACTGTAGTTAATGAATTGCTATTGTAGTGCAAACAGATTTCAATTCAGACAGTGTTAACGTATTATTATATTCATCTAATATTATCGTGGTACTCGTAAATGTAAACTGGACTGACTGGGGAGGGGGAAGAGATGGCGGCACAGATTTGCCAGAGACACCGTCAGGAGTAGTCACTGATCATCAGATTGTGGTCGGTAAACTTGAAGGTCAGAAATAAATTGAAATATCGTTAAATTATATCTGAATATTGTGATATGAAGTGTGAGGTTCTGTTTAAGGTATTACTATCTAAAAAGTGCTCGGTAGCTTAATCTTTCACCGTAAATATATTCAACATACTCTAGTGAGAAAAAATATGTCAATATTATGTTCCCGAGTAATCTGTCTCGTCAAAATCTGAAATGCCACCAGAACGTACACAGTGCTATCTCAAGGCAGATGACGAACAACAGCAGTAGAGACTAAGCATAGCAGTGTAACAGGTACGGTAATGTTGGCGACCAAAAGGCGATAGTAATGGTACGATGATAAACGGGCTTGAAAGTCAGGTTGTGAGTTTCACAAATAGGAAAAGTCCTCTCAGTTTTAATTACTGCGTTGATGGGGTGAAAGTTCCTTTTGGTATCATTGTAAATACCTAAGTCTAAGGAAAGATCTTCATTGGGGTAATCACATAAATATGATTGTAAATAAAGGGTGCAGATCTCTGCACATGGTTGTGATGGTATTTAGGGGTTGCAGTAAGGATGTAAAGGAGAGGGAACATAAGTCTCTGGTAAGACCCGAACTAGAGTATGGTTCCAGTGTATGGGACCCGCATCAGGATTACTTGATTCAAGAAGTGGAAAAAATCCAAAGGAAAGCAGCTCGATTTGTTCTGGGGGATTTTCGACAAAAAGAGTAGCGTTACAAAAATGTTGCAAAGTTTGGACTGAGAAGACTTGGGAGAAAGGAGACGAGTTGCTCAACTAAGTGGTATGTTCCGAGCTGTCAGTGGGGAGATGTCGTGGGAGGACATCAGTAGACGAATAAGTTTGAGTGGTGTCTTTAAAAGTAGGAAAGATCACAATGAAGATAAATTTGGAATTCAAGAGGACAAATTGGGGCAAATATTCATTTATAGGAAGGGGAGTTGGGGATTGGAATAACTTACCAAGGGAGGTGTTCAATAAATTTCCAATTTCTTTGCAATCATTTAAGAAAATGCTGGGAAAACAACAGATAGGGATTCTATCACCTGGGCGACTGCCCTAAATGCAGATCAGTAGTGATTGATTGATTGATTGATTGATTGATTGATTGATTGATTGATTGATTGATTGATTGATTGATTGATTGATTGATTGATTGATTGATTGATTGATTGATTGATTGATTGATTGATTGATGTCCGAATGTGAACCTTCATACTCCTCCAAATATTTTATTCACTAATGCAGTCACAGCATAACGAGATCTAGGACAAGAGACAGTATTTGTTATATGCCCGTGCATGAGGCAGCGCAGCTTGGGTCACGTAGCTATCAGCCTGAATTCGGAAGATGGTGGGTTCGATCCCACTTTCAACAGCCCTGAAAATGGTTTTGCGTGGCTTCCCATTTTCACAACAGGAAAATGCTGGGGTTGTACATTAATTAAGGCCACGGTCGCTTTCTTCCCACTCCTAGCCCTTTCCTGTCCCATCGTCGCCATAAGCCCTATCTGCACCCGGCGAGTTGGCCGTGCGCGTAGAGGCGCGCGGCTGTGAGCTTGCATCCGGCAGATAGTAGGTTCGAATTCCACTATCGGCAGCCCTGAAGATGGTTTTCCGTGGTTTCCCATTTTCACACCAGGCAGATGCTGGGGCTGTACCTTAATTAAGGCCACGGCCGCTTTCCTATCCCATCGTCACCATAAGACCTATCTGTGTCGGTGCGACGTAAAGCCCCTAGCAAAAAAAAAAAAAGACCTATCTGTGTCGGTGTGACTTAAAGCTAGTTGCAAAGTAAGAGAACAAATATGTAAACATGAGCTGTAATCTAAATAATAGATAGAGATTTATCAAAGAAATCGTCCAGCCTCCAATGAGAGTGACTATTTGAATCCCGAATACAATCAAGTTGAAATTTCAGTAGGATTTACAAAATTCAAAAAGTGGAAATTCATAGTTGAAAATTGCTAATGTTGTTATTGTCTTTTTGGGGGGGGGGGGGGGGAAGGAGTGTTAATCACCTTCTCAGGAATAGATAGGCGTGATCTGTAGAGAGTCCCTCAAAAATTATATTACTATTTTTTTTTATATTTTGCAGAATGTAACTTTCAATTTTTGTGCTAAGGTTGACGTCTGACTACGGAGGGTGCTTCTAGCTCCGAATAGCAGGCCTCTGATAATCCGTCTGTCGATAGATATTTTGTATTTAGTTGACAGGTAAAGTAAGCATAGTATATCAATGCCCTGTTTACCTAAGACCACGTCCTGAGTCTGATTCGAGTCTCTTTCAAAGCCAATTGGAGGGATGTAAAACTTTACTGCCCTTTCGGCTGATGCAATGATGTCAGCCCTCCGATTAGAGGTGGTGGATTAGAGGAAGTACAACTGGCCTCTCAACCTCACACCGTTGGGGTCGGAAAAGAACAAGAGTTGACCAAGAGAGGTCAGATCTTATAGATAAAAGTCAGGTGTCTGGCACAATTAAGTGAAAGCAATGTCAGGACTCAACAGAGGGACCCGTGGTCGTCAACCCACGCTACCAAGTTGAGAACCCCTGGGACCTCCTTTAGTCGCCTTTTACGATAGACAGGGGATACCGGATATGTTATTGTACCGCCTCCACTCACATAATAAAAATAATAGCCGAGCTGAGTGGCTCAGATGGTTGAGGCGCTGGCCTTCTGACCCAACTTGGTAGGTCCGATCCTGGTTCAGTCCGGTGGTATTTGAAGGAGCTCAAATACGTCAGCCTCGTATGCGTAGATTTACTGGCACGTAAAAGAACTTCCGCGGGACTAAATTCCGGTACCTCGGCGTCTCCGAAAACCGTAAAAGTAGTTAGTGGGACGTAAAGCCAATAACATTATTATTATTATTATTATTATTATTATTATTATTATGAAGTAGGGAGGAGGTGAAACCCAGTGTGGCTCATGGCCTATATTCCTGTCCAATTACGCCAAGCGGACTGCTCAGAGTTTTCGTCCCCATCCTATGGACAATGTACTATCAGCAGTCTCATATGCCCTCATTAGTTATGAACACTGTGTAGAGGTTGAGTTGAACGCAGGTTTCTGGTACCACCACCTCTCCTACCCGGCAACCCAACATTCTGATGGTGAAAAAAGTTTTCCACTATCAGGACACGAACCACCTAACCATGGTGTCAGACCATATTGACTGACACCTTTAGGAAGCATGGCCACCGGGTGGGATAATAATAATAATAATAATAATAATAATAATAATAATAATAATAATAATAATAATAATAATGTATGTTCAGTCTTCAAACCTAAGGCTGGTTGGATCCTCAATAGCTCTGCCATCAACTGTCATATATGACCTGGGCATCACTAAAGACGCGTACTACGGTAATTAAGACTGAAGTATATTCCCGTTGCTTTCCTCACCGAGCCAGAAGTTGCTATTATATATCAGTCTGCCAAGTCCACTGAAGTACATGCACCAACCGACCTTTTGAGGAACATTTTCACACCATTCATAGCAGGGACTGGCTGCAGAAGGAATGGCATCACTAGCATCGCTCATACCTAGGTCACTTTCATATTGTCGAAGCCAAGGATAAGACAGAGACAGATCAATGAAAAAAACAAAATTGCTCTAGCCCATACCAGAAGACATAGTGCACTGTAAACACTAGGTCCCGCCAACAAAGGCATGTAATAATAATAATAATAATAATAATAATAATAATAATAATAATAATAATAATAATAATAATAATAATAATAATAATAATAACCGACAGAAATAACAATCTGCCAGGGTATTTGCGTACTAAGGCTACTAGTGCCTGCAGGCATTATTATTATTATTATTATTATTATTAGTACAAGTTGCTTTACGTCGTACCGACACAGAGAGGTCTTATGGCGACGATAGGACAAGAAAGGGCTAGGAGTGGGAAGGAAGCGGCCGTGGCCTCTATTTGGCTGGTGTGAAAATGGGAAACCACGGAAAACCATCTTCAGGGCTGCCGACAGTGGGGTTCGAACCAACTATCTCCCGAATACTGGATACTAACCGTACTTAAAACGACTGCAGCTATCGACGTCGGTCGTTGTGAGTGTAGGTGGAGAGCTGTAGTGTCTTAAAGTTTTCTGGAAATGATTTCGTGTAAGACCAGAGGGAGAAAGGAGAAAATGAAGAATTCTCTATCTCTCTCTCTCTCTCTCTCTCTCTCTCTCCTGTTTCCAGATCCCATAGCCAGAGGAGTATGTTTGTCGATCTTCTCATTGTATTTCTCTTTCATACTGTTGTCATGCGGGATGTTATTATTATTATTATTATTATTATTATTATTATTATTATTATTATTGCTGATTCGTCCGACTCCTTGACTGAAAGTTAAGCGTACTGCCCAAGGTTAATAGAGATTTTTGTGTATGTCCCAACACTCTCCTCTTTATATTCAGACAACACACCACAACTACCAATCACCACAGAAACACGCAATAGTGATTACATCCCTCCATATAGGGTTGGCGTCAGGAAGGGCATCCGGCCGTTAAACAGGGCAAAATCCACATGTGCGACGCAGTTCGCAGCCGCAACCCCGCAGGTGTGGAAAAAGCGGTAGAAAAAGAAGTGGAAGGTTATTATTAGTCTATTATTATTATTATTATTATTATTATTATTATTATTATTATTATTAATCTGGTTACCCTCCGGGGTCGGTTTTTCCCTCGGACTCAGCGAGGGATCCCACCTCTTCCGCCTCGAGGGCAGTGCCCTGGAGCTTCAGACTCTGGGTCGGGGATACAACTGGGGAGGATGACCAATACTTCGCCCATGCGGCCTCACCTGCTATGCTGAACAGGGGCCTTGTAGGGGGATGGGAAGATTGGAAGGGATATACAAGGAAGAGGGAAGGAAGCGGGCGTGGCCTTATGTTAGGCACCATTTCGGCATTTGCCTGGAGGAGAAGTGGGAAACCACAGAAAACCACGTCCAGGATGGCTGAAGTGGGAATCGAACCCATCTCTACTCAGCTGACCTCCCAAGGCTGAGTGGACCCCGTTCCAGCACTCGTACCACTTTTCAAATTTCTTGCCAAAGCCAGGAATCGAACCCGGGCCTCCGGGTGTGGCAGCTAATCACACTAACTACTACACCACACAGGCGGACATTTTTATTATTATTACTATTATTTATTCATTTTTCCCAACGAAGGAGTGCGTATGGACTAATTTAGTACAATGCTGCTTCTTGTCTTCCCATATCTCTTCATTCCGTCATTGAGTTCACTTTAGAGCTCTTGTTTTTCTGCAAACGTGTGGTTTTTCAAATAATATTCTGCATTTTGTTATATCTTGCCAACGGCCGTAGCCGTGTTGAAACACCGGGTCCCTGAGATCTCCGAAGTTAAGCAACATTGGGCGTGGTTAGGAGTTGGATGGGTTGCCACGCGCTGTTGGTGTGGGGTAAGGGAATGGAGGAGCGGAAAGGAACTGGCCACCCTACCGCACGTAAACTCCGCCTCAGGAACACCTCTGCGGAGGTTCGGACCTGCCTTCGGGCAGAATACCCCTTACCTTGTTATATCTTGGATGGTTCTTCGGTAATACCAAATTCTTGTAGATAATTGTTTATTTCAATTAAACAACTGTTGCGGATTTTCAGGGATATTGATAGGTTTAGATTTCTTTGTCAGCCTCTTGTTATTCATTCTGTAAAGGTGTCCACAGAATTTTAAATGCCCTTTTCAAATGACAGCCTATGTGTGATTTGTTCGAGTGACTTGATCAATTTCTTATGGTTCCTTTTCCATCGAAATTCATATGTTGGTAATAGGATTTTTCTGAGAATTTTCCTCTCTTCTTTATAGATTTTATCTTATTTGAGACCTGCTACTGCATATCAGTGTTTCGGATCCGCCAAGTGCCTGTGGACTGATCACTGTGTTGTAATGTCGTAACTTAGCACTTTTTGATACTTTTTTTGGTCGCATATGTTCCAGATGTCCGCCTCTGTGGTGTAGACTTTAGCGTGATTAGCTGCTACCCATGGAGGCTCGCGTTCGATTCCCGGCTCTACAATAAAATTTGAAAAATTGTATGAAGATATTAATGGTTTATTGTCGAATCTTGATGCATTTCGTCCTTATTTCTTATATTATTATTTTATGTAATCCGTTTACTCTCCGCCCGACTCGTTGGCTGAATGGCCAGCGTACCGGCCTTCGGTTCAGAGGGTCTCGGGTTCGATTCCAGGCCAGGTCGAGGATTTTAATCGCTTCTGATTCATTCTTCTGGCTCGGGGACTGGGGGTATGTGTCCGTCCCAACACACTCCTCATCACAGTCAGACCAAATACCACACTACCAAACATCACAGAAACACGCAATAGTGCTTACCTCCCTCCATATAGGGTTGGCGACAGGGAAGCGCAAGCGGCCGTAAAACAGGGCCAAATCTACATGTGCGACGCAGTTTGCACCCGCGAACCCACAGGTGTGGGGAAAAAGCGGTAGGAAAAGAAGGATCCGTCTACCCTCCAGAGTCGGTTTTTCCCCGGGCTCAGCGAAGGATCCTACCTCTATCGCCTCAAGGGTAATGTCCTGGAGCGTAAAACATTTTGTCCAGTATACAACTGGGGTAGAGGACCAGTACCTCGTCTATGCGGCTTCATCTGCTATGCTGAACAGGGGCATTATGGGGCATTGGAAGAGTAGAAGAACTAGTCAAGGAAGAGGGAAGGAAATGGCCCTGGCCATGAGATAGGTACCATCCCGACATTTGCTTGGAGCAAAAGTGGCAAACCACGGAAAACCACTTCGGGGATGGCTGAGGTGGCAATCGAAACACACTCTACTTTGACCTCCCGAGGCTGAGTGGACCCCGTTCCAGTCCTCGTATCTCTTTTCAAATTTCGTGGTACAGCCGAAAATCGAACCCGGACCTACGGGGTGGCAGCTAATCAAACTAACCATTACACCACCGAGGCGGCAGTTCTTCCTTGTACTCAGTCTTTTCAAATGAAATTTTTAGTCCTTTTTCCTTTAATATTGAAAATATTTCCTAGCAGACAAATTAGGGGTCCCATACTACGAAAACGTAAAATTAAGCAATTTCCTCAAATGTGCCGAAAGTTGAAGGACCAAAGGTCCCGGAAAAGTTTCAAATTTTGAGTCTTGGATAGCTCTATCAAAATAAAAAACAAATGGAACAAAAAACCACAGTTCAGGCAAGCAACTCAATGTTGAAAACATTCGGGCATATGAGCTACGAATTTTAGGTAAATAAAATATCCTATAATAAAGTATGAGAATAATTCTTCATTTATTGTTATTCCTAAAATTTACAATTCTTATCTTAATCATTGTTATCCGTTCGATGAGACACGGCCGACTAGATGCGTCGCTCTAGCTAGCTCCTTACGGAGCGAAGCGAGGGATCCAGTCGGCCGTGCATGAGATTAGCAGTTTGTCTTTTCCTACCACTACAAGCGCTAACGTGCGTCAATGCATTGTTTAACTTAAGCACCACTACGAGCGCTAACGTGAGTCAATGCATTGTTTCACTTAAGCACCACTACGAGCGCTAACGTGAGTCAATGTATTGTTGCACTTAAGCACCACTACGAGCGCTAACGTGAGTCAATGCATTGTTTCACTTAAGCACCACTACGAGCGCTAACGTGAGTCAATGTATTGTTGCACTTAAGCACCACTACGAGCACTAACGTGAGTCAATGCATTGTTTCACTTAAGCACCACTACGAGCACTAACGTGAGTCAATACATTGTTTCACTTAAGCACCACTACGAGCGCTAATATGAGTCAATGCCAAGTTTCACTTAAGCCCTTATAACTGCATTCAGTTTGAACATTATTCGAAAATCAAAAACGTCTGAGGGTATTGAACCAAGGAGCACATTACAGAAAGAATGATGTAAGTTAATTTGGGTAGGATTGAAAAAAAAAAATTAACGAGTACAGAAAGAAGCGATTTTAGATTGTTTTTTCAGGAATTGATTCTTTTCTTCTATTTGTTTTACGTCGTACCGACAGAGATATGTCTTATGGCGACGATGGGATAGGAAAGGCCTAGGAATGGGAAGGAAGCGGCCGTGGACTTAATTAAGGTAAGCCCTATAGCCCCAGCATTTGCCTGGTGTGAAAATGGAAAACCACGGGAAACCATCTTCAGGGCTGTCGACAGTGGGGTTCGAACCCATTATCTCCCGGATGCAAGCTCACAGCCGCGCGCTCCTAATCGCACGGCCAATTCGCTCGGTTTAAGGAACAGAATTTAGGCCGGAAGTGTTTTTCGATCTTTTCTTTTTTTTTTTTTTTTTGTTTCATAGAACTATCCAAGTATCACAATTTGTAACCTTTCCGGGTTTTTTAGCCCTGCAACTTTCGGCACAATTGAGGAAAATGCTTAGTTTTCAGTTTTTCGTAGTCTGCTAAAAAATGTTTTCGACGTTATAAAACTTCCCCGGGGAGGGATTGAAACACTCACCTCCGAACGTGCCATAGCAAGTACGCTACGGTGAGATCGGCTGAAACCCTCGATGTGTTTGTGTTTGATACTAATTTTTCGGGATGACATCAAGACGGTTTTAAGTCACGTGCAGATCAACATCTCCTCAGAAAGCCCATTTGAATTGACCCGCGGAGCGATCGGATCAACTAACTTCAGAACTTAATACAATAACAACGGCCCGATATCTTTTTTTTTTCAAATTATTTATTAGCATGACCAATCCTTTAACGCACACATACCCGGTTCACTTTGTTCCCGACCACCCTGTGTAGAGAAATTAGCTACGAACACCTGGGGGGGGGGGGGGCAGCGGAGTGAGGGTGGGCAGGAGGCCGAGCATTTAACAATTTATGTAAATAGTTTTCAATCACGCCAAAAAGTACCATAAATTTTGACATATGGCAATTTTATATTTTTTAAAAAATACGTGTTCCGATCCCTTCTATCATCTCTAGAATCATGAGTACTGAATTCTGTACACATCTGGTGTTTATGTCTAAGACAAGGTAAGTACCAGAGAAGTAAGTGTGTAATACACGATGTTTCTTAGCTTGTAGTAGCAACACAATAACATGTCTACTTTTTCAGTTTTACCACTTAGTTGATAAGATTCATTTGATTTTATTCGCTAATAACTTACGGTATAAATATTTCTTATCGTTGCTTTCACTGGATATGACAGTACCGCTATTGTCTGGCTCTTTCCTGCTACTAAATGTTTTCATTCCTCGCCTGAAGGGGTAGGCGGGCCTCCTAGATTGTGACGCCGTCTCTCAGGCCGGGATGTTTGTGTCGCAGAAGGTGAGAGAGCGTTGGCGGCCGTGGCGTATACTAGGAACTGTTCCGGCATTCGCCTTAGTGCAGAAGAATGGAAAACCACGGAAAACCATTCTCAGGATAGTCGACGGTAGAGACCAGTCCCTCTCCGTCTGCCGAATACAGAGGCGTAGAGCCACGGTAGAGCCGCGGCCGCCCCTCCTCTGTTCGGTTCGACGGTCGGAGTGCAGAGCTGTCAGACCACGGACCAGCCGTGGTCATTTGCGAACCAAAACTCACTCTGCATCTGCCGACCCGTTTTCCACAACCTAACATTTACTACACGAGAATGCCTGACATCACGAGAAATGAAATAGGGTTACGTTGATATTGTGCCATTGTAGGTGATTATGAATAGAATAGAATAGAACGCTTCCCTTCCCCAGTTCCGCATCATGTTCACTATTACAATTCGAGAATTGTAACAGGGGGGTAATTATGTTTAAAGAGGAAATGCAACTAGGCAACCATCCTCTATGTAAGTAATCAGAAGTAATGGAAGGGATCAGACACTTTGAAAAATGAACGTATCGGTCAAAGAAAGACAAAGGGCTACGAAGGCGTGAAAAGAGACTCCCTAGGCCTCGTAAACCTAATATCGTTAGGGTCGGAAATAAACAGGAGTGAACCAAGGGAGATGTCCGACTCGTTGGCGGAATGGTCAGCGTACTGGCCTTCGGTTCAGAGGGTCCCGGGTTCGATTCCCGGCCGGGTCGGGGATTTTAACCTTCCTTGGTTAATTCAAATGGCCGGGAGGCTGGGTGTTTGTGCTGTCCCCAACATCCCTGCAACTCACACACCACACATAACACTATCCTCCACAACAATAACACGCAGTTACCTACATATGGCAGATGCCGCCCACTCTCATCGGAGGGTCTGCCTTACAAGGGCTGCACTCGGCTAGAAATAGCCACACGAAATTATTATTAACCAAGGGAGGTCGAATAGGATAGATGAAAGCGAGAAGCCTGGTACAAGTAAGTGAAAGCAATGCCGGAGTCATCTAGACGAGCCGTGGTCCCCAACCCCAGCTGCACAATGCAAAACTCCTGGGTCCTCTTTTAGACAGGCAGAAGATACAGTGAACACACACATGGGGATTAATGTCAGAGAGTGGAAAAAAGAAACAGAATTAATTTCTAGCCAGCGTGAGTCACTGACAGAGATTGCCTTGAACTCTCCTACAAAGCGACAAAAAGTGACAGTGACAAGATCATTGGTCTACTTCGGTTTGGTTGGGTCGAGACTTGTATGGCAAGCAAAGTAGGTCTGGCGTAGGCGGGTGGACTAAAGCCGCGAAGTGGCTTATAGGCCTCTAGTGTACCCTGGAGAAGACCACTGATCTGTTTTGGTTAGACCATTGGTCCGCTTTACGTTGTTTCCTTATTTTCAAGGAATATGGCGGTGATTGTGGTGGCACTTACTTATCGTATGACTTTAGTGCCGGGAGTGTTCGAGGACATGTTCGGCTCGCCTGGTGCAGTCTCTCTATTTGATGCCCATGGGTGAACTACACGTCTCAATGTGGGATGATGGTAATGAGGTAAGGACAGGGTGAAACCCGGTGTCGGCTACAGCCCACTCCTGTAGAATAACATCAGGGGTCTGCTCAAAGCTTTACGTCCCCATCCAACGGGCGAATCGCCATCAACAGCGCCATATGACCTCACTCCGCAAGAAGACTGCCGAGTACTCCCCCTAATATCCACCCCTCCAAAACTGGATTAGTCTCTAACTAGACAAAAAATTCCTCCCCTCGCTCCGTTCCTACTTCATAACCATCCTGTAGCCAAGACAATTCATCCTCACCAAGTACACCAAATCACCCTTCCCCCCACCGGCCACCCTATCCTTCAAGGAAGCAAGTAACTTTAATCAGTCAATCAATCAGTACTGATCTGCATTTACGGCAGTCGCCCAGGTGGCAGATTCCCTATTTGTTGTTTTCCTAGCCTTTTCCTAAATGATTTCAAAGAAATTAGAAATTTATTGAACATCCCTCTTGGTAAGTTATTCCAATCCCTAACTCCCCTTCCTATAAATGAATATTTGCCCCAGTTTGTCCTCTTGAATTCCAACTTTATCTTCATATTGTGATCTTTCCTACTTTTATAAACGCCATTCAAACTTATTCGTCTACTAATGTCATTCCACGCCATCTCTCCGCTGACAGCCCGGAACATACCACTTAGTCGAGCAGCTCTTCTTCTTTCTCTCAATTCTTCCCAACCCAAACATTGCAACATTTTTGTAACGCTACTCTTTTCTCGGAAATCGCCCAGAACAAATCGAGCCAAGTACAAATTAATCTCAAGAAATTCTAATCCAACCAAACAATATATATCTGCTCCCACACCTAGCCAAGAACCTCTCACTTCACGGCAAAATACCTACACGCTGCCTTCTTACGCTAATGCATAATCCGTCCTCAAACATTGAAACTCTAGAAAACAGGTAGCCGAGGCAAGACTCTTCGCTAAACGCTGATAATAAATCTCTGCTTTTTTCCAAATTTAACATCTGCACAGTTATATTAAACAGGTCTACCACATACCGAATCGCATTGTTCACTCTGCCAGCCTGATCAACGAGCAATGCGAGTGTGGTTCTTGTTAATTATTCTTAAAAACATTCTACACACTTAAGCGTTCTAGGCGCACCACTAAACAACCCTAAAATTGTAAAATTGTAATCAAAACTTCATTAAAAGAACACAATTCTATACAGACTGACAGACGAATCGGTAGGTCACAATCCACCTATCTCTCCAGAGATGAAATTTTTGGAACCGGCTTCTTCTTCTTCTTCTTCTTCTTCTTCTTGAATGGTGTGTATGGACTCATTTGTTATCGTCCAGCCACGAAACCAGATTAATAAGTTCAACACTGACACATATTATATCACTCATAGTAAACGTTAAAAGTAAACATGATAGAAAAAACACCATAGGACTCAAAACATGATGACCTCATATAAGAGAGGTTAAGGTGATTTATATCCCACCAAAAATATGGCAAACATTTTGCAATGGAAGAGTGAGAACAAAGAGGCTGTTAAAGGATTATAATACAATATGTGCATCATCAAGAAACTGATTTATGCTGTTAACAAGAGTAGGAGTTAAAGAGGATAGTAAACACGAAATACTTGTGGGGAAGGGGATGTCCATGTTAAGCAAAGAGGATAGGAAGCGCTGGCGGGGAACATCAAAAGCAGGCCATTGTAACAGGAGGTGATTACTGTCGGTATCAGGCAAGCCACAAACACAGGAAGTTGGGAGAGAAAGATGAAAATTTTTATATTGGGAAGTAAGAGCATAATAAAACCACGGTTTAGGAGGGATAACAGGTTGTATTAGATGATACAAATGTCCTTTTTCTCGTGACGATTCATTCCAATCGGACTGCCATTGTTGATACGATATAGCCCGCATTTCATACATGAGATCAGAAGGAGCGATCACTAGAGAAAGAGGGGGGATAGTTGTGATGCTCGTATAGCTGCCTGATCCGCAGTCTCATACCAGAGTGACTGGGAACCCAGACCGGATTTACGTACTGTATACGCCAGAACGAGTAAGGATATACAAGAGATACTTGACGCTATATAAGTACCATATAGACTTGACACCTTAACTGTTATGGCCACCTACTTCAGTGCATTACTAATGACAGTTTAATATGTATCTAGGTGGCAGTGAACAATAACAACTACTTGAGTACATTACCAATGAGAATTTAATATATGTCTAGGTGGCAGTGAACAATAACAACTACTTGAGTACATTACTAATGGCAATTTATTATTTATCTAGGTGGCAGTGAACAATAACGACGAACTATTCTAGCTCAGCACATATTAGCATATACTTATAATTACTCGTTTTTTTCGTAACCTAGTCTATTTAGCAGCTTATTTAAAAATTCTGTGACCGGTTTAGATCTAGTGTTTGTGTGTTATTACCACGTGTACATAGATTATACTTCAGCCACACGACATAGTTGCTAAGGGCTCCACAGTTTGTTTATTTGCATAGCATACATTGTAAATCGTGAAAGTTCGTTGTTGTAGAAATATTATGGGTTAATTCAATTTAAATAGTCTCTTTCTGTATTTCATGATCCTCTTTATACCTCGGTGTGTTAGCTTGACAACTCCATCTTGACAGCCGGGCTGAATTAATAATCTATGGCTCTGTAAATGTGGACATCCTGGTCGTTCTGACATTTTCAATCTGTGTACTTCCACTCTGTTTATGGCAATTATGTAATTTGTTCATTCATAGCCGATTCCAAGAACTTCAGTGCAGATCAAGCAACGTTATCATTCGATAGCCCAAAGAACATGCCCTCTGCGTGTGGGCGAGGTAGTCTACATACACGGTATCCCGAACCTGTCGTAAGAGGCGACTAAACGGGGCCCAAGGGGCTCTTAACTTGGGACCTTGAGTTGGTAACCACGGGGCCCTAAGCTGAGTCCTGTCACTTACTTGCGCCGCGGTTTTCACTTTCATCCACCGTATCCGACCTCCCTTGGTCAAACGTTGTTCCTTTCCGACCACGACTGTATTAGATATCAAGAACTTGTCCTTCTTTGGTAAATACCTTCACTTTTCTTAATGTTGAACCCATTTAATGTTTTCCCTCCTATTCGTGTTATATACAGGATGGTTGCCTAGTTGTAATTCCTCTAAAAACAATAATCACTACCATCACCACCACTACCACCACCATCAGAACACCCATCATCCATCCCACCAAACTCCTGTGGCTGGAAGCGGTAGAATAACACTCACGGTATTCCCTGACTGTCGAAAAGGGGACTAAAGGGCGCCCAAGGGCAACCCCCTGTGGGTGGGGATGTAGAATAATACACATGGTATCCCCTGCCTGTCGTAAGAGGCGAATAAAAGGGAAATCAAAGGCTCTAAACTGGGGAGCGTGGGTTGGTGAGCACAGGTCCTCAGCTGAGTCCTGGCATTGCTTCCACTTACTTGTGCCAGCGTGGGTTGTGACCACCGGGCACTTACCCGAGTCCTGACATTGCTTCTACTTACTTGTGCCAGGTTCCTCACTTTCATCTATCGTATCCAACCTCCCTTGGTCAACTCTTGTTCTTTTCCGACCCCGACGGTATTAGAGCATTCGAGGCCTAGGGATTGCTTCGTTTTCACGCCCACCGTGGCCCTTCTGCTCCTTTGGCTAATAGCTTCATTTTTCGAAGAGTCGGATCCCTGCCATGTTTTCTGTCTCTTTAATGCTCACAGAGAATAGTTGCCTAGTTGTACTTCCTCTAAAATTAATAATCACCAGCACCACCAATTTATGTACAACTACACAAATAAGTTTTGTGTTTGGAAACTGCTTCAGCAAAGCAAAATCTAATGTTACCCATGTCGAATTCTTGAAAGAATTTGCCGATGAATACATGACCTACAGTCCACAGAGATTAAGGAGGAGCCTCAGGGCTTTTAACTTGGCAACCCCCTGTGAGTGGGGATGTAGAATAATACACATGGTACCCCCTGCCTGTCGTAAGAGGCGAATAAAAGGGAAATCAAAGGCTCTAAACTGGAGAGCGTGGGTTGCCGAGCACGGGTTCTCAGCTGAGTCCTGGCATTGCTTCCACTCACTTGTGCCAGGCTCCTCACTTTCATCTATCCTATCCGACCTCCCTTGGTCAGCTCTTGTTCTTTTCCGACCCTGACGGTATTACATCACTCGAACCCTAGGGAGTCTTTCTGTTTCACGCCCTTCGTGGCCCTTGCCTTTCTTTGGCCGATACCTTCATTTTTTGAAGTGCCGGATCCCTTCCATATGTTCATTCTAATTAGTGTTTTATCGAGCTCGATAGCTGCAGTCGCTTAAGTGCGGGCAGTATCCAGTAATCGGGAGATAGTTGGTTCGAACCCCACTGTCGGCAGCCCTGAAGATGGTTTTCCGTGGTTTCTCATTTTCACACCAGGCAAATGCTGGGGCTGTACCTTAATTAAGGCCACGGCCGCTTTCTTCCCATTCCTAGGCCTTTCCTATCCCATCGTCGCCATGAGACCTATCTGTGTCGGTGCGACGTAAAGCAAATAGCAGTAGCAGATTACTGTTATACAGAGGATGGTTCCCTAGTTGTACTTCCTCTTAGAACAATAATCACCACCAGCTCTCGTTAACGAGACAATTACTTAGCATGTGCATGATAATTTATTTGTCCACCCTTCATGTTGTTCCCCAGATTCTGAGGAGCATAAGTGGACATGGCTCTCCCTGTCAGCGGCTTGTTGTGATGGCCTCACTTTCTTGTTCTCTGTGGCTCTTTGTAGTTTAGTATTGTTTCATGAATTCTGTAAGTGTAGTCGGTACGGTAAAACTGTATAACACATAAATGACCGGAAATGTAATTCTATATAACTTTAGTTATGTAGTATGTATCGATAGTACCATTAATAACATAGCAGAAAACCTCATTCTCCGACTTCAGAAACCGAATATCATTAAATTCTCTTAAGTCATTTTCTCGTGATGCTCGTGCACACATACAGGCAGACACAGAGACAGACATGAACCCCTGTGGGTGGGGGCGGTAGAATAACACCCACGGTGTCCCCTGCCTGTCGTAAGAGGCGACTAAAAGGGGCCCCAGGGGCTCTGAACTATGGAGCGTGGGTTGGCGACCACGCGGCCCTCAGCTGAGTCCTGGCAGTTCTTCCACTTACTTGTGCCAGGCTCCTCACTTTCATCTATCCTATCCGACCTCCCTTGGTCAACTCTTGTTTTTTTCCGACCCCGACGCTATTAGGTTTGCGAGGGCTAGGGAGTCTTTCATTTTCACGCCCTTCGTGGCCCTTGTCTTCCTTTGGCCGATACCTTCATTTTTCGAAGTGTCGGACCCCTTCCATTTTTCCTCTCTGATTAGTGTTATATAGAGGATGGTTGCCTAGTTGTACTTCCTCTTAAAACAATAATCACCACCACTCCTCACTTTCATCTATCCTATCCGACATCCCTTGGTCAACTCTTGTTCTTTTCCGACCCCGACGGTATTACGTACGGAGGCCTAGGGAGTCTTTCATTTTCACGCCCTTGGTGGCCCTTGTCTTTCTTTGGCCGATACCTTCATTTTTCGAAGTGTCGGACCCCTTCCACTTTTCCCTCTGATTAGTGTTATATAGAGGGTGGTTGCCTAGTTGTACTTCCTCTTAAAACAATAATCAACACCACCACGACGCTATTAGGTTTGCGAGGGCTAGGGAGTCTTTCATTTTCATGCCCTTCGTGGCCCTTGTCTTCCTTTGGCCGATACCTTCATTTTCGAAGTGTCGGACCCCTTCCATTTTTTTCTCTCTGATTAATGTTATATAGAGGATTGTTGAATAGTTATACTTCCCTCTTAAAACGATAATCACCACCACCACCATTTCATCTCTCCTATCAGACCTCCCTTTATCAACTCTTGTTCTTTTCTGACCCCGGCGGTATTAGAGCACTCGAGGCCTAGGGAGTGCTTCATTTTCACGCCCTTGGTGGCCTTGTCTTTCTTTGGCCGATACCTTCATTTTTCGAAGTGTCGGACCCCTTCCATTTTTTTTTCTCTGATTAATGTTATATAGAGGATGGTTGAATAGTTATACATCCCTCTTAAAACGATAATCACCACCACCACCATTTCATCTCTCCTATCAGACCTCCCTTTATCAACTCTTGTTCTTTTCTGACCCCGGCGGTATTAGAGCACTCGAGGCCTAGGGAGTGTTTCATTTTCACGCCCTTGGTGGCCTTGTCTTTCTTTGGCCGATAACTTCATTTTTCGAAGTGTTGGAACCCTTCCATTTTTTTCTCTCTGATTAGTGTTATATAGAGGATAGTTGCTTATTTGTACTTTCCCTTAAAACTGTAATCACCACAACCACTTAAGTATCGATGCCTAGGAAGTCTTTCTTTTTAACGCTTTTCGTGGCCATTGTTTTTCTTTCGCCGATACCTTCATTTCTTGATGTGTCGGACCCCTTCCGCTCTTGTTCTCTGATTAGTGTTATATAGAGGATGGTTGCCTAGTTGTACTTCCTCTTAAAACAGTAATCACCACCACGACCTCACTTTCATCTATCCTCCCCCTGTGCGTGGGGGCGGTAGAATAACACCCACGGTATCCGCTGCCTATCGTAAGAGGTGACTAAAAGGGGCCCCAGGGTCTCTAAACTTTGGAGCGTGGGTTGGCGACCACAGGGTACTCGGGTGATGCCTAGCATTGCTTCCACTTACTTGTGCCAGGCTCCTGACTTTCATGTATCCTATCTGACCTCACTTGGTCAGCTCTTGTTCTTCTCCGACCCCGACGGTATAACGTATGGAGGCCCAGGGAGTCTTTCATTTTCACGCCCTTCGTGGCCCTTGTCTTTCTTTGGCCGATACCTTCATTTTCGAAGTGTCGGACCCCTTCCAATTTTTCTCTCTGACTAGTGTTATATAGAGGATTGTTGCCTAGTTGTACTTCCTCTTAAACAAAAATCACCACCACCACTTTCATTTTTTCTCTATTAGTGTTATATAGACGATGGTTCCCTACTTGTATATCATTTACAACCAATAATCACCACGACCACATATCTACCGCCTCAAGAGCAGTGCTTGGAGCGTGAGAATTTAGGTCGTGGGATACAAATGGGGAGGAGGATCAGTTCCTCATCAAGACCGTCTCTGCTGCTATGCTGAAAATTGGCCTTGTGGGAGAATATGAAGATGGGAGGGATGGACAACGAAGAGGGTAAGAAGCGGCCGTAGCTTTAAGATATGTACCATCATATCTTTGGCCCGGAGGAGAAATGGATAACCACGGAAAACCAATTCGAGGATGGCGGAGGGCGGAATCGAAACCCCCCCTGTGGGTGGGGGCGGTAGAATAACACCCACGGTATCCCCTGTCTATCGTAAGAGGCGACTAAAAGGGGCCTCAGGGGCTATGAACTTTGGAGCGTGGGTTGGCGACCACGGGGCCCTCAGCTGAGTCCTGGCATTGCCTCCACTTACTTGTGCCAGGCTCCTAACTTTCATCTATCCTATCCGACCTCTCTTGGTCTTGTTCTTTTCCGACCCCGACGCTATTAGGTTTGCGATGGCTAGGGAGTTTTTCATTTTCACGCCCTTCGTGGCCCTTGTCTTTCTTTGACCGAAATCTTCGTTTTTCGAACTGTCGGATCCCTTCCATTTTTCCCTCTGATTGGTGTAGTACTTCCTCTTAAAACTATAATCACTACCACAACGGAATCGAAACCCCCTCTACTCAGTTGACCATCCCCCTGTGGGTGGGGGCGGTAGAATAACACCCACGGTATCCCCTGGCTGTCGTAAGAGGCGACTGAAAGGGGCCCCAGGGGCTCTGAAATTTGGAGCGTGGGTTGGCGATCACGGGGCCCTCAGCTGAGCCCTGGCATTGCTTCCACTTACTTGTGCCAGGCTCCTCACTTTCACCTATCCTATCCGACCTCTCTTGGTCAACTCTTGTTCTTTTCCGACCACGACGCTATTAGGTTTGCGAGGGCTAGGGAGTCTTTCATTTTCACGCCCTTCGTGGCCCTTGTCTTTCTTTGGCCGATACCTTCATTTTTCGAAGTGTCGAACCCCTTCCATTTTTTCTTTCTGATTAGTGTTAATAGAGGATGGTTGCCCAGTTGTACTTCCTCTTAAAACAATAATCACCACCACCACCATCAGTTGACCACCCGAGGCTGAGTGGACCACGTTGCAGCTTTCGTACCTCTTTTGAAATTTCGTGGCAGCGTCGAGAATCGAACTTGGGCCTCTGAGGATGGCAGCTAATCAAAATCACCACTACACCACAGAGGCGGACCAGACGGTTTCTTACAAATTCAAAAGCAGGAGTTCAAGGAAAAGAAATGCCTCTCATCTGGATTGTGAAATTGCTGGTCATAGTATAATGTCCCTCAATTATAGCGTTGTACAATTACCGAGCTGGGATGATAGAAATTTTAAAGACTCCGATTTCAGTAATTTTAGTCCTCGTATCTCTCCATCCTAATTACATATTCAGCTCTCGAACAAGCAAGTGATCTAGGCCCCCCTGTGTTTGGGGGCGGTACAATAACACGCACGATATCCCCTCCCTGTCGTAAGAGAAGACTAAAAGGGGCCAGTAGGGCTCTGAACTTTGGATCGTGGGTTGGTGACCACGGGGCCCTCAGCTGAGTCCTGGCATTGTTTTCACTTACTTGTGCCAGGTTCCTCACTTTCATCTATCCTAATCGACCTACCCTGATCAACACTTGTTCTTTGCGACCCCAACGTTATTACGTATGTAGGCCTAGGGAGTCTTTCATTTTATCGCCCTTCGTGGCCCTTGCCATCCTTTGGCCGATACCTTCATTTTTGAAGAGTCGGATCCATTCCATTTTTTCTCAGATTAGTATTATATAGAGGATGGTTGACCAGTTGTACTTCCTCTTAAAACAATAATCGCTGGCGCTGTACCTTAATTTCCTTCCAACTCCTAGGCCTTTCCTATCCCATCGTCGCCATAAGACCTTTCAGTGTCGGTGCAACGTAATCCACTTGAAAAAAATCACCACCACCGCCACCCCTGTGGTTGGGGGCGGCAGAATAACACACATGGTATCCCCTGCCTGTCACAAAAGGTGACTTAATGGGGCTCCAGGGGCTCTGAATTTTGGAGCGTGGGTTGGGGACCACGGAGCTCTTCCCCCTGTGGGTCGGGTCGGGAGAATAACACCCACGGTATCCCCTGCCTGTCGTAAGAGGCGACTAAAAGGGGCCCCAGTGGCTCTCTTGCCCCAGGGGCTCTGAACTTTTGGAGCGTGGGTTGGCGACCACGGGGCCCTCAGCTGAGTCCTGGCATTGCTTCCACTTACTTGTGCCAGGCTCCTCACTTTCATCTATCCTACCCGACCTCCCTTGGTCAACTCTTGTTCTTTTCCGACCCCGACGCTATTAGGTTTGCGAGGGCTAGGGAGTCTTTCATTTTCATGCCCTTCGTGGCCCTTGTCTTCCTTTGGCTGATATCTTCATTTTTCGAAGTGTCGGACCCCTTCCATTTTTTCTCTCTGATTAGTGTTATATAGAGGATGGTTGCCTACTTGTACTTCCTCTTAAAACAATAATCACCAACACCACCACCCCCGGGGCTCTGAACTTTGGAGCGTGGGTTGGCGACTACGGGGCCCTTAGCTGAGTCCTGGCATTGCTTCCACTTACTTGTGCCAGGCTCCTCACTTTCATCTATCCTATCCGACCTCTCTTGGTCAACTCTTGTTCTTTTCCAATCCCAACGCTATTACCCCCTGTGGGTGGGGGCGGTAGAATAACACCCACGGTATCCCCTGCCTGTCGTAAGAGGCGACTGAAATGGGCCCCAGGGGCTCTGAACTTTGGAGCGTGGGTTGGCGACCACGGGGCCCTTAGCTGAGTCTTGACATTACTTCCACTTACTTGTGCCAGGCTCCTCACTTTCATCTATCCTATCCGACCTCTCTTGGTCAACTCTTGTTCTTTTATGACCCCGACGCTATTAGGTTTGCGAGGGCTAGGGAGTCTTTCATTTTCACGCCCTTCGTGGCCCTTGTCTTCCTTTGGCCGATATCTTCATTTTTCGAAGTGTCGGACCCCTTCCATCTTTTCTCTCTGATTAGTGTTATATAGAGGATGGTTGCCTAGTTGTACTTCCTCTTAAAACAGTAATCACCACCACCACCACTCTTTCATTTTCACGTCCTTTGTGGCCCTTCTCTTACTTTGGTCGATATCTTCATTTTTCGAAGTGTCGGATCCCTTCCATTTTTTCCTTCTGATTACTGTTATATAGAGGATGGTTGCCTAGTTGTACTTCCTCTTAAAACAGTAATCACCACCACCACCACTCTTTCATTTTCACGTCCTTTGTGGCCCTTCTCTTACTTTGGTCGATGTCTTCATTTTCCGAAGTGTCGGATCCCGTCCATATTCTCTCTCTGTTTAGTGTTATATACAGGATGGTTGCCTAGTTGTACATCCTCTTTAAACAATAATCACCAACAACAACAAATACAACAACAACAAGAAATCTTGTTTTCCGAACCCGAAGCTATTAGGTTTCTGAGGGGTAGGGAGTCTTTCATTTTCACGCCCTTCATGGCCCTTGCCTTCCTTTTTCCGATACCTTCATTTTTCGAAATGTGGATCCCTTCCTATTTTTCTCCCTGATTAGTGTTTTATAGGGGATGGTTGCCTAGTTATACTTCCTCCAAAAACAATAATCACCACCACAACCACCACCACTCAGAGCATTAGAGACGTAGGGATTCTTTCGTTTGGCCGCCTTTCATGGCCCTTGTTTTCTTTGGCAGATACGTTCATGTTTTGAAGAGTCGGATCCCTTCCTGCCTTTGTCCTGTGGGTGGGGACGGTAGAATAATACACACGGTATCCCCTGTCTGTCGTAGGAGGCGACTGAAACGCTGGCATTGCTTTCACTTACTCGTGCCAGGCCCCTCACATTCATCTATCCTATCCGACCTCCCCTGGTCAACTCTTTTTCTTTTCAGACCCCTACTTCATTACGTATGGAGGCCCTTTTGCCGATACCATCTTTTTTTTGAAGTGTCGTGTCCCTTACATTTTTTATCTCGTATTAGTGTTATATAGAGGATGGTTGCCTAGTTGTACTTCCTCTAAAAATAATAATCACCACCACTACCTTTCGCCGATACCTTCATTTTTGAAGGTTTGGTCGAAAAAATCTTAAGCAGCAAATGTGACTTCTTCCAAACTACGCGACTCGGTAATATCACAAACTTTTTGCTTCATCGTCTTTACGGAACAGTCCTTAAATTCCTTAGGGTGACAGCCGGCTTTGTTAGGGACACAACTTGTTTTCGGATGATACGCTGGATCAATTTCGGCTTGTTCACTTAACACGATGAAATCCGTCCTATTTAACCAATCACCGAATTTTTCACGGAATAGTTGTTCTCTTCTTCCTGCACTATCCCATCTTTTGTTAATATTATGGGATATCAACTTAATTTTTTTCTTAGCTCCAGAACCTGAGTGTCAGTAAGAGCTGCAGGCTCAAATTCATTCATAACATATTGAAATATGACTTCTGAACGCCCCTCTTTACGACACGACCGCCACGCGTTGAAAAATTCTTCTCGCGGTAACGCCCACATAGTCACTGAAAATAAGAAAATAAAACATCATGCACTTTCGTGCCCAACCAAACCACTACAGATCCTGAATCTACTTTAAATTTCCCATCGAATGACGTTTAAAGTAAAGTGGCACTATGAGGCACTCATAAAGTTTTTCCGAGCAAAATCTAAAAAAAATAATCAAATTTTCTACAACTGCCTCCTTTTACAACGCTTTGTAAATAATGTGTTTAGTGCAGAACGCTTGTATTACGCGTGATAGTGACAACATATAGACTACCTCTTTGGACTATTTCATGAGCGAAAGAAGACAACACCTCGTTGAACTCACTACAAACACAACGTTCGTTTCACTCCGACACCTCCTATCAACTGAGGTGATAATTGCCAGGAAGACGTTTCAGCAACTGTCCCCTCCATCCTACTCACCAGAAAGCGGAAAGGAAGACCGAAGGTCACCATCCGGGTTTTTCACTATCGAATGAGCCAGGTTTCGCTTTGATTTGAGGCAGTGAATTTTTTTCCACCTAGATATGGGATTCGACACACTGTGCGACGTAGACAGACTGACAAAGCTATGCACTTGTCGCCGAAAGAAATCCCTCACTCGTTCCACATGATCCTACATTCTTCTTTGTTAAATGTTTATTGGTAGGTTAATAAATTATTGGATCAGACAAATGCAGAAAGAGAACTGTCAATTCCTAACAAGAAATCTTCCATTTAATTTGTTACGGGGTTATACGTGGTAGTTAGAGGTGAAAGAAGGTGCTGGGATGAATAGGTCTCAATTTACGAAATTAAAGTTAATTTAAAATTTAATAAGGTTATATTTTCTTTTTAAGATCAAGAAATAACAAATATAGCAGGTACTCAGTAGCCTAGCAACAAATCGAGCATGTACAATTACAGAGTTACAGGATTTGGGCTCCGAGAGCCAGACACATAATTCTTGAGCAATTAGCCCAACTTTAGCCAGATACCAGGTTTGACAAAGGGGCAGAAAACCCCAATCATGCCCAGGAGCTCTTGCTCCCAATTACACAGCAAGGCCTCCTCGAGGCACGCAGAAACAATTTTTTTGGGGAAGAGCAACCCGCTCTCAAAGTTCCAGCCTATCAAAGGCCACACCAAACTCCACCTTCAAGTTGACATCCAAGCACATGAAAACAGGGGTAAAAATGCCCAACCTACTGAGGCCTACTCAATAAAGAAACAGGACAATTACATGGCCTCCAAAATACCAACTTGAGAGGAGGCGTCCTTGCATTCCTAATACACTTTATTTAAAACCTATTTGGCACTAGGCCGCATATGCAAGGGCTAATCCCATACTAAAGAGGTGACACGATAGGAAAACTTATTACATTACGAAACGAAGAAAAATGGTTGAGAAAACGTAGTCACCTCAAAAACAATATGAAAGGGAGCTCGAGAGGGTTAGGCACTCTCTATCCCAGTTTGTAGTTTAAAGAGATAGAATTTATACCAAGAGTCTTTTACATTTTAGAGGAAAGTTACATGGTAAGAGGTATCGAACCTGCCCCGAGAGTTAAACTGCTGAGCTAGCAAGAAAAGAAGTTATTAAAAGGCCATTACCTTATTGAAGAACTGCTGCCCGACGAAAGAGGCGCTTCCCGCCCCCTGCTACATAATTTACACAATGATAGATGTTACTGAAGTGGCGCAGAGACCCGAAAATCAGCAGTTTATATACCCTCGCGGAACATTCGAGACCTTTCATGAATGATAACACCCGCCCACAAGCATTTTATTGGACGGCCAAAAGATTACAAGTCAAAACTAAAGAAGACATCTAGGATTGGTGGAAAATTAATTACAAAAACTTATGATTGGCCAATTTCAAAGCTGGCGGAAAGAAAGGGTTAACGTTGCCAACTTAAAAAAATGACAGAAAGAAATTGACTAAAGAACAAACTTATAAATACTAAATTTCTCCAAAAAAAACCAGTTCTTTCACTTCGCACTAGGGTGCACAATTGTAGTTCATAAGAGGTGCCATCTAGAAGAGAATGTTCACACTTCTTGCTACAGGGAAAACAAAAATACATCGAAAACGACACAGTTAGGAACACTTCAAAATTTACAAGTAGGGACATCTTCTGAGAAACTTGAGACTTAACACGGTAGTTAAAGTTCAGGCTTCCTCCAGTAGAGGAGTTTCAACTGGCGCAATGTTTGAATTAGCGGAGCGGAGGTGTACCGCCCGGTACATAATTAACGAGACTTCTCCCAGGGAACTTGTCCCTGATTTATTTTAATTACTTAATTGTTTACCTGTAAAGCGATTTATTGCATACGACTGAGTGTCTGTATGGACCTTGCGGAACAACTATACAGTGGAATGGTGGTCTTGTTTGAATGTCATAAAACAACCAGTACAGGTGATTTAATTTTGCCATTTGTATTGGTAACGGATAATGAGCTGTAGATATCACGACTACTTAAAAATGAACTAAGAGACACCAGGTAGATGTTTCTTCGGTCAGTTTAAGTGGATGTAGTGGTGGTGGGGGTGGTGATTATTGTTTTAAGGGGAAGTACAAATAGGCAACCATCCTCTATAAAACATTATTCAGAAAAAAAAAGTGGTAAGGATCCGACACTTCGAAAAATGAGGTATCGGCCAAAGAATGACAAGGTCTACGACGACCGTGAAAATAAAAGGCTTCCTAGGCCTCGAATGCTCTAACACCGTCGGACCCGAAAAAGAACAGGAGTTGAACATGGAAGGTCAGATAAAATGGGTGAAAGTGAGGAGCGTGGCACAAGTAAGTGGAAGCAATAAAAAGACTCAACTAAGCGCCCCGCAGTTGCGCCCCCCCTATGGGTGGGGGCGGTAGAATAACACCCACGATAGCCCCTGCTGTCGTAAGAGACGACTAAAAGGGGCCCCAGGGGCTCTGAACTTTGGAGCGTGGGTTGGCGACCACGGGACCCTCAGCTGAGTCCTGGCATTGCTTCCACTTACTTGTGCCAGGCTCCTCACTTTCATCTATCCTATCCGACCTCCCTTGGTCAACTTTTGTTCTTTTCCGACCCCGACGCTATTAGGTTTGCGAGGGCTAGGGAGTCTTTCATTTTCATGCCCTTCGCGGCCCATGTCTACCTTTGGCCGATACCTTCATTTTTCGAAGTGTCGGACCCCTTCCTTTTTTCCCTGTGATTAGTGTTATATAGAGGATGGTTGCCTAGTTTGTCGTATCGCTGATCAGGCACTCCCGCATGTCATAATTCGTGAGCAAGCGGTTCGAAAATAAATTCGAACCGCGACCTCACAGTGCAGAAATAAAAGTAGATATAAGAAATTTTGAGTCTGAAAATGAAAATAGGACTTAAGGCATCAATAAGAAATAATTATATGTGTAAGAAAATGAGATTGAAATATTCATTGGGAATTACTAAAAGAGATGCAGTTCTGAGCTTTCAGGCAGTGGTGAAATGTTTGAACAAACACAGGATATTGGTCATTCCTTATCACTGTATGTACATGGTCAAGGATGACAGAGCGCGGCTTAAACCGCACGTAGTACAGGGAAAATTCTGAGGTTCGACCTTCTGGAACAATTGAGAAGGTTGAGAATTCCCTCAGGGAAGGGATGCTGCCAGCCAATGAGAATAAGACAAATCAGAAGTATACAGGGTTCAAAGTTCGGCTGAGCATAGCAACAGCGAAATACAGAATTAACTTAAGGGAGAACTCAGAGAGGTGATCAGTTAGTTCATAGCCCACAGTCAGAGAGGTAGTTGGGAAGGAAGCTGAAGGTCTGGCGGGGACATTGAGCCAGTCAGGTCGCGAACAGAACTTGAAGTGAAGTTCGAAGTCAGGAATATTATCATTGATAATAGTACTCTTAGACAATACGTCAGGAAGTCTGAACGCTTCAGTAAAAGAGTAGTAGGGTGAAGGGAACGCATTAGCGACCCTGTAAATTAACGAGAAAATAAGGGAAGCCTTTTAGGTAAATTAGGCTTACGCGACCAGGGAAAAGTACCGGATTCTGACAAGCAGTGGAAGCACATAATCTCTATTGTTTTAGTAAAGTCGTAAAGAAAAGGGTGACAATTAAGGACTGTGACTGTTCTTCAATAGGAGTGAAGTTCTCTGAAGGAACCCACTCAATAGACACTAACTATACAGAGGAGGCTAGAGGGAAGCATCACTCAGGGACTAAAGTCTCCTATTATCAAGGAAACAGGGATAAGACTGTACAAGATTGGGCCGGTCAGTAGGGAAGAGGTAACCACGGATCGACAGTTTCCAGTACAACATATGAACTCGATCACCTAGCGAATAGCCTGGACTGTAACATTGTAAATCAGAACTGTATCTCTTGGGGAACCAGTGAAGGGAAGAAGTGTAACAGCGTGTGCTAACGTGTGATAGTGAAACTCAGGCTTCAAGAAAGAAGACGCCGTAGAAGACTCCCGCCGCTCGGAAGATAAGTATTAACTAGTATTGAATAAACTCAATAGGGAACTAAGAACTTTTAGTTAGAGAGAAAGTTGTGTAGGTTTAGGAAGTTCCCTAATTCAAGATCAAATTAGCATCAAGAGTTGATATATAGATGTATATATTGTACAGTGAATAACTTTGGGAAATTTCAATATATTAATTCTTGGCATTAAGCCGCCTTAACTTGGTGTTCTTATTGTAAATTGAGTGCATTTTAGAACCCTATCCAGTCCCCAGCTTGCCATATCCTTAGGATACGACAAGTTGTACCTCCTCTTAAAACAATAATCACCACCACCACCACCCAGGGGCACTTAGGCCCTAGGGGCTCTGAAGTTTGGAGCGTGGGTTGGCGACCACGGGGCCCTTAGCTGAGTCCTGGCATTGCTTCCACTTACTTGTGCCAGGCTCCTCACTTTCATCTATCCTATCCGATCTTTCTTGGTCAACTCTTGTTCTTTTCCGACCCCGACGCTATTAGGTTTGCGAGGGCTAGGGAGTCTTTCATTTTCACGCCCTTCGTGGCCCTTGTCTTTCTTTGACCGATATCTTCATTTTTCGAAGTGTCGGATCCCTTCCCTTTTTCCCTCTGATTAGTGTTATATAGAGGATGGTTGCCTAGTTGTACTTCCTCTTAAAATAATAATCACCACCACCACCAGGGGCACTTACCTTGTTAGTGTGGATTGGCGACCACGGGGCCCTCCGCTGAGTCCTGTCATTGCTTCTACTTACTTGTGCCAGGCTCCTCACTTTCATCTATCCTATTCGACCTCCCTTGGTCAACTTTTGTTCTTTTCCGACCCCGACGGTATTAGAGCACTCGACGCCTAGGGAGTCTTTCATTTTCAAGCCCTTCGTGGCCCATGTCTTCCTTTGGCCTATATTTTTATTTTTCAGAGTGTCGGATCCCTTCCATTCTTTCTCTCTGATTATTGTTATATACATTATGGTTGCATAGTTGTTCTTCCTATTAAAACAATAATCATCACCACCCCCACCTAAGCTGAGTCCTGGCATTGCTTCCACTTACTTGTGCCAGGCTCCTCACTTTCATCTATCCTATCCGACATCCCTTGGTCATCTCTTGTTCTTTCCCGACCCCAAGGGTATTAGAGCATTCGATGCCTAGGGAGTCTTTCATTTTCACGCCCTTCGTAGCCCTTGTCTTCCTTTGGCCGATACCTTCAATTTTCGAATTGTTGGATACGTTCCATTTTTCCTCTCTGATTAGTGTTATATAGATGACGATTGCCTACTCGTACTTCCTCTTAAAACAATAATCACCACCACCACCAACAGCAGCAGTTGTTAGTACTCTAGAGCGCAACGTTATGCTGGTCGCTTCGAGACAATGAACAATTGAAACATTCGTTCCTTCGTAGATATCTAAAACAGGTAGAACACGGCGGCGAGTGCAAGAAGTAGCTAAGCAGCATACCAAACCACAAGGCTGCTCCATTCTTGCATGCAACTGTTGAACCTCAAGAAGAGGGAGATAAAATCTTAATATGTGTTAGGTCACTTCTTGTGGTTTTCTAATCAATCCTAATTGAGCTTATTTCAAAGAAAACGATATCTCGACCTGTTAATGTTTGCAGTATGCTGTTCACTTTGTGATTGCAGAGGGATTTAAATAATGCAGTGAGATATACAGCAGACAACGGTATGGAGGTAAATGGGATGAAATGTCAAGTTGAAAGTTTAATCAACAGGAAAAGTCCTCTCAGTTTTAATTACTGTGTTGATGCGGTGACAGTACCTCATGAGGAACAATGTAAGTACCTAGGTGTTAATATGAGTCATTGGGTTAATCATATTAACGAGGTAGTTAAGAAAGGTTCCATGTCTCTTCGCATAGTTGTGAGAGTATTCAGGGTTTGTAGTAAGGATGTAAAGGAGAAGAATTATAAGTCTTAATGAAAAACTTCATGGAAGTAGGATGTGAAGTTTTATTCTTTATAATTTTTGCCCATAGATCAGTTTAAATCTCTGTGATTTGCGGTATTTTAAAACCACATGAACAACACTCTATTATTGACTTAAAGTAAAAGCAAAATTCATATTGATATGATTTGCTGATGCGTGTATCTACTTTATTCATGCATAAAAAGCACAGTACCAAAAATCCGCCCAAATTATACCAAAAATATATAATATTTTAAACATCTTAATATATAATGATACATGGAACATGCTTCTTAAATAAAAATGAAAAGTCTCCGTTCACTACTTGGTAGTGTTGGTCCAGTAATATATAGTATTCCAGAAGACCAGAAGACAAATTAGAACGGTTGGAGAAGTTACTTAGTACTTCGCGATGCACTTCTTTGTTATTGTAGCCTACATATGAAGTTTGTTTTCCTCCTGCCTTTTGTATTTCATTAGACTTACATAAATCCGTATTTCTAATTCTTTGTTTTCTTTTTAACATTAACATCATTATCGTCTGAAGAAGACACGCGTGCACAACAATGTGTTTCCCGCGATTAGTGAAATTCGTTGTTACCAACAGCCGATGCTGACAGTACACTCTAGCAGTAAAACACTATTACCATGAAAAACCCCGCCAGTCAGTGACTTACGGAGTGTTAAAGCTAAACCAAATATTGATGATCCCTTCAACAATCATTTTGTCACATAAAACGACATTGTCAAAAAATGTGACTTACGGGGTTTTAAAGCTAGCCTTTTCTTTAAGACATAGCAAGGTAAACAATTATAAATGAATGTAACTATGAGGTTAGCAAATGATAGGGAATCTGCTACCTAGGCGACCGCTCTAAATGCAGATCATTGATTGATTTGATTGATTGCCAATTGTTAATAGTCTACATTATGTTCACCACAAGCATTGCCCTGTACCCATCGATCGTAATACTGAGCTGAAACATCAGGCATGCGAGGTGGGGGAAGCATTTCCCTGTGGGTGGGGGCGGTAGAATAACACCCACGGTATCCCCTGCCTGTCGTAAGAGGCGACTAAAAGGGGCCTCAGAGGCTCTGAACTTTGGAGCGTGGGTTGGCGACCACGAGGCCCTCAGCTGAGTCCTGGCATTGCTTCCACTTACTTGTGCCAGGCTCCTCACTTTCATCTATCCTATCCGACCTCTCTTGGTCAACTCTTGTTCTTTTCCGACCCCGACGCTATTAGGTTTGCGAGGGCTAGGGAGTCTTTCATTTTCACGCCTTTCGTGGCCCTTGTCTTTCTTTGACCGATATCTTCATTTTTCGAAGTGTTATATCCCTTCCTTTTTTCCCTCTAATTAGTGTTATATATGGAGGATGGTTGCCTAGTTGTACTTCCTCTTAAAACATTAATCACCACCACCACCACCCCAGGGACTATGAACTTAGGACCGTGGTTTGGCGACCACGGGGACCTTAGTTGAGTCCTGGTTAAGCTTCCACTTACTTGTGCCAGGCTTCTAATTTTCATCTATCCTAACCGACCTCACTTAGCCAATTCTTGTTCTTTTCCGACCCCGACGGTATTACGTATGGAGGCGTAGGGAGTCTTTCATTTTCATGTCCTTCGCGGCCCTTGTCATCCTATGGCCGATACCTTCATTTTCGAAGTGTCGGACCCCTTCCATTTTTTCTTTCTGATTAGTGTTATATAGAGGATGGTTGCCTGGTTGTACTTCTTCTTAAAACAATAATCACCACCACCACTGGGGGAAGCATTGTGTTACTGACATCGTTCAATGAATCACACAATAGGGATGTACCGAAACACTACCGATAGATGTCTCACGAGTGGTGCACGGTATGCGCTGGTCGACCGTCATTTGATCCTCTTTATTTTTAATGGAAGTTGCCTAATATATTGAACCGTTCTGTTCATGGACCAATAGTACAGATTTTAGTATGGATATTGGGATTACATGAGACCACCCACGAAGTCATTGTCTTATAGTTTATTTCATAAAAGAGTCCAGAAGAAGCGTTCTTGTGTGAAGGGAACTAGAGCGTCATTATGAGAAATCTCCAGAACCTCATTAAAGGGAGTTATGTCCCAAGCCAAGCCTCTTAATGAAGATTGGGGACGCTTCCCGGATCCCGGCAAAACTTACCTTCGGAGGGAAGAAAGAATTAAATTAATATCTTTGATTACGGAAGAGTTGCATTGGATTTGATACAAGAATTGCAACCTGCATAATTTCTGCTTAATTTTGATATGCATTAGGGCTGCAACCATAAATGCATTCGTTAAATAGAGTACTTGACGTGCTTTGTGCGGGAAAACTTCGAGTCGCGGGTGCGCGTATCCTGCACGCGATCAAGCGGCGTGGTTACGCTAACCTGGTTATAAAAAGCGAGGCCGCCTGGCACATCACATCATTCTTTGACCGTAAGGCTGCTTGAACGAAGTCGTCATGCTACCAGTCGGCACTGCGAACCACATTTTGTCTTCGAGCTGCACATACAACTAGTACTACTGTATCTGCGAGGAATTGCCCCTGCATCAAGCCAGAACGAGCTTCTACATCATCATTGCGAGGAAGCCACAACCGGAGCTGAAGCCGACACGACATCGGGAATCGATCCAGGAACGTTGGGTGTACCTGATCAGCGCGACTTCGAAGGGGACATCTTCTAACCACCTAAGGAGCTGTACGAAGGAGTCACACAAGAAAGAATGTCTCCAAGTGTTCACCAGTATCTGCTGCAAGCATCGCAGTTTGTCATGATGTGGTAAATTCAGTGGTCCACAGGGAGGGCCGCTCCGTCATGTCATCAATCATATAAGGTCAGAGCTTTCCAATTCTGTTTCAAGCATGTCATTTAAATTTAGATAGGAATAGGGGGGCCGTCAGTCAACAGGTTAGTTATGGTAGGAAAATTTCTTAGTAATAAAGAGCTAGGCCTCAAGCTCGAACCCCGTACATTAGTGTAGATGATAGTTTGTAGATTCCTTGTTGGTGTGCTTATCTTTTATTTCAATAGTATTATATTAGCGTACGTGTTATCTTCATGGGTCAGGTCGAACTCCCTTGGTCATGGTAGGTTAGTTTTACGGGCAGGCACTGTTTAGTGTGTCGCGTTCAGGCATTTGTTTCTGCAGACGTAGGCTGTGCAGTTGAGACCAGGATTCAACCCGTAATTCACCTAGCTTTACTGACAGGGCGAGCGAGTCCGAATGTTTGAGAGATGTGAGCATTATGCATGTAGCTGATTGTATGAATTGATATGAGAAAGCCCAGCACAGTTTGAGAGTGTATTGGATGTATTGGAGATGCCTTATTATGGCCATGTAACTATCGCTTATTGATTTGTGTCTTTGTATTATCAAGGTTGAGCCCATGGGAGGCGGAAATAAGATTTGTTATATTGCTGGTGATATTGAGATGAGGGCGGATAGCCCAGGTGTATTTAAAAGAGTACTTTTAGCAGCCAGATTACGTGAGGTGTTTTGAGAGGCGAGATTTCTTAGCCGGCAGCCAGCTGAGCTCGTAAACCATGGGGACTGCCGCTTGTCAAGTGTTCGAAGTGGTGAGGGTTGTTGTGTCTGACGTCACAGTCTTGAAACTCGGTTATATTGCCGTCTGCAGCTTGTCGAGTGTGTATGGGGGAGGAGACGACCTTGATGTTTTGAACGCAGGGAGAGATTTTGTTGCTCTGTTTGTTCTACTTTAATTTTAACACTGGCACGTTTGATATTGACCCCTTGGATATGTTGGTTGTGTTCTTTTAAATTGTTTGTATATGAATATTCTACGCTTTACTCTTCATGGGACTAGGGTTCGTGACCGAGTCAGGACACGGTTCATTATATGTGTTTATATTTGTTTGCACTGGGTTCGATGGTACGAGGCATAGTAAATTTTATGGGAATTACTGTTAGATGTGTATTTCAGCAGATATCCGTTTTTCTAGATTTCATTACTTACACAATTGTAACATGCTTGTTACAGCACAGCTGTTTCGTGAAGGCAGTGAACTGGTTGTCATCGGCTCAACAGTATCTTTACCCAAGCATTTTGAAAGTTCTTACATTTGTAAATAGTTTTTGTTTATGTAATAAATCCCTGTTTGTAAAACTTTGAATGCAGCGATGTTTTCTGTTAGATATTTTTTTATTTTAATTTAGCTGATTCTTACCTGATTAGTCACATATCCTAGTGTTTTATCGTAATGTTGCCCTTTATTCACTCATGTTATCCCTGAGAAGTGCTATTGGACGGCCGAGCGAGGATATGTGTTCAGGTAAGACTATGTGCACAAGCTCACGTTTGTGAGAGTTCTTTCACTACTGTACTCTGGGTTCGAGACCGGCTTTCGCCTGGCCGGAACCCTAGAGTCCTGTAGGGCACAATATTTTCATGAATTTAAAGTTTTAATATATCGCAATGGCAGGAAAGAAAAGAAGAAAACTGTGTCGCCTGACTATTGCACTATTCCAATGTTTCAAAATCAAGGTCAATCGTAATCATACCATCAATTTCCTAAGTAGGAGTCCTTCCGTAAAGAGCGGTTGTGTGCGCTTCGTAGACATCCCCCTGTGGGTGGGGGCGGTAGAATAACACCCACGCGTTCCCCTGCCTGTCGTAAGAGGCGACTAAAAGGGACCCAGGGGCACTGAACTTTGGAGCGTGGATTGGCGATCACGGGGCCCTTAGCTGAGGCGTGGCATTGCTTCCAATTACTTGTGCCAGTCTCCTCACTTTCATCTATCCTATCCGACCTCTCTTGGTCAACTCTTGTTCCTTTCCGACCCCGAAGGTATTAGGATTGCGAAGGCTAGGCAGTCTTTCATTTCCATGCCCTTCGTGGCCCTTGTCTTCCTTTGGCCGATATCTTCATTTTTCGAAGTGTCGGATCACTTCCATTTTTTCCTCTGATTAGTGTTATATAGAGGATGGCTGCCTAGTTGTACTTCCTCTTAAAACAATAATCACCACCACCACCGTCCTCGGGGATCTTACCTGAGTCCTGGGATTGCTTCCGCTTACTTGTGCCAGGCTCCTCATTCCCCTGTGGGTGGGGGCGGTAGAATAACACACACGGTATCCTCTGCCTGTCGTAAGAGGCGACTAAAAGTGGCCCCATGGGCTATGAACTTTGGAGCGAGGGTTGGCGACCACGGGACCCATAGCTGGGTCCTGGCATTGCTTCCACTTACTTGTGCCAGGCTCCTCACTTTCATCTATCTCATCGGTCCTCCTTGGTCAACTCTTGTTCTTTTCTGACCCCGACGCTATTAGGTTTGCGATGGCTAGGGAGTCGTTCATTTTCACGCCCTTCGTGGCCCTTGCCTTTCTTTGGCCGACACCTTCATTTTTCGAAGTGTCGGATCCCTTCACTTTTTTTCTCTATGATTAGTGTTATATAGAGGATGGTTGCCTAGTTGTACTTCCTCTTAAAACAGTAATCACCACCACCAACAACAACAGACTCCTCACTTTCATCCATCCTATCCGACCTACCTTGGTCAACTCTTGTTCTTTTCCGACCCCGACGCTATTAGGTTTGCGAGGGCTAGGGAGTCTTTCATTTTCACGCCCTTCGTGGCCCTTGTCTTCCTTTGGTCGATGTCTTCAGTTTTCGAAGTGTCGGATCCCTTCCATTTTTTCTTCCTGATTAGTGTTATATAGAGGATGGTTGCCTAGTTGTGCTTCCCCTTAAAACAATAATCACAACCACCACCTCGTGCCAATGGATTTACTGGCACGTAAAAGAACTCCAGCGGTAAAAGCGGAGGAGAGGACAGGTCGTTCTACACGTACTCCGGTTTTCCCTGTCACCGTTCAGTCCAGTAACACACTCCATTCTCATTAATCATTGTCGCAAAGGAGTGTGACAGGCTTCAGCAGCCGGCAAAATGCCTATCCTCGCCGCTTCATTCATTCCATTCCTGACCCAGTCGATTGGCTGGAAACAGGCAGAGGATTTTCATTTTCACTACTATGTAATAATTTTAAATGAAAGAGCAAGACTTAAATACCCGGTTTCTGGAACGTGAGCTATCGAACCTATAGCGGTATCGAATGGATAACTCGTGTTTTGGCTTTGCGCGAACGTCAGCTACATCTATCGATTCGATAAATCTCCTGCTAACTTAGAGCAAATACAGTAGAGACAATACGCGACACTGAGCGAGATATCGAGGGACAGCTATTGGAGCTCACTCTAGCGGATAGACCTGAACCGTACTGATTCTCTCATAAGAGCACGTGTATTTTTGTGTGAAGTTTTTGGTGTTATTTATGCGTTTTCAGTGAGTTGACATAATTAAATAGTAGTGTGTGTCATTCCTTGATATCTCCTCTCAACATGAGGGGAAAGGTATGTGCTGTGTTTGGCTGCAGCAGACATGCCAACTTTCAAATGTGAAAAATCAGGAGAAATTTCGCAGCGAATCGCGACGTGTTACGACACATCACTGATGGCAAAACATGTACAAATTCATTATAATTCAATACATTAACAATTCTATTTGCCCATATATATTTTTTTCATCATTTACATGTGAATACTAAATACTGGACATACCTGAACTGTAGAAACATGTGACTTCTCATCCTTCAACATGGTGATCACTCACATTATGACTAATTGTTGTTCAACACACCAGTAGCTGACTTAGCCCTCTTCAGAAACTCGGAACTAAATTTTTGCTCAAAGCACTTGCCTTGCTGAACTGATTTCATGGTTAAAAGTTTCTCCAAAGTTTGTTCAGACAGCAAGGATCTGAACTGTGTTTTTGTCTTTGTGACTCTTCTAAAAATCCTTTCACATTCTGCATTGCTATGTGGAATTGATAAAATAGGAAGCATCACCTTAGAGAGTCTGTCATATTTAAGTACACCATCAGCTGATTTCATCTGACCTACCAATGCTCATTGAGCATCAATTCTTCCTTTTGCCAGGTCTGTTTCTTCGAGCTGAAAGTTACAGAACTGGGAGTGCAGAATATCAGTTTCTTTATCCAAATGTTCCGTTTCACTAGTCAAAATGTTCGGACACTTGTTAATGAAAAATCTAAGGCTAGAAAATGATGCCTTACTTATAGCATAAATATTTGCAACTTCTGCATTAATTAAAACTTCATCTTTGAATGGAAATTTGTGAACCATGTAGTCACACGATGAAGAGAAACACTTTCTAACAGACTTAAAGACGCACTTTTCCTCAGACTTCAAGGTGTTCACTAAAACAAACGCAGAGTTCCCTATCATCAAATCACAATCATCCTTTTGATTTGCTGGAGTATGATAATCCACATCAAGGAGAGAGGAGGATCTTTTAATAACGTCTGGTTTCACAAACCTTGCCATCACATTCTTCAATAGTTCCTCCAAAACTGACCTCAATAAGTGGATGTGCGGCATACTTGACTGAAGAGCTACGTTTGGATTCTCAAAGATATCCATAAAACTTGAGAGAAAATGGCAAAAAGATTTATGTAAATTTGATGAAAGGAACATGAAAAGTCGTTCTTCACGTGACAATGCATGGCTCTTAGTGTGATCAGTAGTTTCATTTTTTTAGTGAAACTGATGACTGGGTTTTCCTTTTAACTGAGGAGTGAGGTGAAATGTTATGACATTCCTTAATGTTTTCAGACAAACTAGGCACATCTGCACTTAAACTGCGCTTAGGAATTTTGTAAGTCTTCAAAGTTCCCATCTGAGAATCCTTACTCACAATTTCGCTCCTGAATAATGTAACCAAAGGGTCCCACTGAAGCAAAATCCTATCTAAACACCTTCTTAGTGATAACCATCGAGTAGGCACATGCTTCAGAATTTTCCTGATCTCAGTGTTGTATAAAGTCTGAAATTCTCTGAACTTTTCTTTCCTCTTTGCACTCCTTTCCAGATAATAAAATATATCAATTATACTTTCATCTACATTTACGGGCAAGCACGCCGCACCCTTCTCGGCAGCAAGATTAATTAGGTGACAAGAGCAGCCTACGATGATTATGTTACTATTTTCCCGCTTCAAACATCCTGCCACACCATTCTTTAATACTACCATTACTGGAGCATCATCAGCACCAAGAGCTAGGCAGTTTTTTAATGGAATGCAGAATTCCCGAAAAGTTGAGAGCAAAAGATTGGCAATGTTAGCTCCAGTAGCATCCCCTTCTAAATTAGGCACAGAGAGTAGACAACTCTGAATTTCATTGAGTTCAGGCCTAAAAAATGTTACAACAATGGGATATATCTTCAAGTCGCTTTTATTGCTACCATCAGTAGCAACAGAAAATGCATTCACCTGCAAATGTGATACAATTTTCTTTCTTTCTTCCATGCACATTTCTGTAATGATAGCCGCTGTTTTCGTTCTAGCACACCCATATCGTTTAGCGATTTCCGAATCAGGAAACATTTTGCGAAACAAAGGCCCGGCGTAGTCGGCACAATTTACAGGGAGGTTATGTTCTACTATAAATGATGTAAATAACGCCTCGGCATTCGTCACAGGATTTACATCTTGGTTTTTACATGAAAAGTTCAGTTTCTGGTTTCTTTCTACACACTGGACACTCTCCTTATGTTTTTTCGTTTGCATATGCTTGAGTACATCGCATTTCCCGCCATGTGCAACTGAAAATTCACACCTACATATAGTACAGAATGTGAACGTTGGTCCCTTTCTGGATTCACTCAAACACGGAAACTCTTCCCTATAAGCACTTTTAAACACTGCATCATATTTCTTTTTTGACATTTTGGCCAAAACAAATATTAAGGCACAACACGAGCACTTCTACGGGTAAAACAACTATGGTGTGCTACTTCTGAGGTTAGGTTACTCCAAAGAGAATGTTACTCGCTTGCAAAGAGAATGACCATATTATAGATCAAAGAGCAGCACATGACTAGCCACCGTGCCCCGTACTGCCATCTGGTATCATTATTAGAACTACTATCGACCAGCCATACTCAGCCATATATCGATAGAACGAGGAAATACGCGGGAGTTTAAAATAATACGAAAATTACGGATATTGCTCTGAAAATCGGGAGATCGGACCCGGCGATCGGGAGATCGGGAGGAACGATGAAAAATCGGGAGTCTCCCGCTCAAATCGGGAGACTTGGCACGTCTGCTGCAGTAATTACGAAATACGGAAAAATGCGCGCTCGTTCTTCAGGTTCCCTCGTGACAAGAACATGTAAGTAATATTGTGTTTGCATATATATTCTTCCAGTGACAGAGATTTTTATAGTACTTCATAATCTTCTGACCTGCTCGACCCATATTTTAACTGGCATAAAATGTAATACGCATATTTTATTGTATAGTGCAGTAGTTAACCTTCAATACCGATGTGTTGTTGGTGGTGTGATCTGTGGGTTTTGAAATGTCACAGAAGTGATTTGGATAAGGTGTACAAGAAAGAAGGGACGTTACGCTTATATAAGAATTATAAGATCTGTTCAGATCATTTCCAGGCCAGCGACTTTAAAAATTCTCGACTATACAGCCAAGGGTATGTTACATTTTTACTCTAATTGTACGTAAATACTCCTCAAAGCATCACTATCAACAACATTTTCATACTTGTCTTTCTTTAATCCCTCTTCTCAGATTAAAGCCGGAATTTTATAGATTTTCTTTCTGTTAGTAGGCTCCATGTTAAGAGGAAAATTGTCCAGCTTTTAATTGTTAATTCATTGCATCATATGTGTAAGGAATGTGCCGATATTTTTATTGGCAAGTGTCTTAATGTGATCATACAATGTTTTTTAAATGAGAAAAAAGACAAATCCAACCGTAAAAGTTCAGGCAGAAATGCTAAAGCTAAAAAAGTAATGCATAAATGAAAGATCAAGCGATTTCACAGCAGCCCATTTCATATCTTGTTTTTGTGTCTAATTTCAGTCTTTGAATAATAACCTTTTAAATAATTCTTCATTCATTTATCCAGAATTGCTTTAGCAACTTCGAAGTTAATATCTCAATACCACTTTCTTTCTAGACGTAATTTATGTATCCATTTCCGTATAAACATTTCCATTCATATTTGAATTTAGCGCGATTTGTTCAGGTCAAGTCACTAGGAGCGCCACCGTCGAATTGTCTCCCATTTTAGCAAGGCTAAATCCGTAAGTGTCGCGTATTGTCTCTACTGTATTTGCTTAGAGGGCCCTGATCCTCCTGTGGGTGGGGGCGGTAGAATAACACCCACGGTATCCCCTGCCTGTCGTAAGAGGCGACTTCCCCCTGTGGGTGGGGGCGGTAGAATAACACCCACGGTATCCCCTGCCTGTCGTAAGAGGCGACTAAAAGGGGCCTCAGGGGCTTGCCCCAGGGGCTCTGAACTATGGAGCGTGGTTTGGCGACCACGGGGCCCTCAGCTGAGTCCTGGCATTGCTTCCACTTACTTGTGCCAGGCTCCTCACTTTCATCTATCCTGTCCGACCTCTCTTGGTCAACTCTTGTTCTTTTCAGACCCCCACGCTATTAGGTTTGCGAGGGCTAGGGAGTCTTTCATTTTCACGCCCTTCGTGGCCCTTGTCTTCCTTTGGCCGATATCTTCATTTTTCGAAGTGTCGGATCCCTTCCATATTTTCTCTCTGATTAGTGTTATATAGAGGATGGTTGCCTAGTTGTACTTCCTCTTAAAACAATAATCACCACCATCACCTCAGGGGCTCTGAACTTTGGAGCGTGGGTTGGCGACCACGGGGCCCTCAGCTGAGTCCTGGCATTGCTTCCACTTACTTGTGTCAGGCTCCTCACTTTCATCTATCCTATCCGACCTCCCTTGGTCAACTCTTGTTCTTTTCCGACCCCGACGCTATTAGGTTTGCGAGGGCTAGGGAGTTTTTCATTTTCATGCCCTTCGCGGCCCTTGTCTTCCTTTGGCCAATACCTTCATTTTTCGAAGTGTCGGACCCCTTCCATTATTTCATTCTGGTTAGTGTTATATAGAGGATGGATGGTTGCCTAGTTGTACTTCCTCTTAAAACAATAATCACCACCACCACCAACTAAGAGGCGACTAAAAGGGGCCCCAGGGGCTCTGAACTTTGGAGCGTGGGTTGGCGACCACGGGGCCTTTAGCTGAGTCCTGGCATTGCTTCCACTTACTTGTGCCAGGCTCCTCACTTTCATCTGTCCTATCCGACCTCTCTTGGTCAACTCTTGTTCTTTTCCGACCCCGACGCTATTAGGTTTGCGAGGGCTAGGGAGTCTTTCATTTTCACGCCCTTCGTGGCCCTTGTCTTTCTTTGGCCGATATCTTCATTTTTGGAAGTGTCAGACCCCTTCCAATCTTCCCTCTGATTAGTGTTATAGAGAGGATGGTTGCCTAGTTGTACTTCCTCTTAAAACAATAATCTCCACCACCTGAGCAGGAGATATCTATTTGTTAACTTGGTTGGCACGTGCGCAGTACTTCAGTATCGGCAGCTAATATTGTGTTAACGTTTTACATGGCTTTCTCATCTTCTTCCGACGAAGAAATTATAGAAGTTGTCAACATTTTAGAACGACCACGATTATATCATCGTCGGCCTAATGTTATGACGATGTACAGTGAAAGCGAATTCAAAGACAGATTCAGATTACATAAGGATACTGTCATGCATTTGGTTGAGGTTATAGGCAATAATTTGCATCCTGTGACAAACAGAAGTTTTTCAATTTCCCCTCTTGAACAAATATTATAACAATACGTTTTTATGCTACTGGTTCTTATCAGATTCTTGTCGGTGATTGCATTCGTGTCCATAAAAGCACAGTTTGTAGAGTAATTAAGAAAGTAACTCACGAGATTGCCAGTTTGAGCCCTAATTACGTAAGAATGCCAGAATCAAGGAACGAACTGTTAAGGGTAAAGAATGGTTTCTTTTCTATGAGTGGATTCCCTAATGTATTAGGCTGTGTTGATGGAAGTCACAATCCAGTTCAATCACCGAGCAAAGATATGGGTGAACATTATAGAAACAGAAAGGGATTCTTTTCCATTAATGTTCAAGTTGTCTGTGACCATTTATTGAAGATTAGGGATATTGTCGCACGATTTCCTGGGTCTGTTCATGACAGTACAGTCTTCAACAGTTCCCATATCAGGGCTAGGTTTGAAGCTCAGGAGTTTGATGGCACTTTACTTGGTGACAGTGCTTGCCCATGTCGTCCATATCTCATGACTCCATTTCTCAATCCTAATACTGAAGGTGAAGTGAGATATAATCATGCTCACATTAGAACATGGCTACTGCTGTTTTACATAACCTAGCAATAGATGAACATGGACAAGAGTTTGACATTGAAGCTATTCCTGAAGAAAATAACATTGACCCACCTCTGCCAGACAATGGGTTCCCCCTGTGGGTGGGGGCGGTAGAATAACACCCACGGTATCCCCTGCCTGTCGTAAGAGGCGACGAAAAGGGGCCCCAGGGGCTCTGAACTTTGGAGCGTGGGTTGGCGACCACGGGGCCCTCAGCTGAGTCCTGGCATTGCTTCCACTTACTTGTGCCAGGCTCCTCACTGTCATCTATCCTATCCGACCTCTCTTGGTCAACTCTTGTTCTTTTCCGACCCCGATGCTTTTAGGTTTGCGAGGGCTAAGGAGTCTTTCATTTTCACGCCCTTCGTGGCCCTTGTCTTTCTTTGGCCGACATCTTCATTTTTCGAAGTGTCGGACCCCTTCCATATTTTCCCTCTGATTAGTGTTATATAGAGGATGGTTGCCTAGTTGTACTTCCTCTTAAAACAATAATCACCACCACCACCACCAGACAATGGGTCTGGAAATGCTGTGAGAAGAACACTGGTTACCACCTTCTTCAGGTAAGACTGAAATATGATTTAAAAAATGAAATTGTACAACACTACATTGTAATGAACAATATAACACACAGTAGTAGAAAAAAAAAATTCACGTTGTTTCCCTGCTTCTAAATATCAATGTTGCACTTTAATTGATCATACTGTGCTTGCTTTATTTTAAGTTCTAAGGTTTTAAGTTCATTTTATATCTGAATATTTTCTAACTGGTTTAATTTCACTTGTCTTTCCAATCTTGCACTCTCCAGTTCTATTTCAAGTTTACTTTCAATTAGTTTATTGCATCTTTTCACATGGTCCAACACTAAAATACTGGTTTCCTCCTCCCTTGCCTTTACTGCCTCCTCAGTAGTCATTATTTTCAATTTTTTTTCATGAATTTCATGGTCATATTTGTCTTTAATATTTTTTCTGTTTATTACTCTGTCTGCCATGCGCTCTGCTGCCCTCTTCCTTCTTATAACATTACCATTACCATTACATTGGTCACTGTTTATTGCAGCTGATCGACTGCGTGTGGGCATTGGGGTGACCACTTCTGGTGCCCTTTGGACATCAGGGACTGCCTGGGTGACAACTTCTGGTACCTTATGGACTATAGGGGCTGTTTGGGGGACGACTTCTGGTGACTTTTGAATCTCAACTTCAAGGGCTGTTTGGGTGACCACTTCTGGTGCCTTTTGCAGATGATCATCTGATGGATTAATCACATCTAGTAGGCCTACAACATCTGAAAAATATAATAGTATTTATTAATATAAAATAAAAAGGTCATAGTTAAGTTATAGTACTCATTCCAACAAAATAAATTAATAAATTATATGACAGAAAGGAAGATAACAGATGAAGATTAAATTAGATACCTCCAAGATATTCAGCACATGAATCGTAACAATTCCGCAGAGGCTCAAGCTGAGGTTTCATCATTGCTATGAATCTCTCATCTATGTTGTCTGTTTTTGGAGTAAATGTTCCACCTCCTGTTTTGTAATGCTCCACCTGAAATAATAAATACATGCATGTTTACCAACAATCATAAAGCAATAAATCTCATTGAATCCAAAAGTAATTCACATAATAGCTAAGCAAACCAGCAAACCTCATATCCAACAGACAGACCACTGAGGATAAAAATGGAAGAGGGGTATTATTTTATTCTAGCCTTGCATATAGACTAATCTAGTCCTAATTATGTAATATTTACAGTTGTTATCCACATGTTGTGTTGTATGTCCGTCGCTCCCTTCTCGATCCGCCAGCCAGCTACACGCGCGCCAGTGTGTTATTCTTCGAGCCTCGACGCGCAGCCCTCAGTGCGGGTGCCTGGAACGTCGTGTGTGCTATAAAAAGGAGCTCCTAGCCTGTCCCGCACCACTCCACTTACCCCGGTGTCCAGCTCCAGAATACACCCTACGTCGAGCACGGAGGCTACTCCTCTTGAAAATGTGCTTCGGCCAGGTGGACTGAATTTCTGGCAGTAAGAGGTCTCACCTCGGGTCACCGCTCCTCTTGCCTGTTCCGCTGTCCATGTCTAGTCTTACCATTATATGCCACTATCATGCCCTAGCTAATGCAAGCTCCCATTATCAACTTAGTTTCGCTAAGTAGGAACTCTTCAGTCATTGAGCTTACGTTAATGAACTCAGACACTTCAATAAGGAAGGACTCTCTGAGATATTTACATCAGTGCTTCTGATAGTTTTCTACTATCAAGAACTTTTCATGTCACAAGGACTATCTTTCCGAGATAGTAGTGAATGTGAATACTCCAACGTGTATATAGTGTACGAAGACAGACTCTTTCTCCAAATTAATAATTCATTTTGCTTCGAGATAACTTTCAGTTTTGTTAGTGTAAATGTTGTAATTTTACATGTGAAGCAAATAAAGAAGTGTGTTTTTGTAAACTCAACCTTGTTTACAACACAACTCTATGGCGACGAGGTAAAAAAAAAAGAAACTATTAGACTTCTTCACACTACGGACCGTCAGCCGACATTCCACAGCTCTCTGTCGTGCGCTCCACCTGTGTGGCACGCTCCAGCGTGTTTGCTTGCTCTCTCTCTCACTCCCAGCTATACCGGTCAAGGTCTCGCCTACAAATAGTTCTGACACACAGCTATACTTGCTCTTTATTGCACGCATCTCGCAATGGCTACAGCTGAGCAACTCGCTACAGTATTTCAGGCCTTACAGCAGCAACAACAACAGTTTATGCAACAACAACAGGCAGCATTAATTCAGGCTATTCAAGCTATTTCTGTCTCTACACAGCCATCAGCTATTCCTCCGTTCTCTGCTTTTGATCCGGCTAAGGAAGAATGGTCAGTTTATTTAGCCCGCTTAAAACAGCATTTCATCTGCCATTCTGTCACAGATGATCAATGCCGCTGAGCACTATTTCTTAGTTCGGTTGGCAATGCTACGTGTGAATTACTACGTAAATTAAGTCCAGAAGAAAACCTATCTGAGGTACCATTCGCACAGCTCTTGGCCCGTCTCACTGAACACTATGCCAAAGCTCCTCACATAGTGGCTGCTCGCTATAAATTTTTTCAGAGCAGAAAGCAACCCCCTCAGACACATACTGAATGGATAACTGAATTGCGTGGTCTCGCTAAACCCTGCCAGTTCATATGCTCCAAGGACGGTTGTGGTTCACCCTACACTGATTCTCTCATTCGGGACATGGTAATTTTACATACTCCTGAGGACAAGATACGTTTTGACGCTGTCAAGAAGAGTAATCCTTCTTTAGAAGACGTCCAGCGTATTGCTACGGTTTATGAGCTTACTACCAAGACTGCCGCAGCCATAGCTTCTCCACACGAAGTTGCTCAAGTCTCGACTCAGGTCCGCAAGTCCTCTGCTACAGTGAACCGCGCGGACAAGGCGCTCTCTACCAAGCATTCTCGCACGGTTCCCTCTCGTAATTCTACAAGGAGGCTCAATTCTAAAAGCAACTCGAAACTCCTGCCTTCCTGCAGAGGCTGTTTCAAGCATCATGAACGTCGTGACTGTCGTTTTTTCAAAGCCACTTGTGAACGATGTAATAAACTTGGACACATTAAGACTGTATGTCAGAGTTCGCTCCGCCCTGCTAAGACTCCTGCAGCACGCCGGAAGCATATACAACCCCGCCAAGACATGGAAGTTGATCAGATCAATCTTATTCTTCCTACAAAGAATTCTCACAAGTTCATCGTTCCTCTCGCATTCTCTGATCGATCTGTCGATTTTCAATTAGACACTGGATCACCTGTCTCTATTATTAACCTGGCTACATACCACGACTTAGGTTCACCTTCATGCTCTCCAGCTGACATCCAGCTCGTGACATTTAACAAAAGGAAAATTGACATTACAGGTCAAATCAAGCTTCAGGCTAGTTATAAAGGAATTCAGAAGGCCATTCCTCTTCTCGTAGTTAACAACTACACTGCATCCAACATTATGGGCATGGATCTATTTAACTTATTTGGTTTCCAGATACATGACAACATTAACGTTGTATCTACATTGCATCCTACTTCTGACGTTACCGCTCTCCTAGAGCAGTTTCCTGAAGTCTTCGACTCTCAGCTCGGAACAGCAAAAGACTATACAGCTCACATACAGCTGAAATCCGGAGCTAAGCCTCGCTTCTTCAAAACACGTCCAGTACCCCTAGCACTTCAAGACCAGGTCATGAAAGAATTGGAAAGATGGATACAAACTGGAATTGTGGTACCAGTTACTTCTAGTCAATGGGCTACTCCACTAGTGGTAATCAAGAAACCTGATGGTAATGTTCGACTTTGTGGCGATTTTCGATCTACAGTCAACGCACAACTCGACACCGTTATCTTTCCTATTCCACGTCCAGAAGACTTATTCCGTCGTCTCTCTGGTGGACAATTCTTCTCTCGAGTTGATCTTAAAGAAGCATATCTCCAGCTACTTTTAGACGAAGAATCTAAGAAATTTCTAACACTCAACACTCCTCTCGGACTGCTCCAGCTCCAGCGGCTACCATTCGGTGTTTCATCCTCAGCGGCTATTTTTCAGCGCTATTTAGCTCAACTCACCGCCTCCATTCCCGGTTGTGCTAACTACCTGGATGATATTATTGTAACTGGAAAAGATCATCAGGAACATCTACGCCTCCTTCTCCAGAAATTGAAAGACAATGGCCTACGAGCGAATCTCGCTAAATGTACATTCTTTCAGCCTCAAGTTCACTACCTAGGACATATACTTGATAAGACTGGAATTCGCCCTAGTGCACAAAATGTCTCAGCTATCGTCAACATGCCAGCACCTCAGAACCTCAAGCAGCTCCAGTCATTCATAGGCAAAGCGAACTACTATAATAAGTTCATTCCCCGCTTCGCTACAGTGGCAGCTCCATTAAACGCTCTACGTAAAAAAAGTGTTACATTTCAGTGGACTCTGCAATGCCAACAGGCATGGAAAACCATTAACAACGCCTTAATTCAAGCTATACAACTCACTCATTTTCAGCCCGACAAGATCATCACGCTAGCTACTGACGCTTCAGACTACGGTGTCGGTGCCGTTCTCTCCCAGAAGGATCGTCATGGGCAGGAACGCCCCATCGCCTTCGCTTCGAAAACACTTAATGACCATCAACGTCGATACTCACAGATAGAGAAAGAAGCTTTAGCCATCATCTTTGGTATTCGCCGTTTCAATGAATATCTCTATGGCAACCATTTCCTGATCATTACTGATCATAAGCCTCTCGTACACTTATTCCATCCTGGTAATAAGATCCCTGAGAATTCCCTCAGAAAGCTTCAAAGATGGTCCATGTTCCTTTCTGATTATTCCTATCAGATTGTCTATCGAGCCACATCCCAGCATTGTAATGCTGATGCCCTCTCACGCTTACCAGTTGGTCCTGATACTGCCTTCGATTCTCAAGAATCTGAATGTCTTCAGTTGGACATCGAACTTGAAGATACTGTATCCAGTTTTCCTATTGATGCTACCTGCATAGCTCAAGCTACGGATAGGGACAGTACACTTGCTACAGTGCGTACTTACATCCGCAACGGTTGGCCTCTTCAGAGCAAACTTCCTGCCCACCTTGCACCTTATCATCGTATGCAGCATCGTTTCACGACTCGTGCTGGAGTCGTACTCCTAGAAACAGGCACCATCTTCCGAGTGGTTATCCCACTTAGCCTACAGAAACAAGTTCTCGAATTATTACACCAAAGCCATTGGGGTATATCCAGAACAAAGCAACTAGCACGTCAACACTGCTACTGGCCCGGTATTGATGCCGCCATCGAAAAGCTCATCCGTCATTGTGAACAATGTCAAATAAATCAGAACGCCCCGTCTTCTGATCTAGCTTCATGGCCTCCTGCTACTACTCCATGGGAACGAGTTCACATCGATTTCGCCGGTCCTTTCCTCAATTCCATGTGGTTAATAGTCATCGATTCACTATCGCACTTTCCATATGTAGTGGATATGCATTCGACTACTACGACAGAAGCTACCATTCGTGCTCTTCAGAAAATATTTACTACAGAAGGCTTACCTCAAGTACTCATTTCGGATAACGGACCTCAATTTACAGCTACTGCTTTTAAGAACTTTTGTACACATAATGGCATTCGTCATATCCTAGCACCGCCTTTTCACCCGCAATCTAATGGTGAAGCTGAACGCTTTGTACAGACATTTAAGAGAAGTATGAAAAAAGCTGTCTCTTCAGGCTTAACTAAAGACCAAGCATTGCTCCAACTCTTAAGCAACTACAGAACTCTGCCCGGTGCTGATAATATCACTCCTGCACAGAAACTCCATGGAAGACCTCACAGAACTTTACTTTCTCTGTTGCAGCCTCTTCCGGCCCAGCCTCAGACCTCACCAACGAAGTTCGCAGTCAACGACAAGGTCTACACCAGGACATTCAAGTCACACCCACTCTGGATACCTGGAGTCATCTGCAGATCGTTGGGTCATCGTCTCTACGAGATACAGACTACGGAGAAACGTATCTGCCGCCATCAAGACCAGATACGTCTGCGCTACCGCCCATGTCCAGCTATTGATTCTATTGCTAAGCCAGATAAATCTATTGCTGAACGAGCTTTAGACCATTTAATAACCATGGGTTCCTTTCAGGACGAGGCAGCGCCACTCCGCCCAGTCCCAGCTCCGGACAATACAACTGAGACATCAGCAGCTCCTGCCCAGCATCGCAGCCGCCGCCAGCGCCGCCGCCGCTTCACGCCGTACCGGCGTATTTAGGAGGGGAGGGTGTTGTATGTCCGTCGCTCCCTTCTCGATCCGCCAGCCAGCTACACGCGCGCCAGTGTGTTATTCTTCGAGCCTCGACGCGCAGCCCTCAGTGCGCGTGCCTGGAACGTCGCGTGTGCTATAAAAAGGAGCTCCTAGCCTGTCCCGCACCACTCCACTTACCCCGGTGTCCAGCTCCAGAATACACCCTACGTCGAGCACGGAGGCTACTCCTCTTGAAAATGTGCTTCGGCCAGGTGGACTGAATTTCTGGCAGTAAGAGGTCTCACCTCGGGTCACCGCTCCTCTTGCCTGTTCCGCTGTCCATGTCTAGTCTTACCATTATATGCCACTATCATGCCCTAGCTAATGCAAGCTCCCATTATCAACTTAGTTTCGCTAAGTAGGAACTCTTCAGTCATTGAGCTTACGTTAATGAACTCAGACACTTCAATAAGGAAGGACTCTCTGAGATATTTACATCAGTGCTTCTGATAGTTTTCTACTATCAAGAACTTTTCATGTCACAAGGACTATCTTTCCGAGATAGTAGTGAATGTGAATACTCCAACGTGTATATAGTGTACGAAGACAGACTCTTTCTCCAAATTAATAATTCATTTTGCTTCGAGATAACTTTCAGTTTTGTTAGTGTAAATGTTGTAATTTTACATGTGAAGCAAATAAAGAAGTGTGTTTTTGTAAACTCAACCTTGTTTACAACATGTTGCATTATTATTTCATTACTGGTATATTAACAGTAATTAATATTAAAGATTCATAACTGATAATTATTGTATTATTCAATTACTAGCTGCCATGAAACGTTTTCATACCCTCCTGTGTCATAAAAATATAGGCCTACTCAGTACCTTGCATGTATCTTAAGAAAATCGACTTTAAAATATGACAATATAGACCTACACTGTAATGTGATATATATTTTTTTGCGTTACGTACAGTAATGTGGTATAGGCTATCCTTTCTAAATAGGAATAGTTGCAAAATGAAGGCATAATTAAACAGGCGTTTATTACAAACAGCTATGGATTAGGAAACAAAAAAATTTTCATCAGCACTGTACTAAAATTAAATTAAATGCGTAGTACTGGTATGCATATTTATTTGTGAGGAACATTCCTACTGCACTTTTCAGTCGTAGTTTGCTTTACAGCACATAACAATAATCTTCTCCAAATTTTCCACAGTCAGGCTGCGTCTTTTGTCTGTTAAAACAATTTTAAAAGCAGAAAAAATGTGCTCTACACTCACAGATGTTGGAGGGGCATAGCAAAATTTACCTACATTTTTCAGTTCAGTTTCACTAGGTAGGTCTACTTTTCCCCATCCATTACCTGATGTACCCTTTCCTGCACTGAATTACCTAGATTCTTCTGCAATACACTAGCCCACCTGTCTTTTATTTTATCCCTTACTTTACCCCTAGTACTTTGTATAATATTCTCAGCTTCCTCAATTACAAAATATATCTGTTTGAGACTCTACTTTTTTTTTTTCCTATTTTTGTAATGATTGACTGGAAGAAATGAAAAATTTGCCTGAATATATGCAATGTCTCTCTGAACACTGGAATAATCCTTTAGCAGATCTTTGCCCATATGACACACATGCAGAGTTGTCTGTTAAAGGCATATTGTCTATCACAGATGTTCGATATAATACAGGGCAGCTTCCATTGAGGAACCCCAACGGCTGATGATTGGCTGTGGTGGAAAAGAATAGAGGGGAATTTCTCTCAGAAGATGGCTATTCTTGATGGAAGCTTACAGAACACTCTCTTTGTTGTTGAAATCAGATTATTTACTGCAGGCAACTTGGCCCTAACTATTTCTGTGAGTCTGTGCAAGGTATGGGCCATGCAAGTAACATGAACATTAAAGAAGGGTAGAAAGTTTTAACGAGAGGTAGAGTAGCAATCATGTAGGAAGCAGCATTGGAGACAAGGAGAAGGTCTTTATAATCATCAACAGGATACAACAACTGGAACCCCTTGTTGATGTACACAATGCTTTGCTCTATTTTCTGAAGCTGCTTAGAACAAAGGAGAGCAGTAAATGCCAATTGGGTTCCAGTTTTCCTACTATAAGATTAGCAATGTACCTGCCCACAGAGTTGCTGGTTTTGTCCACATACAACCCTGTGTAAGAACTCCCAAATATCCTCTGTGACTGGCAAAATTACCTCCTATATCTAAGTAGTTTTTCTTTAATGTAGATGTTGAAAGTATGTGTTGTTGGTGTATTTCTGTAAACAAATCTCTGAAAACATGACTATGCACAGAATTCCAGGGGATATTTTCAGCAACTAGGGCTCTAAACATATGAGCATAGAACCTCTGTGGATTGTGGGAGGTATACTTTGTGTGAGCAGAGTCTGTCCAATGTTACTTTTCATGGTTGATTTTGCTTTGTGACTAGCACTATCAGCATGCTCTTGTGAAATCTAAAACACAATAATGTGATGAAAATTACAGACTAAGATAAGGAATAGCTAATGAATAAAATTTGTAATTTTGAATTATTTCATTTACTCTAAAGTTAATTAAGAACAAGAACACTCCATGCCTCGAAAGGTCTTGGCTTTCATTTACAGCTGCTGCGCAGCTCTAGGCTTGCAGATATTAGATAGCCGTGTGGTCAAAACGTCACATCCCTCAAGTGTATTGCCGTGCCTCTGAGACCGCTCCTCATTGTAGCTTCCCAATTGCCCTCACGCAGCTGGGTCAACGCCTTTCCATACCATACATTTTTCTAAATTACTGCCGGTACTGGTATCTAGGGAAAGGTGCACTGGTATCGTTAACCTTACATTAGGTGGCTGAGAATAGTCATTCATCATTATATTTTTCGCTTGTGCCAGATAAATGTGTAAAATTTCATTTCCTAGCACATACCAAATAATCGGTTACAGTATAAAACACGACTGTTACCAATGTTGATCCTTTCTTTACATATTGGTTGAACTTCGGCATGTCCACAAAAAACGAATGTAAATAATAAAATGATTATGTTTGTACGCCTAAAAGTAAATTGGCAACGACCGTGTCTGTAATGCAACCAAAATGTAGGCTGTTTATTAAATGCAAAACCTTAGGTGGCTGATTTTCTTATAAATGTTTACACAGAGTTAGCCTAGTCGCAATAACAAGGCATTCTCTTGATCACAAGCTACAAATAACAAGCAGCACGGACGATGCGGTGATTGTGATCACGTCACGACTAAAAATCACTGATATCAGAAAATCACGATATCAAATCACGCTGTGACTCACAAATCACGGTATCGCTCATCACTACTGGATAATAGTCAAGACTGTGAATCACTGCCTTTTGGATTCTGCTCATATTATGCACAAAAACAAGGCAGTACTAGCGGAGGCATCTAGTGAGTAGTTACGAAATTTGATCAACGAGCCAATAGTTGACAGTTCGATAAGTTAGCTGCTTTTACGCTGTGCAACACAGCGAAGATTTATCGATTCGACAGCTGTAACAAATCAAAGCTGTCGGAAAGATATCTCACCATTCCAGAAACCGGGCATTAAGGAGAGCGATGTAACTTTGATATTTTCATGGAGTGGCACCCCCCCCCCCCCATGGCACCACAGCCCTTGAAGGGCCTTGGCCTACCAAGCGACCGCTGCTCGACCCGAAGGCCTGCAGATTACGAGGTGTCGTGGTCAGCACGACGAATCCTCTCGGCCGTTATTATTATCCCCCTGTGGGTGGGGGTGGTAGAATAACACCCACGGTATCCCCTGCCTGTCGTAAGAGGCGACTAAAAGGGGCCCCAGGGGCTCTGAACTTTGGAGCGTGGGTTGGCGACCACGGGGCCCTCAGCTGAGTCCTGGCATTGCTTCCACTTACTTGTGCCAGGCTCCTCACTTTCATCTATTCTATCCGACCTCCCTTGGTCAACTCTTGTTCTTTTCCGACCCCGACGCTATTAGGTTTGCGAGGGCTAGGGAGTCTTTCATTTTCACGCCCTTCGTGGCCCTTGTCTCCCTTTGGCCGATATCTTCATTTTTTCGAAGTGTCGGACCCCTTCCATTCCTTCTCTCTGATTAGTGTTAAATAGAGGATGGTTGCCTAGTTGTACTACCTCTTAAAACAATAATCACCACCACCACCACCACCACCGTTATTATTAGCTTTCTAGAACGGACGCGCTACCTCACCGTCAGATAGCTCCTCAATTCTAATCACGTAGGCTGAGTGGACCTCCAACCAGCCCTCAGATCCAGGTAAAAATCCCTGTCCTGGCCGGGAATCGAACCCGGGGCCTCCGGGTTAGAAGCAGGAAAGCTACCCCTACACCACAGGGCCGGCTGTGGAGTGGCACCAGCACCTCGGAAATAATCACAACACTAAGAAGATTTAGAAGTAGGAAATCAGCTATAACACCGTGTGCGGTGGTGTACCCTAATTAACATGGTGACCTATAAATACACATCGGAACACCATTAATTCCAGACTTCCTGAACACGAAATAATTAATCAATTCCAAATTTAAAATAATATCAATCTTTCTTCTTCTTAATATGTTTACCCTCCAGGGTGAGGTTTTCCCTCGGAATCAGCGAGGGATCTGCCCCTGTGGGTGGAGGTGGTAGAATAACACCCACGGTATCCCCTGCCTGTCGTAAGAGGCGACTAAAAGGGCCCCCAGGGGCTCTGAATTTTGGACCGTGGTTTGGCGACCACGGGGGCCCTACCTGAGTCCTGGCCTTGCTTTCAATTACTTGTGTCAGGCTCCTCACTTTTATCTATCCTATCCGACCTTCCTTGGTCAACACTTGTTCTTTTCCGGGCCCGACGATATTAGGTTTGCGAGGGCCAGGGAGTCTTTCATTTTCACGCCCTTCGTGGCCCTTCGTGGCCCTTGTCTTCCTTTGGCCGATATCTTCATTTGTCGAAGTGTCGGATTCCTACCTTTTTTTCTCTCTGATTAGTGTTATATAGAGGATGATGGCCTAGTTGTACTTCCTCTTAAAACAATAATCACCACCACCACCACCACCACCTCCACCACCTGTCGGATCCCTTCCAATTTTTCCCTCTGATTAGTGTTATATAGAGGATGGTTGCCTAGTTGTACTTCTTAAAACAATAATCACCACCACCATCAGCTGAGTCCTAGCATTGCTTCCACTTACTTGGCCCCAGGGGCTCTGAACTTTGGAGCCCCGGTTGGCGACCACGGGGCCCTCAGCTGAGGTCTGGCATTGCTTCTACGTACTTGTGTCAGGCTCCCCACTTTTATCTATCCTATCCGACCTTCATTCGTCATCCCCCTGTGGGTGGGGGTGATAGAATAACACCCACGGTATCCCCTGCCTGTCTTATGAGGCGACTAAAAGGGGCCCCAAGGACTCTGAACGTTGGAGCGTGGGTTGGCGGCCACGGGCCCTCAGCTGAGTCCTGGCATTGCTTCCACTTACTTATGCCAGGCTCCTCACTTTTACCTATCCTATCCGACCTCTCTTGGTCAACTCTTCTTCTTTTCCGATTCCGACGCTCTTAGGTTTGCGAGGGCTAGGGAGTCTTTCAAATTCACGCCCTTCGTGGCCCTTGTCTTTCTTTGGCCGACATCTTCATTCTTCGAAGTGTCGGATCCCTCCCATTCTTTCCCTCTGATTAGTGTTATGTAGAGGATGGTTGCCTAGTTGTACTTCCTCTTAAAACAATAATCACCACCACCACCACCTTCGTTGGTTAACTCTTGTTCTTTTCGACCCCGACGGTATTACGTATGGAGGTCTAGGGAGTTTTTCATGTTCATGCCCTTCGTGGCCCTTGTCTTCCTTTGGCTGATAGTTTTACTTTTCGAAGTGTCGGATCCCTTCCATTTTTTTCTCTGTGATTAATGTTATATAGAGGATGGTTGCCCAGTTGTACTTCCTCTTAAAACAATAATCACCACCACCACCTTCCATAATTTTTCCCTGAGTAGTTTTATTAGAGTGTGGTTGCCTAGTTGTACTTCTCTAAAAACAATAATCACCACCACTAATCTTCTTCTTCTTCTTCTTCTTCTTCTTATTATTATTATTATTATTATTATTATTATTATTATTATTATGATTGGTATGTGGCATTAGTTCCGTCTTGATCTTACCTACTACTTCACACGTGGGTGGAGTCAAACCTTAAAATATCGGTAAACACTGGGGTAAATTGACGGGAGCTGTGTCGCTGTAATCGTTCTCAATAGCGCTCTGTGCTTACAACAAAGTGACCATTATCTTATGTGCTATGCTCTCTAATAACTTCTCGTTTGGGTGTAGACTTCATCATGATCGAGAGTCTTGAACGATGAAGCCACTGTTGTTTGTAAAGCCCACTGGACTTAGATGAAGGACACTTCACCGTGTAAGTATCAAGTGATTTGTGGGAACGCCCTTCTAATGCATTAGTCTGCTCAGCATGTCAACAATTAAGTCTTTGTACAATGTTATTAATAAGGAATATCCTCGATTCCAGCGTTATTTTAATTATGTTTGACGTTCGCCGTATAAGCACAATTCACTACCTATTGCCAGCTATCGAGTTTGTGCTTGAGAGGTCCGTGGCCATTTTTAAAAATCATTGTACAGACTAATCCTTGATTCCATCCATGTTTTCAATGATGATGATGATGATAATAATAATAATAATAATAATAATAATAATAATAATAATAATAATAATCTTTATATCAAAAGAGTTTTGGCAAATCCGTCCGTCCGTCCTACTGAACCGATTTGCTTCCAATTTTTGTTTTATAGCACTTTCATTAGGGCCTAATATTATGATATATTATGTGATTGTCATCCTAAGCAATGTCATTGCATGCAACCATGTTTGAATACTATTTGTCAAGCCAGAGAGTATACACTTCCTCTGATCATAGAAGAATACTACTTATTCGCTGCTAAATACTCTGATTCCTTAATTTTCACGGCTTCCCTATATATTCAACAGATGGCAGAGCGTTCCTAATAACTTACATGTAACACCTCCTAGATGTAAGGCCTCACAACCGTTCTGGGAATATACTGTGACGTCAGCATCGGGAGGCAAGCTTGAACCTTTGCAGTAATGAAATGGCGTATGGCTTTTAGTGCCGGTAGTGTCCGAGGACATGTTCGGCTCGCCAGATGCAGGTCTTTGGATTTGACACCCGTAGGTGACCTGCGCGTCGTGATGAGGATGAAATGATGATGAAGACAACACATACACCCAGCCCTCGTGCCAGCGATATTAACCAATGATGGTTAAAATTCCCGACCCTGCCGGGAATCGAACCCGGGGCACCCTGTGACCAAAGGCCAGCACGCTAACCATTTAGCCATGGAGCCGGACAACCTTTGCAGTAATAACACAGCAATGAATTCGGCCATGTAACGCTAAAATTAGAAGAGTTTTAATTCGTTTAATGGTGCCAATTGCTAATACTGTTGTACGTAATCGTACTGATGTGTTGCGTACTCAAATGTAAGGAGAATTGCGACAGTGATAACGAAGGGCATTCATTAAGTTTCCAAAAGACGAGGTTATGCGGCAGATATGTTTACGTGCAATTCCATTTCAAGACTACAGATTTACTAATAACTCAATGGTGAGTAACTATTATTATTACATTCTCACACAATCATAATGAGCATAGGCCTATGACGTATTTAACTACACGCAACGACTGGTGATATGTAGGCATCCCCATGTGGGTGGGGGCGGCAGAATAACACCCACGGTATCCCCTGCCTGTCGTAAGAGGCGACTAAAAGGGGCCTCAGGGGCTCTGAACTTTGAAGCGTGGGTTGGCGACTACGAGGCCCTCAGCTGAGTCCTGGCATTACTTCCACTTACATATACCAGACTCCTCACTTTCATCTATTCTTATCGACCTCACTTGGCCAACTCTTGTTTTTTTCCGACCGCGACGGTATTACGCATGGAGGCCTAGGGAGTCTTTCATTTTCACGCCCTTCGTGGCTCTTGCCTTCCTTCCATTTCCCCCTGTGGGTAGGGGCGGTAGAATAGCACCCACGGTATCCCCTGCCTGTCGTAAGAGGCGACTAAGAGGGGCCCCAGGGGCTCTGAACTTTGGAGCGTGGGTTGGCAACCATGGGGCCCTCAGCTGAGTCCTGGCATTGCTTCCACTTACTTGTGCCAGGCTCCTCACTTTCATCTATCCTATCCGACCTCGCTTGGTCAACTCTTGTTCTTTTCCGACCCCGACGCTATTAGGTTTGCGACGGCTAGGGAGTCTTTCATTTTCACGCCCTTCGTGGCCCTTGTCTTTCTTTGACCGATATCTTCATTTTTTAAAGTGTCGGATCCCTTCCCTTTTTTCCTCTCATTAGTGTTATATAGAGGATGGTTGCCTAGTTGTACTTCCTCTTAAAACAATAATCACCACCATCTTGCCTTCCTTTGGCCGATACCTTCATTTTTCGCAGTGTCGGACCCCTTCAATTATTCCTCTCTGATTAGTGTTATCTAGAGGATGGTTGCCAAGTTGTACTTCCTCTTAAAACAATAATCATCACTGAACCGTTCCCATCCATCGATATCACAATGCCAGACTCAGTCGGTTAGAGCTTCGTGGTTACGTTCGGTCTGTGGGCGAGAATTAAATCTAACTTCTATAAAAATAATCACCAATGGTGTATATGAATGGGAAACAGTTGCATTTGTTGTGAATAAGAGACAGATAAAGGGGTAAAATGGATTTATTCACTAGAGCACATAATTAATATTCATTCTATCGAAATTCCACAAAATACAATAAAACATGACGCAAACTGTCATAAAAAAAAGTATAATGTGCCGTGCACATTAAGAACAACTACATATTACATTACTAAAAAAAATATCGGTCCAAATACCGAACAAATAATTTATAAAAGAACAAAATCTTAAATCTTGGCCTGAATTACATCTTTAATTCTCGACAACGCCGCCAAGTGAATATGCCGATTTCCCCGAGGGGAATTTCGATTACGACCGTCCACAAGCTATGCTTCGACAAGAGAAAATCACGTCAGTTTCATTCCATAATACAACTATTTACATATACAAAATCATTAATCCTGATAAGGGAAAATCCAGGGATCCTAACTTATATACTACACAGATTCTACTGACAGATCCGATCTGTCGCAAACAACCAGCCTGAAGCTGCATACCACCAGAGAAAATTAGCTCCGGGCTAAATTTAAGAGACAAAGATTAATTCGTCAAGACACAACACACTGACAACAGATACGACAAGGCACTTCGATACAAGGTGTATAAGTATACAAACACAACTCCTGAAAAATAACAGCATAAATACAATATAAAGAAAATATGTACATGCAGTCAGAGCACTTCCTCATCACCAGGTCATTAGTGGCACGCCCCTGTCCGCCAGGTCGATCAGGACATTCCCCTTTGACTAGTGGTAAGTTTCACTTTTCATGGGAGCGGAACCCCGCTGGAAAGTTATTCATACTGCCTCGCAAAGGACTCCAGGCAAACGGGGTGCAGCTTACACTTGGCGGGGTGCAGGTAATTGCTTCCTTCACGGCTATCCCAGCCAGACTTGCTCACACAACAAAAGAAGGTTTCTCTCTTAAATACTCTTAAATACTGCTGCTTTATTACGTAAACTAATTATTTCTCCCGTTTATAAAATCTTCTATGACAACAGAAACATCTCTTCTTCACCTTTCAATACATATGCCGCAAACATCGCTCTCAAGGAAGACGTCACACATGGCCTTCCGTCTCAGCGGCTCGGGAGTTCGATTCTCGACTCTGACTCTTTACTCTGCGGGCATATCCAAGCCCATCCTTGTTTAAAGCAGCTTGCCCTGCCAACATTCCTTCCTTGCCATGTTTACAGGCATTCAAACCCATATCTGACTTCCGCGTCATATATCAGGCGATCTCAGCCTCTCAACCCTCGCAATAATCTCCACCCCGATCTACTGTCGTCTCTGCTCATTAGAAGAACCTAACTACCCAACGAAGACGTCGTGGCGTTCCTGTGGCAGCGAACATATATCTGAAATCGCGCACAGATCAAATATAAGAGGCCTACACTGGTCTTTACTGCTAATTATTCCACAAAGAGAAGGCGGCCTGGCCTCGTCAATGATGAAACAATCCACCTTCCTAACACTTAACACACACACCTAGGAATGCTCTGAAAGGATTAAAAACAATGCATGCACACACACTCCTAACTTTACCTATTTACAACCCTTTTTCCCCTAACTAAACTAACCACGAATCACTGCAACAAATAAGGGCACTAGCATGCTGCCCTGGATCTCCCACTGATTTATTGACAGTAAAATTACTCATCGTTAGCAAATTGACATTGACCGTTAATATTACCCTAAAAACTGGATGAAACTGAATTGACCTCAAATGTTACCCACATGCTTAAAAATCTGACATATCCACTTAGCTTTGTTGTCTTCGGCAATCACACCATCTGCACAACTGCAGCGTCAGGAGATTACTCGGCCATCATATCCTCTTTGATGGCGTTACAAAAGATATGAATTACACATGTAGCTTCCATGATTGTCCTTGCAGATAACACTCCTACAATGAATGGAAAACAGGTTAGCACTACACTTGCTCAATTGCATACGCGCACACTAATTAAGGAGATATTGCTTAGCACACATAATTGGACAAAGATTAATTCTTTAATCAGAGTCGTAGTCTCAGGGAATGCGCCCCGGATCCGTCCGTATGCAAGAGCAATTGCGATACGATCGAACACGTTTTCTCCGCGATCGCGAAACCGACCCGAAACGTTGGCGTGTAATACAGCTAATTAGTTCACGACAATCTTCCCGGTATGCACAGCTATCGTCCCTTTTATTTACCGCGTTCACACATACGTGGTACCTACCGCACTTGATGTATGAGCGAAGCGTCACACGCGTAGCGTTAAATACACATATACGGACTTGTAACTCCCGTATTTATTAAATGTAACTCACACCAGGGTGATACGTTTTACTGTAGTCTGGGCACGCTTCTACGTGTATGATATTCATATAGCAATCATGAAGAAATAACGTCACTGTAGCACTTTGATATTGGACAAAGAAAATGGCGATCTCGACTGGCGTGGAGACTACCTTCTGTACCACGGACACCTCACGAAAGACAGACCCGCTTCCCCAAGCCACTGTTGGTTTTTATGGACCCACCCGCGTCGTTCCGAAAAGAGGGGGTGGCCCTGTTGGCTATAGCGCGAGGTTTCAACCGCTTTCTCAGGACAAAGCCCACAACCGTTATAACATAGCCACACAAATATATATGTAGAAGTTAGCCGATGAATGAACAGATAAAGAAGTCTACTACTCATCAGGCGTATCGAAACCGTGGAGAGGGGTTATTTATCAGATTTCACCCTTATTTCTAATAGGTCGGCACTGTGATGATCGAAGTTAGCAACCCCGCGCAATTCTCTGTGACTCGCTTTCACAGCTCGCCATTGGCTCCTTTCAAACTCGCCGCCCGTTAGGTGACGCTGCGACACTCCCACAGCCTCGTTCAAACTTTCAAACCACAGGCCGATTCAAACCTGCTTCCGGCCGCTCTTCCAGGGCGCGGCCCAGCACAAAGCCGTTTGCTTGCCACCTCGCAAACAAAGTCTTTCAAATTTAACGCCTCCACAGTGTTGCGCACTATGCAAATAAAAGTCCCTGGGGCAATATGATATGTTTCATTGTGGTGGTGATGATTATTGTTTTAAGAGGAAGTACAACTTGGCAACCATCCTCTAGATAACACTAATCAGAGAGGAATAATTGAAGGGGTCCGACACTGCGAAAAATGAAGGTATCGGCCAAAGGAAGGCAAGATGGTGGTGATTATTGTTTTAAGAGGAAGTACAACCACTTACATATACCAGACTCCTCACTTTCATCTATTCTTATCGACCTCACTTGGCCAACTCTTGTTTTTTTTCCGACCGCGACGGTATTACGCATGGAGGCCTAGGGAGTCTTTCATTTTCACGCCCTTCGTGGCTCTTGCCTTCCTTCCATTTCCCCCTGTGGGTAGGGGCGGTAGAATAGCACCCACGGTATCCCCTGCCTGTCGTAAGAGGCGACTAAGAGGGGCCCCAGGGGCTCTGAACTTTGGAGCGTGGGTTGGCAACCATGGGGCCCTCAGCTGAGTCCTGGCATTGCTTCCACTTACTTGTGCCAGGCTCCTCACTTTCATCTATCCTATCCGACCTCGCTTGGTCAACTCTTGTTCTTTTCCGACCCCGACGCTATTAGGTTTGCGACGGCTAGGGAGTCTTTCATTTTCACGCCCTTCGTGGCCCTTGTCTTTCTTTGACCGATATCTTCATTTTTCAAAGTGTCGGATCCCTTCCCTTTTTTCCTCTCATTAGTGTTATATAGAGGATGGTTGCCTAGTTGTACTTCCTCTTAAAACAATAATCACCACCATCTTGCCTTCCTTTGGCCGATACCTTCATTTTTCGCAGTGTCGGACCCCTTCAATTATTCCTCTCTGATTAGTGTTATCTAGAGGATGGTTGCCAAGTTGTACTTCCTCTTAAAACAATAATCATCACCACCACCACTGATATGTAGGCTGATTTACTCTCAAAAGATATAAGGTTATGTTAGCTCATTATCATCGGATACATTATTTCACGGTATTATTATTTTTATTATTGATGATGATGATGCCTGTTGCTTAAAGGGGCCTAACATTTAGGACATCAGCCCCATTTTTATTATTACTTTCCCCCTGTGGGTAGGGCGGTAAAATAACACCCACGGTATCCCCTGCCTGTCGTAAGAGGCGACTAAAAGGGGCCCCAGGGGCTCTGAAATTTGGAGCGTGGGTTGGCGACCATGGAGCCCCTAGCTGAGTCCTGGTATTGCTTCTACTTACTAGGGCCAGGCTCCTCACTTTCATGTCTCCTATCCGACCTCCCTGGGTCAACTCTTGTTCTTTTCCGACCCCGACGCTTTTAGGTTTGCGAGGGCTAGGGAGTCTTTCCTTTTCACGCCCTTCGTGGCCCTTGTCTTCCTATTGCCGATATCTTCATTTTTCGAAGTGTCGGATCCCTTCCATTTTTTCCCTCTGATTAGTGTTATATAGAGGATGGTTGCCTAGTTGTACTTCCTCTTAAAACAATTATCACCATCACCTATTATTATTATTATTATCATTATTATCATTATTATTATTATTATTATTATTATTATTATTATTATTATTATTATTATTATTATTATTATTATTATTATACGTATTAAAACATACCACCTACAAGAGCTGCTGGTGCAGGCCGATTCACTCTGTAAATGCACGAATTTCGCTCACGGTGATACATTATTTTATAGGTATGCCACAGACATTTCAAAATCGGTGATATTATACGGGAAGTAACCGGTACTGATCCTCAGGAAAAACTTTTAACTACTCCTCTTCCAAGACCATGACTGTCAGAGACTGCAGTACCTTATATCTTTCCCAACTACCCATCACATTTACCGTCACATTCTGGCAGGTGAAGAGAAGAACCAGGCAATAAAGTAGAATAGAAAGAGGAGCAATAAACAGAGCCATTGACGATAGTACATATCTCATATACAGAATTTCAATCCACAATCTTACACAGCTGAAAAGTACAATAAACATGTTGTTACCTGATGGTGGTTGTACTGTGATGAAGGGAACGTAAGTAATTTTTCTGTACGTCGATACATCAATACAACCATACTACTCCGCATATGTAATCATCAAATAGGACATGGTCTTTATTCTAAACGGGTTTTATTAAAGTATAAAATATTTCTAATGTATATGTGGACAAAATTACTAATACAAATGTGGTATATTCTTTAGTTACAAAACATTATAGTTTCATTGCAAGGAATGAGTGTAACAATGTGTAGAAAGATTCAAGAAATAAGTTAATTCTAGTCCTAGTTGGTGAATTGAACACCGAGGATGATGCCCCTACAGTTAATTTAATAGTCACAATTAAAAGATTTCTTAGTTCATAAAGGATGTGTATGATTTTCTTATTATTTGTTCAAACTTCTGTCTGATATCTCCTCATGTTTAAAAATTCATGGCCGACCCTGTGGGTGGGGGCGGTAGAATAACACCCACGATATCCCCTGCCTGTCGTAAGAGGCGTCTAAAAGAGGCCTCAGGGGCTCCGAACTTTGGAGCGTGGGTTGGCGACCACGGGGCCCTTAGCTAAGTCCTGACATTGCTTCCACTTGTGCCAGGCTCCTCACTTTCATGTATCGTATCCGACTTCCCTTGGCCAACTCTTGTTCTTTTCCGATCCCGACGCTATTAGGTTTGCGACGGCTAGGGAGACTTTCATTTCCTCCCCCTGGGGGTGGGAGCGGTAGAATAAAACCCACGGTATCCCCCGCCTGTCGTAAGAGGCGACTAAAAGGGGCCCCAGCGGCTCGGAATTTTCTAGCGTGGGTTGGCGACCACGGGGCCCCTAGCTGAGTCCTGGCATTGCTTCCACTTACTTGTGCCAGGCTCCTCACTTTCATCTATCCTATCCGACCTCCCTTGATCAACTCTTGTACTTTTCCGACCGCGACGCTATTAGGTTTGTAAGGGCTAGGGAGTCTTTCATCTTCACGCCCTTCGAGGCCCTTGTCTTACTTTGGCCGATATCTTCATTTTTCGAAGTCTCGGATCCCTTCCATTTTTCTTTCTGATTAGTGTGATATAGAGGATGGTTGCCTAGTTGTACTTCCTCTTAAAACAATAATCACCACCACCACCACCCCAGAGGCTCTGAACTTTGGAGCGTGGGTTGGCGACAACGGGGCCCTTAGCTGAGTCCTGGCATTGCTTCCACATTTGTGCCAGGCTCCTCGCTTTCATCTATCCTATCCGACCTCCCTTGGTCAACTCTTGTTATTTTCCGACCCTGACGCTATTAGGTTTGCGAGGGCTAGGGAGTCTTTCATTTTCACGCCCTTCGTGGCCCTTGTCTTTCTTTGACCGATATCTTCATTTTTCGAAGTGTGGGATCCCTTCTATTTTTCCCTCTGATTAGTGTTATATAGAGGATGGTTGCCTAGTTGCACTTCCTCTTAAAACAATAATAACCACCACCACCACCACCACCACCACCACCACCACCACTACCACCACCACCGATCCTGTGGTGAAGGGATATAATGCCTGCCCCTTAACCGCAGACCTCGGGTACGATTCCCGGCCAAGTCAGGGAATTTTACCTAGATCTGAGGGCTGGTTCTAGGTCCACTCAGCCTACGTGATTATATTTGCGAGCTATCTGACGGTGAGATAACGGCCTCCCCCTGTGGGTAGGGGTGGTAGAATAACACCCACGGTATCCTCTGCCTGTCGTAAGAGGCAACTAAAAGGGGCCCTAGGGGCTCTGAACTTGGGAGCGAGGGTTGGCGACCACGGGGCCCTTAGCTGAGTCCTGGCATCGCTTCAACTTACTTGTGCCGGGCTCCTCACTTTCATCTATCCTATCCGACCTCTCTTGGTCAACTCTTGTTCTTTTCCGACCCCGACGCTATTAGGTTTGCGAGGGCTAGGGAGTCTTTCATTTTCACGCCCTTCGTGGGCCTTGCCTTCCTTTGGCCGATATCTTCATTTTTCGAAGTGTCGGACCCCTTCCATATTTTCCCTCTGATTAGTGTTATATAGAGGATGGTTGCCCAGTTGTACTTCCTCTTAAAACAATAATCAGCACCACCACCACCACCGACCCCGACGCTCCCCCTGTGGGTGGGGTCCCCCTGTGGGTGGGGGCGGTAGAATAACACCCACGGTATCCCCTGCCTGTCGTAAGAGGCGACTAAAAGGGGCCCCAGGGGCTCTGAACTTTGGAGCGTGCGTTGGCGAGCGCGGGGCCCTCAGCTGAGTCCTGGCATTGCTTCCACTTACTTGTGCAAGGCTCCTCACCTTTATCTACCCTATCCGACCTCCCTTGGTCAACTCTTGTTCCTTTCCGACCCCGACGCTATTAGGTTTGCGATGGCTAGGGAGTCTTTTCATTTTCACGCCCTTCGTGGCCCTTGTCTTCCTTTGGCCCATATCTTCATTTTTCGAAGTGTCGGACCCCTTCCACTTTTTCTCTCTGATTAGTGTTATTTAGAGGATGGTTGCCTAGTTGTACTTCCTCTTAAAACAATAATCACCACCACCACCACCACCTGTGGGTGGGGGCGGTAGAATAACACCCACGGTATCTCCTGCCTGTCGTAAGAGGCGACTAAAAGGGGCCTCAGGGGCTCTGAACGTTGGAGCGTGGGTTGGCGGCCACGGGGCCCTCAGCTGAGTCCTGGCATTGCTTCCACTTACTTGTGCCAGGCTCCTCACTTTCATCCATCCTATCCGACCTCCCTTGGTCAACTCTTGTTCTTTTCCGACCCCGACGCTATTAGATTTGCGAGGGCTAGGGTGTCTTTCATTTTCACGCCCATTGTGGCCCTTGTCTTCCTTTGACCGATCTATTCATTTTTCGAAGTGTCGGATCCCTTCCATTTCTCCCCTCTGATTTGTGTTATATACAGGATGGTTGCCTAGTTGTACTTCCTCTTAAAACAATAATCACCACCCCCACCACCTGAGATAGCGGCCCCGGTCTAGAAAGCCAAGAATAACGGCCGAGAGGATTCGTCCTGCCGAACACATGACACCTCGTAATCTGCAGGTCTTCGCGCTGAGCAGGGCCAAGGCCAAGCCCTTCAGGTCTATTGCGCCGTGCGATGTTTACAAATTTATGAGACAAACGAGCAATTTAATGTTGCCACATGTCAATACTTTTAAAAGAGTAGGCTCCAGTCTGTATGGTAGTCCAATATTAGGACAGAAACTTACGTACCTTCTGGAACACACCTATACATATAAAATAAGAGTTTTGTCTGTACATTGCTCAGTCGTGCCCACAGTAACAAGGAAATGCACTTTTTACTTTTCCGTAATGTCTGTCTGTCTGTCTGTACACGCATCACGAGAAAACGGCTGAAGAGAATTTAATGAAAATCGGTACGCTAAGTTGGGGAATGAGTCGCTACAATCTAGGCCATAAATAATTTTATTCACGCTGACTGAAATGGTAGTATAGGGGAACGCTTAAAATTTAATTATCAAATATTTATGTTATTGTTGGTCCTATCTTAATAAAAATTGGTATTCAAAGTCGGGAAGTATGTTGCTACAATCTAGGCTATAAATTATTTTATTCACGCTGAGTGGAATGGTAGTTTACGGGTAGGCCTAAAAAAAGTTCTCAAATATTTGTGTTATTAGTGGTCCTATCGACAAATACTACATTACTGAAGTTATACAGTATAAAATTTCCGATCATTTCTGTCTTACACATTTTTAACGTACCGGCTATGATAACACAGATTTTCATGAATTTGGTTTTTTGTTGCGAAGCCCATATCAGCCCCAAGTCACGAGAAAATGGGTAAACAGAATTTAATGAATATCGTTATATAAAGTCGAGGATTAAGGAACTACAGCCTACGCTATAAATAATTTTGTAAGACGCCCTAATATCACAGTCTAAATAAAACTAAATGTGAAGGGCTAAAATACGGAAAGCTCATAACATTGAACAACATTAACATTACGTTGACCATTGTTAATTGTGATGTGCTGTCTTCTGTTGCCAGTCATGTAAGATAGAGTGGATTACTGATGTATACCGAGTTTTAAAAAAATGCTTTACGTCGCACCGACACCGACAGGTACTATTGCGACGATGGGATAGGAAAGAGGTAGGAGTTGAAAGGAAACGGCCCTGGCGTTAATTACGGTACAGCCCCAACATTTGCCTGCTGTGAAAATGGGAGATCACGGAAAGCCATCTTCAGGGCTGTCGATCCACTACCCCCCGAATGCAAACTCACAGCTGCGCGCCCCTAACAGCACGGCCAACTCGCCCGGCCGTACCGAGTATAACAGACTACCTGAATATTGGCGGGAAGTAGCTGGGGAGTTAAATAACTTTCTTCTTAAGCATGCCAATCCGCTGGTTCTTAAATTTTCTGATACTGGTGCATCATAGCATTCGAGCTATTCAATTTATCTTTATACCTTTCTGTTTTCAGATCCCCCTGTGGGTGGGGGCGGTAGAATAACACCCACGGTATCCCCTGCCTGTCGTAAGAGGCAACTAAAGGGGGCCCCAGGGGCTCTGAACTTTGGAGCGTGGGTTGGCGACCACGGGGCCCTTCGCTGAGTCCTGGCATTGCTTCCACTTACTTGTGCCAGGCTCCTCACTTTCATCTATCCTGTCCGACCTCTCTTGCCCCCCTGTGGGTGGGGGCGGTAGAATAACACCCACGGTATCACCTGCCTGTCGTAAGAGGCGACTAAAAGGGGCCCCAGGGGCTCTGAACTTTGGAGCGTGCGTTGGCAACCACGGGGCCCTTAGCTGAGTCCTGACATTGCTTCCACTTACTTGTGCCAGGCTCCTCACTTTCATCTATCCTGTCCGACCTCTCTTGCCCCCTGTGGGTGGGGGCGGTAGAATAACACCCACGATATCCCCTGCCTGCCGTAAGAGGCGACTAAAAGGGGACCCAGGGGCTCTGAACTTTGGAGCGTGGGTTGGCAACCACGGGGCCCTTAGCTGATTCCTGGCATTGCTTCCACTTACTTGTGCCAGGCTCCTCACTTTAATCTATCCTATCCGACCTCTCTTGGTCAACTCTTGTTCTTTTCCGACCCCGACGCTATTAGGTTTGCGAGGGCTAGGGAGTCTTTCATTTTCACGCCCTTTGTGGCCCTTGTCTTCCTTTGGCCGATATCTTCATTTTTCGAAGTGTCGGACCCCTTCCAGTTTTCTCTCTGATTAGTGCTATATAGACGATGGTTGCCTAGTTGTACTTCCTCTTAAAACAATAATCACCACCACCACCACTTTCTGTTTTCAGACCAGTTTTGCTCTACGCGAGTTAAAGGTTCATGGACATTTCCTTTCTTTTTCCGATAATTTCATTTATCCCCAAGTGTCGAACCTCTCATATTTCTCCCCTCTGTTTAGTGTTGTAAAGGATGGTTACCCAGTAGTGCTTCATCTTAAATTCCTCCTGTGGATGGGGGCGGTAGAATAACACACACAGTATCCCCTGTCTGTCGTAAGAGGTGACTAAAAGGGGCCCCAGGGGCTATCAACTTTGGAGCTTGAGTTGGGTACCACAAGGCCCTTAGCTGAGTCCATACATTGCTTCCACTTACTTGTACCACGCTCCTCATTTTCCAACCTCCTTTGGCCAACTTTTGTTCGTTTCCGACCCCGATGGTATTAGAGTACTCGATGCCTAGGGAGTCTCATTTTTTTACGCCCTTCGTGGCCCTTGTCTTTCTTTGGTCATTTGGAGCGTGGGTTGGCGACCACGGGGCCCTTAGTTGAGTCCTGGCATTGCTTCCACTTACTTGTGCCAGGCTCCTCGCATTCATCTATCCTACCCGACCTATCTTAGCCAACTCTTGTTCTTTTCCGACCCCGACGCTATTAGGTTTGCGAGGCCTAGGGAGTCTTTCATTTTCACGCCCTTCGTGGCACTTGTCTTTCTTTGACCGATATCTTCATTTTCCCAAGTGTCAGATCGCGTCCATTTTTTTCTCTCTGATTAGTGTTATATAGAGGATGATTGCCTAGTTGTACTTCCTCTTAAAACAATAATCACCACCACCAAACTCACCACCACTACCTTCCAATTTTACCCCCTGATTAATATCTACAGAGGGTGGTGGCCTTGTTTTGCTTCCTCTTATAAAGACAATCACCACCACTTTCTCCGATTGAGAGGCTGAGATCCTACCCATACATCATTTTAAAACACTTTGAAATGACATCCGACTTTGACGGTGTTCGATGCCGCATGACTGTTCACTTTCTATGAGACGGTGTGTACCGAGAGAGTGTGCTAATTGTCTTACTGGCACGAAAGGAAATAGCTAATTAAGTGTTTAACACAATGACTGGGTGATCAATATGGCGTGCAGACAGCTTCTCTCCCAAAACAGTAAAATTGCTGGCGGTATCCATCCACAGACGAAGAATTCCTGCATGAAGCTATTCTGTTTTTAGATCTCGTACTCGGCATTACCATGAACAAAGAGCCGCAGCCATTCTTTAATCACGTCTTCGTCTCCTACTTTTACGATGTTAATAGAAAGAACAACAACAAATCCAGAATGTTGTACGGGGAGGCAGTTGATTTCTTTTCAATTGAGACTTCATTTTTGGAAGTAGTTATCCTCGTTACGTACCCCCCTGTGGGTGGGGGCAGTAGAATAACACCCACGGTATCCCCTGCCTGTCGTAAGAGGCGACTAAAAGGGGCCCCAGGGGCTTTGAATTTTGGAGCGTGGGTTGGCGTCCACGGGGCCCTTAGCTGAGTCCTGGCGTTGCTTCCACTTACTTGTGCCAGGCTCCTCACTTTCATCTATCCTATCCGACCTCCCTTGGTCAACTCTTGTTCTTTTCCGACCCAGACAAATTACGTATGGAAGCCTAGGGAGTCTTTCATTTTCACGCCCTTCGTGGCCCTTGTCTTCCTTTGGCCGATATCTTCATTTTTCGAAGTGTCGGATCCCTTCTTATTTTTCTCCCTGATTAGTGTTTTATAGGGGATGGTTGCCTAGTAGTACTTCCTCTTGAAACACTAATCACCACCACCACCACCGCCACCACCCAACAAAAACGCCTGTTCTTCTTATTAATGCTTCTTTCGCAATCGCAATATGAGTTTTCACCCCTCGACTTCACATCATGTCCTCTGTTATTACACTTCCCAAGTATTTGAAAGCATCCACCTGTTCTATTATTTCCTGGCTTAACTTTATGGTTGTCTTCACTGTTCTTGTGCTTATCACCATACATTTTGTCTTTTTCTTCATAATACTCATTCCAAATTCTTCACAGATAGCATTTAGATCTGTTAGCATCGCCACCATAGCTCGTTCACTCTCTGGCAGTAGGACCATGTCATCAGCAAATCGAATACTTTCTATTCTCCTACCACAACCTTTCACTCCACTTTTCCCATTCATGTATTCCTGAATAATCTCTTCCAAATACGTGTTAAAAAGTTTGGGGGAGAGACAGCAGCCTTGCCTTACTATCCCCCTGTGGGTGGGGGCGGTAGAATAACAACCACGGTATCCCCTGCCTGTCGTAAGAGGCGACTAAAAGGGGCCTCAGGGGCTCTGAACTTTGGAGCGTGGGTTGGCGACCACGGGGCTCTCAGCTGAGTCCTGGCATTGCTTCCACTTACTTGTGCCAGGCTCCTCACTTTGATCTATCCTATCCGATCTCTCTTGGTCAACTCTTGTTCTTTTCCGACCCCGACGCTATTAGGTTTGTAAGGGCTAGGGAGTCTTTCGTTTTCACGCCCTTCAAGGCCCTTGTCTTCCTTTGGCCAATATCTTCATTTTTCGAAGTGTCGGGTCCCTTCCATTTTTCCCTCTGATTAGTATTATATAGAGGATGGTTGCCTAGTTGTACTTCCTCTTAAAACAATAATCACCACCACCACCACCACCACCTTGCCTTACTACGCTTCCAATTGCGGTTTCCTCTGTCATCTCATTCCCTATCTGCACTCTTATCTTCTGCTGTAGATACAGATCAGCCTTCTCTCTTTCCAATCGACTCCGTTCCTGCTTAGAATGCTCATTAACTTTTTTCCACTGTACTCTGTCAAGAGCTTTCTCTAGGTTAATGAACACAGCATATGTTTCTCTTCCTCTTCCAATGTATCTCTCATCTAATGTTCTTAATAGTCCAATTGTATCTCTTGTTCCTTTACCTCTCATGACGCCATACTGCTTCTCTGAGATACAGTTGTCTAGCCTTTCATGAAGTCTTTGGTTCAGTACTTTCAGTAATACTTTGGCTGCATGTATGATCAGACTTATGGTTCTAAAATCTTCGCATTTCTTTGAATTCGTTTTCTTTTCAATCTGTATCATTGCTACTGAAAAACAATCATCTGCCCATTCACCGCTTTCGTGCATCTTAATACGGTAATTTAAAAATTCAGTGGGTTAAGAAACATCCTTAAATGTTTATCATTAACACTGCTACTAAATTATACAAGTATGTGTTACACTGAGACCTGCCTTCCATACATTTTTATAAGGTAGAAAAAGTGTCTGTAAAATTTTGGCGGTAAATGCAATAGGCATGAGAGTGTGAGTAAATGGTATAAAACAGAGCGATGCGCCATCTTGCAAATTAGCACTGTGTCCATTGAAATCAGAGCAACTTTATAAACCAGCGTTTGAAAGACTAAGTCCCTACGGAAGATAGATTTCGGCCGAAGGTGCCTGTAACATCATCTCCAAGTGGAGATAGATTTTTAAAGTGCGGAATCGTAAACATTCTACGAACTACGATTTAAACTGTAGTGTTGTGATGTTGAGGTCGGCAATTGCCAAAAGTTGCATAACGTCAAATCAGTCAGTCAAAGTGTTTTTCCGATAAAAGTTATCGACGGTATTCCAAGTAAGAAATCATCAAGTCATTTTTAGGGACAGGTAACAGACGGTCATGCCGCGATTCTGCAACTCCTGCAATTGAAGTTGTATATATTGAAACGGGAATGTCCTACGAGCATTCACGTTTCATTCATTTATTAAGAGGAACTCGCTAACACCCGGCCGTAAGCATTTAAATCTTGCGCCGAGCGCTCAGGCATTGTGGGAACTGCAAGCAAGCTCGCGCTGTTCCAGAACACCGGCCAAGGTCAAGCGACGTCACGCAGAAGGTTCTTTCGTGTTCCATAGCATTGCAGCATGAACGAAATGTGATATCAATATTTCAATAACGTCACCTTGCAGGCAGGAATAATGAACGCTGCTAGCCGAAATTTCATGTCAATCGGTGTAAAGATGGCCAAGATATAAAATTTTCTTGGGGCCCACATGTGTAGCCACGCCCACCGACCTTCGGCAATATAAGTGAATCGCCAGCCTGGGGTAAATCAGAGAGTGTGCAGTGTGTGCAGTGTGCAGCTGCAGTGTGCCGTAGGCAGAGAGAGTGAGAGGAGTCGGCAGTAAGCCGTGAGCTTAGTGTGTGTGTGCAAGTAAGCACGTCGCGATATAATTCGTCACTCGGTCCGGCTGTGTATTTGAGTTCGGAAACGTTAGTGTTGGAAGCCTTCTCCGTGGGCTTGAACTTTGTACCTGAACAAAACGTAATTTTGTTTTATCAGTCTGTACGACTGGGCGATTATATTTCGTTTGTGGACTATGAATGTTTCTAGCATAAACTGTGCCAGCCTTGATTTCATTTAAAGACTGTGTGAAAACAGCGATAGTGTTTCTAGCATAAACTGTGCCAGCCTTGATTTCATTTAAAGACTGTGTGAAAACAGCGACAATGTTTCTAGCATAAACTGTGCCAGCCTTGATTTCATTTAAAGACTGTGTCTATCCATTTTTCGGAAATGTGTTCGTAATAAAACTGTGCCAGCCTTCATTTCATTTAAAGACTGCGTCTATCCATTTTTCGGAACTGAATTCGTAATAAAACTGTGCCAGCCTTCATTTCATTTAAAAACTGTGTCTATCCATTTTTCGGAACTGTGTTCGTAATAAAACTGTGCCGACATTCCCTCTTAAAGACAGTATTAACTTGTGGAATACGGTATCGTCATTTCTTTCCGAGGGACCATACCAATTCCCATCATAACCTGTTCAGAATCATGTATGATCTTAAGCGTCAGTGATAATCTTCTGAAAATTACGACGTAACAGAACTTGGACTGTCGTTTATTTCAACAAGTGTGTGAATATTGTGCTCATGGTGTACAGTGCAGAGACTGTACCCGGTGAATTTAATTTTTTTTGTGAAGTACTTAATCACTGCACCTCGGAAGGTCCTAGATTGTTTTCGTTTGTTTATTATTCCAAATACGATAATTCCTTATTCTCATGGAACTGTGACTCTGACTTTATCCTTGTTGCTAAAGTGCGTTCAACATCATTGACTGTGGGGACTATTTCGGTGCGCTTCGCCTTAGAAAGGTGTTACACCAGAGTCCCATGACGTCCGATGCGGAAGCTCCACATTTCCCCGTTCCTGCCTCAGGTTCCAGTCGTCATCAACACTAATACAGAGAAAACACCAACGACGGAAGACAACGCCGACGCCGACCGCAAGACGACGCAGACGCCGCAGGACGACGTCCCCTCCACGCCTTCAAGGACAACCCCACGATTCAGCTGTAAAAGGTGACATAATTCTTTGCATATCTATTGAATAAACTGAAGGATCCACTTCAATCATAATTTTTTTTCACTACCCTTCTCTCTCACTCTCTTAGCATGGGCCGTACACGCCTTGTCGTTTCTCATGCTCTCCGAAAAACTGAAGTACGGGCGTTCCTGTTTCAATATAATTGTATTATTCTAAAATATTGCGTGTGCGGGTCGGTGTTCGACAGACGTGTTCGGTCCGTGCAAGGAAGAGAACGTGTAAAGGGCGTGTTTTGTTTTCATTATTTTCAGGTGAATAAAATAAAAGGAAAAATATGTTTTGTATAACCACTATCTGTCGAGATGGCTAAATAATAGACTGAGAGGCTGGTGAATCTGTAATGATGGGAGAAGACGTACGAATACAGGTATGTGAATTACCACCTTTCTAAAATGCTTTAATTTATTTCATGATGTCACTGTTTATCTTGCGTGTGTATCTGTGACGCATTTTGGTCACCCTTTTATTTCGTAAAAACGTCAGAGAAATATGACAAAAGGTCATTTGTTTTATGTTTCTTGGATAATCGGGAAAGTCGCGAAACTAGCGTGTGAAGTGTTATAGAGTAGTAGAGTTTGATGGTTTGTAAACGAATATAATGCTTAAAGCAACGTATCATTTCCTTACGTTTATTTTCTATATTAGTGGTTTGTCAAAGTTAAGATATTAATTTATCGTAAAATTCTGTTCGATGTAAAGGTAAAATCCATGTAAGCGTAGTCCGTGGTTATTCAATTAAAGCTGGCGTGAAGGCACCGTTGTGTTAAGCGATGTAAATTTTATTGAGGGAAGTTATGAGGCGAGTTCGATAAAACTTTGTTACGGGGAATCCTATATATATAAAGCCACAAGGCTGACTCACTGACTGACTGACTGACTGACTGACTGACATTAATGTTTGCCCACTTCCAAGTGAGCTAGGAACTTGAAATTCGGCAAGCTGATAGCTATTAGGCTGCAACCCAAGGAAAATTTCAAAAAAGTTGAAATTTTTCATATTTAGCCCCCTTTCGAACAATCACATTATCGGACTAAAATGCTTGAAATTCGGCAGTCGGATAGCTATTAGGCTGAAACCCAAGGCAAAATTCCAAAGAGTTCAAATTCTTTATATTTAGACCCCCACCGAATCAAAATGTCGGACTCAAATTTCGGGTTAGACCCTTCCGTTCCAGATAAGATGGAAATTTGGAATTCGGCAGTCTGATAGTTATTAGGCTGCAACCCACGGAAAAATTAAAAAACGTTGAAAATTTTCATATTTAGCCCCCCCCTTCCGCCCCATCAAAATATCGGACTAAAATTTCGTGTTAGACCCTTCCAGATGAGCCAGGAACTTGAAATTCGGAAATCTGATAGCTATTAGGCTGTAACCCAAGGCAAAATTCCAAAATGTACAAATTTTTCGTATTTAGCCCCCCATCGAATCAAAATATCGTACTCCAATTTCGGGGTAGACCCTTCCGTTCCAGATGAGCTGGAAAATTGGAATTCGGCAGTCTGGTAGCTATTAGGCTGCAACCCAAGGAAAAAATCAAAAACGTTGAAATTTTTCATATTTAGCCCTCCTTCCGCCCCATCAAAATATCGGACTAAAATTTTCTGTTGGACCCTTCCAGATGGGCTAGGAACTTGAAATTCGGAAATCTGATAGCTATTAGGCTGTAACCCAAGGCAAAATTCCAAAAAGTTCAATTTTTCATATTTAGCCCCCGTCAAATCAAAATGTCGGACTCAAATTCCGGGTTAGACCCTTCCGTTCCAGATGAGATGGAAACTTGGAATTCGGCAGTCTGATAGCTATTAGCCTGCAATCCAAGGAAAAATTCAAAAACGTTGAAATTTTTCATATTTAGCCCCCCTTCCGCACCATCAAAGTATCGGACTAAAATTTCGTGTTAGACCCTTCAAGATGAGCTAGGAACTTGAAATTCGGAAATCTGATAGCTATTAGGCTGCAACCCAAGGCAAAATTCCAAAATGTTCAAATTTTCGTATTTAGCCTCCCGTCGAATCAAAATGTCGGACTCAAATTTCGGGTTAGACCCTTCCGTTCCAGATGAGCTTGAAGCTTGGAATTCGGCAATCTGATAGCTGTTATTCTATAACCCGTGGAAATATTTCAAAAAGTTCAAATTTATCACATTTAGCCCCCCACACCGGATTAAAATACCGGATTCAAATTTCGTGCTACACCCTTCCGCCCAATCAAATTATCGGACTCAAATTTCGTAGACCCTTTCTGATACCTATTAGGCTGTTACCCAAGGAAAAATTTCGGAAAGTTCAAATTTTTCATATTTAGACCCCCCCGACTCAATCAAATTACCGAACTAAAATTTCAGGTTAGACCCTTCCAGATGGGCTAGGAACTTTGAATTTGGCAATGTGATAGCTATTAGCGTGTAACCTGCGTAAAAATTCCTAAAAGTATAAATTTTTAAATTTACCCCTCCCCCAAACAAAATGGCTACACCGTGATGCAGCGCCTTACAAAATTAAAATTTGGCAAATTTCTAGCTCCTAAACCATATCCGGCGTAGAAACTGCAATAAGTTAATATAATTAATATTCAGTCCACTAAAAATTCGAAATATTAAGCCAAATTTAAAAACGATGCAGGCTTTTGTTTCGAGATCTCTTGTGGGTAAACCGTAATAGTTATCAATAAATGGACTGCACTTCCATGTCCTAAAATGAGTAGATATACAACTTTGGTCCTATGACTTTCTGTCGTATCTCGACCACTTCTACCTCAGATTGAGCTTCATTTTCCCGGTTTTGGAAAATTTTGTTAAATTTTCATAAATTAATTTACTGATTCACACGCTCATGAGACAGATAGATGCACTAAATTCAGCACGGTCCTTGGCACGGTTATTGGACATATGCAGACCGACATTCATTATTCTAGCTGCCTTGAATGTATAGGAAAATGGAAGGAATATATGGAAACACCAATAAAATTTCAACCTAATTTAAGGTTCCTAAGCAATTTATAGTGAATCCCTTGGAGATACGGCAAAACATTAAATAAGTAAAATTCTATCTCCAGAAAATATCGAAATCTGGAAGTAATTTTCATTATGGTGCTAACTAACGTTTCGAGGATTTTGGTGGCTAAACGGTAAGTCGTACCACCAAATGGGCAAGACGTTCGGATCCGATCATGAAGTGATCTACAACTTCTGACCCGGGAATTTTAGTCGTATCTTGATCCCTTATGCCTTAGATAGAGCTGCATTTTTCAGATTTAACGTCAATTTTTACATTTTCCGTAATTAATTTTACTGTGTTACACATTTATAAGACCGATAGGTTCATGAAATTTAGCAGGCTCACTGGAACGTTCGAGGGTCACACGTGAGCAAAATGCATGATTCTAGCACTCTGTAAAAATGGAAAAATGAAAGTAAAACGGAAACAAGGTTCTAAACCAATCTACGGTGAAAACGATGCAGATACGACTAAACATCAAATAACGGAAATATAGAGCGTTTCAAATACGATAAACCTATCAACTTTCAAGACTGTAGCTCCCCGTTACGTTAGGAAAATAATTTCTTATCTTGTGAGAATCGTATGTAATTTTCACCACGTCGAAACGTTCCCAAATTCCAGTCACCTCCTACAACCACTGTGTGTAGACAACTGGTCCATTTACCTTGACACTCGCGACAGTGGCTTCCCTCCCTGACTCACGCAGAAATATACGAACAAAAACTATAGACTTTTGTTCCGTCGATCCAGTCCACGCTCTCATTGGTCTCTCTGACACCACAACAACAGCTCCTCGTTCAGACCTCGTTAGGACACTACCGACAGCTAACACCTCTGGCACCCTCAGCCCAGCCACCGAACCCCAGCTCACTGAGTGTCACACTGTCCGCGGCTTGCCTCCCTTTTTATAGGTCGCGTGATTTGATCCAGAAATTTCACGATGTCACTAGAAGCAGAAAATTCCCGTTGAATCTCGAAGGAACTCACAGGTAAGAAGCCGCCGGGAACAATGCACGGAAAGGCCGGCCCCACACTACAGCTGGCTGGGAGATTCCACGTCGTCTGAGTCACCAGCCCCTTCCTGAAAGCACCGAAAAGAGCTACCACGGGGCTGGCACGTAACGACGTAATTTTTTTAAAGCGAACTACGGAGAACTGTTCATTAGGCTTAGATACACTAATTGGAAATTTCTCTATGAATGCACTCAAGTTGATGCTGCAGAAGACTGTTTATACAGCAGCCTTTATTCAGCGATAAATGAATCGGCTCCCACGAAAAAACAGGTAACGGCAAAACATGCCCCATTTGGTTTACAAATAGCATAATTCGAAAATTGAAAGGAAAGGAATATTGCAGGACGCGGAAGCACATTATGGAACATTACGTTAGTCAATATAAGATGCTGTGAGCCCAAATTAAATCTAAAATTAAGTCCGCACACAAAAGATACATAGAGACAGTGGAACAAGGTATCAATCTTTTTGGGCATACGTTAAAAATAGGAGAAAGAACAGTAGGGATTGAAACACTTACAATAATATGAAAATAACGTACTAGATACTAAGGATGAAATTGTAGAAGGTTTTGCGGACTATTTCCAGTCAGTATATTCCCCTAACGCTCCATCTTTCACTAACGATACGTTGCATAATAAAAAATTCTCTTTAGAAGAGTTTCAAGTAGCACTTAAAAAGTTGAAACCTAAAGCATCTGCAGGACCAGACTAAGTACCACCGTATGTGATAAAAGTTTGTTCAGGTGTTCTTAAGCATCGACTTCTATTTACTAATAATTTGATTATTAAAACATCCATATTTCTATCCGTCTGGAAGTTATCACGAGTGTGGCCTATACTTAAATCAGGGGATTCCACATTAATAAACAACTACCGGGCTATTTCTATATTATCCGCGATAGCGAAAGTTTTCGAATTTACGTTATGCAATCGACTAATAACATATTTAAAACATTTTATATCAGACAAACAACACGGTTTCTTTTCATGACGTTCCATAGTCACAAACTTGGTTAACTTCACTCTGAGATTGTCCACAGAACACGGGTGGACAAAGGGAGGTAGTGTTTATAGATTTTGGAAAACGATTCGATAAAATCAATCAATCAATCAATCAATCAATCAATCAATCAATCAATCAATCAATCAATCAATCAATCAATCAATCAATCAATACTGATCTGCATTTAGGGCAGTCGCCTAGGTGGCAGATTCCCTATCTATTTTTTTCCTAGCCTTTTCCTAAATGATTTCAAAGAAATTGGAAATTTATTGAACATCTCCCTTCGTAAGTTATTCCAATCCCTAACTCCCCTTCCTATAAACGAATGTTTGACTCAGTTTGTCCTCTTGAATTCCAACTTTATCTTCATATTGTGATCTTTCCTACTTTTATAAGCGCCACTCAAACTTATTCGTCTACTAATGTCATTCCACGCCATTTCTCCGCTGACACCTCGGAACATACCACTTAGGCGAGCAGCTCTTCTTCTTTCTCTCAATTCTTCCCAGCCCACACTTTGCAACATTTTTGTAACGCTACTCTTTTGTCGGAAATAACCCAGAACAAATCGAGCTGCTTTTCTTTGGATTTTATCCAGTTCTTGAATCAGGTAATCCTGGTGAGGGTCCCATACACTGGAACCATACTCTAGTTGGAGTCTTACCAGAGACTTATATGCCCTCTCCTTTACATCCTTACTACAATCCCTAAACACCCTCATAACCATGTGCAGATACCTAGATACTTACAATGATCCCCAAAAGGAACTTTCACCCCATCAACGCAGTGATTAAAACTGAGAGGACTTTTCCTATTTGTGAAACTCATAACCTGACTTTTAACCCCGTTTATCAACATACCATTGCCTGCTGTCCATCTCACAACATTTTCGAGGTCAAGTTGCAGTTGCTCACAATCTTGTAACTTATTTATTACTCTATAGATAATAACGTCATCCGCAAAAAGCCTTACCTCTGATTTCACTCCTTTAAGACCTTTTATATCAGACAAACAACACGGTTTCTTTTCACGACGTTCCATAGTCACAAACTTGGTCAACTTCACTCTGAGATTGTCCACAGAACACAGGTGGACAAATGGAGGTAGTGTTTATAGATATATAAAATCACGATGCCCTACTAAGTAAAACCGGTTCGGTTTCTGGAAACAACTGTTAAGTCTTTTCAGTTCCTATCTGGGTGATAGTTCGCTTCTTTGCAGATACATTCTTCTCGAGAATACCCTGTAAACTCAGGAATAATTCAGGGGTCAAATTTAGGCCCTTTTATTTCTCTCGCATTCATCAATGACTTGCCTGAACAGGTGAAATATTCCAACTGTCTGCTATACGCGGACGATTTCAAAGTGTTCAAAGGCATTGAAAACATAAACGACTGTAAACAGCTTCAGCTAGCCTTCAGTAGTGTATTGGAGTGGGCGACTGAAAATAAACTGTACTTAAATGTAGAAAAATATGTAGGCCCTACCGATGTCGTTCACCAGAAGGAAAACTCCCGTCCACTACACTTACTAGGTAGGTGACCGTGATTTACGATCGTATTTCGAGATCTCGGGGTTTTATTTGAACAAGAGCTAACTTTCAATTCGCATGTGCTGAAAGTGGTAGCTGAGTGACACAAGACCCTAGGGTTCATTATCAGGAATATAAAACCCTTCAAAAACACACAAACTTGCATTCATCTGTTCAGTACCATAGTAAGACCAAAATTAGAATGTCAGCATCGTTTGGAGCCCTAGGTGTCAATCATAGGCCTATGTCTATCAGATTGAAAAATTGAAAAAGAAGTTTAAAATACCTACAATATGGAGTTATTTTATTTTTTGCTATTTGCTTTACGTCGCACCGATACAGATAGGTCTTGTAGCCACGATGGACAGGGAAAACCGAGGAATGGGAAGTTAAGGGTGTATACTGCCCGAAGGCAGGTCCGAACCTCCGTAGAGGTGTGTCTGAGCCGGAGTTTATGTATAGTCCTGACGCTCAACGCATACCCAAGCGGTATCTTCTAATCTCAAAACTTGGCCCACCCTGGTAATAATGAGGGTTGTCAGTCTGCCCGCCCAAGTGATAATGAGGATTTACAGTCGGCTCCTTTTCTCTGGACACAAGAGGCGCGTGTCGTTTAAAAGGCAAGTGAGCTCTGTCAAAACGTTGTCATATTTTGCGTCGATTATTTAAACATGTTAACATTTAATTTATTCTAAAGTCAAAATATAAATATAAAAACTTGATAATGAACCACAGCACAAACCAATATCGCAGAATAATATGTTTCGTGCTTAACCCGTGCGGTGGTCGCAGATGTTGAAAGAAAGAAAGAAAGAAATAAAGAAAAAAACAGGAAGAAGGCATTGGTAAATAAACTCGACAAAGACTAAACTTAAATTGATACCAAAGTAGGCCCATTAAAATATTAATTTTATGCTGCTAATATCAGTGTCTCGCTTTCAGTAAAGAAATGAAAAGTGCAACAATTTTTTACAATTTGTTTTATGCCGCACCGACACAGATACGTGTTATGGCGACTATGGGCTAGGAAAGGTCTAGGAGTGGAAAGGAAGTGCCCGTGGCCTTAAGTAAGGTACTTCCCCAGCATTTGCCTGGTGTGAAAATGGGAAACCACGGTGAACCATCTTCAGAACTGACGACAGTGGAGCTTGAACCCATTATTTCCCCGATGCAAGCTCACAGCTACGCGCCCCTAACCGCACGGCCAACTCGCCTGGCAAAGGAAAAGGAAAATCACGAACTAGGAACTAGGATAATAATAATAATAATAATAATAATAATAATAATAATAATAATAATAATAATAATAATAATAATAATAATTGTCCGCCTCTGTGGTGTAGTGGTTAGTGTGATTAGCTGCCACCCCCGGGTTCGAGCCCCAGGGGCTCTGAACTTTGGAGCGTGGGTTGGCGACCACGGGGCCCTCAGCTGAGTCCTGGCATTGCTTCCACTTACTTGTGCCAGGCTCCTCACTTTCATCTATCCTGTCCGACCTCCCTTGGTCAACTCTTGTTCTTTTCCGACCCCGACGCTATTAGGTTTGCGAGGGCTAGGGAGTCTTTCATTTTCACGCCCTTCGTGGCCCTTGTCTTCCTTTGGCCGATATCTTCATTTTTCGAAGTGTCGGACCCCTTCCATTTTTTCTCTCTGATTAGTGTTATATAGAGGATGGTTGCCTAGTTGTACTTCCTCTTAAAACAATAATCACCACCACCACCACCCCCGGGTTCGATTCGCGGCTACGCCATGAAATTTGAAAAGTGGTACGAAGGCTGAAACGGGGTCCACTCAGCCTCGGGAGGTCAACTGAGTAGAGGTGGGTTCGATTCCCACTTCAGCCATCCTGGAAGTGGTTTTCCGTGTTTTCCCTCTTCTCCTCCAGGCAAATGCCGGGATGGTACCTAACTTAAGGCCACGGCCACTTCCTTCCCCCTTTCCTTGCCTATCCTTTCCAATCTTCCCATCCCCTACCAAGGCCCCTGTTTAGCTACTTTTAAAACAAATGCAGTATTTACCTTACCTCTATTCGTCGTCCTCGTCATTGTCTGCTAGGTGAATTACAAATCTATCTTGGTTGCTATCCGTGTCGTGTTTCATGTACTTCTCTTCTGTCTTAATGGTGCTTCGAACACAAGCAGACCACCTCTCAGGACCGATCGTTCCAGCTCCTTCACGAAGAAGTTGACACACACTAGCACTCAAAGTTGGCGTAACATTATTTTTCCTAATATACGTCTTCAGCTGAAACCAGATCATTTCTATGGGGTTTAAAATACAGTGATATGGAGGGAGTCGCAAAACTTCGTGTCCACGTGAGGCTGCGATCTCCTCTACAGCGTAACTTTTACTGATATTGGCTGATTTGATTTCCTGCAACATAACTGCCTTGATGGGTTCAGGGTTTTGCACGGGAATGTTATTGTACTCCATAAACTTAATAATGTCCTTAATATTAGTGTTCATGGTAGGAAACCTAATCAGCTGCTGCGAATGATAGCTTGCGTTGTCCATCACGATTACACATTTTCGGTCACGTGGTAGGTTTTCTAGAAGATGAGACCTAAACCAGTTTTCGAAAACTTGAGCTGTCATTTCGTCATGGCTATCAGCTTTGCAGTCTCCAATGTTTTTAGCCGATAAATAAAGGCAATTCTCAATCCAGCCCTCACTGCCTCCAGCATGCAATACCATAATACGCTTGCCTCGCGATGTTGGTGCTTTCAGTATGCAATTACCAGTTCCATCATCCCACCCTTTCCTCACAATGTCATGAGTATCGCACCAAATTTCATCTAGATAGACAACTCTGCATCCCTCGGAACGCAACTTCCGGAGACGGTCTATGAATTTATATCGCCAAGCTACTATTCTAACAGATTCCATTACAATCTGTTTCTTCTTCAGAATACGGACACAAAACCCACGTTTTTTCAACAGTTGTCGTAGAGTAGTTTTTCATAAAGAAAGCCACACACATTTTTCAAATGTTTTAACAGTTTCTGTACTGTTGGTGACTTACCTTTAGTAAATAATACATATACCTCGCGTCTCACCAAGTCACAGCAAAAATCATCAATTTTATTAAAGATAACCCCATTATTACCACACTTTTTCGGAGTTGTAGGTCCCCTCTTTACTATTTTACTTACAGTTTTCCTATTTAGTTTCAACATTTTAGCTGTCTCAGAAATATAACGTATTCGTATGCGTTACATACCAGCCGTTGACAATGCTTACTTAAAGTTTTAGTCGCCTTTCTTTTCTCCGCGAAACGACTACTACCCGGCTGAGTATCACTCGCGGGCGCGGAACCACTGCTGCTCGGCCGAATATCAACCGTGGGTACGGAACCACTGCTACCCGGCTGAGTAACACTCGCGGACACGGAACCACTGCTGCTCGGCTGAATATCACTCGCGGACACGGAACCACTACTACTCGGTCGAATATCACTGTTACCGGAGCTCGGTTAAGGATCGTTTGCCTGCACTAGCAGATTTAATTCAGGATTTTCTGATGCGATAATTTCCAGGCGTGATTCCCACGGCCTCCACATTACTGCATGAAGCGAAGTGAAAAACAACACACTTCACGAATATTAATTAACGAAGAGAAGAAATAATCCATAACTTTCAAACAGCAAACAAAGCAAGTGTGAATTGTCTGAGCTGAAAAGAGAGACTGACGTCTACTTTTAAGAGGTGCATTGGCAACAGAGCTGTGAGGATTTTTGAAGGGGAATGCGAACTTCCGTTTTAAAGCCCACTGCCGTCATAAATCACCCCCTACTAGGCAAGTGAGTGGCCAGGGAGATCAAACGTTTGCCGAACTCTTTGAATGCCGCTGGGTACGCGTAGCCCGTCTCAGCTATACGGTAAGGTGGCCAGTCCTTTTCCGCTCCTCTATTCCCTTATATCCCACCAACAGCGCGTGGCAACCCATCCAAAACATGATCACGCCAATGTTGCATAACTTCGGAGATCTCACGGGATCTCCCCCTGTGGGTGGGGGCAGTAGAATAACACCCACGGTACCTCCTGCCTGTCGTAAGAGGCGACTAAAAGGGGCCCCAGGGGCTCTGAACTTTGAAGCGTGGGTTGGCGACCACGGGGACCTTAGCAGAGTCCTGGCATTGCTTCCACTTACTTTTGCCAGGCTCCTCACTTTCATCTATCCTATCCGACCTCCCTTGGTCAACTCTTGTTCTTTACCGACCCCGACGCTATTAGGTTTGCGAGGGCTAGGGAGTCTTTCATTTTCATGCCCTTCGCGGCCCTTGTCTTCCTTTGGCCGATACCTTCATTTTTCGAAGTGTCGGCCCCCTTCCATCTTTCCCTCTGATTAGTGTTATATAGAGGATGGTTGCCTAGTTGTACTTCCTCTTAATACATTAATCACCACCACCTCTCACGGGATCCGGTGTTTCAACATGGCTACGGCCGTTGGTTAATTAAGGTACAGCCCCACCATTTGCCTGGTGTGAAAATGGGAAACCACCGAGCTCGATAGCTGCAGTCGCTTAAATGCGGCCAGTATCCAGTAATCGGGAGATAGTGGGTTCGAGCCCCACTGTCGCCAGCCCAGAAGATGGTTTTCCGTTGTTTCACATTTTCACACAAGGCAAATGCCGGGGCTGTACCTTAATTAAGGCCACGGCCACTTCCTTCCAATTCCTAGGCCTTTCCTATCCCATCGTCGCCATAAGACCTATCTGTGTCGGTGCGGCGTAAAGCAACTACCAAAAAGGGGGAAACCATGGAAAACCATATTCCGGGCTGCCGACAGTGGGGTTCGAAGCCACTATCTCCCGGATGCGAGCTCACAGCGCACGGTCAACTCGCCCGGTCGCGCAACTGTATGAAGTCCTAAAAATAGGGGAAATCGTAAGGTGAATATCTGTAAATTACGGTAGGACGTGTATTGATTCATTTATTTTGTCATTTTAGTTTGTTCTGTGTTGTTCCTCCGTATTAATATAAGGTTCTTTAATTTTTAGAAAAATACTTTTATATTTTATATTAACATTATAGGATATTAGATAAAATTGTAGAAAATAGTTTAGATATAAGTACCACCATGTTAACTGTCGTTTATATGACGAAGTTGCCACTGTAATTGAGACACTACGTCCTGTGATGTGCAATAAATAAATAAATAAATAAATAAATAAATAAATAAATAAATAAATAAATAAATAAATAAAGAACGGACAGACTTTAAACATAATAACATTTGACTCAAACGTTTCCGGACTACGCTTCCTTATCTCAGATTTATCGATTTGCCGTCCTCCGTCATCCCTGAAAACCACTTGTGGGTGGGGGCGGTAGAATAACACCCACGGTAAACCCTGCCTGTCGTAAGAGGCTATTAAAAGGGGCCCCAAGGGCTCTTAACCTGGGAGCGTGTCTTGGTGACCACGGGAATCTCAGCTGTGTACTAGGATTGCTTCCACTTACTTGTACTAGGCTCCTCACTTTCATCTATTTTCACGCCCTTCGTGGCCCTTGTCTTCCTTTGGCTGATATCTTCATTTTTCGAAGTATCGGACCCCTTCCATATTTTTCTTTTGATTAGTGTTATATAGAGGATGGTTGCCTAGTTGTACTTCCTCTTAAAACAATAATCACCACCACCACCAACACTTTCATCTATCCTATCTGACCTTCCTTGGTCAACTCTTGTTCTTTTAGGACCCCGATGGTATTAAGGCACTCAATGCCTAGGGTGTCTTTCAATTCCACGCCCTTTGTGGCCCTTGTCTTTCTTTGGCCGACACCTTCATTTTTCGAAGTGTCGCATCCCTTCCTTTTTTCCCCCTCTGATTAGTGTTATATAGAGGATGGTCGCCTAGTTTTACTTCCTCTTAAAACAATAATCATCACCACCACCACCATTTATGGTATCCTCCCCTCTGGAGTGGGGATGGTAGAATAACACCCGTCGTATCCCCTGCCCGTCGACCCCTGTGGGTGGGGGCGGTAGAATAACACCCACGGTATCCCCTGCATGTCGTAAGAGGCGACTAAAAGGGGCCCCAGGGGCTCTGAACTTTGGAGCGTGGGTTAGCGACCACGGGCCCCTTAGTTGAGTCCTGGCATTGCTTCCACTTACTTGTGCCAGGCTCCTCACCTTCATCTTTCCTATCTGACCTCTCTTGGTCAACTCTTGTTCTTTTCCGACACCGACGCTATTAGGTTTGCGAGGGCTAGGGAGTCTTTCGTTTTCACGCCCTTCGTGGCCCTTGTCTTCCTTTGGCCGATATCTTCATTTTTCGAAGTGTCGGATCCCTTCCATTTTTCTCTCTGATTAGTGTTATATAGAGGATGGTTGCCTAGTTGTACTTCCTCTTAAAACAATAATCACCACCCTGCCCGTCGTAAGATGTGACTAAAAGGGGCCCCAAAACGTCTTAAGTTGGGAATGTGGGTTGGCGACCACGGGGCTCTCAGCTGAGTTTTTACATTGCTTCCACTTACTTTTGCCAGGCTCCTCACTTTCATCTATCGTATCCGACCTCCCTTGGTCATCCCCCTGTGGGTGGCGGCGGTAGAATAACACACACGGTGTCCCCTGCCTGTCGTAAGAGGCGACTAAAAGGGGCCCCAGGGGCTCTGAACTTTGGAGCGTGGGTTGGCGACCACGGGGCCCTCAGCTGAGTCCTGCCATTGCTTCCACTTCCTTTTGCCAGGCTCCTCAATTTCATCTATCCTATCAAACCTCCCTTGATCAACTCTTGTTCTTTTCCGACCCCGACGCTATTAAGTTTGCGAGGGCTAGGGAGTCTCATTTTCACGCCGATCGTGGCCCTTGTCTTTCTTTGACCGATATCTTCATTTTTCGAAGTGTCGGATCCCTTCCTTTTTTTCTCTCTGATTAGTGTTATTTAGAGGATGGTTGCCTAGTTGTACTTCCTCTTTAAACAATAATCACCACCACCACTTTGTCTTCCTTTAGCCGATATCTTCATTTTTCGAAGTGTCACTTCCCTTCCATTTTTCTCTCTGATTAGTGTTATATAGAAGATGGTTGCCTAGTTGTACTTCCCCTTAAAACAATAATCACCTTCACCACTCTTGGACAAAACTATATTTCCACCCGATTGTTTTCAAACCGACTTCAATGTCCGGGAGTGAAATTAGGATTAATTCAGGATACTCTATGAATCAGTTCAAAATAGTGGGAACGATAACTGGTGCAAAGTATGGCCAACAACAGCAACACTGTAGTGAGCATTAGGAAATCGGAAACAATATAAGGATAAACGAGATGGATCAGTCCGTTTGTATAAACCGTCTTCGTTTGAGGTGTTTGTGAGGTGAATGGAGGAAGATAGGATGCCTAGGAGAATAATTGACTTGGTCCTAGAGGATGAGATCGTTAGGCCCTGTCTTAATTTAATGATAAGAGGTATCTGAATAAATGATTCTACATAGTTAGTTGAAAATAGAGGAGTGTGGAAGCAACAGTGGCCTGCAGACTGAACGCTGGAGGGAATAGCACTCTATAATGGAGGGTATGGAAAGTAACTATGATCGGTGGAAAACGGTAAATAAAAATGTAAACAGACTCTGGGATGGGTTTAAAGAAATTGTTGAGGAATGCGAAAACAGGATTGTACCTTTAACCGTGGTAAGGAATGGTAAAGACCCACCTTATTATAATAGAGAAATAAAGAGACTAAGAAGTCGGTGCAGACTGGAAAGAAATAGAGTTAGAAATGGCTGTGGAAGTAGGGAGAAATTGAAGGAACTTACTAGAAAATTGAATCTAGCAAAGAAGGCAGCTAAGGATAACATGATGGCAAGCATAATTGGCAGTCATACAAATTTTTGTGAAAAATGGAAGGGTATGTATAGGTATTTTAAGGCAGAAACAGGTTCCAAGAAGGACATTCCAGGAATAATTAATGAACAAGGGGAGTGTATAAGTGAGGATCTTCAAAAGGCAGAAGTATTCAGTCAGCAGTATGTAAATATTGTTGGTTACAAGGATAATGTTGAGATAGAGGAAGAGACTAAGGCCAAAGAAGTAATAAAATTTACATATGATAACAATGACATTTACAATAAGATACAAAAGTTGAAAACTAGAAAAGCGGCTGGAATTGCTCAGATTTCTGGGGATATACTAAAGACAGTGGGTTGGGATATAGTACCATATCTGAAGTACTTATTTGATTATTGTTTGGTCGAAGGAGCTATACCAGATGAATGGAGAGTTGCTATAGTAGCCCCTGTGTATAAAGGAAAGGGTGATAGACATAAAGCTGAAAATTACAGGCCAGTAAGTTTGACATGCATTGTATGTAAGCTTTGGGAAGGCATTCTTTCTGATTATTTTAGACATGTTTGTGAAATTAATAACTGGTTCGATAGAAGGCAATTCGGTTTTAGGAAAGGTTATTCCACTGAAGCTCAACTTGTAGGATTCCAGCAAGATATAGCAGATATCTTGGATTCTGGAGGTCAAATGGACTGTATCGCGATTGACATGTCTAAAGCATTTGATAGGGTGGATCATGGGAGACTACTGGCAAAAATGAGTGCAATTGGACTAGACAAAAGAGTGACTGAATGGGTTGCTATATTTCTAGAAAATAGATCTCAGAGAGTTAGAGTAGGTGAAGCTTTGTCTGACCCTGTAACAGTTGAGAGGGGAGTTCCTCAGGGCAGTGTTATCGGACCTTTATGTTTTCTTATATATATAAATGATATGAGTAAAAGAGTGGAATCGGAGGTAAGGCTTTTTTCGGATGATGTTATTCTCTATAGAGTGATAAATAAGTTACAAGATTGTGAGCAACTGCAACGTGACCTCGAAAATGTTGTGAGATGGACAGCAGGCAATGGTATGTTGATACACGGGGCTAAAAGTCAGGTTGTGAGTTTCATAAATAGGAAAAGTCCTCTCAGTTTTAATTACTGCGTTGATGGGGTGAAAGTTCCTTTTGGGGATCATTGTAAGTATCTAGGTGTTAATATAAGGAAAGATCTTCACTAGGGTAATCACATAAATGGGATTGTAAATAAAGGGTACAGATCTCTGCACATGGTTATGCACAAATCCTGTAAGGTTAAGACATACAGTAAGTAAGAAAGTAAATCATTAAGCCCTTCTGTTATTTTGGACTACATGGATTTAAAGAATATAAAGCTAAGGCAGAGAAACGATTTTCTTCGAAATATACATATTTCTGATTGTTCGACACAAGAATGCTTAATCTCAGCCTCTTGCGTACTCCTCCAGAAAGATAGATGTTAAGAACTGCTTTAGTTGTGTACAGTTAGTGTTATTTGCGAAACGGTGAAGATTAAAGACGTTAAAGATACGTGATGCAGTGCAAACAAAGGATTTGTTAAATCTAGTGGTACGATGAAGGGGAATTTGAAGGGTGGTTTTTGTAAACCTATTATCTCTGTTATGTACCGACTCCGTAGGTTTAAATGAATTATAAAGGTAGGATGGTGCCTTCAGTTTGAGAATTTTCTGCGTGGCAACAGCTACTGAGATTTCTCGACATTCATGGAGTTTCAACCATTGTAGCTGTACGTAATAGGGTGTTATGTGTTCATCACGCCTGGCATTTGTAACGTAACGAACACATGCGTTTTGTACCCTCTGTAGTTTTATGTTCAAAGTTTCAGATAAGTCGTTGTATACGACTGCACCATAGTCAATTATTGGAAATATAAGACTTTGAACAAGTAGTTTTCGCACGAAAGGTGGTATACATGACACGTTACGTTTCAAAATATGCATGGCTGACACAACTTTTCGAATTACATTTGACGTATTGAGCCGTATGCTGCCGGCCCATAATAATAATTAGAGTATTATTTGACACAATATGTAAAATTTATTCATAAAAGTTAGAATCTTACATGTTAAAGCATCGTATCCCAAGATAGTTGATACCGGATGTTGAGCAAGACAGTATGTCGCTGGACATTGCTTCACATTTCCGTATGACCGTGAGAAAGGGTGGCGTAACCAAGCGTTGGCAAGGATCGACACGTGTATTAGATGCTGACCAAGCAAGATATTTCAGCCAATGGGAAATTCAGGATTTGGCAAACATGGAGGCTACACCGCGCCAAATCTTAATTCCAGAATGACCAACGTGCTCAGTTGCTAAAGTCAGTTTCTGTCGGTAATCGGTTTTCCACAGTTTCAGAAGTCAGATATATTTGGAAATGTAATATAAAAATTGGTGGAAGAAATTTGCTAGTGTTTGAGCTGTGTTTTGTAAATATATCACAATAAACATTGTGTCATCATATACGACGAATTTTCTGATTGGTGGTTGGTTCAGACACCCGGGAACCCCAGTATTGAAATGGCGTCACCGAAGCCTCCTCAGTAACCCAAGCTCTGGCGAGCGTCACTCTGTGTTAAATGCTTGGATAGTGCGGAAGCACAAACTCTGATTGGTGATCGTGATTAACGTAGTGTTATTCCAGTAACAGTAACTGGTTCTAAATGATGTTTTAAATTGTGCAGTTGGAAGATTTTACTGTTCTTGGGTAATGGAATAGTATATTTTGGCAGAGTTTACTTTCAATATATAAAGACGGTGTTTAGTGACCGCTGTGTAGCAAGTGTAGAGGAAACGTGCTATTGTTTCACTACTTCGCGACGGGCGCGTTTCGCGAGGAACTTCCGTAGCGAACCATGTGCTGCTTTTCAAACTGTATTCTCACCCTTTAAGTGAAGTGTGTATTATAAATGTGTCAGTGTGTTTAGCTGATCTTGTAAGAGAAAGGGTATTTCGTCTCGTAACATTAAGCAGCGAAGATATTGTCAACCAAATTCTTCTGTGTTCCAGTGAATTGTTTTCCAGCAAGATGATGGCTATGCATGCAGAAGAAGGAAGTGCATTCCCACATGTTAATGCTGTGATTAACATGGAGTAAATCCCTCAATCAGCGGGGATGTAAGCTGCTATCCTGGTATCTCGAGAGTCGTCGGATGGAATTCAGTTAAGACGCATGTGTTATTTATGGCATGATATTTAAATTATGTTAAGGTACTAGGGCAGTGTAGATAGGATTTTTAATTTCATGTAAAGTAAGCCTGACGGCATGTGTTTGTTTAATTTTGTTACTATGATAGATTCGGATACGAGATTAATGCATGTTTATTTTATTTTCATTTTGCTTTATGATTAGATGATTGGGAAAATGAGGGATTGATAGGATTAGTTGTTGTTTATGTATGCATGTTACTTAGTGTAGGATATTCCGAGTTTTCCTTATATATATGCTAGAAGGGCTAGATTGACAGGTTCATCTTAATACAACGTTAAATACGTATGATTTCATTTTATTTCGGTTATTCAGAGAGACAGGTATAGATATTCTGCATGATGCATGATTTTACGGAAGCTGACTGAAGGAGCTGCAGAACGTCGTTGTTAGAATAAGATCTTTGAAGTTAAGTTGGATTCTGTTTTGCCTGATGGTCTGCAAAGGACACGAACTGAGTCTCATAATGGGATTTATGATAAATAAGAGATAAAGATTGCATGCTGAATTATAATGTACTGGTGCAGGCTGATTGTATGCCTGACAAGAGAAAGAATGTTGTGCAGATGTGTGTGCCTGCCAAGTGTCTTCTGAGTGTATATTGTGATCAGAATGGACAGTATTAATTCCAGACTATTGAGTCTGATGTTGTTAAATGGCACAAGCATGCTAAGAAGGAATAAATATACGTGAGTTTCCGTGTAGCCAGCGAAAGGCGTTATCTCATGGCAAGCTGATTTCTGGCCTGTGTTTATTTGTAGACGTGAATGAGACGATATTTCCTTGTGGCAGCCTCGGGAGACAGAATCCAAACTTTAGGTTAGGCCGCGTGCACACCGAGCGCGCTTCGCATAGTGTGTCGCGTGTAGCGTAAAATGCTATGCATAGCGCAAGGTGTGCTTGCTGTTCACACCGAAAACTCTACGCTGTGCTCTCAACTTAGTTTGGCGCGAGGCATTTCAGGGTGCTCACAAACTAATGCCGTTATCCAAGTACACTAGAAACAGTTTACTGATGGATAACAGTTACCTAAAATTGAAAATTAGAAAGAAGAATCGAAAGTGGGTTCATGAATGTAATGAAGAACTAATTACTTTCGGAGATTTCCATCGTTTGTACAGAGATGCAAGACTTTATCGCGATAAATATTATGATTACTTAAGAATGAAAAAAAAAATACCTCTGACCTTCCAAACCCTGCAACTGAAATGTAGCGACAAATAGAAGAGAAGTATTGGAAGAAATTCAATTTTCCCAGTTGTCTAGGAGCACCAGGCAGCATCCCCCTGTGGGTGGGGGTGGTAGAATAACACCCACGGTATCCCCTGCCTGTCGTAAGAGGCGACTAAAAGGGGCCCCAGGGGCTCTGAACTTTGGAGTGTGGGTTGGCGACCACGGGGCCTCAGCTGAGTCCTGGCATTGTTTCCACTTACTTGTGCCAGGCTCCTCACTTTCATCTATCCTATCCGACCTCTCTTGGTCAACCCTTGTTCTTTTCCGACCCCGACGCTATTAGGATTGCGAGGGCTAGGGAGTCTTTCATTTTCACGCCCTTCGTGGCCCTTGTCTTTCTTTGACCGATATCTTCATTTTTCGAAGTGTCGGATCCCTTCTATTTTTCCCTCTGATTAGTGTTATATAGAGGATGGTTGCCTAGTTGTACTTCCTCTTAAAACAATAATCACCACCACCACCACCAGGCAGCAAACACGTGGAAATTAAATTTCCGGCTAAATCACGCTCTTTATGTAATAATTATAAATAGTATTTTCAATACGGTATTGTTACAATTAGCATACACAATCTATCATCGTAACAAAAGTGGAGTAAATGTGTGAAAAATATAATTCATAAACAGAAATATTTACTTTCAAGCCCACTACTAGCCTGAACAGTGATATTCTTCATGTTACCACCCTCCATTGGCAAAATTATAAACCGATATGACAGAGTCTGGGAGATTCTATGCACTTTGTCACAAAGTGTCCGGCTACATAGCTAAATGTTACCGTACTGGCCTTTGGTCACAAGGTCGGGAATTGCAATAGTAATTAGTAAATTCCATTGGCACGGGGGCTGGGTGTATGTGTGTATTTATAATCATTTCATCCTCATCACGACGCAGGTCACCTACGGGAGTCAATTCAAAAGACCTGCACCTGGCAAGCTGAACTTCTTCTCGAACACTTCCGACACTAAAATCCATACGCAATTTCACCCTGTCACAAAGTTAAGCCCAGTAAAGTGTGACAGTAGAAATAATATTACTGTATATATTCACTGTAGGAATGCGATAAAACGGTGTTGTAGATACTTAAGTCCACTTATTTGGCAAAAAAGTTACATTTTTATAGTTTTTGTGTCATGGGCTCCATATTTCGTCTCTCTGAAACACTGCATGAATAATTTCTTCTTCCACAACTTCAGAACCAGCTAGGTAACGCTAAGCAAATAACCAACACTGCGCGTTGTCTGGCGCTTCGCTTAGCTGTAAGGTAGGCGCTCAGCGCAGCAGAGCGCGACAGTGTGAACACCTGGCTTAGGAATAAAGCACTGGTTATGCTTAGCGTGACGCTTAGCGTTGAGCAAGACGCGACACACTATGCGAAGCGCGCTCGGTGTGTACGCGGCCTAAGTGTTGAGTTCAACATTTCTTTTCAGCTCGTAATCTACGCGGAAGTACATGACGGATGACCGCGCTGTTGAGCGCTCAAATGCAGCAGAAGGAGGCAATGTTACCCATTGCTTTCTTCATGATATCAAGGGTTATTTATATGTTTTTCCCTTACAGGATGATGTTTTACATTGTTATTTGTGGTTGTATACCTTGTCTCGTTGTTTTAAAAGGGAACAGCCCGAGTGCTGAAGTATTGGTGGTTTATCTAGTTCTGTCTAGATCTTTTGCAGTGAACCGGGATTCACATTAAAATCTGTGTAGCATTTAAGATTTTACTCGATATCCGATGTATATATATGTGTTTAGTTTGATTATTTGAATTGTTGTAAATATAGTATAGGATATGCCCCTAGTATTTTGCATAACTTACATAGCGTCCTATTGCGTCTTAATTATTTCTCTTTTCGTCGTAACTATTCTTTATAATGTAACTTTTATTTAACGGTAATATTGCGGCGACTCTCGGATTTAACTTAACTTTGGGAACCGTATCGTTGTGATGCGATAGTATGTAACTCCAAATGGAAATACCACATGTCAGTGTTTGCGTACACTTGTTGCCATACAATATAAACATTGGGCTATAGGAAGAAGCTCAGTCTTGATGTTCTTTGTTGAACTTGATTTTTGATTTCAAATTTTGTATTATCATTCAAGTAACGTTTAAATTTCCATTTATTTTCTATATTTTGAGTTCATTTTGACATATTATTTTTTTCATTGATTTAATTGTTTTCTCGTAATATGATCGGGGATATTTATCAATAAATCCATCTTACCCCCTATGATTGTTTCTCATTCGTGTTATACCTCCATTTCCTGTCATTGATTGATATTTTAGAGTAGAACTTCGACTTTTATCCTGACCCAACCGACAACCAACCCACACTCTGCCCAAACCTGAGTTAGTCGGATGTTCATACAAGAATGGAGGCATCGTCCTAGAGGGTATTTACCTTTGGGTACGGTACAGTATGATCAGACCAGGATAAGGTTCTGTCGAAAATTAGACCTAGATTGTTAACGGTGTCACTATAATGAATATCTGTCACTAGAATTTTTATTGCTGGGAGGTATTTGAGGTCTACATTTTTCAGGAGTTTTGTGTAACCTATGCAAATAAGCTGGGTCTTAGCCACATTTAATTGGAGGTTATGATTTGCGCTACATTCAATCAATCGAGAGATGTTATGGTTAAAATGCGTTATACAAGAAGATGCGTTAGTGGGACAAAAGTGGAAGTAAGCTTGTAAGTCATCCGCATACATGTGAAAGGTGCTGTTTTTAAAGACTTCAGATATGTCATTAATATAAATAGAAAAACATAAAGGACCGAGTACTGATACTTGTGGTACGCCACAGTTTACTGATTCCCAGCTAGAGAATCGACCGTCAACGAAAATGACTCTTTGTGACCTATTTGCCAGATATGATTCAAACCACGACAGAGCACTCTGGGAGAAGCCAATTGACTTCAGCTTAGCAAGAAACAACTCATGATTAACAGAGTCAAATGCCTTTTGGATGACATGAAGGGGAATATAGATAATGCATCATTTACACTCCACGCACAGGGGACGTCCAATTGAATCCTACGTCCTAAAACAATTACAATGTGCCTTGCGACGAGCTCTGGACCGCGAAAACCCTGCCCTTAATCAACTCCTCCGCGAACCCCCTCCCAGGAAGTTGTAACTGTAAATTGTAAAATCAGGTAAACGTAAATTTTACAATTTGGAAAATCATTTAATCACTTAGCCAGGAGGTCGAAACCCCACCTACTACCTTCACCGATTCAAACCACCCAACCATCTCCTGTCGTAAGAGGCGACTAAAAGGGGCCCCAGGGGCTCTAAACTTTGGAGCGTGGGTTGGCTACCACGGGGCCCTTAGCTGAGTCCTGGCATTGCTTCCACTTACTTGTGCCAGGCTCCTCACTTTCATCTATTCTATCCGAACTCTCTTGGTCAACTCTTGTTTCTTTTCCCTCTGATTAGTGTTATATAGAGGCTGTTGCCTAGTTGTTCTCCTCTTAAAACAATAATCACCACCACCACCTCCTTTCTAGTACCTCAAGTTTATCTACAGTAATCTATAGTTTAGAACCAGGCATTCACTGGCGTATAGGCAATCCGGTTTCACCACTGTAATGAAGTGCCTCATTTTAAGATTTTTAGATGGACACTTATGTTACAAAAATTCTTTGTGATACCATATGTCATTTCCAACTCATGTACCCTTTCTTCTACTGCTGAATTGTCTAAACCATTTTATTGAATTATTTCTCTCAGATATTTGAATTTCGTTAATCTTTCCACTGGACCAATTTCTGTCGCCAAAAATTTCGGAGCGTTCTGATGTTGATAATATATTTTGGTTTTTCTACGTAGATTCTCAAACCTCTCTTGTTGGCGATTTCTTCCAAGAGATGGTTTGTTTATTATTATTATTATTATTATTATTATTATTATTATTATTATTATTATTATTATTATTATTATTCCAGCACTTTGGTGCCTTTCTCTTATTTCCTGGCCATGGTTTCGTTTTCTGGCCATTGCGATGATTTTAATTCTGGACTGAGGAATAGAATGGGCTTCACTTGATACGAGATTTTCTCAAGCTCTTAGTTACAAAAAGTAAGCGCACAGTAAGAAGATGTCGCTACTGACCTAGTGTACACAGACGATCACTGGTTTCTATATTTACAATAATGTCGACAATTTGCGACACTGGGTAGTGCTGAGTAATGACATTCAGAGCATATGAGTGTTATGAATGGGCTGCTCATACGGTCAGTCGTGCTGCAATAATACTTTCTGACCCAGTGAGGAAAGCAATGGCAAACTACCTCACTCCTCAACTTGCCTAGTACGCCTCATTTTAGTGCTGCCATTGGTTTTTGGGGTTTCCTTATAACCGCATATCCTTTGGTGGTGCTATTTGAGGATCCAACCAACCTCTGGGCTGATAACCTAACAGACAGACAATTACAGGTTAATAATTTTTATATACAGTACGTGTGTAATTCTGATTTTTTAATGTGCCATAAATCCTTCAGCCATTTGACATACTTTATAGTCGTATACCACGCTCTATAAACACTCAATCGGGATGATCATAATACTTCTTATTGCTACATAACTGTCAGGAATTCGTCACGCGCAGTTTTATACCCCTCCATGTGTCAGCAATATGTGGCTTACTGATTAGGGAGTTCATTGACCGCGCAAGGGCGCTGCTGTTTTCTCGCTCCTATGGCAGATCAACTGGCTCAGCCTTTGGGCGCCGTTCACACTAAGGCGATATAAGGTAAGTGATATATAGTAAGGAATAGATTGCGACGATATATTGCTAGGAAGGTTCATGACACTGGGCGATAAATCGGCGCGATCTGGGCGATAAAAATTTGGTGGGAACACAATTCTAACTACATCAGTTACAAATATGAGTTCAAACGTTCTAGTGGCTTATTGGTTCAGGCGTAGGATGAGAAGAAAACGGAAATACTGGTTACATCCCTACAATCTTACCAAACCAAATCAAATCAAATCAAATCAAATCAAATCAAATTAAATCAAATCAAATCAAATCAAATCAAATCAAATCAAATCAAATCAAATCAAATCAAATCAAATCAAATCAAATCAAATCAAATCAAATCAAATCAAATCAAATCCAATCCAATCCAATCCAATCCAATCCAATCCAATCCAATCCAATCCAATCCAATCCAATCCAATCCAATCCAATCAAATCAAATCAAATCAAATCAAATCAAATCAAATCAAATCAAATCAAATCAAATCAAATCAAATCAAATCAAATCAAATCAAATCAAATCAAATCAAATCAAATCAAATCAAATCAAATCAAATCAAATCAAATCAAAACCTGCACCATAGCTCGGCTGTTGTTTCTCGAAAGCTGTCTCAATATGAATCAAAATTCAGGGATTTTCATCGAATGAATCCTGAAAACTTTCATTTTCTGAAAAGCCTAGTGTCACGAACCCTTGAAAAAAAAGATACACCCTTCAGGAAGGCCATTTCTTAAAAAAAATCTGATTACTATAACGTATATATGAATATAAAAAGGAGTATTAATAAAATTTAGCAGTTTTGATAAACTTTTTACATTTTTTTTACAAATTGTATCAATCAGTTCCACTAAATTAATGAAACGTATCACAGATTTGTCTTCTCTTCTTCCCGTCATGTTCACAGCTCGAAATATCGTACGATACTAATCGCTGATGAGACTAGGAAGCGGCACTTCGAGAGATATGTCACTTGCGATATGTAGTGCAATCGCGCAGCTGTGAACCTTTTTCCTCGGTTCCCTCTAGATTTCAAGTATCTGTCTGTGCGTGTCGCTTATCGTATATCGCTTACGATATATCACTTAACTTATATCGCCTTAGTGTGAACGCGGCCTTATGAGTAAAAGCGACGCCTAGACTCGTTCGAACTCACTTATAAGAGATGAGTCACACTCAATATTTCGAAGTTTAAAGCTCCCTGCTCGAGCATTCTGGTCAAAGAGAACCAAACTTGAGCAGGACGCTCAGCTTCACTGAACAAGTATGAATCTTCCGAACCAACCATGCTTTCATTACAGTGAGGAGAAACGAGTCTGCGCAGATCGATCCAGTGTTGCCAGGTCTACAAAAAAAAAGATTGGTACATTGTACGTAAAAAATTCGGGAGTTTTAATGAAAATTCCGGTACTTTCTCGAGCACTAAAATGTTATAACTATATTAATAATGCAATAGTCGTGTGAAGTTATTATGAGAAAAGTATACAATTTCATTCACTAATACTCTCTGGCCATTCTATGCTTCTTCTTCCTCTCCTTCTTCTCTTTCTCCGCACTTTCTTCCCCCCTGTGGGTGAGGGCGGTAGAATAACACCCACGGTATCGCCTGCCTGTCGTAAAAGGCGAATAAAAGGGGTCCCAGGGGCTCTGAACTTTGGAGAGTGGATTGGCGACCATGGGGCCCTTAGCTGAGTCCTGGCATTGCTTCCACTTACTAGTGCCAGGCTCCTCAACTTCATCTATCCTATACGACCTCTCTTGGTCAACTCTTGTTCTTTTCTGACCCCAACGCTATTAGGTTTGTGAGGGCTAGGGAGTCTTTCATTTTCACGCCCTTGGTGGCCCTTGTCTTCTTTTGGCCGATATCTTCATTTTTCGAAGGGTCGGTCCCTTCAATTTTTTCCCTCTGATTAGTGTTATATAGAGGATGGTTGCCTAGTTGTACTTCCTCTTAAAACAATAATCACCACCACCACTCTCCCCACTTTTCCTCTATATGTAGTTATTCATCAGGTGTAGAAATTGTGGGCCAGTTCTGAAGTCTTACCAGGGTGCAGATTTTATATTCTATACGCGGATCGGAGATTTCCCTTCGAATGATGCAGTCAAGCGTGAGTTTTGAGTTCAATACGAGGGGAGTGATTACGTAATTCGAGCCTAAAATGAATTGGGGGTGTACCTAACGAGTGATGTTATTGCGGAAACGTCACGCAGTGAGACGAGGAAAGAGTTTTTCGGCACAAATATGTTATGTAGCATTATTATTTTTCAGTATCATTAACTTTGGACTGGAAGAAATTTCGGGAGATATTTTCCGATTTTTCTGGTGTGTTGCAAAAATAATCCGGAGATCTCCTGAAATTTCGGGAGACCTGGCAACACTGGATCGAGCAGCCTGAAATCTCAGAAGTTCAAGTGACTCGCTCAATGGAACTCTGTTGCCACATGCATTGAATCTCGGCATATTATTTTTTCTTGTCTTCTCCCTGCGGGTGGGGGCGGTGGAATAACACTCACGGTATCCCCTGTCTGTCGTAAGAGGCGACTAAAAGGGGCCTCAGGGGCTCTGTACTTTGGAGCGTGGGTTGGCAACCAAGGGGTCCTCAGCTGAGTCCTGGCATTGCTTCCACTTACTTGTGCCAGGCTCCTCACTTTCATCTATCCTATCAGACCTCCCTTGGTCAACTCTTGTTCTTTTCCGACCCCGACGCTCTTAGGTTTGCGAGGGCTAGGGAGTCATTCATTTTCACGCCCTTCGTGGCCCTTGTCTTTCTTTGGCCGATACCTTCATTTTTCGAAGTGTCGGATCCCTTCCATTTTTCTCTCTGATTAATGTTATATAGAGGATGGTTGCCTAGTTGTACTTCCTCTTAAACAATAATCACCACCACCACCACCACCACCTCTTAAAACAATAATTACCACCACCACCGATACCTTCATTTATCGAAGTGTCGGATCCCTTCGATTTTTTCCTCTGATTAGTATTACATAGAGAATGGTTGCCTAGTTGTACTTCCTCTTAAAACAATAATCAGCACCACCACATCAGGCCTTCTCTTCCATCTAACCAGGCACTGAAATATACATATATTACATTGTATTACTTTACACTAATTAGATTAAATAGAAATTAAATAATAATACAAGAATGATGAGTGATAAGATTAAATTGAGATGAAAGAAATTAGATAAAATTATTTACTTCTTTTTTTAGTTCGTTTACCCTCCAGTGTTCGTTTTTCCCTCGGAATCAGTGAGGGATCCCACCTCTACCGCCCCATGGGCAGTGTACTGGAGCGTGAGACTTTGGGCCGGGGATACAACTGGGGATGATGACAAGTACCTCGCCCAGGCGGCCTCACCTCCTGTGCTGAACAGCGCCCTTGTGGGGGGGGGGGGGGGAGAATGGGAAGATTCTGCGGGATAGGCAAGGAAGAGGGAAGGAAGCGGCCGTGGCCTTAAGTTAGGTACCATCTCGGCATTTGCCTGGAAAAGAAGTGGGGAAACCACGGAAAACCACTTCGAGAATGGCTGAGTTGGCACCGGACGCCCCTGTACTCAGTTGACCTCCCGAGGCTGAGTGGACCCAGTTCCATCCCTCGTAACACTTTTCAAATTTCGTGGCCGAGCCTATAATCGAACCTGCGCCTACAGGGGTGGCAGCTAATCACGCTCACCACTACACAACAGAGAGGGACATTTCCAAATAATGCAACGAAAATTTCTTAAAATTAATATTCTACATGTAAACAAGCGGTAGTACATAATTGCGTCTCATGATAGTACTAGAAGGTCATGGGCACAGGTCCTCCTGAGGGTGGGGGCGGTAGAATAACACCCACGGTATCCCCTGCCTGTCGTAAGAGGCGACTAAAAGGGGCCTCAGGGGCTCTGAACTTTGGAGCGTGGGCTGGCAACCACGGGGCCCTTAGCTGAGTCCCGGCATTGCTTCTACTTACTTGTGTCTGGTTCCTCACTTTCATCTATCCTATCAGACCTCCCTTGGTCAACTCTTGTTCTTTTCCGACCCCGACGCTCTTAGGTTTTCGAGGGCTAGGGAGTCTTTCATTTTCACGCCCTTCGTGGCCCTTGTCTTTCTTTGGCCGATACCTTCATTTTTCGAAGTGTCGGATCCCTTCCATTTTTCCCTCTGATGAGTGTTATATAGAGGATGGTTGCCTAGTTGTACTTCCTCTTAAAAAAATAATCACCACCACAACCACCACCACCACCACCACCACCACCATGGGCACAGGAATAGCTGGAACAACTACTTTCATCTTCTGATCGTGGCTTGAAGGGCAGCACAGAACCCCATTCCTCAGCATATAAGGAACAACATGTTCCCCAGAAGTAAGGGTTTCCATTATAGGAGATAGCAATGGACCTTCCTGTTGATATTTCTCAATGTCACGAAATAACATAGGGGCATCAGTCAAAATAGCACTAACACAAGAAGGTATGGGAAAGGAAGCAGAAGAAATTTCCTGCTGTTCAATAGACTCAACATCATCAGAAAACATGTGGCTTAACCAATCTGCAACCACATTCTCTAATCCTCTAACTTGTCCCATGTCGAACTGAAAAGCAGAAATACGGATAACCCAACGGGTGATACATCCTGTACGATGAGGCCCAGCTAAAACCCAACCTAAAGCCTGATTGTCAGTTTCTAATTCAAATTTAAGGCGGAACGTCTCTAAGGCAAACATGATTGCAAGTCCTTCTAACTCAATGATGGAGTTCTTGGCTTCTTGAACCGATAAGGTCCTAGACGTATAGGCAATAGGCCGCCTTCCAAGTTCAGTTCCTTAACGAAGAACGGCAGCAGCAGATGAAGAGCCACATGGTTGAACTATGAATTTCTTAGGGAAATCTTGCATGGCTATTACTGGGGCGTTACAAAAAGCTAATATGAGATCTTGAAACGCAGCTTGCTGCGATGGCCCCCATTCGATCCTGACACCTTTCCTACGAAATAGGTTTAGGGGCACCGCCATATTAGCGAAGTTAAAAATAAATTTCCTGAAGAAATTCACCATGCATTTGATCCTAGCTATTCCTTAGACGTCCTTAGACGGCTAGAAGTCACGAATAGCCAGGGTTCTGGAATGGTCGATAGAAACACCCTCGGGGGACGCAATATGCCCTAAGAAAGACATAAAAGGCTTAGAAAAAGCCACATTATATAACTTAACTGTTAACCCAGCTTTACGAAGGCTATTTAGAATTTCCTTAAGATGATCTAAGTGTTCTTCAAAGGTTTCAGGAAACACCACGACATCGTCGAGATAATGATAAAGATATTCAAATTTTATGTCGGATTAAACTCTGTCCAGCAGGTTGGTAAAAACCGCCACCCCCGTGGAGAGCACAAAAGGCACGCGGTTGTATTCATATAAATTCCAATCGGTAGCGAAAGCCGTCAGATGTTGGCATTCTTCCGACAGACGAATCTGATTATATGCTTGGTTAAGATCTAAGATGATAAAGAACTTAGCCTTACGAAACTATGTAAAACAAGAATGAAGATCGGGAAGGTTTAAAGCTCTGTAATCGATGACAGGTCTGAAAACACCTTGGGGTTTCTGTACAAGGAAAATGGGCAATAAATACGCCAACTTTGAAGGTCGAATAATGCCATCCTTTAACATTTGAACGATTGATCTCCTTAAGACACTTTATTTTAGTTGGTGATAGCCTACATGGAGGAAGTCTTACAGGAGTTGAATCCGTAACCACAAACTTATACTCAATTAGATCAGTGACACTCAGGATTTACGCAAATAGATCCAGAAAAGACTTACACATCCTTCGAATACCCTCAGCCTGGTCCTCAGATGATGCCTAAGATATAACGACATTTCACTCTGGGTAGGCGAAATAGATGAATATGAAACAGAACTACATTTCAAAAGAGGAATATTAACGTTACTATTAAATTTGAATGTGCAAGATTTGCTCTGAAAATCGGAATCTCACACGAAATCACCCCACAATATTACAAGGCAAGACAACTGTTTAGCCACAAAGAACTTAATTTTCCAAGCGAATTTCGAAATACGGATTTTAGTAAATATTAAGCCTAAAATTTCTAAATGTGAAGAATTTGCCGAAACGCATCCAATAGAAAACAATAGCGTCAACATTTACAGTAGGCTTTCAATTTCGAGTACCACTCCTCGGAAATAATGGAGCAATCGCGTCCTGAATCTAACAGCGCAGTGACAGGTTCATTGTTTATCTCAGTTTTAAGATATGGCACAAAACCTGGGGTCTCAGGAGCAATATTCTAAGGCATTCCCTAGGACCTTTAAATGATAAATTAGAGGAAGTATCTTCGTTGAAGGATTTGATGCTTGATTTAACGTGGGCTGAGCCTCGGAAGGTTGAAAATGGTGACTCAGTCGATGACACTAGTCACTTCCTATCGCCTAACATAGTGGAGGCAGTAACAGAAGTTGAACAGGAAGGGGTGCTGTTAAGTGAAGTGCAATGTTTATCTAGATGGGAAAATGACCCGCGCTTAAAGCAACCTTGGGACGGGCCTGCTCCGTTCCTGGTTCCACTGGGTTTTACTAAGGTACCTATTTCAATGGTGTTCCGTCGATCCGCACGCATAACATTTGCGTGTGGGGAGTATTCGGCGAGGTGGTGGCCGAGAACTGTTAGATGACGAAGGAGGCTCCCTGGCGACTCGTAAGTTGTCAGCGTGACTCACTCCCTCGACTGACACTGCCATTGCCTCAAGTTCAGAGAAGGTTTGAAGTCGAGAAGCAAAACATAAGTATGACCTATAAGATGGAGAAATTCCTTTGACTATGGTTTGCACAATTTGATCTTCGAGAAAATGGAGAGCGAATACCCTAGTATAGAACTTTATGTCTTGAATGAAATCGGCCAAGTTCTCGTCCAAGCTCTGTACTCGGAGGTAGTACTTCTGTATTAAAAAGGACATGGTTCTAGCAGGAATGAGGTCAGCCAAGAGGTGGGGGTGGAAGTCTTCTATAGAAAATTTATCAGCTTTTGCTTTCACGATTTTATTCGAGAGGACACGTACAGAATGGGGATAGATTATTTGGAGGATTTGTGAGTGAGTAAGAGCAATTACCAACGCATGATCTTGAAATTCAACTGGGAATATTAGAAATTAAATTACATCATTAGTTGCATTAATCGAAAATTTGGATATTCCCGTAAGCAACATGGCTAAGAGGTGGGGCATGCTGCTCAAACCTGGTGAAATAATAGGGGACGACATTGGAGGTTGTGAGGGTTCAAACACTGCATTAGTGATAAAAAAACAAATGGTGGACGTTGTTCTAAATGATCAGACACTTGTTCCGAAGGGGCAGACGTTTGTTGAGTAACTGCTGACTTTCTACTCTCAACAGATCTACTAGAGTCCCCTTCCGCAGTCAAGATTACAGCTGGAACATGATCACTTTCAGCACTAGCGGCCCCTGATTACAATTGACTAACCCTACAGTATTATACATGTTAGAGAGATGTTCCAATAAATTACTAGCTTCCTTAGCATACTCATTCTTCAATTTCAGAGACAATAGGTCCCTAGCCCTATTGTAAAATGGAACAGTCTAGCTTGAACCCGCTTAAGTTGATTAGTAGAAGGATCACTTACTTCGAAGAAACTAACAATAGAAGGTAGCTCGGTGGTATTATCAGTAACAGTGGGCAGAGCCTCCTCAATACCTTTTTCCACAAATACCGTTATACAAATGGGAAATTCTAAGTATTCTTTAAGTTTGGCAACATGTGCCGCAACCGTGTCCCCAGACTGGACCTTCCTACTTACAAGTTCATAAATTAATTCCTCCTTGTACAGGTACCCGTGTGCAAGGACTTCACGAGCATCCTACGTAGTGAGAGGAATCCTGACAAAATTTGGAAAATTCCAGCAAACCAAAAACATTTCTAGATTTCGGCGTTGATAGCTATGAGGTACGGTTAAAAGGGGCTTTATCCAGACCTATTCAACCACGCTCTGCTATGACTTGTTACGGAGTTATTGCGGAGAGCGGAGGTGAAAAATGGTGCTGGCATGAATGGGTGGATATACGAAAGTCGAAAGATTAATTTAAAACTTTGAATTTGGCAGTTTTATTTCCTTTCATAACATTTTTTCTCCCTTTTTTCCCTTTCCGGGTGTTAAATTGTAACAAAGAATTCGCAAAGCGAATAACAAAATCTCAGGAAAACCAACGAGCTCGAGAAGTAAATTTATAAGCTCCTAGAACAATTAGACAACATTAATTAATAATACGAGCTTGAAGCTCATACCTTGCCAATGTGCCCAGAGCAACCAGTGGTCCATTCAATAATGCTTCTTGGAGAGAGAGTATCCAAAATATGCTATCTTACAAGAGCACCTTCGCTCCACAAAATTATCCATGAAATTACGCTCCAAACATTATACCATACCAGCCTTCCAAAGACACCATTCTACCTTTACATGAATAGGAAGAGCGTCTTTGTTCTATACATTTACACTTTTCAGGCCTATCAAAGTCAAAACCTACATTTAACAAAATTAAACACTATACACTGTCTAAAGGTAGCAGGTAGAGACCCTCCTTGGAGGCAGCTCTACCCAGGGAGTGGCGCCCCTGCCTATGTGAGTCCCAGAGCACGCTGACCCGGTGTGTAGTATCTGGTAAGGGTCCCAGCTCAGGGTTACGAGTGAAGACCTCAACGACATCAACGGCGGAGAGGGTAACCTTCGGTACGGCGGAGATGTTGGAAGAGGCAGCCCTGTACTTGGGGATTAATACGAGTACAATACACAAAGGGCATGACAGTTCCACATGTTAGTGGCGGTACCCCGACAGCGTCTGTTCCCCATGTTAGGGGCGGCTGAAGCACAACTCATCAACACGTCTGGCAAGCGTGGTGTTTTATTGCCGAACACCTTCCATAAACTTCTATGACTTCGAATTTTCAAACGAAACTACCCCAGGTGAGTAGAGTGAAAGACTCAGAATCTCACACTGACAATACGTCAGTCTGCCTCAAGGATTCTGGGGGAGGCAAAAATTCGAAAAGAACGACTAAAAAAGTAAGAATAGCCACATACAACATAAGAACTATGAGACTAACTGAAGACCTGGAAAGGCTAGAACAAGAACTGCATGACATAAAATGGGATATTCTGGGTATTTGTGAGACTCGCCTTCAAGGAGAAAAAGCTGAGACCCTTCCATCAGGGCATGTCATCTTACGTAATAATGGGGATGCTTCTACACATGGGGTTGCTATCCTTGTCAATAAAAATATCAAAGAATTCATACACAAGATGATTTGTGTCTCTTTCAGAGTGATATATGTCGTCCTCAAATTGAACAGTAAGTTCTCCATACAAGTCATACATGTCTATGCTCCAACCAGTACTTCTGACGAAGAGGCAGTGGAACAGTCGTATGAAGATATCACCAAAGCGAAAAATTCAGAAAAGACACAACTCTGTATCATCATTGGAGACTTCAATGCAAAAGTGGGTCAAAAGGAAATTGGAGACCCAGAGAACATTGGTACATATGGACTAGGCGATCGAAACGAAAGAGGAGAAAGATTGCTAGAATATCTCACAGCCGAAAATCTCTATTGTATGAATACTTTCTTTAAAAAACCCATCCAACGAAAATGGACATGGAAGAGCCCCAATGGACAAACCAAGAATGAGATAGATTTTATCCTGACCAACAAGAAGAAATATTGTACAGATGTTACTGTTCTCAACAGATTTGATACAGGAAGTGACCATAGGCTAGTTCGAGCAACCTTCGCATTTCACCTCAAACTTGAACGGTCCAAAATGACAAGGGGGTACACTTTTCCAAGAGTAGAGGACTTAGAAAAACATCAATCATCATTTCAACAAGCTCTTACCAAAAACCTTAACCCAACAGAAGATTTGAAATACTTGGATGTGAACGAACTTAATGAGAAAATTACAGTCAGTATTCAAAATGCAGCAAAGGAGATCCCATTGAAGAAAACTAATAAGAGGAGCCGACTTTCACTTAATACCATGAAGCTCATTAAAGACAGGAAGACAATGGACAGGGATACAGCAGAATACAAAAATCTTAACAAGACCATTCACAAGGAAATAAAGAAAGATCTAAGGAAATTTAATAATAACATGATCATGCAAACAGTTGAAGAAAATAAAAACATGAAGATTTTAAAGAACAACATGTCTACAGGAAGACCAAAAATTACAAAACTTAAGAACCAAAATGGAGAAATAGTCACAGATAGGCAAAACATTACTGAAGTTATTACAGATTTCTACTACAAGCTGTATACATCAACCATTAATAAACCATCCAGAGATGAACAACTAGCCCAGAATTATACACATGAAGTAACACCGGAAGTAACCACTGCTGAGATTGAAAATGCACTTAAACAACTAAGGAATAAAAAATCCCCTGGGGAGGATAAAATAACGAATGAAATGCTGAAATTAGGTGGAAGAGATCTGCTAGAAGCCATGAGAATACTCATCAACAAGTGTATTAACTCTGGAAGAATACCAGAAAATTGGAAAAATGCTGAAGTGATACTTCTCTTCAAGAAAGGTGATAAGGAAAATTTAGAGAACTATCGTCCTGTGAGTTTGTTATCACACCTTTACAAGCTCCTGACTAAAATTGTAACCAACCGCCTCACAAGAGAACTGGATTTTTATCAACCTGCCGAGCAAGCGGGATTTCGTAAAGGTTTCTCAACTGTTGAACACATCCAGACTATTCGTCTTCTTCTTGAGAAAAGCACTGAGTACAACATCAAGATTCATCTGGCCTTCATTGATTATAAAAAAGCTTTTGACTCAGTGGAGATTTGGGCAATCATGAAGGCACTTCAAAATGCCATGATAAACTCAAGGTATATAACGCTTCTGGAAAACATTTATGATCAAGCAACAATGGTAGTCAGAGTGGACGAAGACCTCATCACCAATAAAATCTCAGTTGGCAAAGGAGTTCGACAAGGTGACACAATTTCTCCAAAGCTATTTACCCTTGCCTTGGAAGATGTATTCAAAACCCTTCATTGGGATAATAAAGGAATGAAAATCAACGGGGTATATTTGAACCACCTGCGTTTTGCCGATGACATTGTGCTCATAAGTGAAAATATAGATGAGCTAGAAAGCATGATCCAAGAATTAAAACTGCTTCTGCTAAGATTGGTTTGGAAATGAACATTAATAAAACAAAAATACTAAGCCCAGAGAGTCGACCACTTAAAATGGGAAACCAATATATAGAAGCTGTCGATGAGTACATCTATCTTGGACACAAGATAAAACTTGGAAAAGACAACCAACGTGCAGAAATTCCTCGCAGAATAGGTATGAGTTGGACTGCATTCCGAAAACTAAGATTCATCCTCACCAACAAGGATGTTCCAATTAACCTGAAGACCAAGGTTTATAATACGTGCGTGCTGCCAGTTACAACTTACGGTCTGGAAACGATGACTCTGACGAAGGAAAGCGCTCGCAAGCTTCAGCGAACACAACGAGCTATGGAGCGACAGATGCTAGGGATCAGCCTTAGGGATAAGATCCGTTCAGAGGACATCAGGAGAAGAACTAATGTAACAGACATCCTAGAGAGAGTAGCAAAACTAAAATGGCAATGGGTAGGACACGTAGCTCGACAAGACTACAACAGGTGGACCTCTAGGATTGTTCACTGGAGACCATGGGGACACAAGAGAGGCATTGGAAGACCCCAGAAGAGATGGCTCGATGACATAAAGCTGTTGGCTGGAACACGCTGGTTCCAAGCGGCTCAAGACCGAAGACGATGGAAACATATGGAAGAGGCCTATATCCAGCAGTGGATTGAAATAGGCTAGAAAAGAAGAAGAAGAAGATACACTGTCTTAACTGCTCAACAGTCCGGTATCTTGAACATGAAGAGAATGAAATAGAGTTCAACAGGGGTAACAAGTACCCATTCTACAAGGCCTTTGGTAAAAACGAAAGGTTAAATTTACTGCCCAAAACCAAAATGATGAGCAGGCGAACACTTGCGCTCAACTAAAATATATTTATTACTTTATCAGATCGAAATTAATTACTGTTTCTGTCTACAGGTAGTTTTAAATACATTAACTACTTCTCATTCATATAAAAAACGTGGTGTACGGCTTTATAACAGATTGCCAGGTTAAATCAATGATGGTGTAGCAATGTATAAATCGAAGTTGGTAGGTTTGTTTTGTAGATCCCTGCATTCCGCAATTTCGCTTCCAAGTTTGTGATTGGTCTCTTTTGAATCTGCCGCTCTCAAGTAATCCCGTAATATTCAACTGACTCATATAAAACATACGAACTGCTTGTTGTTACCATGGAAGATAAGTTTCTTTCGATGCCACTCGCTCTCAAGAGCAAATTCCTGATCACATAAGGGCTTCCTTCCTGCAATGAGTCCACAGTATTACAACAATATTACACATTGTATTCTTAGGGCATATATGATATGGCACATTACGAGGGCTGTACTCGGCTAGAAATAGCCACACGAAATTATTATTACTTAAGCCCGTGTAACTACATTCGGTGTGGACGTTTAAAAAAATCAAAATTCTCCTCAGGGTATTGAACCAAGGGACACATTACAGAAATAATTATGTACATAATTTAATTTGGAACTGCATTTAGGCCAGAAGTGGCAGCTAATCACACTAACCAATACACCACAGAGCCGGACATCCAGGGGTCTTCTGAACCAAAATACAAAACGGTGAACATTCAGTGAAGGACCCGCACACTTGTCGTCATTTACCTAATTGGACTTAACATCAATATTGGAAAATGTAAAGGAATATGCATCAAACATGGTCACCTATCAGAAGAAAACTATTCACGGCAGATGAAAAACAGATACCATGTCTGAAGAAAGGAGAATCTATTAAGTATTTGGGTATAAATGCCTCCAATGAAATTACTTTCCAGCCCTTCGAGGTCCTGAAATAAGCTTAAAAACACCCAAGAGCTCCTCATTTCTTCACCGCTTTTGCATTCCGATCAAAAATTTGTAATCATAAACACTTTAATCTGTCGCAGTTTGGTATATAAATTTCAGACAGTACCACCAAAACAGATTGTAGTCAAATTTACAAATGACGCCGATATTATGGTCAGGGGGGCATTAAAGGAAATTTCGCATTTTCCCATGGATGTCCCGAATGACAGGATATACGATGAAATTAAATTTAAAGGTCTGGGTTTATTTTGTGTATCATGGGAAATGTATTTGCAACATATTAATGCATGCAAAATTTTGAAATCTTCCAATAATAATTGTTTACACTCAACGAGAAACTTATGTCAAGAAATCAGCACGAGCCTCGCCGCATTGAGGGTAGCAGTAATAGAATCTATTCGAGACAAAAGACATGGTTTTGAATATACAAAGAAAGTCCTACTCGAATTGAGAAGAAGAGCTTTTGACAACTGGAGCAAGAAAGTGCATAAAGGCAAAGGTGTAGTCCTGTTTAAACAGTATACTCCAGCGAATACATGGATTCGTGAACATAAAGGTATGTCTTGCAGTGAATGGCGTGACGCAATAAAAATGAACGCCAATGTATCTGCTGTGCGTACTGTACCTGGTAGATCCCAGGGCAACAGTCTCTGTCGGCGTTGCCACAAAGAGTTCGAAACTCTTTCACATGTCCTGGGAGCTTGTCCACATCGTGAATTACTACGCACCTCACGTCATAATGTAGCCAGATCAATGATAGCTAATGCTCTGAGAGGAAAAGGTTATAATGTCTTTGAAAAAGTACACGGTCCCTCCGACAGAGGAAGCAACCGACGCATTGACATTATTGCTTTTAAGCCATCCTGTTCTGAAGGTTTCATCATTGATCCAACAATTAGATTTGAGACCAACGATAACCAGCTGGAAGTGGTCGATGCAGAAAAAAGAAGAATTTATGAAGAAACGGTGGACTTCTATAAGCGAAAATATAAGCTCTCATCCATTTCTGTAATCGGAATGATGTTAGGTGCTCGAGGAACCATACCTACATTTTTTGTCAACTTCTGCAATACCTTTGGGCTGAATAGATATTTTATCTATAACATGGGGAATACCACACTCAAAAAGTCCATTATGACCTTCAAGAACCATGCTTGCCTATCAAATAAATGTTTGACATGCCTCACTCGAATGCCTACATTTAACATCATACGATCACATTATCTATTGTATTCACATCCCTTATTGTTGTTAAGGTACTCTTAATCTTTGAGCAACCTGCAGCTGTTGCAGGAAGATTGTACAATAAAAATAAATACTGCATACGAATTTATGTCTCTTGACCGTCGTAAACTTCAACATGCGGAGCCATACCATTTGTCTTCGGTCTTAAAACGGTTTGATATCACTGATATAAACCTGTACTTATGACTGCATATCTCCGTTTGTAATTTTTACAGTTTATTGTCATGACATTATGTCTTAAAAATTTATCGTTTAATTTTTCCGATGTGTATATTGAAGTGGTTACGTGCAGACCTCTCTATTGGTAGTAGTTACTATGACGGTGACAAGTATGCTTGTAGCTGGTAAGTGTTCTTCTAATTATCCCTTATTTCATCCCCAGTTATATCTAACGCTCCAGGACACTGCCCTTACGGCGGTAGAGGTGGGATCCCTCGCTTAGTCTGAGGAAAACCAACCATGGAGGGTAAACGGGTTAAGAAAAGAAAGAAAAAGTGAAGAAAATTTACAAAAACATATTTCATGTCTTAATCAGAATGTGTTAATTTTTTATATCCTTTATAGACTCAAGTCAGAACTAATTCAATCTTTAATATTATTTTTTCCCCCCTGTGGGTGAAGGCGGTAGAATAACACCCACGGTATCCCCTGCCTGTCATAAGAGGCGACTAAAAGGGGCCCCAGGGGCTCTGAACTTTGGAGCGTGGGTTGGCGACCACGGGGCCCGCAGCTGATTCCTAGCATTGCTTCCACTTACTTGTGCCAGGCTCCTCAATTTCATCTATCCTATCTGACCTCCCTTAGTCAACACTTGTTCTCTTCGGACGCCGACGCTATTAGGTTTGCGAGGGCTAGGGAGTCTTTCATTTTCACGCCCTTCGTGGCCTCCCCCTGTGGGTGGGGGCGGTAAAATAACACCCACGGTATCCTCTGCCTGTCGTAAGAGGCGACTAAAAGAGGCCCCAGGGGCTCTGACTTTGGAGCGTGGGTTGGCGACCACGGGGCCCTTAGCTGAGTCCTGGCATTGCTTCCACTTACTTGTGCCAGGCTCCTCACTTCCATCTATCCTATCTGACCTCCCTTGGTCAACACTTGTTCTCTTCGGACCCCGAGGCTATTAGGTTTGCGAGGGCTAGGGAGTCTTTCATTTTCACGCCCTTCGTGGCCCTTGCCTTCCTTTGGCCGATATCTTCATTTTTCGAAGTGTCGGACCCCTTCCATTTTTCCCTCTGATTAGTGTTATATAGAGGATGGTTGCCTAGTTGTACTTCCTCTTAAAACAATAATCACCAACCACCAACCTAAATATTATTTCCTGATTTTAAGTATTCAGTATGTTTGATTTAAAAAATCGAAATCAAAGCTTCGACAGCAAACGGGCCCTCTAAAATAGCAGTGCTGGGCATTAACCATTATAAAAACGGCCATGGGATCCATACGAAATCTTGAAATCCATGCCAACCTCACTGTGGACATTATATGAAACGTAGCATGCAATGAATACCAAGACATTCTTTAATTGCCATTGGTGTTATAAGCGACTTCAGGATTCTAGACCCATACAACTGTATATCGTTGTTCCCTCCACACTACTCCCACTAAATTGTCCTTTTTTAAGTTTTGTTTTGACCACATTATTAATTTCACTGGCTTTTCACATTTGTTCTCCTTTTTTTGTCATTTGTCAGTTAATAATTCAAATGAACTAACATTGTTCGGCACTGAAAACCTACAACCTGTTTTCCATTCAAGGACCGGGTTTCCCCTGTGGGTGGGGGCGGTAGAATAGCACCCACGGTAGGTTCTGTATGAGTTGCGCCGAGTAAAAGTTGCGCCGAGTAAAATTTGCGCCGTGGAGATTTCCTGCCGGGAGTAGAAGTGGTTTGACGGCTGTCTTAGGCATCTGCTACCTGCGCTAAACCGCAGGAGGTAATTTCCAAGTTCAAGGAATGTCTGAATATCTGTAGTACTGAGATGTTGAAATTAATATATAAAAATATTATTCACTCTAATCTTTTTTTTTCTAGTTGTTTTACGTCGCACCGACACAGATAGGTCTTACGGCGGCGATGGGATAGGAAAGGGCTAGGATTGGGAAGGAAGCAGCCGTGGCCTTAACTAAGGTACAGCCCCAGCATTTGCCTGGTGTGAAAATGGGAAACCACGGAAAACCATTTTCAGGTCTGCCGACAGTGGGGTTCGAACCTACTATCTCCTGAATACTGGATACTGGCCGCACTTAAGTGACTGCAGCTATCGAGCTCGGTATTCACTCTATCAATGTTGGTTTCCTGCACATTTAGAAAACCTACATCGTATTTATATCAGTGGGTGAAATGTGCATAACTACGTAGTTTGACTTAATTTACAAACCAAGTGTGGAAACATGGAATCAGTCTTTCAGTCTTATGAAGAATATCCACAGCCTGTTTGTAGCTAACTGACAGGGTCAGGAATAGAATGAAGAATGAAATACCGCTAAAGGAAGAAAATACTGCCGAATGCGAGAGCTGACGTGCTTTTGCGAACAAAGATTAATGGATGGCAAATGAAATGTAGCGAATTTGTTGAATAAAGAATGACCAGTGAAAACAGAAAAAAACTGTCTCACCCCACGTTTCATCGACATGCACCTCTTATGAAGTGATAGGGCTCAAGAATGAACCATAGCTACTGCCAAAGAAAGGAAATTGTGTGCCCTGGCGGGGCCTGTCGCATTTCCCTGGGTATAAAAGATTAATAAATGACAAATGAAATTGTTTCAAACAGTGATGCTGATATAAATATGAAGAAATCAGAAATATTTTGAACGCCAGCTTTGTATGTTTCTGCCCTTTTGTTACGTAAAACATACAGTAAAATGTTGGGAATGTTGAAGGAGAGAATTCCCGACTGGAAACCAGAAAGGGTGATCATTGATTTTGAGTCTGCCAGCATTTGTGCTTTGAAACAGTCATTTCCATTAGCTGAAATACAAGGATGTTTCTTTCATTTTCTTCAGTGTATTTGGAGAAAGGTACAGGAAATCGGACTGACAACACTCTACAAAGAATGTCAAGAAGTGAGGCTGAAAATTCGGAAGTGTGGGGCTCTTGCCTTCTTGAAGCCTGAAGATGTGGCAGAGGGCTGGCTCTATGTCCACGAAGAAGCGCCACAGAATCCTAAACTTGTCCAGTTTTGGACTATTTTGTGGAAGAATGGCTTGAACATCATAATGTACCACAAGCAATCTGGAACTGCCACGGAAGACGTCACAGAACAACAAATGCTGTTGAAGGGTGGCACCACAAAATTAACAGTATTCTAGGGAGACCGCACCCACGAGTTAAAGATTTCATTTTGTGTCTCAAATCCGAAGCAGAAAGCTCGAATTTTAAGATGCTAGGAATGAACTTCATCTTGAGGGCAAAAGAAGAAAAAGAAGTTACGTGCAATTAGACCAAAGGATCTTGAGAGCAACGGGGGTCTATTTGGAAAGCGGTAATATAATCATTCCGAAACACGAAACTTCCCTGTGGAATTCCCAAACAAGACCTCTAGTTCCTAGAATGATTAATGACCTCGGCGCAAGTTTTACTGATTTTAACACGGCGCAACTTTTACTCGGCGCAACTCATACGACACCCCACGGTATCCCCTGCCTGTCGTAAGAGGCGACTAAAAGGGGCCCCAGGGGCTCTGAACTTTGGAGCGTGGGTTGGCAACCACGGGGCCCGCAGCTGAGTCCTGGCATTGCTTCCACTTACTTGTGCCAGGCTCCTCACTTTCATCTATCCTATCTGACCTCCCTTGGTCAACACTTGTTCTCTTCGGACCCCGACGCTATTAGGTTTGCGAGGGCTAAAGAGGCTTTCATTTTCATGCCCTTCGTGGCCCTTGTCTTCCTTTGGCCGATACCTTCATTTTTCGAAGTGTCGGACCCCTTCCAATTTTCCCTCTGATTAGTGTTGTATAGAGGATGGTTGCCTAGTTGTATTCCTCTTAAAACAATGATCACCACCACCAATGACCGTGTTAGGGATAGGATGAATGAAGCCCCCAACTTGCGGCGAGGATAGGAATTGTGCCGGCTGTCGAGGCCTGTCGCACTCCTCTGGGGCAATGATTAATGGCTGACAGATGAAATGAAATGATATTGAAGAGTGTTGCTGGAATGAAAGATGCCAGGGAAAACCGGAGTACTCCGAGAAAAACCTATCCCGCCTCCGCTTTGTCCAGAACAAATCTTGCATGGAGTGACCGGGCTGTATTGTTCGGCACTCTTCTTCGAAAATCAATTGTTCTGGGTATAATAATATTTGTATATTTTTAATTTGACTCTTTTGTGCAATTGTAAAATAGTGTTTTAAGTAATTAAAATTTTAAAAACTTCCTTTCAGTTAAACTATGCAAATTACATCAAACGGGTATCTCAGTTCTATTTGCGGAATTTTACGATTATTGGTTATTATTAAAATGCGGCCCGAGATCTTGCCTAAGGTTTCCGATGCTTCCTTCGAGCCCTTACTACGTAGGCAAGTCAATAAATATCCACAAGTTTGTTATAATTGCCTTTAGGTTGCCTTCATGGCGTCGTGTGCTCACCAGCCGCTAGATGGCACCGCTGTCTACGTCTGTGGTAGGTTTCAGTGTCATGAGATCAGTACAGCTGGAGCGGAAATTCATAGAACACTTTCAGCGCAATACGGAGACAATGTTTTGCCACAGCGAAGTGTTTACCGGTGGACTGAAGAGTTCAAAATGGAACGCACAATCGTGAATGATGAGGAAAGATCCTGGCGTCCATCTGCAACCGTGATCCTGAAAACAGATGAGTGACTGTTGATGACGTGGCGAACGATATGCAGATTAGTCCTTGTTCTGTAAGCTATATAAAATCATGCATAACAAGCTTAACTTTCGAAAGTCTATTCGAGATGGGCTCTAAAACAACTCAATGAAGAGCAGAGGCGTAATCGTGTGAGAATTTGACAGCACCTACTGGAGCGTCATTCGAAGGTGATACATTCAGGGCCGGATTAAGATGGGGCCTAAAAGGGTTGCAGCCCCGGGCCCCGCGTGCCAAGGGGCCCTGGCCCTTGGCCGAACCTAAAATTGCATAAAAAGGCCTGCTGCTCCACCTCCGTGCATGTATATGAATATTTACGCTCACAAAATATCGAACATGCACTCTCCCTTCCTTCTTATCAGCTGTCCGCGTCAGTATTGTATCACTGCTAGAATCAATTACCGTCCGGAGACACGAATTCTCGCTACTTACGCACTGTAATTATTGTAAAGGTTATTGTTGACGAAAATTAAAATCTGGCAGCTTGCGAGTACGGGCAGAGGGGGAAGGGGGGAAGAGTTCTAGGAATTGAGCGGGAGGGGACAGGGGGAAGCACGGTGGAATGCGCATGCTATACTATATCTTCGCATCAGGAAGAGAACTTCCAGTTCACCTCTGATTATTGAACAATTTGTAAGTTACAAGTGTAATGTTTTTGTAAAATGGATAGAAAATATACTAGTGGTGCCAAAAAACGTAAGTTCTGTTTTGTATGTCGATTTGATAGTGATGATGAGACAAATGTAAAATATGTTTTGGTATTATGAAATATTAACATGAAAACTAGAGAAAAATTGTAGTATATTTCAACACTTCCGTATTCATCAATTTAAATGGAAGTAGTTCTATAATTACTTCAGAATGCTAGTCTTTCGTGATGTTACGAAGAAGGGGGCCCACATTTTTGAATAGCCCAGAGCCCCCAAACACCTTAACCCGGCACTGGATACATTTCTGAAACGTCTCATCCCTGGAGATAAAACATGGGTTCAGCACTTCGAACTAGAGAGCAAACTTCAGAACATGGAATGGAAATATCGGCTGTTGCAAAAGATTGACCTCGCATTGTGTTGAAATTCTTCTATGAATTTCCCCTCCTGGTATACCCTCAGACCAGAAAAAACGGATTTTGACGGGACTTTCACTGGCAGATAGCTGATGGTATAAGGAGTAACTTTGGCTACTTTTACATTTTCTTTCTGTCTGTCTGTTTGTTCCGGCTAATCTCCGAAACGGTTGAACCGATTTTGACGGGACTTTCACTGTCAGATAGCTGGTGGTAGAAGGAGTGACTTAGGCTACTTATAAATTTTCGAAACAATTAATGGGGGTACCGGGAGGAGATATAACAAAATATGCGAAATATCGAATTTGTGGTACGGGAACGAAACAAAGCTGACCTGGAATAAGCGCGATTGATTTCGCCACACCGTTATAACCATGACAACCAGTTTTCGTCTATCTACACTCGATCAGTAGCGTTATCATCTTACTCTGCACTTTTTTCCAGTAACTGAGTACTTGAAAACATTTCGTATGAAATGAACACCGTTATACTTCCCACTACAGAGTTAAAATCCTTCAGTTGGCCGTAACTCGAAGCCAGCGCCTGGGAATAAGAAACAGGCACGCTACCCCTACAATACAGGGCTGAATAATAATAATAATAATAATAATAATAATAATAATAATAATAATAATAATAATAGATTTGCATTATATTTACGGGACCTAGAATTTCGTTCATTTTCTCACAATTCATGAGTCTTACATTCTTGTTTGTGTGGATACACTCATTTTTCACTCATTCACCACTGATCTGGATTTGCGGTAGTCGCCCAGGTGGCAGATCCACTATCTGTTGTTCACCTAGACTTTTCTTATATAACTGCAAAAAAATTGGGAATTAATTGGACACCTCCCATGGTAAATTATTCCAATCCCTAACTCTTCCTATAAATGAATATTTGCCCCCAATGTGTCCTCTTTAAATTCCAACTTTATCTTCATACGAGCACATGTATCCGTGCTTCTTTCCACTTACTTGTGCCAGGCTCCCCACTTTCATATATCCTTTTTGACCTCCCTTGGTCTTGTTATTTTCGACCCCGACGGTATTACGTATGGAGGCCTAGGAAGTCTTTCATTTTCATGCCCTTCGTGGCCCTTGTCTGCCTTTGGCCGATACCTTCATTTTTCGAAGTGTCTGACCCCTTCCATTTTTCTCTCTGATTGGCGGCCCCCTGTGGGTAGGGGCGGTAGAATAACACCCACGGTATCCTCTGCCTGTCGTAAGAGGCGACTAAAAGGGGCCCCAGGGGCTCTGAACTTTGGAGCATGGGTTGGTGACTACGGGGCCCTCAGCTGAGTCCTGGCATTGCTTCCACTTACTTGTGCCAGGCTCCTCACTTTCATCTATCCTATCCGACCTCCCTTGGTCAACTCTTGCTCGTTTCTGACCCCGACGCTATTAGGTTTGCGAGGGCTAGGGAATCTTTCTTTTTCACGCCCTTCGTGGCCCTTGTCTTCCTTTGGCCGATATCTTCATTTTTCGAAGTGTCGGACCCCTTCAATATTTTCTCTCTGATTAGTGTTTTATAGAGGATGGTTGCCTAGTTGTACTTCCTCTTAAAACAATAGTCACCACCACCATCACCTTTGATTGGCGTTATATAGAGGATGGTTGCCTAGTTGTACTTCCTCTTAAAAAAATCACCACCACCACCACCACCCACGCTTCGCTACGGTATTCCTCAATGTATACGAATTTCTACGTAAATTGTTGTACAGGCAGTGGGGAAGATCTAATGTATCTTAACGTCAGCCGAGAAACACTACTGGGAGGACTCCGTACGTTGTTTCTGATGTAAGGTGCGCGTTGGGAAGTTTTGATGAAGAAGTCAGGCAAGGTTTTTTTTTACCTCAATTCACAATCGAGCCCGAGATTTTCTACTATACCGGCGGACTCGCTTGCCTACTGCCATTCATAATGAAGACCTGGAGTTTCCATTATCAAAGCAGGTCCCTTTTTCTATGCCAGTCAGAATAGACTTGAGAAGTTTTGATAATAATCGAGAAATACAACTTTCTCTAAAGCTATAAACGAAGTGGATGTATTGGAAATATGAAATGTCCCTCACTAAATTCTAATGATAAAAGTTACGGATTTAAGAAAGTGGTAAGAGAAGCAAAATTTAGGCGCATAGATTCTTAGATAAGCAGATGACTTATGGTGTTACTACTTAAGCCTAAAGGGGCAAGGCACAGGCAAGAAATAAAAGGAGGGAACGGAACTAGAAGAGAAATAGAGTAAAATGTATAGCACATGCCATACAACACATTAAGGTACGAAATAATGGCCAACAATCCGCAGTATTTTTGAAATACGAACAGCCTCCCTTAGTACAATTCGAATACGATTGAAAACCCCAACGTTATTCCTCAAATTCCCACAGAATGGCAACTTGACGTCTCACTCGCCTTCTACCCCAACGAACATCCACGAGTTTACAGGAATAATGATGAAAACGGCGTTACGTCACTTATCTTCTGGCAAGCAGCTAGAGAAGTCGCCATGCATATCTAAACCTGCTACTGGATAAGTATACTCTAAATATGGAGTTTGGTCGAGGTCTATTCAGCCGTTTCTCCGTGATGGTGGAACAGTTGGACAGACAAACATACACGAAAGTTAAAATCTACTGATACATTCTTGAATTGACCTAAAACGGATACATATATGTAAAATGTACAACTTTGCAACATTTTCGTAACGCTACTCTTTTGTCGGAAATCACCCAGAACAAATCGAGCTGCTTTTCTTTGGAATATTTCCAGTTCTCGAATCAACAAAATGTGCGATTCTGGGTTACAGAAAAACCAGACAAGACCTCAAAGTCGCACGGAAATGCGTGGTCAGATTGTGCAGTGAAATTCTTGAAGGCCTGTGCCGCAAAGTCGTCAGAAACATGCACACTTGTCTCGAAGAGGATGTCGGCAGCAGTGGAGGCCACACTGAATATGTGATATAGTGAAATGTGCTTCCAGGGTCCAAGCTACCTGTGCCTCAAATTTCATTAGTGTTCTTTGAAAAATAATGTTGTCATTCTAAAAGTAAATGTGTCAACTATTCGTGCGCCACCCTGTATAATTTATATTTATATAAGAAAACATAAAGGTCCAATAATATTGCCTTCGGGAATTCCCCTCTTAATGATTACAGGATCGGATAATGCTTAACCCCTATGGGTGGGGGCTGTAGAATAACACCCACGTTATTTCCTACATGTCGTAAGAGGCGATTAATAGTGGCTCCAAGGGCTCTGAAACTTGGAGTGTGGCTTGCGACCACGGATCCCTGAGTTGAGTCCTGGCATTGCTTTCACTTAAACTACTTGTGCCAGGCTCCTCAGTTTCAACTATCCTATTCGAGCTCCCTTTTTGAAATCTTGTACTTTTCTGACCCCGGCAGTATTACAGTACTCGAGGCCTAGGGATTCTTTCATTTTCACGCCCTTCGTGTCCTTTGTCTGTCTTTGGCCGATATCTTCATTTTGTTATTGTCGGATCCCTTCCATTTTTTCTCTCTGATTAGTGTTATATAGTAGATGGTTGCCTAGTTGTACTTCCTCTTAAAACAATAATCACCACCACCTACCCACCACCTCAGATAATGCTTCAGCTATTCTATTTCTCTGAGTTCTGTTTTCTGGAAATATAGCCACCCATTCTTTTCTCTAGTCCATTTGCACTCATTGTTTGCCAGTAGTCTCCTGTCAAATGCCTTTAGATAGCCAATTACGATACAGTCCATTTGACCTAGGTTATCTGCTATATCTTGCTGGAATCTACCAAGTTGAGCTTCCTTTCGATTTATCGGAACTCAATATCTCCGCTGTGGGTGGAGTCTGTACCCCCTGCATGTCGTAAGTGGCCACTACTAGGGGTACAAGCAAAGAATCTGTACTCGCACTCTAGTTTTCTAAGCGCAAATCACATCCATCTTTCTTTGTTTTTCGTGTAGCAGTATTTGGCAGGAATTATTTTTAGAGAAATTACAACTGGGCAATCGTCCTCAAATAACACGAATCGTAGGGAAAAAGGAAGAGCATCAATCCTTAGAAAAATGAAGCACGAAGTGTGTGGCAATGAAAGACTTCGTAAGCCTCGTAAATCTAATACAGTCGGGTGCAAAGAGAACAAGAGGTGATCAAGAGTAGTCTTAAAAAATTAACGTGAGTAAGTAGAAACAGTGTCAGGACTCAGTTAATGGCCCCGTGGTCAGCAGTCTACGCTCCCAACTTCAGAGTCCATGTGACGCTCTTCTTAGTCACGAACAGTGCCCGGATTATATGTAATATGAGAAAAGATGTTAAGATCGCGGAGCTCCACTACACATGATCTCTTCCACTGAGTTTATACATTGATCTTATTCCAAAGGCCTAGAAGCGATTCTGTCATGTACCGTTTATCAGCAGTACGTCATATAGACAAAACGATTACGTCATAAGACGCCTCTTTTAGCGATCTACATGATTGGCTGCTGTAGAATCCTTGAGCTGACGTTGCCATGGTTACGGCTGGTCGTTTGTTTATCGGATTTCTAGAGTAGGGGTAGTGTGGTGCCAATACTTCCATAACGGTTGGTTTTATGGCCTTAAAACACGGTTTTTCAGGCCCATAGGACCGAGTTTTATTCTTTGAGTCAACGGGCTTAAAATGAGCTTTGTCTCATCCCTGTACGACAAATTCGATATTTCGCCCATGATTTTTATATTTCCCCCCGTCGCCTCCCCTCTAATTGTTTTGAAAATTTAAAAGTAGCCTAAGTTACTCCTTATACCATCAGCTATCTGCCAGTGAAAGTCCTGTCAAAATCGGTCAAACCGTTTCGAAATTAGCCGGAAGAAACAGACAGACAGACAGACAGACAGACAGACAGACAGACAGACAGACAGACAGACAGACAGACAGACAGACAGACAGACAGAGGCCCCAGGGTCTCTGAACTTTGGAGCGTGGGTTGGCGACCACGGGGACCTTAGCTGATTCCTGGTATTGCTTATACTTACCTGTGCCAGGTTCCTCACTTTCACCTATCCTGTCCGACCTCCCTTGGTCAACTCTTGTTCTTTTCCGACCCCGTTGCAATTCGGTTTGCGAGGGCTAGGGAGTCTTTCATTTTCACGCCCTTCGTGGCCCTTGCCTTTCTTTGGCCGATACCTTAATTTTTCGAAGTGTCGGACCCCTTCCATTTTTTCTCTCTGATTAGTGTTATATAGAGGATGCTTGCCTAGTTGTACTTCCTCTTAAAACAATAATCACCACCACCACCACCACAGACAGACAGACAGACAGACAGACAGACAGACAGACAGACAGACAGACAGACAGACAGACAGACAGACACAAATTGTAAAAAAAAAATTGTTTTTAGTTGTAAGTACCGCATATACATTAATACAAAGTAAAATGCTGTTATTTTGACTTTACAGGCACTTCAATTTTACTTATTTGTATAGATGAAAATGAGAAATATGTACATAAATATGAAGCTGAAACTGACAAAATATGTAGTTCAATATGTAATAAATAGAGCATATGTAACCTAATATGTAGCTTTATTTGATGTATTCTTGTACACAGAAAAGGAAACAAAACCGAAAAAAGTTTAAAGTGCAAATGTTATTCAACCACTAATTTTCATTTAAAAGCACAATTAATAACCTAACTAAATGGTTTTCCAAATTTTTTGCGGTCATCGAATGCTTTCTGTCTGTTAAGATGTTTTTACATATAGAAAAGGACCTTTTTATTTGCTAGTGGTTTTACGTCGCACCGACACAGATAGGTCTTATGGCGACGATGGGATAGGAAAGGCCTAGGAGTTGGAAGGAAGCGGCCATGGCCTTAATTAAGGTACAGCCCCAGCATTTGCCTGGTGTGAAAATAGGAAACCACGGAAAACCATTTTCAGGACTGCCGACAGCGGGATTCAAACCCACTATCTCCCGGATGCAAGATCACAGTCGCGCGCCTCTAACCGCACGGCCAACTCGCCCGGTGAAAAGGACCTTTCAATATCACACGAATTCACTGGCGCGTTTTTCAAATTGCCCGACAAAGAAATATATCTAATTGCGGACTTGCTCAAGCAAGGTTCTCTTATTCAGAGAGAAGAAATTTGATCTCATCAAACACAAATATGCTTATTAGAAAAATGTTTCTGAAGACTTTTGTATGGAGTGTAGCCCTTTATGGAAGTGAATAATGGGCAATAACAGAAGAAGAAAGAAAGAAAGAAAGAAAGAAGGAAAGAAAGAAAGAAAGAAAGAAAGAAAGAAAGAAAGAAAGAAAGAAAGAAAAGAGGCGTTTTTGACACATGACATTAAACCGAGGACTGGCGAAGGGATCACAAAAGAAGAATCACTAAATTTGAGAGGAGAACAATGTGACAAAGTTTGTGCAAGGGAAGGCTGATAGACACAGCTCGAGACACCCAAGACTTGCAGCGTCAACATAGCTCACTTTAAATTATTAAATTATTTTTATATGGTAGAGACGTAGACTACAGGCTTTTTAAACTATTTTCAGGTGTTTAATTGAAAACTTAAATCTATGTAAAATTTGTGAAGAAAGAATTGTGTTTCCTTTCAAATGCGCTGTATCCTTGAAAATATTTAAAATACTAATTATCAAAATATTTATTATGTACCGAAATATGTAATTTTAAACTCCTGGAATAATGGTCCTTTTAATTTGATTCGCCGACATTTTAGCTTTTGTTGTAGCTACATGTATGGAGCCAACGGCCGTAGCCGTGTTGAAACACCGGATCCCGTGAGATCTCCGAAGTTAAGCAACATTGGGCGTGGTCAGGATTCCCCTGTGGGTGGGGGCGGTAGAATAACACCCACGGTATCCCCTGCCTGTCGTAAGAGGCGACTATAAGGGGCCTCAGGTGCTCTGAACTTTGGAGCGTGGGGTGGCGACCACGGGGCCCTTAGCTCAGTCATGGCATTGCTTCCACTTACTTGTGCCAGGCTCCTCACTTTTATCTATCCTATCCGACCTCTCTTGGTCAACTCTTGTTCTTTTCCGACCCCGACGCTATTAGGTTTGCGAGGGCTAGGGAGTCTTTCATTTTCACGCCCTTCGTGGCCCTTGTCTTCATTTTTCCGATACCTTCATTTTTCGAAGTGTCGGACCCCTTCCATTTTTTCTCTCTGATTAGTGTTATTTAGAGGATGGTTGCCTAGTTGTACTTCCTCTTAAAACAATAATCACCACCACCACCGTGGTCAGGAGTTGGATGGGTTGCCACGCGCTGTTGGTGGGGGGTAAGGGAATGGAGGAGCGGAAAGGAACTGGCCACCCTACCGCACGTAAACTCCGGCTCAAGAACACCTCTGCGGAGGTTCTGACCTGCCTTCGGGCAGAATAACCCTTACCTACCTTACGTGTATGGGAACAGAATATGTAATTAGGTATCATATGGGCTCCACTCATGAGGTAGGCACGTAGCTCACAAAGGAACTATTCGGGTTGCACCGAAGCGATTTCAATGAATATTTGTGAGCAGTGAACACTGAATGTGTCCTATTTTCAGTCTAATAATAATTTTACCGTCAAATCAGTGGTACTATCATAGTTAATCGCTGAAAGGTAGGTGATTTATAATAGGTTTATCAGATTTATAGTTTAAAACAGGGACGTATTCCACCTGAAGCTTCCAGTTACTTCTTTAATGATATTATGCATACCGAGCAAGTGGCCGTGCAGTTTGGGGCGCGCAGCTGTCAACTTGCATTCGGGAGATAGCGGGTTCGAACCCTCCTATCGGCAGCACTGCAGATGGTTATTCATGTTTTCCCATTTTCACACCAGGCAAATGCTGGGGCTGATCATTAATTAAGGCCACGGCCGCTTCCTTCCCAGCCCTAGTCCTTTCCTATCCCATCGTTGTCATAAGACCTATCTGTGTCGGTGCGACGTAAAGCAAAATTGTAAAATAAACAAATTTTTAAAAATGCATGTTAAAGTTACTTTTCTTCAAAAGTCTAGAATTTTACATTTTTCACTCATCCAATCCTGTTTGCCTTTCACCTAAACTTAATAATTGAGACTTCTATCCTATTCTATTGAGGACTGAAGAAAAGAGGTAGTTCTAAGCGACAATGTTTATATAATAATAATAATAATAATAATAATAATAATAATAATAATTACTAATCGAACACGACAAACCAAAGTGCGCTGGCTAGTAGACACCCAAGAAGATCTCACAGAAGTCGACATTGATCCACTGGAAACCGCAACGAATTCATACAGACAAAAGATCAACACCTACAACTTTGCGCCCAAGAAACCGACGGCAACAAATTTGAAAATCTAAAAAAGCGTGAAAGGATGAGGAAGTTTTGGGAAGATAAGAAGAACAAGAAGATCAAGAATACCACTGGTAAATAATGGTTCTACGTGCTCCTTAGAGGGCCAAACGTATGTATATATAATATAATGAGTCACCAGAGATCTTTTACACGCCGACATCGTACGACACGGAGTGTTGACTGGACTTCTGTCCGCCCTTCAAAAATCCGACTACTTCTGCCGGGTTTGAACCCGCTATCATATGATCCGGAGGTCGACACTCTACCACTGATCTACAGATGGAGCTAATGTTTACATTTAAAGTACAGAATCACGTAAGATTTCGGCGGAGTATTTTAAGTCGTTTTATTACCTGAAAATTAAATCTCTTATCAATATAGTGATGTCGCCTCTGTGGTGTAGTGGTTAGCGTGATTAGCTGCCACCCCCGGAGGTCCGGGTTCGATTCCCGGCTCTGCCACGAAATTTGAAAAGTGGTACGAGGGCTGGAACGGGGTCCACTCAGCCTCGGGAGGTCAACTGAGTAGAGGTGGGTTCGATTCCCACCTCAGCCATCCTCGAAGTGGTTTTCCGTGGTTTCCCACTTCACCTCCAGGCGAATGCCGGGATGGTACCTAACTTAAGGCCACGGCCGCTTCCTTCCCTCATCCTTGCCTATCCCTTCCAATCTTCCCATCCCCCTACAAGGCCCCTGTTCACCATAGCAGGTGAGGCCGCCTGGGCGAGGTACTGGTCATACTCCCCAGTTGTATCCCTCGACCAAGAGTCTGAAGCTCCAGGACACTGCCCTTGAGGCGGTAGAGGTGGGATCCCTCGCTGAGTCCGAGGGAAAAGCCGAACCTGGAGGGTAAACAGATGATGATGATGATCAATATAGTGTCACTCTTCATACTGTGCGTATTCAGTTGGTGGCATGTGAAGATAAAGGCTGATTCTCTGGAAGATTAAACTTTTAAGATCCCTGTTGGACTCAGCTAAAATTTCAGAAGTAGTCCAGCTTTACTTCAGGGTTAGATCCGTCTTATATTTGCAAAAAAAATTGACGGACAGCCTTCAATTTGCTCTAAACGGTTGTGGATATTACGATTTCACACGGTATATGGCAGCGGTTACTGTGATTTGTTGCCATCTCCGGGGGCCTGGGTTCGATTCCCGGCTCTGTCACGAAATTTGACATTTATTACGAGGGCTGGAACGGTGTCCACTCAGTCTTGGGAGGTCAACTAGGTGGAGGGTGTATTCAGTTCCCTCCTCAGCAATCCTCGAAGATGTTTTCCGCGGTTTCCCACTTATCCTCAATTCAAATACCGGGATGATACCTAATTTAAGGCCACGGCCGTTTCCTTCCCTCTTCCTTACCCATCCCTGACAATCTTCCCATCCCTCAAAAGGCACCTGTTCAGCATGGCAGGTGAAGCCGCCTGGGTGAGGTAGTGGTCCTCCTTACCATTTATATCCCCCAATCAAATTTCTCACCTTCCAGGACACTGCCCTTTAGAAGGTAGATAGAGGTACGATCCCTCGCTCAGTACTGGGGAAAACCAACCCCGGAGGGTAAGCGGGTTAAATAGATACCCACAAATGTAGGTCAATGTCTGAGGTTCATAGCGGCGCTAAACCCAGCCCAGGTTCGATATTTGTCCGAGAGGAGCTATTTGTCATGTCGCTCATTTTAACATTACTTGTAAGGCCGGTTTCGTATAGACAGCGGGAGAGGAGGACAATATTTAGATTTGGAACTTCATATTTGTTTTAGAAGTGTAGAACCACATAACTACACCACACAAAGATATGCTGATTGAATGATGAGTGTATACGAGTCTAAAGTCAGAAATAATATAATCTATGATGTTTTGTTTAGCGATAGTGTGCTGTGTCCTGGCAACAGGGTACGTAGCAGATGCTGTCGAACCAGCTGTGAAAGCGGTTGTTCAGGCGAATAACGACTTCGGAAGCAATCTGTTCAAGGTGAGTAAGAATCAGAGCTGAGTCCACAAGCTTGACGAATACTGTGTGAATATGTGTGTTTGTACTATGCAGAATGATTTGTGACACCTTCTGTATGAGTTTCCTGAAGCACAACTACTGTACATCCAGGAGTATTTTGGATAAGTATTCACTTTTTGCCTTGGCAGATTGTTAACTGAGAGCCAAAGGTTCGAGTATGGAAACGCAAGTCCTCAGAAGGAATTTTTAAAAATTAATATTGAAGTTTATTTCTCGACTGTCATAGCCGTGAGGCTCAGTAGGGCAGTACGGCAGCATCTTATTGTTGCTATTGCTCTATTAGCACCACCCAGAGGATAATGGTGTAGGGACGTTGAGCAACGTTTAATGTGGACTTTATATATCTTTAAGGTGTATGTAGAGTCAATTGTATGTCTTCTTTTGTGTGTGCCAAAAACTTGTACAGAGTCGGTTGCCAACTGTAGCATCATACGCCAAATAATAATAATAATAATAATAATAATAATAATAATAATAATAATAATAATAATAATAATAATGTGTGACACTTATCATAACACAAAATGCAAACGAATATGGACGAACGCTCACTTCAGTGCAGTTTACTCATTCTTTTATTATAAGGAAGGTAACAAAGGAATTGTCCGCCTTTGTGGTGTAGTGGTTAACGTGATTAGCTGCTATCCCCGGAGGTCCGGGTTCGATTCCCGGCTCTGCCACGAAATTTGAAAAGTGGTATGAGGGCTGGAACGGGGTCCACTCAGCCTCGGGAGGTCAACTGAGTAGAGGTGGGTTCGATTCCCACCTCAGCCATCCTAGAAGTAGTTTTCCGTGGTTTCCCACTTCTCCTCCAGGCAAATGCCGGGATGGTACCTAACTTAAGGCTACGGCCGCTTCCTTCCCTCTTCCTTGCCTGTCCCATCCAATCTTCCCATCCCTCCAGTAGGCCCCTGTTCAGCATAGCAGGTGAAGCCGCCTGGGCGAGTTACTGGTCATTCTCCCCAGTTGTATCCCCCGACCCAAAGTCTGAAGCTCCAGGACACTGCCCTTGAGGCGGTAGAGGTGGGATCCCTCGCTGAGTCCGAGGGAAAAACCGACCCTGGAGGGTAAACAGATTACGAACGAACGAACAAAGGAATTTCACTGTCGTTTTTGTAAGTACCTAGCGAAGATCTCGGAACTAGCTGAAGAAAATGAAACATGCTTCAAACTCTAACAGTATTTATTCTCCCTTCATCCGTCAGCACTTTCCAACTTCGCCACGATCTTCATCTCATCCCGTACTACACGTTACGAACTGCTATTGTACCTCTCTGCAAACAAGCTACCTACCAAACTCCAGTGGCGTGCAGTGAACACGATCGTTACCCAAGCTGAAAAAAAAAAAAAAAAAAAAAATCACAGCTCCATCGCATTAGTATAAACGGCAACATCATAACATAAGCTACAGCAAATTTTAAACAATGTACTTACAGTTTCACCCGGTGACGCATCGTAATCGTAGAGTTATGATTTTCACAGAAATGTGCTGAGAGTTTTAAAAAAAACTTAAAATCCAAACCTCAACTCAGTGAGCAAAAGTTAGACGATATTTTACAGTTTTACTCGCTTACTGAGTGTAGGTACTACGACAACAGACGTGAGAAAGTATTCCTCACGACGAATAACACTGTTATATTCACGAAGAATACCACAAAACTCGCGGAAACTTCACCCATGACGAAAGAACAACATTAAAAAGAATTCCAAGTCCCTACCACCTTAACAGGCAAAGCCACGGGTGCACAGCAAACAAAATACAAAATTCTTGTACTTCGTGTTTGGTTCAGTGTTCATGCTGTCCAACCTAAATATTTTGCAGAGAGTGCTGAAAAAATATTCTCTACATATGCCATCAATGAATAATCCAAAAACGTTTATACATGCCGAAATCCAAAAATATATACCTTAATTACAATTGATTTCATAAGATAGATCTATTTTTTTATTATCAAGACAATGTGCAAGTGGCTATACTGTTAACACATTGATATATTTCTCGTAGCTTCTGATGCGTGGCGCTGAATACTTCGAGTGTAAACTAACGCAACTAACATACCTTTCCCACGCTAGCTGGCTGTCGCCGTTGAATTTCGAGGGTGACCCACAGACCTCACCCACCCACAGAACAAGGAGGCTACAAGCGCATGCGTCAACACAGCGACTTGAATTTCGCTGGGGTAGCTCTCTTTGGTGCCGGCACTGATCTCTATACATGGATCGCTGATGGCAGCTCTGCGCTGCAGGAGCTCTCCTTAGGGGGAGCCAATGATAATATAATCAACTTTAAATCGCAATTAATGGCACATTGAAATAATTAAAAATATAGGGACATGTTCACTCAAAGCATAAGGACATTGGGAACACCGACACGTCATTACCAGGTCAGTAAATCTCCGGGATAGCAATAAAAATGAGTGTATAATAACGGCCGACAAATATTAACTTAGGTGCTGAATACATGCAATTAGCGATCGGTAATACAATACGAGTGAAAAACAGTTTCTGGAAACACTGTTGTAAATTATATATATATGCCACGAAATTATGCATTCTTAAAGGGAGGTACGACTGAATTTTTCGTATTTTGAGCCAAAAACTCGGTTTTTCTTTTTTATGCATAAAAATAGCCCTATTCTTCCTCTTTCAAAAAATGATTTTATTTTAGTAATTCCGGCTTGTTTTCAGCTTGTAGAAGCCATTTACTATGAGCCCGCAGGACATTTAAAAGCCCCGAAACCACACCCACTTCTCCTGTAACGGCATAATGTTAGTTTACTGTGTGTTTTGCGCTGGATATTCACGTATTTCGCGGCGTATTTGCCGTAGAAGTACACTTCGGCATGATGGCAGTCGCTTGTTTACTACATAATCAATACAATTACGTTATGTTAGGAAATATTGTAATTTGAACTGACGGAGAGAATGTTGTACCTCTTCCAAATAGTACTCAATTTATATCTGCCACACATGTATACTTTGATAGTTTAAATATATTATGTTTTTGTATTATTTACATTTATGAATTCGTATTTGTATTAATCGTAGTAGTATAAGCATGGCTCCCTTGTTTGTTTATATTTTACTAACATGCAGAAGTAACATGTGGTTTCAATTCAGCGAGTGAAATATCTAAATTAGTGAGTTTTCATTGATGTATTTCATCTTAATTCCTTTGTAAATGTGTGGGGTATTGCAATAAAACAGCACAGAACACCCGTGGAACTACAATCAGGAGACCTGGCGTCACTGAACTAAGCATAAACAAAGCAAGCGCGCTCCTCATGGTCTACTGCACCGTGCGCTCGCTGCCATCTTACTACGCCAGTCATCTTCTATTCGGCTTACTGCTACCCAAGCTACCAGCCATCCATGTATAGGGACCGTGCGTAACAACAAATTTTCGACCGCAGCGCCCCTAGCGGAAGAGACGATTATTCATCGGTAGGAGAAACACCAGAATAACATCAGCTGTCGTTGTTTACTTATTGAAACGTGTTGTGAATACGTATAATTTGAATTAATCAGCTACGTCGAATGCTGTTATTCTTGTGGGTTTTAAGAAAATTACGTGGAGTTCACAGTATTTTAGGAATTCTACTTTGAGGAAAGGAAGAGAGCTCAATGATAGCCATCACATATATCAGGTGGAAGAAAAACTTTCAAAAGAAGTGTCTGGTTTATGTTTGAGAGAGACAAATGTTAGTCAAACCCCATATAATATTACCATCAAGGTAAGAATATATATATTTTTTTGCTGGTTGTTTTACGTCGCACCGACACAGATAGGTCTTACGGCGACGATGGAACAGGAAAGGGCTAGGAGTGGGAAGGAAGCGGCCGTGGCCTTAATTAAGGTACAGCCTGGTGTGAAAATGGGAAACCACGGAAAACCAATTTCAGGGCTGCCGACAGTGGGGTTCGAACCTACTATCTCCCGAATACTGGATACTGGCCGCACTTAAACGACTGCAGCTATCGAGCTCGGTCAAGGTAAGAATAAAGAATTTTCTTAATTTAGACACTTTTAATAATTTATAAATTTGTAATAATCTTAGTTTTAACATTATTAGCCCAAACATATAACCTTAATGTTCAATTTAATTTTTCCTGTTCGATAGCTAGGTACCTTATTTATTTATTTATTTATTTATTTATTTATTTATTTATTTATTTATTTATTTATTTACTGCAACAGAAACCTAGTGGAAGGTGCCTGCACTTGCAAGGCAGGTCTATCTGGAAGATGTAAACACATAGCTGCATTATGTGCTTATATTAACAGTGAAAGACAGCAGTCTCAAACTTCAGTTCTTCAGCAGCGGCATGCACCCAAAACTAGCATACAAAAGGAATTGTATTCAAAGGGAGAGTGCATTGCAGAAATATTCCATACAGCTCAAGATCTTACCAATTCTGATCAAAATACAAGTAGGCCTAATAGTGAAATAAGTAAAAGTGAACTTTATAATAAAATTTTAAATATTGACTGTGCCTTCTCAGCTATATTAAAGGCTGAGTGTGAAGGAGAAAATTTTGCAATGTGTGAGTCAGTGGTAAATATTATTGTAAATAATGCAGTTTATTTCAGTGAAAATGAAGGATTAAAGGTTCTTATTAATGAATTAGAAACCCAGAATTATCAAAATATACACAATTGTTATTTTATTCAAAGACTACCAGAACTGAAAGCAAAACTATTTCCAGTTAATTATGTGCATAATTTACCAAAGGAAGTGCAACAGTTCTATGAGATGAACATTAAAGTTAGCACAGCACAGAAAATTCAAATTGCAATGTTTACAAAATCTCAATCGCAATGTAAACTTTGGCACGAGCAGAGAAACTTGAGAATATCAGCTAGTATAAAGCCACACAAAATTAAGACACTAAAAACCGGAATGTATGAACAGCTTGCAAAATCATTTGTGATGATTAAAGACATAAACACGCCAGCAATTAAGTATGGGAGAATTAAGGAAGAAACTGCTATTGCAGAATATTGTGATGTGTATAAGTGCAGTGTGAAACATGTTGGTCTGTTTATTCATGAAAAACAACCATGGCTCTGTTGTAGTCCTGATGGCATTGTGGAGGGACCTGATGGACTAAAATTGCTGGAAGTTAAGTGCCCATTTTCATGTGCAGAAAAACCAATTATTGTTAGAAATGAGTGCAATGTGCCCTACCTTTTGTTGTCTCCATTGGGAGATATCACTTTGAAGGAGTCACACATTTATTATACACAGATTCAAGTGTCATTATACGTTTTGAACCTCAGATTATGTGACTTATTTGTGTATAGTCCCCTGGGAAGTGTAAATGTGAATGTCCAGAGAAATGAACATTTTCTTGCGCAAGTCATTCCAACATTGGAAAGGTTTTATTTTGAACACTATATAACACTACTGTATGGGCTGCATGTACAGAACAGGTTACCAATAATGTAACATAATGTTTTGTATAGTTTTCTTTGTGTCTATGTTTGTAATTTTATTATGGGAGAGTTTAAATTTGCTAATATTCCAGCAACATTAACAATTTTGTCCACATGGGGCAATAAATCTATAGTAAATTTATTACAAAGTATTTTGTATATTTTCAGTCTCTGAATAGCTCACTCCACATGAATACGCACTGATGCAATGTTATAAGTTGTGTCTATATCTTCAGGAGAGAACTGAGGGTTAAATGCAAATGGTGGCATCACCATTCTTGCATTTTTGCTTTCTATACATGTCTTTATCTGAGGGAAACCTTTATCAGACATTATAACATCACCAGGCTCTATATGATCAAGCAGACCAGAATTTACTGTAATATAGCTATCAGTGGCTCTACCTCCATAGCATCTAGAAAGAAAACAAATAAAACCAAAAGGTGTAATTGCCACAAGAAATTTCACAGTGAAACTATTTTTATAGTGTGAAAACATTAGAATTCTCTGTCGAACACTCATTGGCCTTTCACAATGTATTTCAGTGCAATCAATAATGCATGTACAATCTTCATAGTGGGCCTTGAAAGAATTAGGCATAGTCTTCCTGATAATGAACCTTTGTGGCCAGAAAATCCAACCTATTGTTTTTTGATAGATGCGGTGCAAAACAAACTTAAAATTAACTGAAGCTGTGGTTCTGTGACACCTAAAAATAACTGCAATAGCAGAGAAAGTCAAACCAAGTTTCATTTTCATTAGAAAGAGTAGTAAGATGTTTTGTTTGGTAAGAGTGCATTTGTGACTTATTGTAGTTAACAGGGACAACAAAAGCTGGAAGACTGCTATTTTTACACCAGCTATGTCCAGCAAACTATTTTCATTGCCCTCTACAGACTTGTATCCACAAAATGAATTTTTCACTTGTATGAGGTCAACTCCAACACCACAGTCTCTCTTGAAACAAGTATCAGTCATTATATTCTTATTAATGCTAGGTACTGTTAAAATTGTCAGAGTTTCTGAATTACATTTTGAATTGCCACTGGGCAAATATAAATTATAGCACATATAGTCATATGAAAATGGTAAATTATCAGTCTGAATACCTATACTACAAACAGTTTGGGGATATTGTGATTCAGGAACAGAATTCATGTTTTCTTGCATTTCACTTTGTCTCCCTTTCTTCCTCTTGTACCTGGCTGTCAGTTTCCTCTGTATTTCGTCCTCATTAGATCTTCCTGGTAACATATACAAAGTATCCAGGGCAATCAGGGTCTCTGGTAGGTGTTCCATCAATGAAGTGTCGGCTGCAGATTCTGGAATTACTGGTAGGAACCCACGATTTTCCATCAGGTGTTGAACGTTTTAAAGATGCTATCCTTGCTTCCCTTCTGATCTTGTGGGCAGCTGCGGCTGGAAAACGAAAAATTTTCGTTCCTGGTGGGCTGTTTTCGTAGGTGTAATTACAACCGTACACGGAACAGTTCACGTGACATTTACTGCGTTTACTGGTTCTATGAGTTTCGTTCATGATTAGAGAATATGCTGAAGAAACCTAATCAAAACGTAGGCTATCTCAGTAAGCAATGTGAACAGTCAAAGACTAGTAAAATAAACAACACCATTTACTAACTCGATGGTGAAAGATGCTCCTACCAGTTACTTCACATTAAGCCACGAGATGGCAGCACTCGCTATACGCACGGTCCCTTGTGCCGGTGAAGAAATCCAGTTCGCCAGAGAGCGCTGAACTGTTGTAGTTGTAGAGCGAGGCGGGTTGTTGAGACAGCTGTACTTGGCTTGACTTAGCTGTTCGTAGTGTTTTAAAATTGATAAAAAGCGTTCTAAGGAATAATAAGGAAATGTAAATACAAAATTCTTTGCCCCAGCAGCGCTGGGGTAGTTGGGGTTTACTGCCAAACTCACTCTCAGGCCGCGCTCACACTGGAACCATGACGAATATAAGAACCAAGTGTGACGACTCAACTGTTATAGCACGGCCGACTTGATGCGTCGCTCTAGCTAGCTCCTTACCGGCCTTGACAATCGGGTCCACGAACTGTAATCGGAGTAGTTACACAACTCGACACGTGGCGCTGGCGGCCGACCTATTTGCGGTAGAAATGCATACTTCTTTATGGAAAATATATTGACTTTGGTTGGCGATTTATCGTAATTTAGAGCTATGGAGAATGTTACATGGGTTAATACTGTAAAAATGATTAATCTTAAAGGTTACTTTAGTTGATATTTGCCAAAATGATGTCGTGAAATGAAACTGGGGGGAGATGACTTAGTCCAGCTGACGTTCTGATATTGACTCTGATTGCCGATCTATCTTAATTTAGGGAATAAAATAGTATGTTACATTGACTAATACTGTTAAAATGATTTATCCTAAAGGCTACTTTCATTGATATATGCCAAAACAACGTCGTGAAATGAAACTGCGGAGGATGGAGTAGTCCAACTGACGTTAATTAATTGTGAGGAATAATAGTAATCGTTTTTATTATCATGGCATTTAGATACATAGCAGAACTTACCACAATGCTTTTGTCTTCTGATGTTAATATTGAGATTAAGAGTCATTGTTCAATTAGAGTTTTAAAATTCTGCAAGCGCTGCTCTCAGGAAGGGGGATGGACAAAACATAAGAGTCTTACTTTTTCCATATTCGTTGTATGCAGAACATAAATATTTTGACTCAAACATGTTTAAATGTTAATTTCAATATATATAGTTTCAGATTACATTTTATTCGTACCTTTCACTAGAATATTAAATACCGGGCAAGCTGGTCATGCTAAATTCAGAAAATAAATTTTACTTGAAATGCAGTAGGGTGGAACAGGTTGGCCGCGCGGCGTGGAGCTGTGAGCTGTGAGGTTGCATCCGGGAGATAGTGGGCTCGAACCCCACTGTCGGCAGCTCTGTGGTTTCCCATTTTCACATCAGGCTGTACCTCAATTAAGGCCACGGCCGATTCCTTCCCACTGCTAACCCCTTCCTATTCTACCGGCGTCATAAGACCTATCTGTGTCGGTGCGACGTAAAACAAATAGCGAAAGAAGAAGAAGAAAAATAAAAATTCAATGAGAGAAAAGTATTTTCAGTAAATAAAATGTAAACTGTTCTCTGCTCGATGATGATGCTTGTTGTCTAAAGGGGCCTAACATCTAGGTCATCGGCCCCCATTGCTCAGGTAACAACACTTCATACGCTGGCCTTACCGTCATAGCAGTAGTGATTCTTACTTGTCAATGTTTAAATGTTAAAGTTCAGATTATCTTGAACAAAAATGTGTTGTGTTGCTGTCATATGGCAAATACGACACCGCCTAAAGGATTATTCTATGAAAGAAAATTCATGGGTGAAAATGATTAGCGGCCACTCACGGAGGCCCGGGTTCGATTCCTGGCCCTGCCACGAAATTTCAAAAGTGGTACGAAGGCTGGAACGGGGTCCACTCAGCCTTGGGAGGTCAACTGTGTAGAGGGTGGTATCGATTCCCACCTCAGACATCCTCGAAGTGGTTTCCCATAGTTTCCCACTTCTCCTCCAAGCAAATGCCGGGATGGTAACTAAGTTACGGCCACGGCTGATGCCTTCCCTCTTCCTTGGATATGCCTTCCAATCTTCCCATCCCCGACACAAGGCCCCTGTTTAGCATAGAAGTTGCGGCCGCCTGGGCGAGGTACTGGTCATCCTTCCCAGTTGTATCCCCCGACCCGCAGTCTCACGCTCCACGATACTACCCTTGAGGTGGTAGAGGTGGGATCCCTCACTGAGTCCGAGAGAAAAGCCAACGCTGGAGGGGTAAACAGAGTAAGAAAAGAGAAAGAAAGAACGAAGGTAAATACCCGACATAGAAACGGAAAACTAAGACGTAGTTTTGTCCTGGTCTACAGAGAATTCGTAAAATGATAGTGTCCCTTTGCTTTTTTTTCCTGTTCGGAATACAAAAAAGGCACACAGCAATATATATTCGAATATTTCCTAACACAGTTGAAGAAAAGCAAATCAACACACCATTAAAAAACGAATTAGCACATAAATTAAAATCCTTGTTCAGGACGAAGTTACAGCGAGAAATCACTTTGTTCTTGTTTCCATAAAATTTCTGCTCGAAGTACGAAAAGGTGCACAAGAATGTCTCAAATTCCAAGATTTGTAAACACAATTTAAAAAATATAATCACCACACTACACAATAAAAAATAAACTCACTAGCGCATAACTATCAGATTTCATTATCAAGCCAACAAGCACCTCATTGCGAACACATTGCCAGCATTTACGACAGCAAAACCAAAAAATAAAACTGGAAATGCGGCAATTTGCGGTATACAGCTTCCTGTCAGTGGGTAGTAGGCCAGCGCTCCAGCGGCATTATGGTGAAACTTTGCAATTACAGCTTTATGCTGGGCTTCACAAGCGTTTGTCAAGGCCGGTATAAGGAGCGCAGCGAGGTATCCAGTCGGCCGTGGTTATAGCATGGTAGTTTGTGGACCCGCCACTGAGAGCACTGCAAACGTCGATGTCCAACACGTGCTTCAGTAGACCGGCTAACCATGTGTTGAAAAGTGCGGGAGATGTTGTTGTGCGAGATATTTCAATTCAACAAGTTGAATTTCTTTTGCGTTCAGTTCCTAAACTTAGTTCATTGTGTGTTGTGCACTTAAAGCACGTGTGTTATGTGGCCTGATTAAACTAATAGTTCAACATGCCGTACTGTTTTGTGCCTGGCTGTAAGTCAGGCTATGGTAGAGTAGTTAATGGTATAAGATTCTTTTCACCACCGAAGGATAAAAATAAATTTGAAAAATGGGCCAGAGCTATTCCACGAAAGGATACTGTTTTAACGCGTAATAGCAGAATTTGTCAACTTCATTTCTCTGACGATTTGATAGTAAAATCAGACAACTTTATAGTGAATGGTGAAAAAGTGGTTATGCCTCGTGACAGATGGAAATTACGTACAGGAGCAGTGCCTCACATTTTCCCTAATTTGCCGAAATACCTTTCAAGTGAGATTAGGTCCCGTGAAACTCCCAACAGGAAAAGGAATCTAGACACCTCTAGGAGAAGAAGAAAGAAGATTGAAGACGAGAGTGTAGCAGCGAATGGAGAATTAAAAGGTCAGTCTAATGTTGATCAAAATTTGGGTTATTCTAGTGTGCTTTCTGATGCCGAAAAGACAATATTATCGCTCAAAAGGCGCCTAAAAATGCTAATCGAAATTTAATTCGAACTAGAGCCAGTCTAAACTCAGCAAAATCGAGAATTAATTTACTGGAGAAGCAGGTTAGAAATACACAGGAATTTAATTATAGAGATAACGAACACCTTAGTAAGAAGGAAAAGATGATAATCGATACCATGCTTAAGAAATGCAGGGTGAAATCTTCTACTGGAATGAGGTATAGCAATGAATTCATTTTAGAGAGTTTATTGTTGAGAATAACATCACCGAAAGGATTCCGTCATTGTCGGCGACATAACCTCTTGCCTCTGCCCTCAGAAAGTCACTTGAGAAAACTTTGTAAAGGGCTTAAGTGCCCTTATGGAGTTAATTCGCATAGCATAAATGCTATTTCAGATTTTCTTAAGGATGAAAATGATAATTCACGTTATGGTGTTGTTATTTTTGATGAGGTTAAGCTAAGAGAAGAAATCCAATTCAATAGTTTTTCCCATAAAGTAGATGGATTAGTTGATTTAGGTGAACACACGCCAGACCTCCAGAAGAACTTGCTTGCAAATCACGCTCTAGTGTTCATGTTCGTACCTTTTATGCATAACTGGGTACAACCAGTTGCTGTTTATGCATGCAGAAATGCTACTCCAGGAGACATTCTCGCAAAAATTCTAATACAGGTGATTTTGCAGTTAGAAGAAGCTGGGGCGAGGGTAGTTGGATTTACTTGTGATGGTAGTCAGACAAATAAAAAGGCGTGGAAATCGTTAGGAATCAGTGGCAAGACAAGTTCTCTACAACCTCACATCATTAATCCTGCAGATGTTAAGAGAAAGATCTGGGCTTTCTCTGACTTCGTGCATGTATTGAAATGTATAAGAAACCACTTTCATGATAAAGTAGAACTTCACTATAACGACAAAATCATTAATTTCAATTTCTATAGGGAAGTTCAAAGAAGATCTATCAGGATATGCTGGGCTTAGAGCCTGCCCCAAGCTGACAGTTGCTCATTTAGACCCATCATCGTTCCAGAGAATGAATGCTAGGCTTGCCTTCCAACTTTTTAGTGACACTGTTGCCAAAGGTATGAAATTTTATCGTGCAATGGGACTAGCAGGATTACAAGGTAGTAAGGACACTGAAACATTTACCAGTGATATAAATATTGTTGCTGATGCACTAAATGCATTCATCCCTTCTCAGGCTCTTCGTAGAGGTTCACTTTCTCATACAGCTCTTGTTAATTTTCTTCAGACTTTGAGATCTACTAATAACACCTTTGCCTCCAACAGAACCTTGGAATCACTAATGGTAACCCTACAGAGTACTTTGGAAATGTGTGAATGGCTTTGGGAAAGAGGTTATAAGTATGTGTTAACAGGAAAGCTCACCCAGGATCCCTTGGAACGGCACTTCGGAATTATGCGTTCTTTCAGTTCAGATGATCATCCATCGACAATAGATTTCCTTCATTTGCATCTACTTCAATGTGTCTACGTCCCTATAAAGCAGGCTTTAAATGTAGGAGGTAATTGCGAACCTAAACGGGAGACGATCTTGACCTCGTATGTTAATCAGATGCGTATGTTAGCCCGGAATGTGGAAATTCATAATGAGACAGTGAAACAATCAGTGGAAACTTCCATTAAGCAAAAAATCGTGGTTTAAGATGCAGTAAATATCGAAGACTGGGAAAGCTCTGTACCTGAATTTGATAGCGCTGTTCGAAACTCTTCGATTGAGAAGTGTTTAGTGTACCATTTGGCTGGGTACGTTGTTAAGCACTCTTCTAAATTTATTAAGTGTTCGCTCTGTGCCCATTCTTTACGTGATAATAATCAAAGTACATTTTCAGTTCTCTCCGAAATAAAAGACTACGGTTCAAGCAATAATGAAGTGTTTTTAACGCGCCCTTCGAAAAGTATATGTGACATTCTTTTCCAGGCCGAGAAAGTAATTAGTGAAAAACTGAACTCAAAATCGATGTGGAGCGAAATATTTTTTGATTGTATCGATTCTATAGACAAAATTTCAGTTGATCCTTCAGGTGCTGGCTGTTGTCTTCAACATGTTATGGATATAATTCCCAGACTTGTTTATCATTATCTGAAGTGCCGATTTTTCTTCAGAATGAAAGAAATCCGGCGAGATTTAAAATCTCGAACATCCGCCAAAGCTTCATGCCAGCTTTCGAAAGTCCAGTAACCGACAAACTGAGATGGTAAGTAGAGTATTACCTTTAAATAGTTCATGGGTGTTTGTTTTAATATGCTATGTACGCACGAGTAACTTGTACTTTTCTCGACATGTGATGAAGGTCGTAGCTGTTATTTCCGTGTATGATATTTTTCCATTGTTCTCTGCCGTGGTATTTTAATTGTAATCTCTCATTTTTTTATAAAAGACAGTGTATATACTTATCAGTTACGGAGTAATACGTTTCCTGTGTCACCATTCCTAAGACCAGCTGATCGGTATTATGGAGCTACCACTCTCTAGCGCTGCCTGGCGGGGCGCGCCTGAACTCGATGAGTCATCACACTTGGTTCTTATATTCGTCATGCTGGAACGCAGGCGAAGCAGCTAAGCCAGCGGAGAGCAGAACAGATTTTTGTAATCCACGCAATTCATTGCATCATCGCACGTTGAGAGACAGGTGAGAGCAGAGCAGTACAGGACATTTCTACGTCTACTTCCGCCTACCGCACGCAGTGTTTGGAACAGTTTCCTGTACACGTATCGTGTAGTTTCTTGAGAAATAGAGGGGGAACACTACCACAACCGTTCGGTCTGACCATGTCTTGTGCTATGTGAATCACGTAGACTACCATGCAATTTTTAATTTTAATTTAAAATACACGCATCGCGAGAAAATGGCTGAACGGAATTTAATGTAAATCGGTATGTCAATTCGGGGAATGAAGCACTACAGTCTAGGCTGTAAATAATTTTATTTACGCTGGGTAAAATGGTAGTTTCTGTGGTGTGGTGGTTAGCGTAATTTCCTGCCACTCCCGGAGGCCCGGGTTCGATTCCCGGCTGTGCCACGAAATTTGAAAAGTGGCACGACGGCTGGAATGGGGCCCACTCAGCCTCGGGAGGTCAACCGAGTATAGGGGGGTTCGATTCCCTTCTCAGCCATCCTCGAAGTGGTTTTCCGTGGTTTCCTACCTCTTCTCCAGGTAAATGCCGGGATGGTACCTAACTTAAAGCCACGGCTACTTCCTTTCTTCCTCCTTATCCATCCCTTCCAATCTTCCCATCCCCTAACAAAGCCTCTGTTCAGCACAGCAGGTGAGACCGCCTGGGCAAGGTACTGGTTCTCATTTCCAGTTGTATCCCCCGATCGAAAGTCTGGCGCTCCAGGACACTGCCCTTGAGACGCTAGAGGTGGGATCCCTCATTGAGTCCGAGGGAAAAACGAACTCTGGAGGGTAAACGGATTAAGAAAGAAAGAAATGAAGTCGTTGTTTAGAAGAGGGCGCAAAATTTATTTTTCAAACATCTGTGTAACAATCCGTGGCCCAAGTTCTCGAAACATTGGGTAACTTACTTCAAGTCAAGATCTAATGTTGATTATGGAGAGCACCATAGCGACTCCGTGGCCTTCATCCACCATCACATTTATTTGAAGAAATAAGCAGGGAAAATAATTGACCATGTCTTGTCAAATATAAATGAAAACGTATTCACAACAGATTGTCAATGTTCATTGATTTTAGTATACTGCGTCTTGCGGCAAATAGATGAAAATCTAGCAGTCCATCCATTATCTAAAGGCTAAGCCACATCCCACGGTCTTCAGCAGTCCTTTTCATCGTGACATACGAAGCAAACCCCAGCTGAGTGATTATGTTCCTAAGGTACGAGAGATGCTGTCTTCCTCTCGACTTCTTCCCTAGGACCTTTCCTTCGAAGACATTCTGGAGAAAGGTGTCATGTCGTAGGACGTGTCCAAGAAATTTAGCTTTCCTCTGCTCTGTTCAATAAATTAATGTCCGTTCCTCATTAACGTCATTCAGGATTTGGATATTAGTCTTTCTTCTCTTCAACTCGTCCCTGTCGGTCTTCTCCAGAACCACATTTCAGCAGCTTCTAGTATTGATTGTGCTTGTTTTCCCAAAGTCCAGGTCTCACAACCGTAAGTTAGCACACTCCAAGCTAAGGTTTTAACAAATTTGTTCCTGGTTTCAGTTCCTATGTGCTTATTTAACAATAGATTTTTCCTGCTTTGAAACACTTGTTTTGCCATAGCAATTTTTCTTTTGACTTCTGTCAGGCACAGATTATCATGGTAGTAACACTGCCCAGATAACAAAATTCCTTAATCTGAATTATTTTTTCACACCTTAATTTAATGTTGGTAAATATGTATTTTCTCCCTGTCGATCTCCCTGATCCTATTATTGAATACTAACTAACATAAGTTAAAGAGGCTACATTCTCCGATCATTTAGTCTTCTACTGCTTTATCGTACCGGCTATGATAACAGATATAGGTAATAATGAATTTACCGAGCAAGTTGGTCGTGCGGTTAGTGTGAGTTGGTGTGAGTTTGCATTTAGGAGATACTGTGCTCGAACCCCATTGTCCGCATCTCGGAAGATGGTTTACCGTGGTTTCCCATTTTCACAACGGGAAAACGCTTGGACTGTACCTGACTTAAGGACACGGTCGCATCCTTCCCACTCCTAGGCCTTTCCTATCCCATCGTCGCCATAAGACCTACCTGTGTCGGTGCGCCGTAAAGCAAATTGAAGGCAATGGGCTTCTGTTGCTTAGTCGATATGAACGCCGAACATCAGTCTGAGGCCCCAGGGGTTCTGAACTTTGGAGCGTGGGTTGGCGACTACGGGGCCCTTAGCTTATTCCTGGCAAGCTCCTAATTTTCATCTATCCTATCCGACCTCCCTTGGTCAACTCTTGTTCTTTTCCGACCCCGACGCTATTAGGTTTGCGAGGGCTAGGGAGTCTTTCATTTTCACGCCCTTCGTGGCTCTTGTCTTCCTTTGGCCGATATCTTCATTTTTCGAAGTGTCGGATCCCTTCCCTTATTTCTCTCTGATTACTGTTATATAGAGGATGATGCCTAGTTGAACTTCCTCTTAAAACAATAATCACCACCACCACCACCACCACCACCACCTGTCGGATCCCTTCCAATATGTACAAAACGAAAGGAATTTAGACTTGCTTCTTAGAATGCTGAACGCGTTAGATAACCACATAAGTTAGTTGACTGTTTGGAGAAGAAATATATACATATATACAATCTGAATTCTATATGTACAATGAGATCTTTCTTGATGGGGTAGGATGCCCAAAGGAGTGAAAGTTCGCGATAGCAGATGGCTATCTGTAGTTTGAGAAGTTTGAAGGGATCTTGGAGCAAAGTTCGCGTTAGCAGAAAGCTAGGCAGGTGTATGTCAGTTGCACGAGAAGCGGGTATCTTGAGGCGTAGTTGTCCTGAGGTGAAACCTTCCGATCAGAATTAGTCCACCTGTTCAGTACACTTTTTAAGAGGGTGTCTCCGTGTCTCACATACGGTGTAGCCTGATCGCTGGACACAGCTGACTGCCTGGAGCGGTGAAAACGTCGCCCCAATATATACACGCTGGCTGACGTCACACAATATACGTCAGCGCACTGCTGTCCACACCTCGTAGCATCAAGTAGGTTCCTCGCAAGAGCGGGGTGCGGAGCTCCCAGGCGGAGGGCACTACAACACAGATGTGTTCGGATCCTATCAGTTGAGCCAGTGAAAGTTTGGAAACGTATTTCTGTGGACCAGTCCCAAAGAAGTGTAGTATTATATGTGTGTATCAGATTACATCGGATATTACAGTAATTTGCCGGACTCGCTGGCTGAATGGTCAGCGTACTGGCCTTCTGTTCAGAGGGTCCCGCGTTCGATCCCCGGCCGGGTCGGGGACTTTAACCTTCATTGGTTAATTCCAATTGGGTGTTTGTGCTGTCCCCAACATCCCTGCAACTCACACACCACACATAACACTATCCTCCACCACAATAACACGCAGTTACCTACACACGGCAGATGCCGCCCACCCTCATCGGAGGGTCTGCCTTACAAGGGCTGCACTCGGCTAGAAATAGCCACACGAAATTAAATTATTTATTACAGTAATTTATTTATTATCCATTAAAAAGCCCTACTTTGTCTAGCACATAAGGGCTGTAGGTTATAACTAGTTACCTCAAATAGTACAAACATATAATACAAAATTTTTGAAGTGAGTGATTACACACACAAATTAACTAAACTGGGAGAAAACGTAAAACTATTTTTAAATGTTTTCTAAAGTAAAGTGCATAAACTTAAAACAATTCATTCAAACAACAGAGCTTGTGAAATATCCTAAAAATAGGTTTGACTAACATTACTGCACAACAATTTAAGGGTTGTTCCAAAATATATCTAGCTTTGCTGAAGAATGGGCAATCAAAAATAAGGTGAGTTGCAGTTTCTTCATCTCTACAAACACAACTGTTATTACTACTAATTTTGAATTTATATAAATGAACTTTCAATTTTCCGTGACCCAAAAGAAACTGAGTGCTGCTGAAGTTTGGTTTCAATAAACTGCTGTCCAGACTGTCCTGTACCGCGGGAAAAATGATTGTTCTTGTAACTTCACCCTTCTTGCTTGAGTTCCAGAGCTTTGATCATTCACTGAATGTGAATTTACATATAATTCATGTTCACTTTTGATATAGGGGCTTTTTTGTATACAGTTTCATTGCCACTAAATGCTGCAAGTTTAGCAAGCTCATCTGCTCTTTCATTCTTGTGTCGAACAATCAGGAATATGTATATTTCGAAGAAAATTGTTTCTCTGCTTTAGCTTTATATTCTTTAAACCCATGTAGTCCAAAATAACAGAAGGGCTTAATGATTTACTTTCTTACTTATTATATAATGTATGTCTTAACCTTACTGGATTTGGTATCTGTATTTTCATGTTTTTAAAGTTTCTTGTTTAGTTTAATACTTTAATATTATAAAAATGTAGTTACTGTTTTCATAAATCTGCATTGTATTATAAGAAGACGCTACATAAAGGGGCTTTTCAGTCTCACAAGGGAACATCCACAATGGTGAAGTCGCCGATCGCGATGAAACTTAGCAAACACATTGAGGTACATGTAAAAACAATGCCAGCATCAATTTTAGGCGCCAACATTCATGAGCGCGTTAACTAAGGGGCCTAAAAGTTGCGACATTTCAAGTTCCGCGCGAACAGCGATGAATTCCTCCTGACCAATGCTTAGCCGGAACACTGCTTTGTGCCACACCTCTGCTTCTCCTCCCCTCCGCCCCGCCTGGTTCAGCATCACTCGTTTCCCTCTCCCCGCGCTGCCGTCTGCTTATCTGTCGAACAGAACCTGTGCTACACTGCCTACGCTATCAGCCTCCTCATAGCTCTCCCTTGGAATTTCCACATTGTATAGGCAGTTTACATTTTATGAAATATTTATGAAAACGTTTGCGACGAGTCCTTAAGGGCAATGTCACTGAGCGTGTCAAAAATTATTTTTCATCTTCAAGCAAAGCACGGAAGTCACGGTGAAGAAAGTCTGGACCTGTAACCATATTTTGATATCCCGAGGTACAACATCTCATTACATTCATTGAGATCCTCTACCCGGGCAATAATTTCTTTAAATAAAAGGATATTTAACGTTGTTTCAAGGTGGGTGATTTATTTTAATAAATTTCATATGTATGTCCACTCTAAATGACACTACCGACAGCTTCAAGGTGTTTCAGACGTAAATAATAATTGAAGCCTAGGTCGGACGCGGTACCTTATACCACGTTTGTCCACGCCCGATGGTGCTTAACTCGGGGTTGTACCCACCCCACAGCCCACCGGAATTAGCAGGAATGAAAATATAACATTTTCATAAAATATGAGTAAATACGTTTAGGTTATTTATTATCATTATGTGTGAAACGGAACGTGATTTAAAGGATTTCAATAATTACACTGACTGACAGAGCAAATGCAACACCAAGAAGGAGTGGTCAGAACTTTATGCCAATTGCAAGGTAGACTGACGTCACTGAGGTATGCTCATGATGTGAAATGCGCCGCTGTGCTGCGCACGTAGCGAACGATAAATGGGACACGGCGTTGGCGAATGGCCCACTTCGTACCGTGATTTCTCAGCCGACAGTCATTGTAGAACGTGTTGTCGTGTGCCACAGGACACGTGTATAGCTAAGAATGCCAGGCCGCCGTCAACGGAGGCATTTCCAGCAGACAGACGACTTTACGAGGGGTATGGTGATCGGGCTGAGAAGGGCAGGTTGGTCGCTTCGTCAAATCGCAGCCGATACCCATAGGGATGTGTCCACGGTGCAGCGCCTGTGGCGAACATGGTTGGCGCAGGGACATGTGGCACGTGCGAGGGGTCCAGGCGCAGCCCGAGTGACGTCAGCACGCGAGGATCGGCGCATCCTCCGCCAAGCGGTGGCAGCCCCGCACGCCACGTCAACCGCCATTCTTCAGCATGTGCAAGACCCCTTGGCTGTTCCAATATCGACCAGAACAATTTCCCGTCGATTGGTTGAAGGAGGCCTGCACTCCCGGCGTCCGCTCAGAAGACTACCATTGACTCCACAGCATAGACGTGCACGCCTGGCATGGTGCCGGGCTAGAGCGACTTGGATGAGGGAATGGCGGAACGTCGTGTTCTCCGATGAGTCACGCTTCTGTTCTGTCAGTGATAGTCACCGCAGACGAGTGTGGCGTCGGCGTGGAGAAAGGTCAAATCTGGCAGTAACTGTGGAGCGCCCTACCGCTAGACAACGCGGCATCATGGTTTGGGGCGCTATTGCGTATGATTCCACGTCACTTCTAGTGCGTATTCAAGGCACGTTAAATGCCCACCGCTACGTGCAGCATGTGCTGCGGCCGGTGGCACTCCCGTACCTTCAGGGGCTGCCCAATGCTCTGTTTCAGCAGGATAATGCCCGCCCACACATTGCTCGCATCTCCCAACATGCTCTACGAGGTGTACAGATGCTTCCGTGGCCAGCGTACTCTCTGGATCTCTCACCAATCGAACACGTGTGGGATCTCATTGGACGCCGTTTGCAAACTCTGCCCCAGCCTCGTACGGACGACCAACTGTGGCAAATGGTTGACAGAGAATGGAGAACCATCCCTCAGGACACCATCCGCACTCTTATTGACTCTGTACCTCGACGTGTTTCTGGGTGCATCGCCGCTCGCGCTGGTCCTTCATCCTATTGAGTCGATGCCGTGCGCATTGTGTAACCTGCATATCGGTTTGAAATAAACATCAATTATTCTTCCGTGCCGACTCTGTTTTTTCCCCAACTTTCATCCCTTTCGAACCACTCCTCCTTGGTGTTGCATTTGCTCTGTCATTCAGTGTATATTACGTAAAGAAGCAAAATATAGCGCCGGTCTCGTTCCACAGCCAAGCAGCCGGCAAGCGCGAGGAGAAGGGAGGGGAACGTGCCGGGGAGAACCACTTGGAGGGTAAAAGGCGGTGCAGAGGGTGTGTCTCCAGACGGGAAGTGTGTGTGCCGGCTTAGCATTGGCCAGCAGGTATTAATCGCTGATCGCGCGGTACTTAAAATGTCGCAACTTTTAGGCCCCTTAGTTAACGCGCTAATGAATGTTGGCGCCTAAAATTGATGTTGGCATTGTTTTTACATGTACCTCAATGTGTTTGCTAAGTTTCATCGCGATCGGCGACTTCACCACTGTGGATGTTCCCTTGTCAGTGGCATGTAAATCATGATCAATAAATTCAAATTCAAATTCAAATTACCTAACAGACCTTCATGGCCTTTCTAGAAAAGATCTCAGAGAATTAGAGTAGGCGAAGCTTTATCTGACCCTGTATTAATAAAGAGGGGAATTCCACAAGGTAGTATTAGAATTGGACCTTTATGTTTCCTTATATATATAAAAGATATGAGTAAAGGAATGGAATCAGAGATAAGGCATTTTGCGGATGATGTTATTCTCTATAGAGTAATAAATAAATTACAGGATTGTGAGCAACTGCAAAATGACCTCGATAATGTTGTGAGATGGACAGCAGGCGATGGCATGATGATAAACGGGATTAAAAGTCAGGTAGTGAGTTTCAGAAATAGGAAAAGTCCTCTCAGTTTTAATTACTGCGTTGATGGGGTGAAAGTTTCTTTTGGGGATCATTGTAAGTATCTGGGTTTTAATATAAGGAAAGATCTTCATTGGGGTAATCACATAAATGGGATTTTAAATAAAGGAAATAGATCTCTGCACGTGGTTATGGGGGTGTTTAAGGGTTGTAGTAAGGATGTAAAGGAGAGGGCTTATAAGTCTCTGGTAAGATCCCAATTAGAGTATGGTTCCAGTGTATGAGACCCTCACCAGGATTACTTGATTCAAGAACTGGAAAAAATCCAAAGATAAGCAGCTCGATTTGTTCTGGGGGATTTGCGACAAAAGAGTAGCGTTACAAAAATGATGCATAGTTTGGGCTGGGAAGAACTGAGAGACGATCTGCTCGACTGAGTGGTATGTTCCGAGCTGTCAGGCGAGAAATGGCGTGGAATGACATTAGTATGCGAATAAGTTTGAGTGGCGTCTTTAAAAGTAGGAAAGATCACAATATGAAGATAAAGTTGGAATACAAGAGGAAAAATTGGGGCAAATATTCATTTATAGGAAGGGGAATTATGGATTGGAATAACTACAAGGGAGATGTTCAATAAATTTCCAATGTCATTGAAATCAATTAAGAAAAGGCTAGGAAAACAACAGGTAGGGAATCCGCTACCTGGGCGACTGCCCTAAATTCATATCAGTATTGATTGATTGATTGATTGATTGATTGATTGATTGATTGATTGATTGATTGATTGATTGATTGATTGATTGATTGATTGATTAACCCACTTAAAACAGATAGGTCTTCCATACAGTGAGATATCTGTTCGAATGCTACATGCCAAAAAATTTAAATTATATTTGTTACTTATAGTTTTCAGAGCTGCTTGCGAGTCACTATGTACACATGCACTAAGCTTTCTTTCTTTTATCCACTGAACTGCATATTTTATAGCAAGTTATTCTGCCTGAAAAATGGAAAACTGGGAGGAAAGTTTCATAGTCTTAAGATATATTTCTGCTTCATCCTTATACACAACAAAGGCACTTCCTACTAGATTAGTACAATCCTCTTTGGGTGTTCTTGAACCATCCGTGTAAACTTGTACCTCATGTGAGAGAAAACATTCATTGATAACATAATCATAATGATATGCTGGATGACCACATTCAAGGATATTTATTTTTTGCTCAATATCATATTCTTTATTACCTTATTGCATTGTCTTCCTTTCTTAATATTAGTCATTATCTCCGAAGACCGTAAAAGTAGTTAGTGGGACGTAAAGCAAATAACATTAATTATCAATTAATGTTAGTCATTTCAGCTTTGGCTATGGCTTTCAGATGCAAAGGTTTTATACCAGCCCGCCTCCGTGGTGCAGTGGGTAGCGTGATTAGCTGCCACCTCCGGAGGTCCGGGTTCGATTCCCGGCTCTGCCACGAAATTTGAAAAGTGGTACGAGGGCTGGAACGGGGTCCACTCAGCCTCGTGAGGTCAACTGAGTAGAGGTGGGTTCGATTCCCCCTCAGCCATCCTGGAAGTGGTTTTCCGTGGTTTACCACTTCTCCTCCAGGCAAATGCCGGGATTGTACCTAACTTAAGGCCACGGCCGCTTCCTTCCCTCTTCCTTGTCTATCCCTTCCAATCTTCCCATCCCCCCCCGTACGGCCCCTGTTCAGCATAGCAGGTGAGGTCGCCTGGGCGAGGTACTGGTCATTCTCCCCAGTTGTATCCCCCGACCCAAAGTCTGAAACTCCAGGACACTGCCCTTGAGGCGGTAGAGGTGGGATCCCTCGCTGAGTCCGAGGGAAAACCGACCCTAGAGGGTAAACAGATTAAGAAGAAGAAGAAGGTTCTATACCAGATAAAATAAGAGCAGCATCTGTGGATATTGTTCTATAACCTCGTGTTATTCTAAGTACAAATCCTCTCTGAATTTTTGCAAATTTACATTCAGCGCATTTCTTCTCCAGGATATTTTGATATGCTGAAGCACAGTATATTATCATTGGCTCAAAAAACGATCCATGATATGTTATGCGTAAGATATCTGAATTCAGACCCCAAGATGGTTTACAAGCAGTAGATAATCCTTGCAATAAGTTATCGGCCTTTTCAGCTAAGCACTGCAAATGAACTCGAAATGTTAATTTACTGTACATTATGGCTCCAAAGTAAGATATTTTGTCTGCAAATGTTAACTGTTTTGAGTTCAATCTGATCTTTGGTTTCTTCACTTTTGGTTAGTTTGGTTAGGATTAAATTGTAATTTGTTACCACATCCCCACTTATATATGTCTAAAGCAGAATTTTTTTGAAATATTCTATTCCTTCACAGTATTAGACTTAACCAAGAGAAGAGCATCATCAGCATAAGGTATAATATTACAATTTTGTGGGAGAGTTTGTTGCAGTAAATCATCATATAGTATAGTCCAGAAACCTGGACTGCATACTGAACCTTGAGGACATCCCTTAACAAGAGTCCTAGTTATTGTTCTGGTACCTATTGTTAACTGTACACTGCAATTACTAAACTCTGTGATAATTTATATAAATTCATTGGACAGGCTTTAACTTATAGTTGATGAAGAATTTTGGATCATCATGCATTATCAAATGCACCAGAAATGTCCAGAGATATCAGTACGCCAACTTGCTGATGTAAAAAGATTTCCATAGCCCAATCAACAACATATGTTACTGAGTTTTCTGTAGATCTTTGTGGATAAAATCCAAATTGTCTATTACTCAAATAATTATTTGCATGAAGAAAATGCATAATACGATCAATTAACAGCTTTTCTAAAAATTTTCCAAGCAAAGCCAACAGACATAATGGTCGGAATGCATTGACCGCAAATACATTTTTAGCGTTTTGCTTAGGACTCACTTTGACTACAGATTTCTTCCAGCAGGTGGGAAAGAAACATAACTTAGGGCAATTATTAAAAAAGAATTATAAAAAGAGACGGAAGGCAGTAATGAATATGTTTAACAATATTGGCTGAAATTATATCTAGTCCAGGAGGTTTTTGGTCTTCAAGTTAGAGGTAATTCGTTCCACCTTCTTATTCGTGAACACTAGCTAATTTCCAGTATCTGGTGAATTAGCAACAAAATTGGATACAATCTTTTAAAATTCATATCATTGTCTTCTACCGAGAAAAAAAATGGTCCATCAAAATATTTGCTGTTTCCAGTGTCGAGTTGGTGAAACCCTTTTCTGTTTTTATCGAGGTCAGTATCCTAATGAAATCTCTGGGCTTCCGACACGTTGTATACACAATGTTCCATGGATTACTGGCATTGTGTAAGGAACAGAACTTTTTCCAGGCATTTGTTTTTGCCTGCATTATCAAATTCTTATACTTACTTTTAAGTTCATAATACCTTTGTTCATAAATTTCTCGTAAAGTTGCACTTCTAGATCTTTACCATCTTCTGTAGGAGGCTAAGACTCTTTTTCTTATAATGTTGAGACTTGAATTCCACCAAAAGGTTTTTGGTTGTGCTTCAGAAATCTGTGGGAGATGAGCATCACAAATGGCTGTGATCTCATCTGTTAAACTATCGACTATTTGGTCCAGTTCTGATGTTTGGTATTTCTTTATTTTTTTCAGAGACATTTGCTAGTCTTGTTTTAACTGATCGTTGAAAATGAGACTATTTGATATTTTTGATCTTGTATTTTCGAGTTAAATACTTTGAGGTAGTTGGCATTATCCTATACGGATTGGATTCCAATTTAATTTCTATAAGTATGTGATCAGAAAATGTTGTTATACTTCTTATAGTCCACTCCAGATTAAACTGAAGGAATCCAGAGTTACAAATACCCACATTAATGTAAGTTTCATAATCACCACGGACATATGTAGGCTCATCTCCATGATTAAGAATGAAAAATTTATTACTGCAACAGAAATCGTAAAATAGCTTGCCACGTTTGTCTGTGACGGAAATGCTCCATGCTGCATGTTTAGCATTTATATCACTACTTATGAGAAGAGGTTTTCCTTTTAATTCCGAGCATATAATTTGGAGCTCGTCCAATTATATCGCAATGCCAATTGCAGAATCAAGATAAACATTATATACTCACACCACCTTGCTGTCGAAATTGATGCAGACAAGAACTCTGTCAGGGCTACAGTACTGCATTAACTGAAGGCTGTTTTGATATCATGTGATGATGGCAGCTCGAACTCTCTCTTCTTGATTGCTATCTACAAAGTAATATATATATATAAAACTGCCATGTCCGAAATCCATAATCTTGTTGTTCCTGGTATTGGGTTCCTGAATGCAAAGCAAATTTATATCCTCATGTGTAACTCTATTATAGTTTGAATTAATATAAGTTCCTGCGTTGGTACGATTGATTTATGCAATTTTTGGTATTTATTTATATCGCGTCAGAAGCATACATAAGTTTAAAATTAAAGATAAGGAAAAACATAAAACATAATATAAATACTCCAATGGCGAAGAGCCACATTAAACTATGTGAGCCCAAAACCTTGCAACATCAAGTGCATTTGGCTTCGCTTTAACCAGGTCTTCTGTTGTGCAGCTGAATGGGCATGAACTGCATTGCAGCAAATGGGCTGTGGTCTGCTCTTCTCCACATACACACAAGGTACTGTTCACTTCGAAACCCCATTTCTTATGGTTTACCCTGCACCGCGTAACACCAGAGCGCAGTCTGTTCAGTGCTCTCCAATTCACCCAATCTGTGACATGGCCAGGAGGGAGTTCCTCTTTTGGGGTCATCCATTGACTACTCGTATGTTGACTCCTGACGCGCCATTCTTGAATTCTTGCTTGCTGCGCTGTTCCTGCAAGTGTTTCTGTTACTCTCAAGAAGCTTTTCCTAGACTTAAGTCGCTGGCGTGGTGGCTCATATCCAAACAAAGGGTGGGCTTTTGATGTCAACACCTTTCTCTTTTCTTTCTTGGTGATGAATAATCAGTTTATCCATAATTAATTTTGGATTTAATAATATCTACTACATTCATAAATATTGGAGCCAACAACCGTAGCCGTGTTGAAACACCGGATCCCGTGAGATCTCCGAAGTTAAGCAACATTGGGAGTGGTCAAGATTTGGATGGTTTGCCGCGCGCTGTTGGTGGGGGTAAGGGAATGGGGTTTGAACCCATTATTTCCCGGACGCAAGCTGAATGCTGCGCGCCCGTAAGCGCACGGCCAACTCTCCCGGTGAAGATATCTTGTCACGAACACATGGAGTTTCCTGTTGTGCGGCTCTTGCTGAACCAGATCGAAGTTCTCATGTACTAGCGTGTCAACTATCCGGCTCCATGCCTAAATGGTTAGCGTGCTGGCGTTTGGTCTCAGGGGTCCTGGGTTCGATTCCCGGAAGGTCGGGAATTTTAACCATCGCAGGTCAATATCCCTGGTCCCCCTGTGGGTGGGGGCGGTAGAATAACACCCACGGTATCTCCTGCCTGTCGTAAGAGGCGAATAAAAGGGGCCCCATGGGCTCTGAACTTTGGAGCGTGGGTTGGCGACCACGGGGCCCTTAGCTGAGTCCCGGCATTGCTTCCACTTACTTGTGCCAGTCTCCTCACTTTCATCTATCCTATCCGATCTCCCTTGGTCAACTCCTGTTCTTTTCCGACCCCAACGCTATTAGGTTTGCGAGGGCTAAGGAGTCTTTCATTTTCACGCCCATCGTGGCCCTTGTCTTCCTTTGGCCGATATCTTCATTTTTCGAAGTGTAGGATTCCTTCCATTTTTTCCCTCTGATTAGTGTTATATAGAGGATGGTTGCCTAGTTGTACTTCCTCTTAAAACAATAATCGCCACCACCATCACCACCTAATTTCCCTGGCACGGGGTGTGGGTGTATGTATCTTCTTCTTCTTCATCATCACAATCATCATTTCATCCTCATCGCGACGCACAGGTCACCTACGGACGTCAAATCAGAAAACCTGTACCTGCCGAGCCGAACCTGTCCTCGGACTCTCACTAAAAGCCGTACGTCATTTCATATCAGCGTGTCAGCTGACCGCAATGGAGGATGCCTCGACCGTATTCTGTTCAGGCATACATCAGTGACGTCAGCATAAATTGAAAGAGGTTGATAAAGACGGAGGTTACATTTTTTTACTAGGGTATTAAATTTACGAGTATGTGATGGGGCAATGTGGCTTAAAACTGGAAGCGACTGTGCTGGTGTAGACTTAATTGTTCAAGAAATCACATTATTATTACATATGCAAATAAGCTCATTAAGACTAGGCAAAGTACTTAGAGGCGAGAATTGGCTTTCTTCTACCCACATTTCTTTCATTCGTTTATTGTGGGCTTCCTTTCTCTCTTCAGACCTGGTTGTTCCGGTCTTCTTCTTTGGTCTTTCCTGTTGGTTAGCTTGCCATTTATGCGTTTTGGATCTGAAGATTACCCCGTTTTGTACATCTGCTGGTGTAATTCATGACAGTTTCAAATCGGTTTTAATTTTGCCATCCATTTCATCGTGTCTGTTTTAGCCTTACTCCTATTTTCATAGATTTCGACTATTTGTGTGGTAAGTTTGTCTGGATACAATCTTTTAATATGACCAAAGAATCTTAGCCTGCGTTTTATAATATCACTGTGATTAATTGTGTAATGTTTTATTTCTTTATGATTTTGTGTTCCTTTTTCTCAATGTTTTCAATGTCTGCTTTCCTGTTCAGAATTATTATTATTAAAGGCGATGCCTTGACGGTGCAAAAATTATACTCTGTTTTCAGCTTCATGCTTCATCTCATGTTAGGTGGTATAGGTTATTCAAGATTTAGCTTCAGAACGCACTTTCTTTCTCAGAACAGAAATCACATACGTATTACAGTAAAATGTTATAATTAACTCTGAGCTTGTTCAGGTGTAGCCGTGTTAAAACAGTACTTCCCAACCCTGACATTCTATTCAGTGCCATATTCGTGACTTTGCAACCATAATTTTGTTGTGCAGCATTTGGTGTGTAAGTTTATCCGCTGGTATATAAGTTTGCTATCAACTTTATCCAGCTTTAATTGTTCCGTTCTCTGTTGACCGTAGTTGCTTGGCCAAAAACCCGGCAATTTGTTGATGTCCCCGCTCAGTCTGCAGACTGTGATGGCAATGATCCTCAGTGGAGCTTCTGGCAAGACGGCTGATGAGATGAGAAATGTCCTGCGGCTCTCATCATCACAAGAAGAAGTGGAGAATGGTTACAAGAACTTACTACTGGGCCTCAAAGTAAGTAAAAAAAGAACACATTAACTCTATTTCAGGAGATATCATTCACAAATGTAATTTATAGAGCCCGGATTTCCATGCAAATGCATCTTCCTAAATAAGCTAGTTACACTTCTAAAACTTTGCAAATATTAGTTTTATGACTAATCAATTCCAAACAACTGGATTTTTCCGTGCATGTTCTTACGTTTTTGCCTTTTTGGTAGAAAATTCATTCATAATACATATTTTGAGACCTTTTGACTTAATAGCGAATAATTACACATTTATATTGGATGATATGAGTTTTCTTCCGACTTTGGCGCATATATATATATATATGTTAACTTGCAGGATAGCGCCTTTTTTGAACATGGGTTTGCAGAATTTGGGACCGTACGTCCACGTTATTTGTCTATTATTGACAGGGAAAGAAAATGTATTCCTGGTATACTACTTGATGACTAAAGTTAGAAGCATAGGAGTCCTATAATCCAATTATTCGAGCACATTCTTATCTGTGTCTTGAGTAAACTCACGGAGGCAATTATTTCCCTAGTAAAGGTATTAATTGTTGTTGTCTACAGGCCCCCAGAGTAGGGCATATGACGGACTTTGAAGACATTCTACATCGACTATTACCAATTTATGAACACGTATTAACATTCAGAGACTTCAATACTGACATATTACAGCAGACACGTGAAACGAAGCAACTGCTAAACATATTCCAGACGTGTAACATGACAGTATTACCACTACAACCGACTAAGCACACTATCGGAACCACCTCCTATCTCATAACCCGTCTTGATTTAATGATTACGAACAATCCTCATAAAATTTTGCTTCATGGACAGATTCCTGTTTCATGCATTTCTAAGCGTGGCTTGATATTCTCTTGAAGTACCAAAATATGAAACGAAATATACCACTTATAGGGACATTAAACATATAAATATGCATGACTTCAGACTGGATACTTCTAATTCTCCTTGGGAGGACATAATTAACGTTGATGATATTGATATGAAACCACTAAAGTTCAATTCCCTCTTACTTGGTCTCCTCAATAAACATCCTCCGAAACGTAAAGTATCTAGTCCTCCATCACCACGGCTAACTGATGACGTTAAACACATGATGTCCCATCGAGATTCATTACATCGGCTATATAGACGAACCAGCGCTCCTGATGTTCTTGAACAGTATCGGTCTCTGCGCAACGAAATTAAAGTATTGATCCGAAATGAGAAATTCTCGCACTACCAACAGCTAGATAATAATAATATGAATGCACGAAACACGTGGCCAGAGCTCCGCTCAAGGGCGTCCGTGCCCGGGGACGAAGGGGGGCCGCGGCCCCCCTCTAGCTCTCAGGGAAAGGAAAAAGTCTAATGAGTCAGGTGTTTTTCCTTCAAGAAAACGATTTAGAAGTCGGTATTATGTAGAAGTGGTAGTACCGTCCCCACCAACAGCCAGCGGATACCGTGGGTATTATTCTACCGCGGAATACAACGTGCCATTCATCTCCTAAAACATTAAAAATACTATATACCCCCAGATTTAGGCCATCCCCTGCAAACTGTCATATGGGCGCCCATGGCTTCGCTCCATGGGAATAGGGAAACTTGAACCTAACCATTGTAACCCTGATATATCACTTGACGACTTAAATAAACACTTCTCCGGCGTTAAAATTAAGCACCCACCACCGATTATAACTCATACAATTAAAACATTGGTGACTAAACCGCCACCAAATAGACTAATGTTCAAATTCCTTACTGTTAATGAAACTGAGGTGAAGCGTGAACTGCTTTCGGTCAAGTCAAATGCCCCTGGAGTTGACGATCTCCCCATCATCATCATTAAACGAATTCTAGACATTATTTGCCTAGTAATTAATCACATATATAATTTCTGCCTCAGTTCTGGAACATATCCGAGAATATGGAAAGATGCAATCATAAATCCAGTACCAAAAATGTCTCCAGTTATTTCCTTATCAGACTATCGACCTGTGTGTATACTTTCATCTCTCTCCAAACCCTTGGACAGGATAATCCATCGGCAGCTAACGGGTATCTTTACAAATATTCCTTGTTCGACCCATTACAGTCGGTCTTTAAAAAGGGACACAGCACGACCACTGCTCTATTGAAGGTTATAGATGACATTAGATACGCAATGAGTGAACAGAAGGTCACATTACTTACTCTTCTTGATTTTAGCAGTGCATTCGACACAGTTAACTTGACACATTGCTGGCCAAATTAAAATCCCTTCATTTAAACCAGACTGGTTTACAACTCTTTAGTTCTTACCTCAAAAACTGCAGACAACGAGTCGTTATAAAGAATAAGACTTCTCAGTGGGCAATGAAACTCGCAGGAGTACCCCAAGGTTCTGTGCTTGAACCATTGCTTTTTATTTTATACATAAACGACATAGCATCTCGACTGAAATATTCTAATTATCATATATATGCGGATGACCCCCAAATGTTTTATCACACAAATTTGGGAGATATTCGTCTAGCAACTGATACAATGAATGCTGACTTACAAAATGTATCACAATATGATTGTGAAAATTCTATATTAATAAAATCCTCCAAGACAAAAGCTATTATAGTTTGATAATCAAAATTATGACAAAATCTTTAGACGTCCCTTCACTCACTCTACTTGGCAACAAAATTCCGTATAAACGTTCGGTAAATTATCTAGGTGTTGTTATAAATGAAAACCTAAATTGGAATGAACATGTCACACGTATCTGTAACAGGGTATATGCCTCACTCCATCCTCTGAAATACCACCATAACATTTTACCGTTAAATATTAAAGTCAGGGTTATAAAAACAATAGTTCTCCCTTTATTCTACTATTGTGAGGCTGTATTCATAGATGAACGAAAGAACAAATTAGAAAAATAAAAAGCACCATGAATTCCTGCATCAGATTTATATTTTCCATACGCTACGACACTCATGTCACCTTACTACAAGCAACTTTCCCTCCTGAAATGTGAAGAACTCAGAAATCTTCGTGTACCCCTGTTGGTGTTCAGATCACTAACTGAGAGAACTCCCCAGTACCTGTCATCAAACTTTGCATACCTTTCCTCTTTTCACCAGCAAAATACACGCTCTGTTACTACACTTGCCGTTCCCTTTAGCAGGTCAGCTGCCTATAATCGCTCATTTATTGCTACGGAAAGCAGATTATGGAGCTCTGTTCCAAATAATATCCGAAGTAGTAAGTCACTAGAGTCTTTCAAGTCTTCCTACAGAAGGTATCTGTTAGATGCATAAGCCCACGGTGTGAATCTTGATGAGTGAATGATGGTGTATGGATGTGTATGTAAACTAGTTAATTTTTCTTTAAATTAATTTAATCTTTCATGGAATTTCATTTAGTAGTTTGCCAAATGTTATGTACATATTCGTATAATTATGATGGTGCACTTATTTTGAATTTGAGATACAAATTAGTTTCTTTTCAAATATTTAATATTCTCCACGGGTTTTTAGTACAATGACGTGGTTAAGTGGTTAAGTGTAAGAGAGGACCATGAGTCCTAACTTCGCAACTATTGAATGAATAAATAAATAAATAAATAAATAAATAAATAAATAAATAAATAAATAAATAAATAAATAAATAAATAAATAAATAAATAAATAAATAAATAAATAAATAAATAAATAAATAAATAAATAAATAAATAAATAAATAAATAAATAAATAAATAAATAAGTACGTAAATAAATAAATAAATAAATAAATAAATAAGTAAATAAATAAAGAAATGAAATAAACAATGACATAAGAGGGAAGACCCTGTGTCCCAGTAAAATCTGAACCCTAAATTTTGTATTAATAAATGCTATTTCTTTTCTCGTGTATGTTAGACGAAGAACTCAAAACTTGAATCGCACTACTGTGACGCCGCATTACTGAGATAGCAGCTTACATACCTTTGTTTTGCACCGAATCCAGGTTTGTTTTCCTGGAATTTCCTACCCCGAACTCCGAACTCTCACTGTTCACACGTCTGAGGCCAAAATAATTGAGAAAATAAGGAAGAAGGAAAGCAGCATGCTAACACGCTTCAAATTGTAATTTAGTATTAGACTGTGTTGTGAGTGTTGGTGTTACGCCACCTATTAAGAAATTTACGAGGAGACCTCGTGTCTAAATGGATTGAGGAAAGGAAATTCTAAGGTAATTTTTGAAAATAGTACTTTGAAAATATATACTTCATCCTAAATGTCTTGATTTAAGTATGAACGTGTCACTTCTTGTGACGTAGAAAGATCATTTCCTGTGTTCAGGAAAGTTCTGTCAGATAAACGAATGAACTTGAATGAAGAAAACGTGGAGAAATTAGTTGTACAATGTTTCAAAAGGAAGTGAAAATATAACAATGCTAAACTGAATTTTGATAGTGCATATTTTCCAGTTTATTGTGCATGTTCCGTCATTTAGTAGTGCATGAATGCGTACATGTTTTGAAATTTGATAGTGCCTGGAAATCCTGGCTCTAGAAATTTATCTACTTCATTACTGAAAGAGTTACCAATACAGTATAATTCTAATATTAAAAGAAGTGTTCTAATAGCTAGTGCATGTGCGAGGGTCGACTGTAGTGCTATTGTTGACAAGTGAAAATCTTCTAAAGTTATGAACTTCATGGCCGTTCCGTATTGAACCGAGAATCACAACAGTAATTTAATATAACAGATTCCACCTGTTCAATACACAATTGTTGCACTATAGGTTATATTACAACATATTAATTAAAATGGTACCGGTTTCGACACGTATAGTGTCATCATCAGCCATAGGTAAAACTAAACAAGTAAATAGGTTTGCATATAGCAACAAAATACACAAGTTAAATAAAATTCGTAAGTTGTCACATTTAAAATAGTTCATATAAAATGTCTACAGATATCTACACGTTGACGGCGTATTAGTCTTATGCATTATCTGGAGTGTTTACTGTAGAACTTATACTTTGATATGATAAAAACTTTTGCGAACACGTTAAAATCTTGTTCATGATACTGTATTGAGAAATAGTCCGGTCACTGCTGGTTGTATAGTCTTCTTAATTTGAAGTTTTGCTGTTGGTATTAAAATGTACATGTAGGTCCTATTATATTGTGTAGGACTAAGGTTCCTCGGTTCAATCGGGACGTAAGACACAAAACACACTTTTACTACAATAGATCAAGTCTTGGAGATCCTTATAACATTAGGAAAAGGCCCTCTCCTGGACATCACCGAAAATTGCTTTATACACCTTGATCAGTTTTTAAACCCTAATTTAAATGATATTTCCGAGAAATCCGATATTCTTTACGACTTCCTTTTTAACAGGTTAGGTCCACGAAAAAACGTTCGATCTTCCACGCATTACATAGCACCTTATCTTGCCACACGTTCCCACCACATAGCCCTCCAGACCCACCCCCAGCACCTCCCCCGTAGGCGTTTCCTTTCCAAGCCCCTCCCTTCATGCCCCTCCCTCTCCCCTCACCCCTAAGCACCTTTACGCGCAAACCTGCTCCAGTCGTCAACTCCTCTCCACACTATAAGCTTTCCGGCACGCTGCAGCAAGCTGAGTCTCCATTCTTTGACTCTCCATATCCATGCTTCATTTGACTTACTCTCTACAGAACTCCACACTCAAATTAGCTCTCTGCTCTTTTTAGGAATTTTGGAGACTACTACTCTCAATGATCATGATGTTCCGATATTTTACGGAGAGTCGAATGAAACAAAATACGAAAATACGTTCCTATCGAAACACTGGTCGAAAACCTGCCAGTGTGTTGTATCGTGGTATTATTATAGGGCACTGGCTCATTTTCATCGTAGGATTAGGCGCCATAGCAGGTAGAGGAGACTTTGTCTGTGCTGTGAGGAAGGGTATCAGGGGTAAATTTTTTCTAAGGTCATGGACACTGAGGTATGATCCACCCGTTTGCCGCGCGCATTCGTCAGTCTGGCAGTTTCTTTAGTGTCTGTTAATTTTTTAGTGTGTAGTCAAATATTAAATGATTTTAATTGTATAATCACGCCGTATTTCTTTTTTAATTGTAATACATGTGATATATTGTTCCTTTGGTGAAAAATTTACTGTATAGCATTGAATCAAAATCTCAAAAAAAACCTATTGTCGCCGCACTTAAAGTTGGTAAACTCTCAATCTTTACCTCTATGTCAAAATTATATGAGAGAGCCTTACAAACTTACCATTTTGTAGCCTTTATTTTAGTTTTCTGTATATAAGCTCCCCTCCCCCGCTATACCCCACAAACACGGGTAATGTTTGTTGTCTGTATATGTATTTGCCCCCGCACTTTTAATTCGCAATCGACGCTACTGAGGCAGCACCAAACTCGGGTCTCCTTGAGCGATGAATTGGTCAGGGTTGGATTGGCCTCCCGTTCGCCAGACCTTAACCCTGTAGATTGTTGGTTTTGGGGACATGTAAATATCAAGGTGTATGCGATCCCCATAAATGATGTGGAGACACTTCCAGAACGCGTGTCCAATGCTTGTGATTCAATCCGGCAACATCCAGGGCGTGATTCCATGCGACGTAGGTTGGAAGGCTGTATTACAATGTATGGTGATCACATCGAGCACATGCTGTGAAGAATAGCAGTAGTAGTGATACATTTATTTTCCTCCAGATCTATACAGACTTGCTCCTACTAGATCTTATTAGAGGAAAATATAACAGAAATTAAAAAAGGTACAAATGCAAAATGTCTTCTTACTCTATGCGTGTATCAGCATGGGTGTTTCCTCCTACCCTATATCGCGGGTGACCTGCAACCTTGGGCATCTACTCTTACTACATCCTTACAGTCATTATTCTGTACGTGACCATCTTGTGCTTACTCGGGCCTCCACTCCTCCTCCATTCACCCCCTCCTCATCGGATAACCAGTAGTAAGGCGCTCTGATATGTCTTCTAAGCATGACTGGTTAAAACTGCTCACGACTTGCCCCAACTTTATTTCGTTGTGTAAGGCAGCTGACCTAGGACACACATGCTGACACACCTCTCTCCCTTCCTCCCACTCAACTAACCAACGTGCAGGATGACCTTGGTAATCTGATGCTGATTTGACTGCCTCTCCATGTTTACTTCCTATTTACGTCAACAAGATTCTAAGACAAAAATATCACACTAACTACCTTATTTATACACTCTACCTATCACCTTTAAATTCAGCGTGCTTTAATTTCTTTATACATCGTTTCCTGACTACGTCTAAAAACTTACTTATATTTCCGGCACTTTTCCATTCTTTCACTTCCCATCCTATGATTTTCTTATCGAAAGCTCGCTGACTCATAGCTTCCAACTGTTTTCCACTCATGTGTTTGAATCCCTCCATTCGAATTTCCTTGCACACATTTAACAAGAGAAAATCTTCTTTTGTTTCTCCCCACAATATACATATCGTAGTTTCTTTCATTCTTATCCATCTCTTATTCTTATATATACATATCATCCACCAAATTAGTCTTCTTCGCTCAATCCTATTCATATTTCCTACCCTTACATTAGCTACTTGACTTATTCTATTAAAAATTGTTAGGGTCGATCTCTTCCTGCAGTCAGCCACCAACCCTTGTACTTGAATATCTTTCACCCTTTTTATAGTATTTCTCCAACACACTTTTTTTCCTCCTTCCCCACTCCTTCTCCCAGTAGCTTCTTAAACCCAACCTATCAATAACACACTTCACTTTATTCATCCAGTATTCCCCACACTTAATTTTATTTTGGTACTGGTAACCCGTCTGCAGGAGTGGGCCACCCTCACCTTTTCTTAATCTTCCCCAATAACTCCACACTATCTTAATAACAACGACCTCCATGTACTCATTATAAATGTGTAATATACATATCTCTAGCAGCTGCATTGGCCGTGCAATTGGGAAGACCCATTGCCGTTTTACTAAATCTGCTGTCTGATTTAGTGTTTCACGTTCTCGTTCTACCCCATATTTTTACTTCATATAACACACTAATTACTACCACTGTTTTAAACACCATTCTCTAAATATCAAAGTCAATATCCGGGAATTTATTTTCCAATATCCTTATACCTAAACCCTCTCCACTTTGCTTGCTTAATTTGTTCGGACCATTTATCATTCCTACTTATAAAAGCACCCAAATACTCTAGTTTATCAGTCACCTCTATTTCCTCTCCTTTTATCGCCCATTTTTTCTTTGACTCCCTTTTCCTACTTTTCCTGCATACCATAACCTTTGTCTTATTGCTTTGTATTCTTAATAACCATTTACTAGCATACTCATATCTCATTTACACTTTTTGTAAACCCCCTCTTGTCAGTGTCATCAATAAGGCATTATCTGCAAATATTAAGTATGGGATTTCTTGTTTTTCCTAATACAGGACAAGCCCATTTCACCTCCCGATGCCCGCCTGATATGTCGTTTACAAATATAAAATTGGACATCATTTACAACCCTGTTTCAAACCTCCATTGACTCCGTTCAGCCACTTACAACCCCTTCCTTATTCTAATGCTACAATACACTTCCTCATACATGGCCTCAATCGCACGTCTCATATTTTTTGAAATCCCCACCCTCCCCAATCTCTCAAACAGCGCCATCCTACTCACTGTACTAAAGACCGTTTCAAAATCCGCCGCTGCTATATACAAATTCCTTCCTTCCTTCCTTCCTTCCTTCCTTCCTTCCTTCCTTCCTTCCTTCCTTCCTTCCTCACATATTTATATATTATTATCTTAACTATCATTACATCATCCATCGTCTTCCGTCCCTTCCAAAAACAACTTTGGTAAATCGATAGTATGGGAAACTCTTCCGCCCACTTTCTCAACTTGTTCACTAATATGCCCTTGTACACCTTACTCAAGGCGTCTAAAAAGTTATGCCCTTGTAATTACTAGGGTTATTTCTTACTCCTTTCTCTTTATGAATATTACATATGATACCTTTTTGCCACTCCTACGGAAACGTGGCACCTTAGAATATCTTGTTAAATAACTTGACTATGTTCAACTCGTCAGACTATTTTTTTCTTTACAAAACACATTTGTTATTCCATTCCCATCCCCTCCTGTCCTACTTTTCGCTTTTTCTAGCATTTCCAACAACTCTTTCGTGTTATTTCTTTATCCAGCTCATAGCTCCCTATTACTCACTCCCTATCTCCTTAGCCCATTTCTCTTCCTTCTACCCAACCTTCCCTTTTAAGGGTTCACGAGATATTCCACACATGTTTCGTAGTCAATTTTAGGTTTAACATAACTCTTCTCTCCCCTGTTAATTCTCTCGCATAATTTTCTCCTTGCTTATTTTTACAATTCCTCTGTTTTTTCTTCTTCCGTAACTTTTCGTTCCTATTATTTTTCCATTGTACTCTCTCCTTAACCTGCAAAACCCCTCACTCTCTTCCCACCCTCCCGTGCTTCATGTACTCTCTTAGAACCCTAGTGACTACTTTCCTCAATTCCTTGCAGTCCTTAATTATACCATCCCTCTCCCTCTTCCTTCTGTTTCTTTCTTTACCTCTGCTGCCCTCATTGTGGGATATTCTAGTAGCTCTATAGCCCTATCGACATTATTATATCTCAAGGCTACTTCGCACCCTGCCTTCATAATTTGGGAATCACTTTCTAAACAATTATATAATTTCAATTTTGCATCGTCTGTCCATTTATATTTAGTAAGTCTCATACCCTTTTTCTGTGCCCCTCCTTCCTAGTCCCTCTCGTTCCCCATGCTCTATTCCCTTCAGATTTATAAATACCGGGGCATGGTGAGAGTCAACCCAGTTAACAACCTCAATCATGTTTATTCTTGCCCACATATCCTCTGAGCTTTTTACCAAACCAATTACACTAACTCCTTGCTTAGTAATGCAAGTCAACTTCCCTTCCCTTATACACTGTTATACAGTGGACTTACACCACCTATTCTTGCATTCAAGTCTCCCATCAATATCACCCATCCTCCTTACACATCTCACTGATCTCACTTATTTCCTCTATCAACTCCTCAAAAAACCTTTCATTAACAATTGCCGATCCCCTCGGGTGGTCATATATAAAGGCCAGGCATAACTCTCTCGCATCCCTACCTCCCATTTTAAACCGGATCCAAATCACCTCCTCCATCTCATTTGCCATTTCTTCAATTGAATCTTCCTTTATTAATCATGTTATTCTCCCTGGATTTCTTCCCCTCCTTCCCTGTTTCCCTTTCGTTATGTTCCTTACCACAAACCCCTTCCACATTAAACTCTTCCCTACTTCTAACCACATCTCCAAAATGGCTATAATATCAAAACTATCCACTAACTGGACTACCTCAACGTTACTCAACTTGCTTACCACCCCTTCAGTATTTACAAAACCTACCTTTCATCTTATTTATTCTCCTCTTCTTCATTTCCTCTCCCTCCATTGTTCTTGTTTCATTCCGTTGCAATTGATTTACTTCTTTTTACCCTCGCTCCCTCCCTTTTGGCTCCCATTTCATCCTCTCTGATCATTCTTCCCCTCCCTTTTACCGCCCTTCTCCTCTTTACCTTTATTTCTCTTACCCCACAGGTCATTTAAAATTGTTTCTTCTACCCAGTCCTTCTCGTCTTCTTCTTTCTTCTCGTTCCAATGTCCCGCTTGCGTGCGTCGGCTCCAAACCTCCCCGTTACCCCTTCTTTCTCTGTCTGCAATACTTCACTTCCCAACCTTCCAATGCACTGGACTTCGCTCACTTTCGCACTGCTATTCACTGCTCCATCATCGCAATCTGAACTCGTCTCGACCTTCCTTTCCCCTTCGCCAGCCGACTGGACCCCAACCTGCTGATGTTTTCCATCAATTTCCTGTAGCTTGTTTACCGACCACACACGTAACCATCTTCCGTTCCCAACGACCAGCTGCTGATCTCTTATAGAAGCTCTCAGGCCTTGCTGCCTACCCACCCACGAATGTTTTCTGAAAATTCTAAAGTCTTTACTTTCTTCACTACCCATATCACTCTTCAACCACATTTCCTTCCCTTTTAAGTTTTCTACGTTCCTTAGCACAATCTCCACAATTAGGGTGGATTATACCGGAACTTTAATGGGACTCTTGCCCTTCTCTCTCCCTATTCTATAGCCCCAGGGGCTCTGAACTTTGGAGCGTGGGTTGGCGACCAAGGGCCCCCTAGCTGAGTCCTGAAATTGCTTCCACTTACTTGTGCCAGGCTCCTCACTTTCATCTCTTCTATACGACCTCCCTTGGTCAACTCTTGTTCTTTTCCGACCCCGACGCTATTAGGTTTGCGAGGGCTAGGGAGACTTTCATTTTCACGCCCTTCGTGACCCTTGTCTTCCTTTGGCCGATATCTTCATTTTTCGAAGTGTCAGATCCCTTTCATTTTTTCCTTCTGATTAGTGTTATATAGAGTATGGTTGCCTAGTTGTACTTCCTCTTAAAACAATAATCACCACCACCACCACTCTCCCTATTCTATGTACATCATCAATGTCCACCTCACTGAAGTTTTTTTGTTTTGAATCATATCCACCACCTTATACACTAAATCCACTGTCTTTTCTCTCACACCTCCTTGTACTCTGTAAAGAAAAATATTCTTCCTTCTTCGTTCCTGATAACCATTAGCTCCTTCCGTGTTCACCTTAACCAACTCCTCCTCGTTTTTATCTTCTTGCTCAGTATTTCTCTCTCTTCTTTACTACTCTCCACCTCCTTTAGCTCTTTTACACACTGATTTATATCCTTCGACTGTTCCTTTATCAGCTCCCTTACTTGTTCCGTTTGACATGTCTCCTTCACCACCTCCTTTATCGCCTCGATTTCCCATCCAGGAGAACCCACAGGGCCTGGTGCTGGATTCATCTCCACACGCGCTATTGTTAACAACACTGCCACCGGCAGGGCAGCCAGTATTCCCTCTTTCACATACTTCATATTTTTCCTCTTTTCGTCTTTACTCTTCCTTCTGCTCTGCCAGCTTCCTATCGCAGCCCTATATTTTTACAACGCCTTCCCCATTCCTCAACACTCAGCACATCCGTACTCTCTGCTTGCTCAATAAAGCCTGAGTGAAGAGTAGATCAAGGACATGGTGATCATTGGCGGTGGTGGTAGCGGACCATAACTCCGAGGATATAGGGCTTGCGACCAATGTTTATAGGACATGTTTCCTTCACCTGTTGAGTGCTTCCTCCTCTTTGAATACTGGAACCTTATTCAAGGACACTCTGTATATGTTGTCAGAAGTGTAGAATCGCTATCACCTGCGTGCTGCCCTTCCAGCCCCATTTGGTCCTGTAGATATTTCATTTTCGAGAATAACAATTAAAAACGATATTATTCACACATCAACAGCCATCGTTACCGATGACTTTCATGACTCTGCCAGCATCCGACTTATTTTCACAATACTGATTTTTTCCTTTTGATAACGAAATACTCAACTAATAAATCTCAGCTTTTGTCTCGTATTAGCCTCCACTCAACTAAGGTTAGTTTGAATGGAGAAGCCCACCTTCCAATACTTGTTTGTATTTTTACTGTCAGTCTATGTAATTATGTAACATAATACATCTTAAAATATAATTAAATTATTTAAAAAGTACATGTTTCATTCCTAATGTGAAACATCTTCAGCTGGAAAAGATACAGAAATTGGCATAAACAAAATAAATAATCATAAGTGGTTTTTTTATTTCGTTGTAATAGCTGCGGTGAGCAACACCTTACGTACGCACGCCCCGCCTCCTCCCCCAACAAATCAGAACATGTAGTACCTGCTTTTACAATTAACATTCCTACAACAGCAGCTCATTCATTGTTTCCCCCACCAACAATAGAAGATATGATTCGTTTTATCACAATAGCTCTCTACAATATTCATCCCTATGTTCGCCCTTCTGCAAAACCAGACCTCATCCAGCTAGATCATTTCTAATCTGATCGATCCATCTCTTCCTTGGCTGACCTCTTGATTTTTTGCCTTCGAGTTCCTTCTCAAACCACACTTTAGCCGTTCTTTGCAAGTTCTTTCTTTTAAAACCCGCATAGTGTATTTTAAACCGGGCGCATACATTTTTTACTCTTTCGAAATAGTTTCATGGTATAAAGCTTCCTCCCTTCCTGTGGCTTTCAATGGACGTGTTCACTACACGTGTTTACGTTCGCTATTCCCCCCTTCATCTCCAGTCAGTTAGTGGGGAGCATTTTCTGTAAGCCTGGTCGTTTCCACCGTGCGCGACTCCTGATGTTCGCCGTCTGCGATCTTTGCTGTCGGTACAGAAGTGTTTTGTGAGTTTAGCAGATATATTTCTCTTTAATAATACAATGTGTTTTGCACTAAAAATTAGTATTTTGTTTCATGGATGTGCTTTTCTTTAATCGTGTTTTCCTGTGTACTTTGTTTCATGGATATATTTCTCCACAATAATACGATGTGTTTTACTACAAAAATAGATTTTCTTTTCACAGATATATTGCTGTTTAATAATACAATGTGTTTTGCACTAAAACCTAGTATTTTTCATGGATGTGCTTTCCTTTAATAATACAGCGTGTTTTGCTGTGTATTTTGTTTCATGGATATATTTGTACTTAAGAATACAATGCGTTTTGCATTTCTGTTTAATGGATATATTTTTCATTAATAACACAATGTGTTTTGGTACAAAAAGTGGTATTTTGTTGCATGCATATGATTTCCTTCAACAATATAAATGGTTTTGCTATAAAGGGTAGCATTTTATTTCATGGATATACTTTTCTTACACAATACAATGGGTTTTGCAAGAACAAGTGGTATTTCGTTTCATGGACACTTTTTCCTTAGTAGTTTTGCTACAATAACTGGCATTTTATACTCCCCGGTCAAATCGACCGTGCGCGACCCATCACGCAACTATTCTGACACGACCTCTCACGGGTGATGTCCAAACCATTTCAGCCTTGCTTCGACACAGATTTCATTAAGGTTTTTTTTTTCACTTGGACAAGATGGCCGCAGGTAACGTAGTGATCGTCAGCTTCATTGGGACCACTGGTTGTGTTCACTCTAAAAATGTAACTTTTCGGTTTTTATTTTACAAGTTATTTGCTTTTTAGTTTGATATACAGCGGAACCACGATATCTCGAATCACCTCGGGAGCTAAATTTCATTTCGAGTTATCGAAATTTTGAGATTTAGAGAATATCATTTTTGAGCATGTATTGAATCATATGCGTCTACGGGCTTGTATTGAATACATTATTTTAACAGTAATTAAATATATACAAACAAACTCCTTTTTATGGCATTACTTTAATAATACCACTTAGTACAGTAACTTTTACAAGGCAGGATACAGTACATACAGTAGTGAAACACGAAACATACGTCCGTTAACACCTTTGGAAAAAATCCCTTTATTTCTTCTGTTTGTTACGGTTAACTTTTCCTCCCTTCACGTTACAACTTCTCGTCAATACCACGCAGCCGAGATTCGTAAATGGAGCTTGTCATACACGACTCCATGGGTTACTTTCGTACGTGACCGGTAATTAATTCACACCCGAGAAACAGGGAGGTTTGGACGATTTTCCGAACGCTCGAAGGTTTAGTTTTCCGGTTCCCGTCATATTTGCTTCCAGCATCACTGTAACCCTTTCTTTAATTGTTATCTGGTCCTCACAAACCACAAATGCGGTATCGCATAGTCAATGTTGCACAAAACTCGAGTTACAGAGAATGTCTTTGCTTCAAGGGAGGAAATGTTTGTTTCGAGAAATCGAGAAATATACAGAGCTCGATAGCTGCAGTCGCGTAAGTGCATCCAGTATCCAGTATCCGGGAGATAGTAGGTTCGAACCCCACTATCGGCAGCCCTGAAAATGGTTTTCCGTGGTTTCCCATTTTCACACCAGGCAAGTGCTGGAGCTGTACCTTAATTAAGGCCACGGCCGCTTCCTTCCCACTCCTAGCCCTTTCCTGTCCCATCGTCGCCATAAGACGTCGGTGCGACGTAAAGCAACTAGCAAAAGAAAAAAAAAGATAAATAAATGCACGTAAAGAATAGGACAAATGACCGGGAAATTTAAGTTACATCGAGATGCCGACAATTCGAGTGATGGAGATTCGAGATATCGAGGTTCGAATGTATTTTATATTATAAGAAGGCTTTTCTTCGTTGGAGAAATGGAAACTTTCTTGAAAAAAAAAAGTAATCATTTCCTTCTACTTACCAGACTGCTCTGAATACTGAAGACTGCTCCGCGAGTCTCGGGATCTCAAAATCTTTGCGACTTTAGTCAGTGAATTTCACCATACCCCCCACCACCACCAATCAGCTTATTACTCTTCTCGTAGCTGTAAGTGAGGGGATAGCGCTGGCGAATGAGAAAGGAAGTCCTCAACTTAAGAACGTCTGACGAGAAGTCGCGGCAGCTTATAAGGACGGTACGAGTAACAAATACTTTTCTGCCGTCATCGAGAGAACCAAAACGGATGTAAACGAAGAACATAATGTATCCATCCGCGGTCTTCGCGTTGATTGGAGAATGATTGGGCTACTTCCGAGCACATGGCAAGAGCCAAGTGGGGTTGCCTAGGAACAGTCATTACCTTGCCTGGCAGACTGTTGCTGGGTGCCACTGATGCCAACATGTAGAAAATGCAATGATGATATTATGGATATGAAGCAAATACCTACATTACTTTACTTTTCGTGTCCGGGAGACTCATTAAATTTTTCCTCTCCAGAACTCTGCAGTTCTTATCCCTCGGACTGTGGCAAGCATAAGATCTTCCTGGGTACAGAAGTCATCCATCTCTTGACATATGAGTAGGTGTTGTGGAGTCTGGATATCTCCACATTCACATCTGGGATCTTCCGCATAACCCCAGTTCGCAAGATTACTATGGCACTTGGGCACACCTGTTCTCATCCAGTTTAATGACCTCCAGATGATACAGGATAAATGGCTTACACTACTCAGTTCTTCTTTAGAAGTAAACCCCTCTGGCAGTCCTTGTTTCCATAGTAATATACGTCGAACTTCTGGTTTGGTATAGAGTGTCCTGTTCTCTTCATAAAGCTCTTCCTGGATCTTAGGCGAGATGGGGTCACCTTGTGGTTATACATTGGATATCTGGGATCTGACTCAATCTTGTGTCTCTCTTTCTCCTCGCGTCGAATAGCTGGAGGCGCAATACCAGTGAGAGGGTAGATCTTCTGCGCTGAAATAGCTCTTAAACATCCACTGACAATACGGGTGGACTCGTTGAGATCTGTATCCACTAGCTTGGTATGGGCAGATGCTCCCCACACGGATGATCCGTACTTTCCTGCAGCAAAGCACAGTCCCAAAGCAGTTGAACGCAACACATGAGGGTTCACTCCCCATGTGGAATCAGCCAACTTCCACAGTATACTATTCCTTGAGCTGATCTTGCATTGCAGCTATCTACAATGTTTCTTGAAGCTCAGGGAGCAATCAAAGTTGATTCCCAAATGAAGAAAATTATTTTCACTGTTCGCAAGAAATAAATTACAAGCTAATGACATTACATATGGATATTTAACACCTCAGAAAAGAAATAAATTACGGAATGTTGATTGGTTTGAGGTTATGGCCAAAGTGTAAACACGTAATAAATCATTCACAGCAGCATACATAAGGAAACATTATAACTTTTGATATTTAATATTTCAATTAAATTAAATTCCTTTTGAAAAAGCAATATAAAAACAATTTTAGAAAGCATTTCACCTAATGAGAATATGATAACTGACGATCTCCGTCAAAGTCGGATTCCTCTCTCTCTCTCTCTCTCTCTAACTCTATCTCTCTCCTCTTTCTTACGATTAACCGTATCATTCGGATTAATGATAAGACGGGCGATAGTCGTGTTGCACAGACCGTCCGATCCCCAGAATCTCAGCTCTTCCGTCACAACGTGATAAAAGGCACGTCACATTACAACCGCTACACTCACCAGAGTCTCGTTAATATTCCGACTTGTACGCGTTCTGTTATTACGCGCAACGTATCCGTTTACCACGCTCCACACCAACTCTATGGAGGTGAATGGAGGTAAGTTCCCATCGAGCCGTCGCGAACGGACGATGTCATAGAGGCTAGAGATTCAACATGGCGGGTCAAGCACGAGCGCATGGGTCCCCGACATTCTTCAGATAAAATATTTCCTTATAATAATGGTAATGAATTGGTTCTTACATATTATTCTGACTGAAATTATTTGAGAAACTAGCAAAAGTATCCGTGCTCCGCTCCGGTATTCTACAATGTATAGTATACAGATTTCTTCGTAAATTACTGTACACGGAGTGACTAAGATGTATTAAATTGCATGTCTCTTAGTGTTGTCCAAGAATCAAAACAGTGAGGACGTCATACGTTGTTTACGATGTAAGGTGGGCATTGGGGAAGTTTTGATCATAATGGCAGGCCACATTTCCTAATGCCATTCGCAATCGACTTCGGGAGTTCCTACTATAACGGCAGGCTCACTTGCAAACTGTCCTTCACAATAGAGATGGAGAGTTTTCACTATAAATAATATCCCCTTTTCCTAATAACAATCACAATCGAGTTGGAGAGATTTGATTATAATCAAGAAATACAGCGCTATGTAACGTTTAAAGAATAGAGATAGGATAAAAAGTCATAGGCGAAGGTCTCGAAAAATTGAGCGTCGATTGTCTAAACTGTTCTGTGATACATCTTACCGTTTAGCCAGCGGTTGCCCTGAAACGACGGTTTGCAAACGTCATTAAAATTGTTCCAAGTTTTCGATATTTTCCTGGGGTAAGATGTTATAGGCAACATTTGGAGAACTTGGAACTTTTCCTCAAAGGAAAGAGTGTCCAGTTTTCTGGATTAGCACTCGCATACGTACGGAGTAATTAAGGAAGAAAGTTGAAAGTAATAGAAAATACGATTATAACTGAGGACAGCCAGATAGGACAAATATGTAAATACCAATGAAATGTCCGTCACAAGATTGTGAAGATATGAGTTACGGATATAAGAAGGCGGTAACAGAAGAGAAATGTAGGAGCAGGGATTCTTAGGTAAACAGATGAGAAGATTACTTATGATGTTATTATTTAAGCGTAAAGAGGAAAGGAACAGGCAATAAATTTAAGTGGAAAACAAAAGTAGAAGACAAATACAGAAAAGTTATAGCAAATGCAATAAAACACCTTAGGTATGAAATAAGGGGCTACTCCGCGGTATTGTTCAAATATTAACAGCGCCTCCTTAGTGTTATTCGAGGACGATCGAAACCCCCAACGGTATTCCGCAAATATCCCGAAGAATGGTAGCTTGACGTCTGCCTCGCTTTCTACCCAAGGAACAACCACGAGTTTACAGGAATGATGACGAAAATGGCATTCTTTACTTCCCTGCTTGCAAGCAGCCACAGACGTTGCCATGGTAACCGGTAGCTTCGTTGTCGGTCTGTCGGTAGGTCAATGCAGAGCTTGAAAGCCGCAAAAAATAGTACTTTTCTCCGTCATTTCAAGAGTGTGCGAAATTATGTACATGACAAAAGTTGTTGAAAATGAAGGAACACACAGTCCACGGATTTGACAGAAAATCAATAGTATAAGAGAAAATGGAAGAAATCTGTTCCGATTTTCCTAAAAATCCCCAGCGATTTCAGTAATTTTTAAATCATATTGTGCCCGTTCACATCTCGTAGACCATTTACAAAATGGCGGCGTAGGAAGGTATGGCCCATGCGATCTATTAAGGCAATGAACTTCTCATTAATACGGTATATAGGAGACCATGCACGTCACGGAACGGACTGATTTGGAAGACACTGCAGGACAGTAGAGGCTCAGTTGGATTGTTTTATAAAAAAAATATAGCAGCGGATTAATTGTTAAAAATATATACTCTAAAAATTTCAATGGCAGAAGAAAGACGCAAGTACAAGCTAAGCTTTACATCTGAAGATTATCCTAAACTTCTGAAGAAGATATTGACTATTTTAAGATCGACGATAAAATCTGACAAAATAATTCACCGGCGTACATTGTAAAAGAGACGAGATATTATAAAAATAAGTAAGTCGCGGTGAGATACATCTGACTTGGATCCGGTGAGCAACCACTCTGCGATTGGCGAAGAAGGACTCACTATATCGGAGGACCGATAATTTCGTAAGGGAAGAAAGATACCCCTGTTGTTATAAATTAATATATATATACGGAAAATTTATCCCAACTGAAGAAAATTTCGTCATTAAGCAGTAGAACAATGGAATACATCATGACTGATTGCTCCGCAAAAGGAACTTTCTACGCTGTCTGCAGATTTGAAATGATGACTGCTTGCTAAATCTACATGATGGCCTGAACTGGGGATAGGCACCGGCCAGCCAGATGACCAGCCGATGAGGAATAGACCGGCCAGCCAGATGACCAGCCGATGAGGAATGGACCGGCCAGCCAGAAGACCAGCCGATGAGGAATGGACCAGCCAGCCATATGACCAGCCGATGACCGGGAAGACGTTGTCCAACCGGAGATCCAGATCCTAACAGAGGATCTAACCACAACCAAGGAATGGAGCGACAACCAGACCAAACATAACATCTGACGAGCTAAGTCTTTACATTTTTAGTAGAGTAGTTTCTTGCAATCAACACCCTCACTCTAATTTCGGCATGTGCTGATTAATTGGTGATATTTATGAATTAATTAAGAATGTGTGTGAATCATAAAGTGAAGTGTGAGATATTTAAGGCTATAAGATAAGATGGCAGTGTAGAATTAGAATTTTATTATATCATATACATGCTACCGCACTTGCATACATACAGTAGAAACTAGCATGTGTAAATGAAAGAAGTGTTACTTGTGAAGATCTGATAGCAATGAGTCTATACAACTAGTGAAACCGATTAATCTCGTATTACTTGTACAATGATTACGTCACGAATTTACCTGCGCGACACAGTTGAATATAGTTAAGTTACGTATTCCTTTCTTTATAGAAAGAGGGCATTGAACTCCAACTGCTGATAAAATATAAGAGGTTATTAAAATGCGTTTATAATAAGGCAATTCTAAAATGTTTGGCATATAGCTTTAAGAGTAATCGGCGATATGCGTACGGCAATAAGTATGCCAGTGGAATGATAATGTATATTGGAATGGTGTTAAAACATGGTTATTTCTCGGAGTATATTAAGGAATATTTGAAATGAAGATGATTGTTTATGTTCTGCGGTATGAGAAAGAATTGCAATTCGCCTAGGAAACGTTGCGTTAGATTAACATGAGGTGAGTTTCTGTGTCATATGGAAAGAGTATATCATAAGAGTGAACATCGCGCAGATGACCCATTTTAAGGTAAGATTGACATGTATTATGGTAGAATTGTGAATCGTGACAGTTTTTATCTGACATTGGTAAATGGTATGTACCGAATACAAGAGAGTTCTTTAACATACGGTTTAACTAGGCTCATGACGAAGTACACATGTGATATTCTTTGGTGCGGTGACATTTCAATATAATACGTATTAATTTCATTCTGTACTGACCTTACGAGTTGAGTAGCTCGTACACATGAGAGATATTGAGTAATAGGAGATAGCTAAAGCACATTGAGCCGTTGGTGGAGGAGTGTGTGGATCGGAAACTACCTAAACAGTTAGATAGATGTCCATTTCTTTTCACGCAGATATGATTTGAGTTGAAGTGTTTAAAATATAAAGAATAGGAAAATGGTTAGTTAGGAGCCATGTGTCGTAGGCTCTAGGGAGGTATTGTCTTAGCCCGTAAGTTGTTATTTATGCGTATTCAAGATGAAGGACCAAATAATCAGAGTTCAGATTTATGAATGGAAAATTTGGAGAGCAGTTTTACGATTTCATACTCACGCAAGAGTTTGTTTGGGAGATACATACGCAAAGATATGATCAGATTTACATTCGCAATCTGACTTTATCCCATTTAATTTTTATTACGTTTCAATTTAGCAAACCATCCATTTTTATCACAGTGAATTGACTTAAATGTGGTACGAATAGTTAATATAATTATCGTGACAGTATTCACATCGAGTATTTATATGGAGACCGTGATTGCTCAGTGATCTCTTAAATATAAAAAAACCAAACCCCATGGCACTACAGCCCTTGAAGAGCCTTGGCCTACCAAGCGACCGCTGCCCAGCCCGAAGGCCTGCAGGTTACGAGGTGTCATGTGGTCAGCACGACGAAACCTCTCGGCCATTATCCTTGGCTTTCTAGACCGGGGCCACTATCTCACCGTCAGATAGCTCCTCAATTCTAATCACGTAGGCTGAGTGGACCTCGAACCAGCCCTCAGGTCCAGGTAAAAATCCCTGACCTGGCCGGGAATCGAACCCGGGGCCTCCGGGTAAGAGGCAGGCACGCTACCCCTACGCCACGGGGCCGGCTCTCTTAAATATAATTAGAGTAAATCAAATTCACTTCGGAACATGGCTACGAATATAGAAGTAAATAACCAATATGAACTTGAACATTGAATGAGAATGAGTGTAAATAATTTAAAATCTTAATTATTTTACTTTTATTTGAGCCAGCGCTGACTCTAATCCTTTATACATAAATGTTATTAAGATAATACTACCCAGAATTCACATTAACTTTACATTGAACATGACTTATTCAATAAATTTTCTTATACTATTCTTTTAGAAAGTACCTGTGTTATGAATTCCTTTTGGGTAACAGCTAGTTTGTAAGTTAGCTAATAAGTTTAGTAGATATAAGTAACTGATGAATTTGACAAAAGAGAGAGATTCCTTTTGAGGTTTTCGGCCGCAGGTCCTTACTTGAGTGAATGGGTTCCCCCATGATGCTTGTCTCAGCAGACCGAGTCTCTTCCGAAACCACGTTAAAAACAAACACATATAAAATCTCAGATTTTATGAGCGATAGATAGAATACCCTGAGAAGAAACCGAGTTACCGGGAGAACATTGCACTGACCGCTCGACTGGCGGGTGCAATATACATATATAAACATTCCCCGGATGAGTATACTCTAAATGTGAAGTTTGGTCGAGAACTATCCAGCCGTTTCTCCATGATGTTGAAACAAACAAACAGACACGAGAAATCAAAACCACTGATACTGTCTCGGATTGACCTGAAACGTATAAATATCTGAAAAATTGTTAATAGGTATGAGTCAATTTGAGTTGACAGCGGACCCCCTACAACTTTATTTATATAGATTATATTTTGATATTGTGCACGTAGGATCGCAATATCCTATGATCTGGCTAACAAAAATTTTTTTATGTCTCCTCGCAGGCATTCTGCGATAGAATCAACCAAGAAACGTTAATATGAACACGTGCTCATGTTTACACCATGTCCCCCTGTGGGTGGGGGCGGTAGAATAACACCCACGGTATCCCCTGCCTGTCGTAAGAGGCGACTAGAAGGGGCCCCAGGGGCTCTGAACTTTGGAGCGTGGGTTGGCGACCACGGGGCCGTTAGCTGATTCCTGGCATTGCTTCCACTTACTTGAGCCAGGGTCCTCACTTTCATCTATCCTATCCGACCTCTCTTGGTCAACTCTTGTTCTTTTCCGACCACGACGCTATTAGGTTTGCGAGGGCTAGGGAGTCTTTCATTTTCATGCCCTTCGTGGCCCTTGTCTTCCTTTGTCCGATATCTTCATTTTTCGAAGTATCGGACCCCTTCCATATTTTCACTCTGATTAGTGTTATAGAGAGGATGGTTGCCTAGTTGTACTTCCTCTTAAAACAACAATCACCACCACCGTTTGCACCATGACTGTTTTTCTCGCTGACGGCGGTGAACACTCTTAGCTTCAAACGTTAGTCGAGACGGACAATGCGTGATCTCGCACTGTGCAATACTTATCAATTATAATAGAGGTGTAACTGCACTACCATTTTGAAACTCCACAACACCAACTCAGTTCGCATGAATCATCGAGCACTAGGAAGGTGTATGCGGCCGCCATATTCCTCAATCGCCCCTAGGCCGTCTTCTTAAGTCCTATGTCTCCCCTGAGCCAGCTTTCTCCAAAAGAGCCTATGTATAGCCTTTGGACCAGCTTTCTCCATAATAGCCTGTGTATAGCCGCCATCTTGCGCAATCGCCCCTACGCCATCTCCTTAAGGCCTATGTCTCCCCTGAGCCAGCTTTCTCCATAAGAGCCTATGTGTAGCCGTCATCTCGCGCAGTAGCCTCTGGACCAGCTTTCTCCATAAGAGCCCATGTATAGCCGATATCTCGCGAGTGTAGCCCCTGGGCTAGCTTTCTCCATAAGAGCCTGTGTATAGCCGCCATCTTTCGCAATCGCCCCTAGGCCGTCTCCTTAAATCCTACGTATCGCCTGAGTCAGCTTTTCCTATAAGAGCCTATACATAGCCGCCAACTTGCGCAGTAGCCTTCTGGACCAGCTTTCTCCATAAGAGCCCATGTATAGCCGCCATCTCGCGCAGTATCCCCTGGGCTAGCTTTCTCCGTAAGAGCCTGTGTATAGCCGCCATCTTGCGCAAGCGCCCCTAGGCCGTCTCCTTAAATCCCATGTCACCCCTAGACCAGCTTTCTCCACAAGAGCCAATGTATAACCGCCATCTTGTGCAATTGACGGCGGGAAGGGCAGTCTGCTGAGGAGAAGCAGGCTGTAGAACTCTCACAATACAACTACTACGGAACGGAACCGATGTTTACTATCAGGTCTTGAGACTTGAGATAGGCACATGTGCGGCACCTCTTACCCCGCACACACACGACTTCTCGTCAGACGACTATAGTATAGGCCAAGTATCTCCCAATAAACGAGAAAGAAGTGTATCGCGGAAACGTTACAAAACGCACCTTTTACAGAAAAATAACGTAACAAATACGTGTGTAAGTGCTTTATTGAAAAATGAAAAGTCGTATGGCTTTCAGTACCGGCCCCCTGTGGGTGGGGGCGGTAGAATAACACCCACGGTATCCCCTGCCTGTCGTAAGAGGCGACTATAAGGGGCCCCAGGGGCTCTAAATTTTGGAGCGTGGGTTGGCGACCACGGGGCCCTTAGCTGAGTCCTGGCAATGCTTCCACTTACTGGTGCCAGGCTCCTCACTTTCATCTATCCTATCCGACCTCTCTTGGTCAACTCTTGTTCTTTTCCGACCCCGTTGCTATTAGGTTTGCGAGGGCTGGGGAGTCTTTTATTTTCACGCCCTTCGTGGCCCTTGTCTTCCTTTTGCCGATATCTTCATTTTCGAAGTGTCGGACCCCTTCCATTTTTTCTCTCTGATTAGTGTTATATAGAGGATGGTTGCCTAGTTGTACTTCCTCTTAAAACAATAATCACCACCACCACCACTTTTAGTACCGGGATATCCCCGGAGGGGTTCGGCTTGCCAGGTGCTGGTCTTTCTATTTGACAACCGTAGGCGACCTGCGCGTCTTGATGAGGATGAAATGATGATGAAGACAACACATACACCCAGCCCCCGTGCCATTGGAATTAACCAATTAAGGTTAAAATCCCCGACCCGGCCGGGAATCTAACGCGGGACCCTCTGAACCGAAGGCCAGTACGCTGACCGTTCAGCCAACGAGTCGGAGAGTGCTTTATTGATTATACGGCACTTGAACATTAAAGGCGTCTGGTGAAGTCTGAGGGAAAGTTCGTGCTCGAGAGAGTGTGTATGAGAAACTGTGTGTGAGTTTGAGTATGAGAGTTTCATATTTGTCAATTTGAGTTTAAATGAGAGGAGAGAACACGTCTAAATTACACCACTGCTTGTAGATGCTTAACTATTTTTGTCAGCCAGTGCAATTTTTTTTACTGTAGTTTTAGCACAGAAATCTTTAATGAATAGAATGTTTCCTGCTCGTTCTATTTTGCAAGTTGTTTTACTGAATTTGTTGTTGTTTCCAGAAACCCTCTGACGCTGTAGTTAATATAGCAAATAAACTGTACGTCGACAAAAAGTATGAACTACAACCTGGATTTGAAGCAACTGCTACAGAGAAATTTTTATCTGGCACTGCAAAAGTTGATATGAAAGGCCCTCAACCTGAGGAAGCAGTTAAAGTTATCAATGAATGGGTAGAACAACAGACGAACGGATTAATTAAGAACGTTATAGGTAAGTGCAGTATGTGCTTAACTCCTATAGGACTATAGACATGATATAGGTTTTTGGAATTATACCGTTTCAAGAAAATAAATTAAAATTCTTTACGTTTCGAAGTGAACTTTACTCTGCGTCATCAGAAGAAAATCTCGACTGCTCACAAGAAAGGGTTCTCAAGGAATGAGGTTTGAATTTAGGCGTTAGAAGCGGAAATGGTATGTTCAGACGTCACCAGATGGCTCGCCGGACGCGGTACAGCGCTAGCGTTCAAAGCGGAAGTTGACGGAACCATCAGAATCAGATGGGGTCACATAACAACGGAGTACACACATAATGAAAGCACGACATAGATATAAGCCTGGAATGAAACATCTGGCGATGAGGAACGTACCAATGTGTAAAAAACTGAAACGAAGTAACATTAGTGAAGAGACAGGGAAGGGAACTACCTACGTAAATCCTTAATGACTGGCAACCACCTATTACTTACCTGATTCTGTTGAATTTGTTAGAATTTCTACGTATTTTCACAGCTTCCCGTACAATCCTTTACCTGTAGTGTCTAGTGTGGTTAAAAGTTCGAGCATCTTGGAACACGACATCATGACCCGACAATACAGCGTGCTCAGCTATTGCTGATTTTTCTGGCTGGTTGTGATAAATATTCCGTTCATGTTCCTTGATACGAGTACAATTGGACTGGCATTTTTGCCGCAAGTACAGGGAATTTCCTATATCCCAGGATGTAGAAGTGGTGACAATTTGTCCTTGGTTTTATCCAGACTGTGAGGAATTTTAGTGCAGGACTAGTTTGCCAAATACAGGGGATGGACCAAAGGATACGACAACTATTATTTTTCGCATGAATTCGGATCTGCCAGACAAACGGAAATATAGAGATGAACTGTGCTATGGAATACACGAATAATGTCAAGTAGGTTTACCAGGTGTAAGAAACTACAGCAGGGCCCATCAGGGTGCATGCACCTATACATTGCGCGGCGCAAGGTACAAAAAACCACTTTGCTAGGTTGACCAGAGTACAGAACCCCACTCCTCAAGTTTGAGCAATAGCACTGTCTCTCTCTTTCCTTACGCCTATCTACATTGACTCTATATGTACAGTGTGACCAACGAGTGCTTCATTCTGATTGGCACCGCCATGTTTTAGCCAAATATCCCGCCAGCTGATTTAAACTTATAGTATGTATTCCCCACAGGGTAAGATCAATCTTTATGCACTTTCAGCGAAGTGCAGGCTACCTGTTCTAACCTGAATACAACCGAAAATATGTTTTTTATTAAACACGGAAGATTATTTAGTATTATTAGTTCCGAAATGTATGTGAATTTACGTATTTCTGAGATCTGAGTTTTGAAAATTACGTCAGGCTGTTATGCTTATGGATGCATAAACAAATCCGGAAAGGGATTTACAATGAAATTGGACAATTGCTTGTTTTCAACTCTGAAAATAGCACGTTCTAAGACGCTCCCAGCAACGAGTAGAGTTGTCTCATGAATTATAATGGTAACAATAATAACAAAATGGGTTATCAATTTTATGGAGGCCAAGACAGTAAATGTCAGATTTTACCGTTAATATTCGCCGTATCGAAAATCTGTACATAATGAAAGTTGTTTAGAACAAAATTTCTGATCTTCTACGTTTCGTGTGATCTTACCATGTAAGGAAAAATAACAGATTTTCACAATTATATTTGACAAATTTCCAAATATCCTCGAAAATATCAGTTTTATCTAAAACATGTACATAACAAAAGTTACAGGAAAGGTCACTCCGTTCATTTATTGTAAGTCTCAGTCATTTCCCCCGTATGAGATATTATGATTGATATATTCTCGAATTCAGACTTGTGTGACTACTGATCTCTTAAAGGACGCGGTTCTAAGTGCCACCTAGCATCAAGTTGAGCATCCTATACATTATAATGATAACATTAAGAGTCCTATCCCGTTTCGGAATGGTCACCGTATTGCCCTTCGGTTCAGAGTGTCCTGTGTTCGATTCCTGACCGGGTGGGTTTTTGTAATAGTTCGGGCTTGGGGACTGGGTGTTCGTGTTTGTCCAAATTCTATCCTCTTCATATTCAGAAAACGCACCACACTACAAACCACCACAGAAACAAGCAATAGAGATTACATCCCTCCATATAAGATTGGCGTCTGGAAGGGCAACCGGCCGTTAAACAGGGCCAAATCCACAAATGTGTGACGCAGTTCCCACCCACAACCCCACAGTTGTGGGAAAAGTGGCAGAAAAAGAAGAAGATAATGATAACAGTAATAACAATGTATTAGCAAAACCGATGTAGCATGTAGAATGTTTAAAATACGGCGGATATCTACAAGTACTAACCGAACCGGGGCACAAAATTAGTCGCACATCACGGGGATCGAACCGCGGGTGGTCGGTAACAGAGTCCTGAATACAAGTACTCCGGGACCAAGATAACTGCTTATCTTCGCCGAGTAACAAGTAGTTTTTCCCAAACTATATTGTATAGTGATACAATATTTAATTGCTCATTGCGGAGATCAAACCGTAGCCGTCATTAACAGAGCACTATACACAACAACCCGGGGAACATGGCGTTTGCTGGTTTTCACCACAAAGGAGTAGCAGGTTTTCATTATTATTTCTATAAGTATCACGAGTAAAATGGTACAGTATATTATGTTGACTTATATCATGTTAACATAAATATGGAGCTCGGTGATACAGTTTTGTCTACCCATCGGTTAACTAATCATATTATTTCCTATCTTCTGCGTGTGTTAATATCATATACATACCGATAAGTCATATATAAAAAAGCACATTTCTATGTATAGTTTGATGCTACTGCGTTGTATATTCTGATAGTAAAACCATGTAACCTGGAATATGGTAATGTTAATTTAATTATTTAAATGTAGGCTAACTTTACAGTCGTCACATACATTAATCAGAACAATGAATATACTATTTTATGCAACATGTATTATAATATAAACGTTATTGCAGGCCTAGCTACCTACAGAGAATTTATAACCTCTTCAATAATTGTGACTTGTAGGCCTATACAACGTATAAATCTAAATTTGGAAGTCTTACATCAGGTAGTCAGACTCGGAATGTAACAAATACTGTTAGGCCTATATACACACAGCATACGCAAAATAATTAACGTCTTAAAACATTGAGTAACAAGTAATTGAACTAGTCTATACTTTATTTAAACAATAATAATATCACCCTCCTTCATCTATCTGCTGATTGAGTACTTGGATAAAACATGGCGGCTGGACTGGACTTGGCACCACTGTACATATATTTTCTTACTAATAAAAAGTCCTTATACAGTTGTTTAACACTTGTAAAGTTATACAGTGAATAAACTCTGTATAAACGTTGTATACTTTTCTTACTAATAAACGTGGTATACGCATTGTATTATTATACAGCACGTATACACTTATTCCAAGTCGTAGGAATCCCTTCCTGCAGTTCACTGACGTATATCGCACGCTCACCGCCTTTATGATCGCTTCTGCTAGTTGTCTACGAGCAAAACTTTCCGGAAAGTCGCGCAGTAGCACGGCATATCGAATAGGCAGTGGCAACACAAAGTGCGACAACTGGAAATTGGCTTATATTGATATCATTTCTTTAGCTTGCTTGTGTAATGAACGCCACGAAAAAAATGGAAAAACTAAAGAACAAAAGTTCCTAACTGGGATAGTACGGAAAACGTAAGCAATTTTAATTGAATCGGTGAGTTGAAAAGGTTACTTCTTCTTCTTAATCTGTTTACCCTTCCTTCAGGGTCGGTTTTTCACTCTACTGCCTCAAGGGCAGTGTCCTGGAGCTTCAGACTTTGGGTCGGGGGATACGACTGGGGAGGATGACCAGTACCATGTCCAGAGCGCCTCACCTGCTATACTGAACAGGGGGCCTTGCGCGGAGATGGGAAGATTGGAAGGGATAGACAAGGAAGAGGGAAGGAAGCTGCCGTGGCCTTAAGTTAGCTACCAACCCGGCAATTGCGTGGAGGAGAAGTGGGAACCCACGGAAAACCACTTACAGGATGGCTGAGGTGGGAATCGAACCCACCTCCACCAACTTGACCTCCCGAGGCTGGGTGAACCCTGTTCCAGCCCTCGTACCACTTTTCAAATTTCGTGACAGAGCCGGGAATCGAACCGGGACCTCCAGTTGCGGCAACTAATCACACTAACCACTGCACCACAGAGGCGTACCAGTTGCTTTCCTCACGGAGCCAAAAGTTGCTATTACCGGGCGAGTTGGCCGTGCGCATAGAGGCGCGCGGCTGTGAGCTTGCATCCGGGAGATAGTAGGTTCGAATCCCACTATCGGCAGCCCTGAAGATGGTTTTCCGTGGTTTCCCATTTTCACACCAGGCAAATGCTGGGGCTGTACCTTAATTAAGGCCACGGCCGCTTCCTTCCAACTCCTAGGCCTCTCCTATCCCATCGTCGCCATAAGACCTATCTGTGTCGGTGCGACGTAAAGCCCCTAGCAAAAAAAAAAAAAGTTGCTATTCTGCCAAGCCCACTGAAATACATGTACCAACCGACCCTACGAGCGATATATTCACACAATTCATAACAGGGACTGGCTGCATAAGGAACTGGGTATTACTAGAATCGCTCAGTCAGTTTCATATTGTCAAAGCCAAGGATGAGACTGAGACAGGACAATGAAAGTAACAAATTGATTCTAACCCATACCAGAAGACATAGAGCACTGTAAACACGACTTCGCGCCAGCAAAGGCATAATATTGGTCACGAACATGATTGAAGGTCCGCCTCTGTGGTGTAGTGGTTAGTGTGATTAGCTGCCACCCCCGAGGTCCGGGTTCGATTCCCGGCTCTGCCACGAAATTTGAAAAGTGGTACGAGGGCTGGAACGGGGTCCACTCAGTCTCGGGAGGTCAACTGAGTAGAGGTGGGTTCGATTCCCACCTCAGCCATCCTGGAAGTGGTTTTCCGTGGTTTCCCCACTTCTCCTCCAGGCGAATGCCGGGATGGTACCTAACTTAAGGCCACGGCCGCCTCCTTCCCTCTTCCTCGTCTATCCCTTCCAATCTTCCCCATCCCCTGCAAGGCCCCTGTTCAGCATAGCAGGTGAGGCCGCCTGGGCGAGGTACTGGTCATACTCCCCAGTTGTATCCCCGACCAAGAGTCTGAAGCTCCAGGACACTGCTCTTGAGGCGGTAGAGGTGGGATCCCTCGCTGAGTTCGAGGGAAAAACCGAACCTGGAGGGTAAACAGATGATGATGATGACATGAGTGAAGACAACTTCACTTAAGAGTGAAGTGAAATATTTTAAAAAGTCGTTCATCGCTGGGATTCGATTCAGCGATCACGCTCTCACGAAGCAGAGCATTTGCCGCTGCGTCACGAGCTCATTTTCCTCGTAACAAGCGTAGTTTGCACATAAGTGCACTGCAATTTCATTAAGCAATTTCTCGGAAACGGCTGAGAATTGCGCCTTACTACTTGTACCTGTTTTACACCTGGCCATGCCCTACACGTGTACCAAAGGTGGATCGAATCAGTCACCCATGCACCATAGCCTTCCCTTGTTAGCCGAGCTCAGCCGGGTCACCCGGAGGCAAAACGCTGGTCCGAACCGAGCCGGTGCACAGAATTTCTGCCCCTCAGTTTGCACGCGTGAGATTTTTGGCGTTCTGTGCTACGTAATGTCCCTTCTCTGACAGTTCAGTAACCTTTGCGATAATCGCTCAAAATAGTTTCCTAGATTGTCCAGAACACGTTGCCAACAGTGCGGGAGACGTCGGATACCAACAAGTGTGAATGTTACAGTCTGATATTTCACAGTAATGGCAATGCTCTATATAAGACTGTGTTATGAAAGTTTTTGAAGTAATATTTTCTTCCGGCCTTTAGAAAAAGAAAATTCCGAAACAGCACTTACGTGATTTCGAATTACGCTTCCGCAGAGAGTAATGAAGGATTCGGAAACTGTGGCGAACCTATTAAGCGTACATACATATAATCGCGATATCAAGAATTCCGGGTGGAAAACGAAACAGGTAACGTTTGGGCGAATATTTTGGCCAACCCTGAGAAGGAAGGAGAAGTAACCAAGGCAACGTCACATGTGTTTGTTGTCCAGGAGGTGTGGCCTGTCCCGTTACGTACTCAGAGGTCACTCCCAACACCATTTTCTCGGGAACTGATAAGATGTTTCTATGGTTAAATATTCTGGCTATACTCTCTTCTCCTAATCAAGGAAAAGAATTAATTAACTGTAATTTCTTTCCTTCTTTCTTTCTTTCTTTCTTTCTTTCTTTCTTTCTTTCTTTCTTAATTTGTTTACCCTCCAAGGTTGGTTTTTACCTCGGACTCAGTGAGGAATCACACCTCTACCGCCTCAAGGGCAGTGTCCTGGAGCGTGAGACATTGGGTCGGGGGATACAACTGGGGAGAATGGCCAGTACCTCGCCCAGGTGACCTCGACCTTAAGTTAGGTACCATCCCAGCATTTGCCTGGAGGAGAAGTGGAAAACCACGAAAAACTACTTCCAGGATGGCTAAGGTGGGAATCGAGACCACCTCTACTCATTTGCCTTCCCGAGGCTCCCCCTGTGGGTGGTGGCGGTAGAATAACACCCACGGCAACCCCTGCCTGTCGTAAGAGGCGAATGAAAGGGGCCCCAGGGGATCTGAACTTTGGAGCGTGGGTTGGCGACCACGGGGCCCTTAGCTGAGTTCTGGCATTGCTTCCACTTGTGCCAGGCTCCTCACTTTCATCTATCCTATCCGACCTCTCTTGGTCAACTCTTGTTCTTTTCCGAACCCGACGCTATTATGTTTGCGATGGCTAGGGAGTCTTTCATTTTCACGCCCTTCGTGGCCCTTGTCACCCTTTGGCCGATACCTTCATTTTTCGAAGTGTCAGACCCATATTTTCTCTCTGATTAGTGTTATATAGAGGATGGTTGCCCAATTGTACTTCCTCTTAAAACAATAATCACCACCACCACCCCTTCCCGAGGCTGAGTGGACCCTGTTCCAGCCTACGTACCACATTTCAAGTTTCGTGGCAGAGCCTGGAATCGGACCCGGGCCTCCAGGGGTGACAGTTAAGCACACTAACCACTACTCCACAGAGGCGGACTAACTGTTATAACTTGTGAAAAAATGTGCACGATGTTATCCCGCCCCATTAAATTGTTTGACCAACGCGGACAATAACTCCATAGGAAGGATTTTCCAAACACCCTTGCTATTAACAAAGTAATGAAGAACCATTCCTTCCGTTTTTGCCTAATTAGTTTCCTCCAATCATTTGAATTGCTAGAAAATTATTATTTTTATGGAAAAGTAGTGCATTGTTTTAGATTATACAAATACAATTATTTTCGTGTGCAGGAAGCGTTCATTTTATTCATCATCATCATCATCATCATCATCATCATCATCATCTGTTTACCCTCCAGGTTCGGTTTTTCCCTCGGACTTAGCGAGGGATCCCACCTCTACCGCCTCAAGGGCAGTGTCCTGGAGCTTCAGACTCTTGGTCGGGGGATACAACTGGGGAGTATGCCCAGTACCTCGCCCGGGCGGCCTCACCTGCTATGCTGAACAGGGACCTTGTGGAGGGATGGGAAGATTGGAAGGGATAGGCAAGGAAGAGGGAAGGAAGCGGCCGTGGCCTTAAGTTAGGTACCATCCCGGCATTCGCATGGAGGAAAAGTGGGAAACCACGGAAAACCACTTCCAGGATGGCTGAGGTGGGAATCGTACCCACCTCTACTCAGTTGACCTCCCGAGGCTGAGTGGACCCCGTTCCAGCCCTCATACCCCTTTTCAAATTTCGTGGCAGAGCCGGGAATCGAACCCGGACCTCCGGGGATAGCAGCTAATCACGCTAACCACTACACCACAGAGGCACTATTTTATTTATTTGCATTATTCTTAAAAAATGCACTCCATGGTTTCTTTTAAGACATTTTCCTGTGTTATTATGAGAATATCTAATTTTTATTATTACCTACCATTATTTTTCAGATTGTGAATAATATTCTTCATTTACATGACCTTTAATTGTAAGCACTCTTTCTGTCTTGTATTTGTATACGTCACTTTATCCAATTTAATTTCTATCCCATTTCCTATAATTATATTAAGAAAAAAATGGTGTAATATTTCAGTAAACGTGTAGAATCTAAATCTTTACATGACAGAGTTACCTTCTTTCATCATAATTTCTTGCGTTCAAATTTGATATCCGTGTATATTTTAGTGCAAAGTGTATTAATTCTTCTTTTGATAGTGTCTGCATGAATATTAAAGTAGTTTAATTTAATAAGACCAATGTTGACGAAAATAAGGGTCATTCTTTTTACCGCTATCATGTCCGGCTCCATGGCTAAATGGTTAGCATGCAGGCATTTGGTCACAGAGGCCCCGGGTTCGATTCCCGGCAGGGTTGGGAATTTTAACCTGAATTTGTTAATTTCGCTGGCATGGGGGTTGGGGGTATGTGTCGTCTTCATCATCATTTCATCCTCATCACGACGGGCAGGTCACCTACTGGCATCGAATCAAAAGACCTGTATCTGGCGAGCCGAACTTGTCCTCGGACACTCCCGGCACTAAAAGCCATAAGGCATTTCATTTACCGCTGTCAATTCAGCTGAGTTCTGGCATTGCTTCCACTTATTTGTGCCAGGCTCCTCACTTTCATTTATCCTATCCGACCTCTCTTGGTCAACTCTTGTTTTTATCCGACCCCGAAGAAAGTGGAGAATTTGACCCTCAAATTGTTGATAAAAACAGTACGTCTCTTGCCTTCAAGGACTCCCTCATTCACCTCTCTCGCCGTTGTCAAGCTAGAGGGAACGTGCGGGCAGTCGGAGAGCAAGTACCTTCCCCTCCGCATGTTTCGTTCATGCTAGATATCCCGTACTTCACTCCCTCCACCTCCTCTTCACTCTTCTCAAGTGTACGTCCGACGGAACTTTTCTATAATTGGCTGGCTTATTCAAGCTACTGGTACTGGACGTTTAAACTATTACCGAGGTGTACTTATTACATTTAAGAACACATTTGGGAAATTTAAAACACATATTTTCCATTTCAGAAAATGAAAATCCACCGCCTGTTTCCAGGCTTAACTGAGCCAGGAATGGAATGAATGAAACCCCCATCTAGCGGCGAGGATAGGAACTGTTCCGACTGCCGAAGTCTATCGCAGTCCTCAGGGGCAATGACTAATGACTGACAGATTAAATAAAGGTATACTGAATAGTGTTGCTGGAATGAAAGATGACAGTAAAAACCAGAGTATCCGGAGAAAAACCTGTCCCACCTACGGTTTGTCCAGCACAAATCTCTCATGGAGTGACCCTCTGTGGGTGGTGGCTATTAGAATATCACCCACGGTATCCCCTGCCTGTCGTAAAAGGTGACTAAAAGGGGCCCAGGGTCTCTGAACTTTGGAGCGTGGGTTGGCGGCCAAGGGGCCCTTTGCTGTGTCCTGGCTTTGCTTCCACTTACTTGTGCCAGGCTCCTCACTTCCATCTATCCTATACGACCTCTCTTGATCAACTCTTGTTCTTTTTCCGACCCCGACGGTATTACGTATGAAGGCCTAGGGAGTCTTTCATTTTCACGCCCTTCGTGGCCCTTGCCTTCCTTTGGCCAATACCTTCAGTTTTCGAAGTGTCGGACCCCTTCCATTTTTCCCTCTGATTAGTGTTATATAGAGGATGGTTGCCCAGTTGTACTTCCCCTTAAAACAATACACACTACCACCACCACCACCACCACCACCACTCTCACGAATTGACTGGGATTTGAACTACGGAACCCAGCGGTGAGAGGATGGCGCGGAGGCCCAGAATAATTTCCACTTTTAAAGCAGATAAATGGATACATATTTCTGAAAAGTTAAGCGCATAATTATCTAGGCTGCTAAGTAATAACCATTTTACTGTTTTGTACACATGTGTTTTTCAACTCCAACTTTCAGATGTCAACAGCGTGCGCGACGCAGCACTGCTCGCAGTGAATGCCCTACATTTCAAAGCAAACTGGAGTTCGCCATTTCCTAGTTCAGGTGTTTTAACCAGACCGTTCTTCATTAACAAAGATGAGAAGAAGGATGTTAAAATGATGGAGCAGATACTTATAGTTCCGTTTCTCGACGCAGGAAAATACAAGGTCATTAAACTGAAGTACCAGGTAAGAATTAATTTATAAACTTTTAGCAAGTTATACAGTGGGATACTAAAGTTTACATACACCCCCATTTTGTAGCATGTTGTGTACAACCCTGCATGCACAGAGGTGGACGTGCAACTCCATGTCTGTGTCCACATCCACAACAACATAAACCAAGGTCGTCAGTCCAGTATCGTGCACTACAAGAGTGATAGATGCAATAGTGTGTGTTTACTGTGGTTCAGAAGTCAACATACACTTCGAGTCGGTCGTCAGTTGTAGGAGACACGTTGCCGTGAACACAGTGAATGTGGTGCGGTTTGTTGACACACTACATGTGTATTGCAATATATAATTCGATCACGTAACATGGATCCAAAAAGAACTCAGGAAAAATATCATTGAGCTCAATGAAAAGGGCTTTTCACTGTGGAAATTTGGGGATATTGCTAGAAAGAGCCATGTAAGTGTCCAAACCGTAATACGAAACTACAATGTTCGAGGAAGTGTAGAAAACAAAGCAGGATGTGGTCGACTACTAAAATTACCTAACTGTTAGCGCCGACTTATCATTAGAAAAGTGAATGCCGAACCCAGAATTACAGCTACGGAGTTGGCGGTAGATGCCGCAAATAATAGTGGCAATATTGTTCATCCCATGGCAGTAAGCAGATTTCTGCCCAATCATTAGTTTGACAGGAGAACAGCAAGGAAGGAATCGTTCATAAGCAAGGTAAATGAACAGAAGCGCCTAGAATTTGCAACTCTGCATCGAAGTAAAGATTCCATAGTTGGGAATACAGTGCTTTTAACGGATGAGAGTAAGTTCGACATCTTCCAGTGTGCTGGAAAGCAAAATGTGTGACGAAAAAAGGAATGGAAGTTTGAAGAAGAAAAATCTTTTCCCACCCGTGAAGCATGGTGGAGGAAATATTTTTGTATGGAGTTGCATGTCTGGAGCTGGCGTTGGGAATTTAGTATTTATTGAGGACATTATGGATAATGGGAAGTATCTCACCAACTTAAAGGAGAATTGGAAACAATCTACGGAGAAACTAGGACTAAAATCAGTCAAGGTGTTACACCAAGACAATGATCCCGAGCATACGGCTATTATCGTAAAAGAATGGCTAATTTACAATGTAGCAACGCAGATGCATTCGCCCCCCAAGTCACCAGACCTCAACCCAATTTATCTTTGGAGAGAACTAAAGCGTAGGATAAAAATGTGCAATAGCAAAAACAAAGATGATTTGGAAGCAGATTTAGTGAAAGAGTGGAGTAACTTTACATCTGCGGACACAAAAAAAGTTGGTGAAATCTATGCCTCGACGTTTGGAAGCTGTGATCGAAGCAAAAGGCTGCCATACAAAATATTAACTCGTGCCTGAAACTGAACAAAATCACACTGCGTGTGTTGACTTTTGTACCTGGCCGATATTTCATTTGTATGCTCAAGATGCCAGTATAATGACCTATTATTAATTTTATTATTCGGTATATATGTTTTTTTCAGTTAGTAACATGTCTGTTTATGACACAGAAAGTGAATGCATACTATTGTCTTGATTGATTCTGACTTGAAGTGTTCATTTTAAGGTGTATGTAGACTCTAATGTCCGACTGTATGTTACAAGCTAACTCCATAACGTTCTAACGCTAGAGAAAATTATTCTTACTTTTTGTCCGTTACTGGAACAGTACGCAAACAATTTTACTTCACAGCAAGCTTATCTAAGGCAGAGCTCTGCAGATCAGTCCCATTTTCACTTCACATCACGTACAGCTACGTCCTAGGTGCGACGTCCAGCCTGTGGGTGCTTCCACGCGCTACTTGTTTACTGGCTTCCATGTGTCCATTGTTGTAGCTGCCAAGCTGGTAACACGATAACAATTGAAAAGAAAGCAATAGTTTTGGTTCTATGCAGAGCAGTGCGTGAAAATTTGAGTTTAAGTGGGAATTCGAGGCAATGCAAGCATTATCTAGTCAAAGGTCGGCGTGAGGTAGGGGAGTTCGACCACCTCTCCTTTTAGGCTCGTTTCGGCCTGCTAGAGACCACGGGGCTCGTCTTAACTCTTATCTAAGGGCTTCTGCTTTTTGTTGGCCCGGTATGATTTCATTTTCTGGTTGTGTGCCTGTTTCCTACCATCCGTCCACTTAGGTCAGGTGGTGTCTGTACTCTTTTTGCTTGTGAATGACAGTGGGAGGTCTCCCTCTAGGATGGCCTGTCGGTACTAAGATCGGTTCTCTATTGTCTCCAATGGGATCTGCAGTTTCTCTAGGTCTGATTTTACTGAGGTGATTCACTTGGTCTTGGAAACCTTTTCCCTACTTGTCACTGTGAGGATCCTGTGGTGAGCCTGCACAGTTTCAGGCGGCTCATGTGCCCATAGAAAGACAGTCGCCTTTTCCTCATACATGTGACTATGTCTTCCTGATGTTCGTAGAGCTGGTTGTTGTGTCTGATCCTGTAGGTGCCAACCTCTTCTCTTATGGGTCCTAGTATCCTCCTCAAGATCGTCCTCTCTTTAAATTCTAGTTTCCTGAGTAGGCCCTTTCGATTCATCAACAGGCACTCAGAGGCGTAGAGTGCAGAGTGTCTCAATACAGAGTTGTAGTGCTTCAGCTTTGTGTTTTTGGAGAGGTACTTGGAGGTGTAGATGCATTTACAGGAATGATAGTCACTCTCTAAGTTGGTGCACCTGGTGTCTATGACCAAAGTTTCGCTCTCACTTGTTGCTGATATCCATTCTCCTAAGTACTTGACTGCAAGAACTTTACTTACGGTGTTGATTCCTTGTAGGATTGTAGAAGGAGCCTGCTTTATATTAGTGATAAACTCCTTCTTCTATGGGTTGACCTTCAAGCCGGTTTTTGCTGCAATATTGTAGAGGCTCTGTAGTTGGTAAGTAGCCTCTTCCATGCTGTTGGCCAGTAAAGTGAGATCATCATCCATAATAAACTAAAAGCTGATCCCAATAATTTTTTTAATACTGCAGAATGTTACCTTCAATGTTTGATTATACAGGGTGGCCCACTTACACCTTTCACCGCAGATATATCTGGAACAACAAGAGATATTGAAAAATGACTTTCACAGGCATGAAGGCAGGGAAGGGGCTAATTAAAGTAAATACTATGAGCCAGTCAAAAACGTAGGGAAATAGTATTTTCAACACCAACTTAGTTTTTTTAAATGGACACCCTGTATTATTTCGTGCTCAATCGTTAACATGAAAAATCACATAAGTAACTGCGTTTGTTTCATCGCAATAGGTCAATTACATCCCGAGATATTGCAACGTAAAGTTGACGCTTGAGATAAACGAAACGCGAAGCAGTTGCATATCCCGAGAGTCAAGCGCGAAACTCACGGTCCTCTTACTCGCGATATGATTGCCGTACTACGATGCGACAGGCACTGTACTTAATGCTATTTGCACTGTTATCAAGAGGGATGAAAATAAGAGAAGGGTTTCCTGCCACAGCAAAAGGATATGTAAATAACGGTTTCTCTCTTGCGTGTTTTATTTACCTACACAATACATTGCAGTACTCTGTACTGTACTACTTCAGAATGTACATAATTCGTACACCAAAGTTACTGTAAAGAAATTCTCTTATTTTCATCCCTCTTGATAGCAGTGCAAATAGCATTAAGTATAACGCCTGTCGCATTGTAGTACGGCAATCATATCGCGAGTAAGAGGACCGTGAGATTCGTGCTGGAATCTCGGGATGTGCAACTGCTGCGCGTTTCGTTTATCTCAAGCGTCAACTTAACGTTGCAATATCTCGGGATGTAATTGACCTATTGCGATGAAACAAACGCCATTACTTATGTGATTATTCATATTAACGATTGCTTACGAAATAATAAAGGATGTCCATTTAAAAAAAGCGTAAGTTGATGTTGAAAATACTATTTTCCTACGTTTTAGACTGGCTCATAATATTTACTTTAATTGGCCCCTTCCCTGCCTTTATGCCCGTGAAAGTAATTTTTAAATATCTCCTGTTGTTCCAGATATATCTGCGGTGAAACGTTTAAGTGGGCCACTCTGTATAGTGGAAGTTATTGGACCACACCTTTTAATTATGTTCATTTTGGTTTAATCAACAGTTGAATGATATCACTGAGTACTATATTGAACATTGAACATTGAACATTTATTGAACATAACAGGCGATTTCGCCCCTATACATGTTCACATACAGAGAAAAGGAAAAATAAACAATAGAGAATACAAATTTAATAATAATAATAATAATAATAATAACAATAATAATAATAATAATAATAATGCGAATATGGTCAACGGCCTCGACGGCAGAAGAGGATATATCCCAATGGCAGAGAGGGCGGATGAACTTACTGAACACAAACCATCTAGCAGCGTCTGTACCTCATGTTAGAGGCGGCTGTGAAAGGCGTCTGTACCCCATGTTAGGGGCGGCCTCATTAAAATCCTGGCAGTAGGTATAAAATGCAACCCATCATTGATGGAGGAAATGAATAATAGAAATGAGCCTCGGAAAAGGACGCTACCCGAGGGTCGTCGGGGCACGCTTGGAGCTGGTGCTGAGCGTGACAGCAGGCAAGCCACCAGTGACATGATGCTGATCAGGCGGGTACATGTCGGGTCACCCGAAAATTCTACAGCCGACAATTCAGCTAGGAGAACTCAACAGCTACCTACTCCTCCTGCCGAAGATGTTTCAGAAGTTCAGCTGACCACCAAGGCAGGTAAACCGAGGCAGCGCTTGAAATGGACAGATGATATGAATAAATTCATAATGCGCTCCTACTTTATAACTACGAACTTAGAGAAAGACCTTACAACGTACAGGAAAGATATGCACAGGTTGTTTGTGGACAAATTCCCCCAGTACTCTTTTGTCACAGAACAAAGAGTTGCAGACCAAAGACGTGCAATAGTAACCAACAACAGACTTCCTGCCACAATAATTCAAAACCTTAAGGAAGAAGCTGCTAAAATTCTAGCTACGAGGCCGAGCAGTGAAGGCAACTCTATCTCAATGCCTCAAATTCGTTCTGGAAGAAAAGAACCACAGGAAGACAAATCTGTGGAAATAAGAGAAACTGGTGATTTCTCAGGTGCTGATGAAGCACGTCATGCTGAAGACATGTTTAAAGAGGCGATGGCGGAGTTCGTGGGTCTCAAAGTGAACTATAGACCAAAACTGCCCAAAATTCGAGAAACACCACTGAGCAAAAACCTTGTAAGTACTGTAAATAACATCCTACAGCAGTATATAGAAGAATCCAGTAGCATAGAGGAAACAAACACCCTCGTTTATTGCGCAGCAGTAACTGTGGTTAGGATGAACAACCAAAATCTAATACCCATCTCCAGAAGCTCTTGTAAGAATGCAGATTCAGAATACATTCCACCATGGCAACGTCGATTACAAATTGATATCCAAGAGCTAAGAAAAACCATTGGTCAACTTTCCGCATACCTCTGTAACAAAACTAAAACAAAAACTAACAGAAACTTGAGGAATGTGTTCAGGAAAGTCAACACCCACACAAATGAACCCGAGCACAGAGAAAAGGTCAAAGAATACATTGACACCCAAAAACAAAAGTTGTGTGCAAAAGCAGCAAGGCTCAGGAGGTACAAAGAGTCTCGAGCTAGGAAAATGCAAAACAAAATTTTCTCCAAGAATGAGGGCCAATTCTACAGAACGCTCAAGAAAAATCGGCAAACTAAGGCAGAAGAACCTCCAAGTATGCAGGACACGGAGGACTTTTGGAAACGTATTTGGTGTACCAACACAGTCCACAATACAAACACTTCGTCGTTCTCGGCACACTACACCATCCAAGTCAAGCAGAGTTGAGTCGAGTTGGGACCGATGCAAAGTGCACGCATCGATTTGCACGCGTGAGATTTTGCGCGTTTGAGAGGCCCTGCTTTAGATAGTTCCGGCATGTTAAAATGCCACTGATCTAATTGTCCGTTTGGCCCTCCATTCACTGTTTCGTTCAGAATTACGTTGCGTTTGCTGGATTTTCAGGTTGCTATTATAGTGGTTTGGATTTTGCCAAAGGTGCTAGGTATAAGTAGAAGCACTTGAGAGACTTGAATGCTGAATGCTGCTGAGGCTTTCTGTAGGCCGTGTATTAGCAGTCCAGGATTCCTTAAAACGTATGCTCTGACAGTGTCGGCCAATCTTTGAGTGGGACCTTGGGAGGAGCATGTTAGCCTGGCTCAGTTGCAATTTAGTCAGCAAGATGAAAGGATGCAATAGTACTGAGCGAGTGAGAAGTGTCATGCCATGGGAGTATCAATATAGCAATAGCGGTATGCTACATGCAGGTGGCAATGCAGAATAAAAATGAAAGCAATACAGACTGGAATCAAGAACCATAGCACCATGCAGATGGTCTTTACATCAGTGGTGGTGCCATTATCTCACTGAATGCCTCCCTGACTAGAAGGTTAACCCAGAGAATTCTGATTCCAGAGGAATCTGGAAGCTTCTACATTCTGCAGTATTTCCAAGGAAGTGCCTCCCCATTTAAGGCATGATGGACGAGCTTCAGTGTTTCATTTTTGCTAGTGATTCAGTCAGAGAAACAATGCTGTGGAGCGATTGTGTTGATGTGGAGCACTGGGAGTGCTGCTGTGTACACTGGAACAGTCAGCGAACAGTGCAGCTGAGCGAAGAGGGACGACCGTGAGCGTGCAGACAGTGTACTACATACAGAACTGTGAGCTGTGTGTTCGTGTTTAGTGTGCAGTGAGTGTAATTATGAACTGCCCTAGTTTCTAAGTGACAGTTGTGGAAGAACGTGTATTGTAACTGTGTAACTGTATAAGCAATTTGTGACACTTAATAAATCTTCGACCGGGCGAGTTGGCCGTGCGCGTAGAGGCGCGCGGCTGTGAGCTTGCATCCGGGAGATAGTAGGTTCGAATCCCACTATCGGCAGCCCTGAAAATGGTTTTCCGTGGTTTCCCATTTTCACACCAGGCAAATGCTGGGGCTGTACCTTAATTAAGGCCACGGCCGCTTCCTTCCAACTCCTAGGCCTTTCCTGTCCCATCGTCGCCATAAGACCTATCTGTGTCGGTGCGACGTAAAGCCCCTAGCAAAAAATAAATAAATAAATAAATAAATCTTCGAGTAAACCACTGCCAGTTGTATATACTATTAATACTCCGCACGGCTTTGCTTCTAAATTGACGTTTCGCAAAACAAATGAGCGTCGTCTTACCTCTGTTGCCAGCGCGCTACTGCCGCGTTAACGGCTGATGCAATACGACCGCGGTAAACATCCCTCGTAAAATGTAATACCTTACTCAGAAAAGCTAATGAATCGGGATTGAAAGCAAATTCACAAAAACTACACTTACTAACAATATCCGACACTAAAAGGAGAATACATTACTAAGAATAAAAGATAATGAGGAAATAACACATCACCCACCGCTAACGGCTGGCAGAGGAAGGAGGTTATGGCGTACAAAGGGAACACTCCACTGACCTCAGAGTCACTTTCTTGCCACTTGCCTTTCCCGAACTACATTGAGACATGCAAAACACGCACGAACTAAGTACACTAACCGAAACACGGATGTAAATAAAACTGCAGCTATTTTTATACGCTGAACTACTAAACCTGTATTATACTAAATTATGCTATGCTAAACTGTAAACTATGCTATACTGTTCTATACTAGAGAGATAAAAACGAATATGAAAAATAATTAAGAAAAATTCAGAAGATCGTGAACCATACGAATTCCATATATGTTGAGCGAGATAGATAAGCACGTGGTGAATGTAAGTATTAAAGTTGGCAACTAGGTTTCGAGATCGCACTCTGCCGATATAAGTCGATATGAATGGCAGCTTGGGAGTGGTTGGTTGTCTATGTTTCGGCGCATAATCACCAGACAGAGCCCAAATCGGCAAAAACGTCAATTTAGAAGTAGAGCAGTGCAGAGTGTACCTACCCACCTGCACATTACAATACATTTAGCTTTATTTGCTCCCCACATGTCTCACTCATTACAAAATAAAAGCGCTGTTGAACTCTTTCTCTCGAAGACATGTTTTGTTTGCCAGCTGAGGTCCAATTATGCGTGGTGATAGATAGTATACTCAATTATCTCAGATGATATCACTGAAAGAAGTGTGTGTAGGCTGGGTACGATAAATTCTTGTTACTCGCTAACGGTATCCTTTATTTCTTTTACAGGGTGACTACTCGATGGTGATACTACTACCGAGCACAACTGAAGGTATAGACGCACTAATGGAAACAATGCCAACCCTGCATTGGGAAGATCTTGACAGGGCGTTCAATGAGACCGAAATGGAAGTGAATGTGCCGAAATTCTTGATTGAGAGTTCTCTGAAACTGCCTGAGCCGTTGAAACAGGTAGGGAGACTATCACATTCCTTTTTGATCTTATATATTGGCTGATGAACAGGCCTAATAGTGTCACGAATAGCCTCCTAAGACAGTGGAGGTAGTGAGTGTGGTAACTAATGAGATTTAAGACCATAACATGCCAAGAAGTAAGAATGAGTTTCCGTCGCTCGTATACATTATATAAAAATGAAATGGCGAATGACTTTTTGTCCCAGGAGTGTCCGAGGACATGTTCGGCTCGCCAGGTGCAGGTCTTTTGTACTGACTCCCGTAGGCGACCTGCGCGTCGTGATGAGGATGAAATGATGATGAAGACGACACATACACCCAGCCCCCGTGCCAGCGAAATTAACCAATGTTGGTTAAAATTCCCGACCCTGCCGGGAATCGAACCCGAGACCCCTGTGACCATAGGCCAGCACGCTAACCATTTAGCCATGGAACCGGACTACATTATATAAACTTGGCAGCATATGGTGGTACCTAATAATAAAGTTCTGTGTAGCAATTAAGGCAATTATAATATATCCAATTGCTTGTTATTGTACAGACGCGGATTCTAGTATTTAGTAGCGTTTTTACAGGGTCAGATGAATTTCATAGTAATACACAGGAATATCTTCGAACATGCTGACAATTCATTTCGTACAACTTCAAAGTTTTGGCTGTAACAGTAGAGTTGTATCGTCCGGAGGTACATTTTGTGTCGGGACTGATCGTCTAATCACGGTCCGACTCGTTGGCTGAACGGTCAGCGTACTGGCCTTCAGTTCAGAGGTTCCCGGGTTCGATTCCCGGCCGGGTCGGGGATTTTAAACTTAATTGGTTTATTCCAATGCCACGGGGGGCTGGGTGTATGTGTTATCTTCATCATCATTTCATCCTCATCACGACGCGCAGGTCACCTACGGGTGTCAAATAGAAAGACCTGCACCTGGCGAGCCGAACCCGTCCTGGGATATCCCGGCACTAAAAGCCATACGCCATTTTTTTTTTTGTCTAATCACGTGTATAGATGTCATACAAAAGTTTATCCAGCACGCTGCCAGGAAGACCGTTTCTGAGCACTTCTTCGGCTCCTCTTATTGTCAAGGTGTCAAAGAACTGTCTACTCTGCAATAAGCTGTACGATCTGCATTAAGCGGTAAACTTTCATGATGATATATCTTTCTAATTAACATCTTATGCCGCCTCTGTGGTGTAGTGGTTAGCGTGATTAGCTGCCACCCCCGGAGGTCCGGGTTCGATTCCCAGCTCTGCCACGAAATTTGAAAAGTGGTACGAGGGCTGGAACGGGGTCCACTCAGCCTCGGGAGGTCAACTGAGTAGAGGTGGGTTCGATTCCCACCTCAGCCATCCTCGAAGTGGTTTTCCGTGGTTTCCCACTTCACCTCCAGGCGAATGCCGGGATGGTACCTAACTTAAGGCCACGGCCGCTTCCTTCCCTCATCCTTGCCTATCCCTTCCAATCTTCCCATCCCCCTACAAGGCCCCTGTTCAGCATAGCAGGTGAGGCCGCCTGGGCGAGGTACTGGTCATACTCCCCAGTTGTATCCCCGACCAAGAGTCTGAAGCTCCAGGACACTGCCCTTGTGGCGGTAGAGGTGGGATCCCTCGCTGAGTCCGAGGGAAAAGCCGAACCTGGAGGGTAAACAGATGATGATGATGATGATGATGATGATGATTAACATCTTATGATTAACCGTGTCATAAACGACTGAAATTTCGCAATAAACCTCAAATAACATACAATAACATTATACGATTCATTCAAGTACCTTTAAAGTAGTATAAATTGGAGAATTCGGCGGCATCCGGTATCCGGTGACCCCTGGACGATGCCTGATCCGGTGGGTGACGTCACAGCGCGGTGCGGGCTGCTAGGTAAGAGCAAGCTCTCTATCTCACATGACCTTGCGCTGGCCACGTTTCTGGACTTAACCTCACAGATCCCGGGCCCGACCCGAGGCTTAACCTTACAAGGGCGTTAGCTTTGCAGACCCAAGTTTGATGCCCAAGAATGTTAGTTTAACCTAACTGCCAGCGAAATTATGGACAAGAGTGCTAGCTTAACCTAACAGGCACGCGTTTGACGCCGGGCTTAACTTTACAAGGGCGTTATCGGCTCAAGTTTGAGATTCGATCCCAGGCTTAACCTAACTAGACAAGATGTGGCATGGTCAAGGGTAACTTTAGGGGGCTTTGATGCTGAGATCGATGGTGGAAACTAAACTTGAAATAAGATGGGACTAGGGGGATGGTGTAAGGCTTATTCATAGGGGCGTAATATTGGGAAGCTTATTTGAGGCTCGAAACTAACCGACTACAGAGTCCAATACGCTAGCGTGTAAACTGTTGCGTAACGCGCTATTGGTTTTCAATGTTTGGAACAATTAATTTTTGATTTTAACATTTCATGATTACCATATTTGAACTGTAGATATTTACAGTATCTTACAATATTGTTGACATCACTTAAAGAACACAAATTTGTGTTCAGAACCGAAAAATTGTATTCGCACTACACAAGATAGGGAATGGAACCAAGGGCTCTTCCCTTCAAAGTGCTGAGTATGAAGCTAGTAAAATAACTACGCATTTGTAAGCGTGTATTTAATTCAAAACACCCAACCGCAGAGCTACAAGGAATTTAAAAAACCACCGACCTGACTAGGAATCGAACCTCTGGCTCCTCTTCTTGGGGAGCAAACAAGCATGACTGTACGTTAGAATTTTGTAAGTTTAATTGAAACACCTAGTTTTAGCGCTGCAAAAAAATAAAACTTCACCGACCGAATTGGGATTCGAACTTGGAGCTTGCTTGGACACAAAGCTCAAGTGTTATTGTTTAATTCAAAACATCTAACCTTTGAGCTGTGGGAAATTGAAAAATCCACACCGACTAGGATTCAATCTTTGAACTAACTTGGACTGAAAAGTGAAGTGCTATTCAAATATCCCACTCCGAAAATTCAAACATCTTTGAAAATTATCACTGGCTCAGGGTTTCGAACCTGGAGCTCACTTGGATTCAGAACTTTCGAGCTTAAGTGTATAAGGGGAAAAAAATCTATGGCGAACTTTTCTTTCGCTGAAGACTAAGTATGAACTGTTATTTCAAAGTACATTGATTGTATACAAAGTGAGAATGCTGCTAACGTGCGGCCGTGACTCTGTATGCATTCCTGCAAAAAAAAAAAAAAAAGAAAAGCTGCACGAGCAAGTTGATTAGTGTTGGAGGAATTTGTTGAGACACGAAATACCAAGTTCAATGTTTTAGCATTTAACCTAGTATGCACATATCAGTCCCCCTCTGTGGTGTAGTGGTTAGCGTGCTTAGCTGCCACCTCCGGAGGTCCGGGTTCGTTTCCCGGCTCTGCCACGAAATTTGAAAAGTGGTATGGAACGGGGTCCACTCAGCCTCGGGAGGTCAACTGAGTAGAGGTGGGTTCGAATCCCACCTCAGTCATCCTGGAAGTGGTTTTCCGTGGTTTCCCACTTCTCCTCCAGGCGAATGCCGGGATGGTACCTCACTTAAGGCCACGGCCGTTTCTTTCCCTATTCCTTGCCTATCCCTTCCAATCTTCCCATCCCTCAGGTGAGGCCGCCTGGGCGAGGTACTGATCATTCTCCCCAGTTGTATCCCCGATCAAGCGTCTGAAGCTCTGGGACACTGCCCTTGAGGCGGTAGAGGTGGGATCCCTCGCCGAGTCCGAGGGAAAAGCCGAACCTGGAGGGTAAACAGATGATGATGATGATATCAGGTTGACTGGACTTGGAAGCATTTGGCGAGACATGATATATATATTTCATGGCTTTTTTTGCATTTAGACCAGTATGCACATGTCAGCCAAGAAATGACTGTACGAGCAAGTTGACTAGACTCGGAAGTAACGTAATCGCTCGTCCGCCCCTACGGTGTAGGTGGCAACGCGTCCGCCTGTCACGCGGCGACCCCGGGTTCGATTCACGCCCGGGTCAGGGTTTTAAACTGTAATGATTTGATTCCCCTGGCCTGGGGACTGGTTGTTTGTGACGTTCTTTACATTCCTTTCCTCACATTCACTTCCGCCATTATATAATACACGAAGATTCCACACATACGGTGCCAGTAAAGACAAAAGATTTTCATAGGTTGACGCCCCGAACAAATAGCAGTTAAAAGAAACGTATTTGCTGAGACAGGAATATAAAGTTAATTGTTCCTACAAGTTCGCGAATTATCATCCCAATAATAATAACCTTCGTGCTAAATACTCAACAAGCATACACAATTAGAAAAAATAATCTGGTGCCGGAATTTAGACTTATCACGCAAAATCACGCGCCCTAATAATAATTTATAGGATCCAACCCAGTCCGCCTCTGTGGTGTAGTGGTTTGTGTGATTAGCTGCCACCCCCGGAGGCCCGGTTTCGATTCTTGGCTCTGCCATGAAATTTGTAAAGTGGTACGAGGGCTGGATTGGGGTCCACTCAGCCTCGGGAGTTCAGCTGAGTAGCGGTGGGTTCGATTCCCACCTCAGATATACTGGAAGTGGTTTTCCATGTTTTCCCACTTCTCCTCCAGGCAAATGCCGGGATGGTACTTAACTTAAGGCCACGGCCGCTTGCTTCCCTCTCGTTGTCTCTCCCTTCCAAACATGCCATCTCCCACCAAGGCCCCTGTTCAATATAGCAGGTGAGGCCGCCTGGGCGAGGTACTGGTCAGTCATCCTCCCTAGTTGTATCCCCCGGCCTAGAGTCTGAAGCTCAAGGACACAGCCCTTCAGGCGGTAGGGGTGGGATCCCTCGCTGAGTCCGAAGAAAAAGCCAACCCTGGAGGGTAAGCAAATTAAGAAGCAGAAGAATAAGAAGAAGAATCCAACCCACCCTCGCATTAAATACTCAAAATGCATACACAATTAGAAAAATAATCTGGTGCCAAAATTTAGTCCAGCAAGAGTTCATGATTTAGAGTTCATGATTTATCCCCACAATACCGCACCCTAATACAATTTAGACTATCCATCTACCTTCGTACTGAATACTCAACATGCATACACAATTAGAAAAATAAACTGGTGTCGGAGTTTGGTCCCGCAAGAGTTCATGACATTACGCACAATCATGCACCCTAATAATAATTTGGATGATACAGCTTACCTTCGTTCTGAGTACTCAATATGCGTACCCAATAATTAAAATAATCTGGTGGCTGAATTTAATCCAGCAGGACTTCGCGAATTATCAGAATTACCCAAGCTTAATCTTTCGCTGACCAGTGTTAACCTGACGTAACCTCCGGGACTTGGGGCTGAAATTGAGACATGATGGCGGCTATAAGGCTTAATACGCATGCTTTATCCATAGGGGCGTAACATTGGAAAACCACTTAGCGGAACTTGGAGCTGAACTTGGAGAAAGATGGGAGCTATAAGGCTCAATACGTATGCTTTATTCACAGGGGCGTAATATCGGAAGGTGAATTCGGGGCCTCAGGGCTGAACTAGGAGCAAAATGACGGCTGCACATGGGAATAGGGAGATGGTGTAAGGCATAATGCATGTGCTTTATTCATAGGAGCGTAAGCTTGGAAGGCACTCCCCGAGGCTTGGAGCTGAGCTTGGAACAAGATGGCGGCTACACATGGGACTAGGGAAATGGCGTAAGGCTTAATACATGTGCTTTATTCACAGAATCCGTAACGTTGAAAACTGAACTCGGAACAAGATGGCGGCTACACATGGGACTAGGAAGATGGCGTAAGTCTTAACCTCCTGAGGCTTGGTGTCCTTTGAAAAGGACACTGTTTAAAAATGAAATATCCCGTAAAAGAAATATTTTAAAAATAAATAAAAATTGACCGTTTGTTGGTGTTCCATTCTTTGGGAATTCATTTACCTTGGTGTGATACGCTTCTCACTTCACTGTCAACCACCAAGACACCGTAAAAAGTATACACTTTTATGACATTTGCCCAAAAGAGAAATGTTCTGGGGCTCAGGAGGTTAATTCATATGCTTTATTCATAGAAGCGTAATGCTGAAAGTCGACCGTTGGTATTGGAGCTGAGTGACCGGATAAAGGCCAAAGGGCTTTATGGCAAAAGGACATAAGGTCTAAATGGCAAAAGGGCACGCTCTTAACCTCACATAATATAACCTGATGCTGGCTCTTTTTCCAGGCTTAATCTTACAGACCTCGGGTTCGACCTCAGGCCTAAGGGAGTTAACCGTATAGATCCTAGTTCGAAAACTAAGAGTACAAGTTTAACCTAAGAGACTCACGCTAACTTCCGTGAGTGACGCTAACGCTCTTTTAAACCTTGCATTGCATAGCGAAGCCAACGTGTCAAAGCATGATGCTTCATCAGTATGCCACATATAAGCTATTTGAATCTAGGAGTTGGAGTTAACGCGCTTTTCTTTTTTATAGAGAGCTAGTTACCTACCTAAATTTGAAATCCTCATAGCCATGAACTTGTACGCAAGAGACAGCAAGTGTGAACCCCCACTCCGAGGATAGTTTTAAGTGATTTCTCATTTTCACATCGAGTTTACATATCTATGCCGCTCTGGCGTGAAAACTAAATTCTGTTCAAAATGCCGAGTTCGATTCCCAGTCGGATTGGAAATTTCAGTTTCTCGCAACTCAAACGTTAGGTGCTAAGTGATGTAAACATTACAAGTCTCCAAGGTTCAAATCTATAGCTCAGAGCTGAATGCGGTAACAATGAACTTTGTATTCCCTGTCTCAGCATATAAGTTACTTCCAAGTCTAGTCCACTTGCCCGTATCACCAATTCAATTTTTGTTAAGACGTACATTCTAGGCTAAATGCAAAAACAATGAAATTGGTATTTCATGTCTCAGAAAATACTCAAGTCTAAACAATTTGCTCACGCAGTCCGATTTTTTACTGACATGCACATTATGCCACGACCTCACTTTGGCTGAATCCTCACTTCGTATTCAGTTAACGTACTTTGAACTAAGAGTTAGCACTTAGTCTTCAGTGAAAGAAAAGCTCAACATCGATTTCAGGTCGGGATGAGGATACTTTTCTTTTTATACACTTAACCTCATTAGTTCTGAGTCAAACTGAAACCCAGGTTCGAAAACCCGATCCGGAAATTTTTCCTTGCTTAGAGTTAGATGTCAGGGTGGGATTTTTAATTTCTAGGAGCTCAAACGTTTTGTGTTTTGAATTTAACGCACGCGCTCAATGCTAAGTCATTTACTTAGCATGATATTCAGCAGTCCAAAGGGAATAGCCCTGGGTTCCATTCCCATTAATGTGTTACACAATTTTTTCCTGTTCTGAAATCAAGTTTTAATCTCTAAGTAATTTTAAAATTACAGTAGGCAACTGAAAGTCTCTACAGTTCAATTCTATAAGCTCGAAATTTTACATTAAAAATTCGGAGTTCCAAATACCAAAAACCAATAGCGCATCACGCATCAGCTCACACGCTACCAACTCTGATCCTGCAGCTGCTCAGATTCAAGACTTTAAAGTAGATTTCTAAAGTTATGTTCCTATGAATAAACCGTATGTGTTTAGCCTTATACCATTTTTCTAGTCCCATACAACCGTCGTGTTCGAAGTTAGCTCTGAGCTTTAGACCACAGCTCATTACATTTTGCCGTTTCGCCCTTTAGACCTTTTGTATTTAGCTATTTACCTCTTTTCCCTCTTTCCCTTCAGTCCTTTTGCCTTATACCTTTTTTCCCTTTAGACTTTTTAACCTTTACCCCCTATCCCTTGGCACCAGGGGCTCTGAAATTAGGAGCCTGGTTGGCGGCCACGGGGCCTTTAGCTGAGTCCTGGCATTGCTTCCACTTACTTGTTCCAGGCTCCTCATTTTCATCTATCCTATCCGACCTCTCTTGGTCAACTCTTGTTCTTTTCTGACACCTACGGAATTATGCATGGAGGCCTAGGGAGTCTTTCGTATTCACGCCCTTCGTGGTTCTTGTCTTCCTTTGGCCGATACCTTCATTTTTGAAGTTTCGGACTCCTTCCATTTTTCTCTCTGATTAGCGTTATATAGGGGATCGTTGCCCAGTTGTACTTCCTCTTTAAACAATAATCACCACCACCACCACCACCTTTATCCCTTTCGCTGTTCCATACTTTTTCCATTTTGCAAATCAGCCCTATTCCTCTTTTTGCTATTAAACACTTTTCCCTTTTGCAACGTATCCCTTTTGCACTTTTTGACCATTTGCCATTTAACCCTTTTGCTATTTTGCCATTTAGCCCTTTAGTCTTTATGCAGTCGCACAGTTCAAAGACCTACGGTCACCTTTCCGTGTTACGCACCTATGAATAAAGCGTATATATTAAGTCTTACACCATCTTCGTAATCTCATAGGTAGCCGGCATCGTGTTCCGAGTTCACCTTCCAACGTTATGCCCTATGAATAAAGCATATGTATTAAGCCTTACAAAACCTTCCCATGTTTAGGCGCCATCTTGTTCAGACTTCAGCTTCCAACGCTATGGATCCTATGAATAAAGCACATGTATTAAGCCCATGTGTAGCCACCATCTTGTTCCAAGTTCAGCTCCAATCCCCTGAGGATGCCATCCAAGATTACGCCCCTATGAATAAAGCACATGTATTAAGCCTCACACTATCTCCCTATTCCCGTGTGCAGCCGCCACCTTGTTCATAATACAGTTCTCAGTACCCGAAGTCACCTTCCTATATTACGCTCCTATGAATAAAGCATACGTATTGAGTCTTGTAGCTACCATCTTGTTCCAAGTTCAGCTCCAAGTTCCCTTAAGTGGCTTTCCAATGTTACGCCCCTATGAATAAAGCATACGTATTAAGCCTTATAGCCGCCATCTTGTCCCAAGTTCAGCTCCAAGTTCGGGGAAGTTAGGTTAACGCTTGGTCAGCGGAAGATTAAGCCTGCACGTTTAACCAGGATGTAGGGAAGGGCATCCCGACTGGGTCAGAGATTTTTATCCTTACTGGACAATTCTGATAATACGCGAACTCCTGTGGAATAAAATTCAGGCACCAGATTATTTAAATTAATGGGTACATATGTTGAGTACTCAGAAGGAAGGTGAGTTGGATCCTCTAAATTTTTACTAGAGTACGTCATTATGCGTGATAAGTCATGAACTCTTGAGGGACTGCATTCCTGCACCAGTTTAATTTTTTCTAATTTTGTATGCATGTTGTGTATTCAGTACAAAGGTGTGTTAATTCCTCTAAATTATTATTAGGGTGCGTGATTGTGCGTGTCTAAATTCCAGCACCAGATTATGTATCTCACTGTGTATGCATGTTGAGTATTCAGTACGAAGGTAGGTGGGTTCCTCTAAGTTATTATTTGAATAGAGAAATGTACACTCAAGTTTGAGCATTAAATAAATTTCACATTACAGTCTTTGCTATAGTCTGTAATTGTCCTGGTTCTTTTCGTGCAAGTTATGATGTGGTATCTACTACACTTCTGCCCACACAAAGTGCACTTACAATCTTCGTCTGGCTCATGGAACTTCTGGTTTACGCATATCTTGTGGTAAAACCCATGTATAGAGAGCCGTGTTATCACGTAGTGCTGTGTGTTGCACTCTCTAGTCCATCTATCGTCCGTCATCGCTGGTGAGGTGTAGAAGTCTAGGTCAATTTCACTTTTCTTCCTTTCCCTGATGTTTACTAGTGCCCTGCTTGCTTCCGTTGATTGTAGGTAGAATTGTGATCGTATGTCTTCTATGAAATACGTCTCCCGCATCATTTCGTATACCATCCGGGATGGCGCTGTAACTCGGGTAATCCTCTACATGAACATTGCTTTTATTCTTTCTATTCTCATCGGGTCTCCGATCTTCAGCTTTTCCCACACGATCTCAATTCCATATGATATCACTGGCGCTACTGTCATCTTGAAAAGTCTCATCGCCGTGCTGATTGATAGGTTTGAAATGTTTTGGATGCTGTATGAGGCTCTGATTGCTGCTGCCGTTCTTTCCTGAATATGTATACCAAAGGACGCCGCCGTTGTCTGTAGTGTTATTCCCAAATATTTGTGATTTCGTACCTTTCGTAGTGGCTTTTGGTGTAATGTTGTGTTGTCTTTGGGCGTTGATTTCCCATCTTTTCTGAAGGTCATTTGTACTCTTTTCTTCATTTATCTGTAGGCTGTTTTTCTCCGCCCAGGTCTCTAGTCTTATTACCAGCGTAATAATTTATACCCTCTCCGTAAATACTTTTGGACTAACTGCATGGTTGTGAAATTCGTGTTCTTAAAGTGGTTCGCCGCTTCGTTATTTATTAAGTAATTCATGGTCAAAGATACCCTTATTTTTGATACTTATAAGCTGAATCCTGCTCTGGCTGGAAAGGTTATTAAGATGTCATTCTGTCGTGTGAGTCCAGGCCGAGCCTTACTGTATTCTCCCGCATTCTTGTGACGTAGATATGAACTACCTCACCACTCGCTCCTTCTCCCTCTGGACGCGTGTGCGCACGTTATCGTGGAAGCAGTGAACTGACTGATGGGTAATCGCCATTACGGTTTGGAGAGTGAAGCAAGATGGTAGTGTGGAGTGCCTCTCTCCCTTGCGAGATGAATTGTGGAATTATGGTAGACTCTGGCTGAAGTTACCTTGCTAGGGCTTAAGCCCTAGTGAACCTCGAAGGTTCTCTTTTGATTTTTCTTGCTCGCCTGGAATTTGTAGTACATTTTAAGGATTTCCTCTACTATACGTGAGTATGGATATTATGCTGGAGCGACCTCACTACTACGGCGGCATGGCAACCTGTAAGTGTTTTTCCAACTCATCTTATACCGTTTCTATGTGGCGAACTGAAAATTCCAAAATGTGAAGTGTGTGCTGGGACACGATGTAGTTTTGAGTCATCTAAAACCTACGTTTTTGCCTTGAGGTATTTGAACTTTTTTTCGGGTTATTAAAAGGAACTTACAGTATATGTAAATAACGTTTGTCAATTTGGAACTTGCGTGTACTGTAAATGAACAATTTTGGTTTTCTTATTCTTCGAGATTGCAAATTCAAAACTTAATGTTTGATTATGGTTTTCTAGGCCTAATAAGTAGGTGGTAAACGCAGTGTTTTACCTGGGTTACTAACCAAGCGAGTTGCTACAAGGGTGTGGGATTTACGTGTGTATTCTGTTTCCGTTCTATTTCATTTCTGTCTTCTTTATTTAATTTTTATTATCTATTTGCTTGGTATTTGGGTGGTATTTCAGCGTCCCGTTTTTCTCTTGTCTCTTAAGATGTTTTCGCCTATTGTTGATTTGCGGCCTGTGATTGGCCCTTTTCCTTGCCTGACCTATTGTGTTTTTGTTGCCATGGAAATGAAATGATGTTGATATTGTTGATGAATGTTGATGAAGATGAATTGATGTCCCGGTTACTAATTTTGCTTTGTGGGCAGTTTAACCTGTTTCCCTTTAGTTGATTTGGCATTTTTCTTTCCCTACCTGCATATTTTTCTACCCGGTGTTGCGGACCTTTTTATTATTATTACTATTATTTGGGTTTTCTTCTCTTGGGAACTTTATCGTAATTTCCCACCCATCCTTGTGGGAGCTCCTTTGGAAATACATTAAAGAAAGTCTCCGTATCAACAAAATAACTGTTTAATTCAAATTGATTCTGGGTTGAATAACATGTGTGATAGAACTAAGTACTTGTCAAGGTAATTTATTGGTATTTTCAAGATACCTTCGAGTTGAAGAGGCGTTTCAGAATTGTATGTAGTCTGGTTAATTTTCTTATTCCTTAATTAATTAATTATTTTTTTCTTTTATGAGCGGTCGAGCGTAGGTTTTTCTGATCTTTGAGGAGTAAGTTTTTAAAATTTAATTTTCCAGCGACGATATACCTTTATTAATTTGTAAGTTACTTAAAGTTTGTCATTAAATCTCTCTTTGTTTCCAAGTAAGTGTTTTTTTTAAAGGGTAATTTTGAAACGACCAGGTGTACATTTTATCCACCCCTCTGGTGTCATCGGTGTATTAAATGGTGAGTGATTGTTCCTTTTTTTTTCCTTTCGTTAGTATTGGTCTCGCACGTTTCCATGACTCTGATCTGTGCCATGGGTGCATGGTCAGAGCATTTGTGCTCTCACTTTAGGGTGATTGTGTTATTAATTGCTCTAAGTGCTACAGTCTGTGGACTACCCTTTGCACCTCCTCCGTTTCTTTCGCTCCGATCAGCATGTCATCTGCATATAGGATCAGCTCTGTTTTCGATTTTCCTCTACTATGCGGTTCACATCTGCTGTATAAATGTTGAAAAGTGTGGGACTCATGGGATCCCCTTGCATAACTCCGTTCCTCTGTATTATGTCTTCAGAAATTTCTACGTTGTTGTTTATTCGGATTATGTTCCTCTGTAGACATGCTTCAACTATTCTCACTAGTGGGTCTCTCTCGCCGATTGTCAATTTCATTTTCTCGATTAGCTTTCGCCTGTCGATTGAGTCGAATGTCTTCTTGAAATCAACAAATACCGCGCGATATTTCCTCCTTTATGTCTTAAGGCTTCTTCTACCTGATTTATTAGGTATTTCACTGCCTGGACCGTGCTCTTGCCTTTCATAAAACCGAATTGATTTTCTGAAATGTACCCACTGAATGCTTTTAGTAATCTTTCATTTAGTATCTTCGTGAAAACTTTAAAGGACGTATTTTCTTGTGCTACTCCTCTAAATGAGTCTAGTGATGTTCTAGTGATTTTACTTTGAACAGTATCTTTAGAGTCGCTGTGTTCCATCCCTCTGGTATTTTACCAGTCTGTATACATTTGTTCATTAGGTCTTTCCACAGTTCTTCCATCTCGTCAAGTGAGTCTTTTAAGTGTTCCATGTAAATTTTGTCTGATCCTGTGGATTTCTTGTTTCTCCCTCCTTGTATTGCATTCCTAATTTCATACGTTGTTATTGGCTCCAGAGCATGTGTGGGTTCTGCTGTTTCTATGTCATATGCTTGCTTCAGCCCTTCCTTATTCAGTATGTTCGAGAAATGATGTCCCCACTTCTCCATATGAATTTCTCCTGTTGCGATTGACGTCTTCTTTTTCAGCGCTATGTATGGGTCTGATTTTGCTTCCTCGGCTTGTTTCCTTCCTTGTTTCTCTGTATATTCTTCTTTTTTTCTTTTTTAATAGTTCTTTATATTTTTTCCTTTTCTCTGCATATGCTGTTAGGTCGTCTGGGCATCTGTATAATTTTGCTGCATTCAGGGCCTTTAGAGTCGCTTTTCTTTCCTTCACTCTTGGTCAAACCAAGCTTGTGCATGTCTTCTTTCCTTTACTGTTATAGCTTTCGTTATTACTTCGGTGGCTGTTTCTAGGGCTTCTTCTAGTCTTTCTTCTTCTATTTTTTTCTCGCTTTCCCGATGTTTTCCTTGCTTTCTTCTATTGTTTCCTGCTGGATTTTTCTGGTATATATACTTGGCGTTTTTGCTTCCTTCCTCTTTTGTTGGATTTCCATACGTAAGCGTGTCATTATAGGTATGTGTTTCCTTATTGGTGCTGCCGACGAGTTCCATAGGCCTTCTTGTTTACACAATTGTAGGTGTACTCCGCTAAAAACAGTAGGTCGATGGCGCTATGACCGTTCTGTGCAAAGTAGGTTGGTGTTTCTATTTTGTTCGCTATTCTGAAGCCTTCTCCTTCCAGTGTCTCAAGAAGGATGAAAGTTTTGGTATTTTCTTTGTCTATTCAGCAGTTAAAATCTCCGGCAAGTATTACGTTCCTTTCTGCTTTCGTTTGTTCTATGGCTATAGATATTTTATCCATTATGTTTTCTATAGGTGTATTTGGCTGAATGTAAATTCCTATTATCGTAATTTCTGATGTGATTATTGTGATCATGTTTTCCTCCTTGATGATTCGCTTGATATCTACCAGTTTCCATTTTATGAAGATTGTGACTCCCCCTGCTGGTCTTCCTTCCGTCGGGGTCGCTAGCGTGTGTATACCATAGTAGCCTTGCAAGTCCATAGGTTCCGTGAGGAATGTCTCTGTCAGTATCATAACATCTGTGTCGTCTATTGTCTTCTGTGATATGTGGGGTATTGCATTTCTTATTCCCTCTATATTCCATAATAATACACTTATTTCCGTGCTTGACCGAGGTTCCTTCTTCTTTGGCAATTGGGTGTGACGTTTACTGAAGTTCCACCCCTCGTTCTTCCTCCGGTCTCCTATCATATCTCCGAAAGCGAAATCTTCTGACTTTTATTCCCTGTGGCCGGAATTCCGCGTTCTGTGCATCTTCCAGACAGATGTATGGGAAACCGACCTTAAAAGCTTTTTTGTCTCCCAGTGTATGAAGTTTTTCACACTCTATGTGTCCTATAATGCCATTCCTTTCCAAGAATTTTCTTATATTTGTTGCAGTGTTGCTCTGTTTAAGCCGACCTACGTACAGCCATGCCATTTTTTCTGCCGTTTCTAGTTCACCGTCATCCTTTTGTCTTTGATTGGTTAAGGGCGATATGTTATTCCATTCGTTTCTCGTTTCCCTTATTGCGCATCTCTGGCGATTTTGATTCTTTTCTTCGCATGTACTGGTGCTTGTTTCATCGAATGCATTTTGTGCTGCCCTGACCGTGTGGTTTATTTCTGTTGTAGTTTTGCTTTTTAGTCTTTGGTTAATTTTTTGCTCAATTATTTGATCTAGCGTGTTTTCCAGGAATTCCACTATGTTTTCTAATTTCTCATTTACTGTCTCGACATTTATTGTCGTCTGCTTGACTATAGCGTTATTACGTTTCTTGCCTTGTGTTATTGGGAATGTGGGATTTGCTGCGTGTTGTATTCTTCCTTGGTGGTTTTCCTCGTCATCGGCAGATGGTGTGCTATTCTGATTCTCAGTTGCACTTTCATTTATGCGGCCGAGAGATGTCCTCATGTTATTTGTTTCCCGCTGACTTGCTGGATAACTGTTGAGGGAATAAAGGACTGAATGAGATGAATGAATGGATTACTGTAGTTAGTTAATTTTGTATTTTAAATTAAGAATTATATTATTACTATTATTTGTGTTATATGTATTCGTATTTATAAGTTATATGAATGTATACCCTTCTAGTGGTTAACCCAAGACCGACTCCAATCCTCAGACCGTAATATAAGAAAAACATGGCGGCCGAAGTAGCCGAATTGCTGGTATTGGCTAGCACGAAAATATCACTGCATTTTATATATACGGCCGTAATTTAATATGATAAATGTAACATCGCAAGGAAAATCACTTTTACACGTATGAAAACGCTTCGCCAACAAGTACGCATCACATATAATCAACTAGAATCACATATATTCTACTAGTAAAGAGACCAAAAAGCTGATTATTTAGACATTTCAATTCGTCAAATAACGTTTTCTCTTAGATTTCACTTTGCTGGATAGATGAAAATACGTGATAAAACTGTTAAAATGATATTTCCAGCATCATTTTGAATATTTCAAAATAAATTAAGGTGCAAAATTCCTCGGTTTATTCGCTCTCCTGAGAACTGTGAAACACAAACATAACTTGTTGCCTTAGTTTTGAAGTGGTAGATAATTTCTTAAATTCAGCACCAAATGAATGGGAAGTACACCCGAAATCATAATGTTATTCGTTTTACGTCCTACTAACTACATTTTTTACGGGTTTCGGAAACGTCGGAATGCCGAAATTTAGTCCTGCAATAGTTCCCTTACGTGCCAGTAAATCTACCGACACGAGGCTGACGTATTTGAGCACCATCAAATAACACCGGACTGAGTCAGGATCGAATCCAGCAACTTGGGATCAGAAGGCCAGCGCCTTAACCGTCTGAGTCACTCAGATCATTGCTAGTTTCTGCTAATTGCTTTACGTCGCACCGACACAGATAGGTCTTATGGCGATGATGGGACAGGAAAGGTCTAGGAGTGTAAAGGAAGCGGCCGTGGCCTTAATTAAGGTACAGCCCCAGCATTTGCCTGGTGTGAAAATGGGAAACCAAGGAAAGCCTTGTTCAGGGCTGCCGACAGTGGGGTTCGAACCTACTATCTCCCGAATACTGGACACTGGCGCACTTAAGCGCCTCCAGCTTTCGAGCTCGGTGTCACTCAGATCGAGTACACCCGCAATGATAGTAACCTTAGTAATGAAACGTTCAGACACTAAAGATATAGCTTAATAAGTTTTTACCCATTAAATAACATGAGTGGAAAAACTCTATTGACTAAACATTGATATTTAACCACATGCACGAGCTTCAGTTCGGCACATTCTGCTTGATAACTGATAGCCACAGCATGAATCGGAAGGTGTTGGTAGTGTAAAACTCTACGTTACAAACCCAGCTAATCCCTCTAAGTCACTATTTCTTTTGTGTAACAGTATACAGATTGCTCCATCTGTCACACAGTTTTGTTATACTCTAAGATCCAGCCAAACATTTCCGCAGGCAAAGCACAGATTATTGTAAAATACACTTGCATCTAAATCACTAGACACTTTGAAGCAAATAGACACTGACGGAATAACACAATATAAATTATATTCTATCTAAGGTAATATTTTTCGAGGAACACTAATAGTTTGGAAGTAGAGAACTAGATTTCCTAACCTCAGACTTAATCTCAAAATGATGTATGCACGCTACGGTTTTGCCATGGACTTCAAAATAATCACGATATATATTCCTAATCGATGTCTCTTCTAATGTTCTATTTCGTAGGAAACTTAAGAATAGTTGTATGAGAGGCATTGCCATAGTTAGTCTAAAAACTTGTCCACCTAGTGCACTCATGTTTTTTAATGAGTGAAAATACGATCAAAACAAGCACATTCTCACATTACTGCGTATAATTACAGATCCTATGTACCCACCGCCTCATACAAATACACTCGCACACTTATATTCTACAAAGAAACTAACATTTATCGTCAAATTTAATAAAATTACACCGACTATATACGATAACAACAAACCAAAACAAACCCACATTTCCAACAATTTCGGCTACTCGATTCGCCATCTTTGAACGATCGAGAGTAGCATTAAGGTCTGAGGATTGGAGTCGGTCTTGGTTAACCCATGGGTGACGGGCCCCGAGAAATCCAACGCCACCTAGATAATAAGGCCTAACAACAGCGTAGTGACGTCACGCTACGGAGGCGATGGCAATGCAGAGAAACGCGGAACATAATTAAACACAGACATGAATTTAATATTTTTTGCCAATGGAATAATTTATTTACTAACAAATAGCGTTTCAAATTTGAAGGATATTGAATTATACTGTCGTTATTACCGTATTTTAGTGACTCTGCCATTAAAGATAAACAGCAGACAGTTGTAAAACACGACAGCATTTTGCAATGATAACTCACTTAGGCCGAATTGCTAACATCACAACAGAATGTTACAAACATATTTCAATTTAAATAGGCATTACGTGATCTTGAAAGAAAACTAGCACGTATAATATTAGCATAGGCCTAACATCTAAGCTGATGTAGCATCACTGGCAGTATTTGCACATGAGCCTACAATGTTTCCTCTCTTGAAGTTCATGTATGGTTTAATGAGAATTTCACCTACCATCGATGTTACTAATTTGTAATTCTGTTCGAAACCTTTATGTATTCCAGAAAGTATGTAAGTTTCTAACCTAATATTGGACTACCATTCGGACTGGAGCCTACTCTTTTAAAAGTATTGACATATTGTGGCAATATTAAATTGCTACTGTCTCATAAATTTGTAAAATCGCACGGCGCAACAGCCCTGAAGGGCTTGGCCTTGATCCTGCTCAGCCCGAAGGCCTGCAGATTACGAGGTGTCTTGGGTTCCGCGTGACGAATCCTTTCAGCCGTTATTCTTGGCTTTCTAGACCTGGGCCGCTATCTCACCGTCAGATAGCTCGCAAATGTAAACACGCAGGCTGAGTGGACCTCAAACCAGCCCTCAGATCTAGGTAAAAATCCCTGACTTGGCCTGGAATCGAACCGGGGCCTCCGGGTAAGAGGCAGGCATTATATCCTCTCACCACGGGGTCGGCCATAAATTTGTAAACATGAGGAGATATCAGGCAGAAGGTTGAACAAATAACAAGAAAATCATGCACATACTCCTTTATGAACTAAGAAATGTTTTAACTATGGCTATTAAATTAATTGTGGGGACATCATCCTCGGTGTTCAATTCACCAACTAGGACTAGAATTAACTTATTTATTGAATATTTCTACACATTATTACACTCATTCCTTGTGATACAGCTATGATGTTTTGTAACTAAAGAATATACCGCATTTATATTAGTAATTTTGTCCACATATACATTAGAAATATTTTTACTTTAATAAAACCCGTTTAGATTAAAGGCCATGTCTTATAAGATGATTACATATGCCATGCAGTATGGTTGCCTTGATGTATCGACGTACAGAAAAATTACGTTCCCTTCATCACAGTACAACAACCATCAGGTAACAACGTGTTTATTGTACTTTTCAGCTGTGTTGAAATTCTGTGTATGAGATATGTACTATCTTCAATGGCTCTGATTATTGCTCCTTTCTATTCTACATTTTTGCCTGGTTCTTTTAACTACTCCTCTTCCAAGACCATGATTTTCAGAGACAGCAGTGGCTTATATCTTTTCCAACTGCCCATCATATTTATAGTCACATTCTGGCAGGATCAGTACCAGTTACTTCCCATAAAATACCACCGACTTTGAAATGTCTGTGGCATACCTGTAAAATAATGTATCACCGTAAGCGAAATTCGTGCATTTACAGAGTGAATCGGCCTACATCAGCAGCTCCTGTAGGTGGTATGTTTTAATGCGTATAATAATAATAATAATAATAATAATAATAATAATAATAATAATAATAATAATAATAATAATAATAATAATAATAATAATGTAATAATAATAATAATACCGTTGAAATAATGTATCCCATGATTGTGATCTAACATAACCTTATATCATTGAAGAGTAAATATGCCTACATATCACCAGCTGTTGCGTGTAGTTAAATACGTCATAGGCCTATACTCATTATGATTGTGTGAGAATGTAATAATAATAGTTACTCACCATTGAGTTATTAGTAAATCTGTAGTCTTGTCTTGGAATTGCACGTAAACATATCTGCCGCATAACCGTCTTTCGTAAACTTAATGCATGCACTTCGTTATCACTGCCGGAATTCTCCTTAAAGTTGAGTACGCAACACATCAGTACCATTATATACGTACAACGGTATTAATAATTGGCACCATTAAACGAATTAAAACTCTTCTAATTTCAGCGTTACATGGCCAAACTCATTGCTGTGTTATTACTGAAAAGGTTCAAGCTTGCCTCCCGATTTTGACGTCACAGTATATTCCCAGAACAGTTGTGAGGCCTTATATATCTAGGAGGTGTTGGAGAAATCTCGGTTTTGTTCACGATATGGTTTCCTGTCTCCCTGTGACATCTCTTGACCATATATTAAACTATTTCGGACTTGCACACTGAGTAGAATAAGTTGTAAGTGTATATCTGCCTCTTTTCTTTTATTTACAGCCTTCTTTTATTCTTTGATTTAGTTTCGAAACGTTGACTTTCTTTCTGCCGGTTGAGTCAATGATAAGATGGAGCGGTCGCGTAACACAGCGTTAGCTGATCACGATATTTTAGAAGAATTGTATGCCGATGATCGTTCAAATGGATATAGTGATTGTGAGTTAGTGGAAACTGAATGTGAGAGTGATAGTGGTAGTGATATTCAAGCCCCTGCACACCGTAATTTACATAGTGTGCTCATTTATTCAAGTGACTCTGATGACGACAATGATGTGAACATTGATGATGTAATAGGAATTGATGCTGAAGATGGTTTTATAAAGACAGATCCACCAAGATAGTTACAACTTTAAAGATAAAATCCTAAGTTTAATATGTATGTACATTTTTATAATCATGTGCACTCTAGTATGCTCAGTAGAAAAATGTCCGGTCCACAGGGAATGTAACAAGTTCAAGCATCTTGTCAGCAATGTATTAAGTGCATGAGAGGGTCTTGAGCCATAACTTCGTCTATCTATGTATGAGCTGCCGTTTTGAAAGGCTATTATCTTAGATTTCCTGTTTTACCAGCCAACTATTGTTCGGCAAATTTTAAAAACTGAGATAATATCCATTATCCGAGCTAATTTTGTGGTGAATTCAAATGTAAGAGGAACCTCCGTCTCTCAGACAGGAGCGCAGAGGCGTCTGACTGCTGGGTTCCTTGGTTCAGTTTTCGGTGTCTCCATGAGAGATTGTGCTGGACAAAGTGGAGACGGGACAAGATTTTCCTCGGGTACTCGGGTATTTCCTGTCATCTTCAGTTCCAGCAACAATTTCCAGAATAATTTCATTTGATGTGTCAGTTATTAAACATTGCTCCAGATTAGTTCGCCTGGCTTTGGCAGCCGGCACAATTCGTATCCTCGCTGCTTGATGGGGGTTCATTCATTCCATTATTGACCCGGTCGAATGACTGGAAACAGGCTGTGGATTTTCAGTACAGATGTAATTGTTATCGCGGTTTTCTTTAAACTAGCATAAAAGGTTTTAGTCGCGTTGGTGAATACGGCCTAATTGTAAGATAAGGACAAATGTCCCTAACATTATTGTGCAGATTAAATGAATCATTTAAAAATAGACTGGTCGCCTGGGACCAAACACTGGGGAAGTGCGTCGATTCCTCGCATCACCTTGGATATTATCGAGAACCTTTCTTATAGGCAAGCTTGCCTATTGTCATCTCGCTCAATTATTAACACGTATGTACCTATAAAACAAGTGAATGCATGTCTGAACTCGCAAAACCAGTTTTTCGTATTCCCACCTCACTCTTGTTCGAAGAACTTTATTTATCCGCATTCCAATCCACCTTAACCCTTTATCTTCTGACAGGAGCTCGGACGTATATTCCTATTCTTTTAATCGATTCTTTCTTAGTTTAACCAAATACAGTAGAGACAATACGCGACACTCAACGAGATATCGAGGGACAGCTATTAGAGCTCTCTCTCTAGCGGGTATACCTGATAACTACTGATTCTGTCATAAGAGCACGTGTGTTTGTGTGTGAAGTTTTTGGTGTTATTTATGCGTTTTCAGTGAGTTGACATAATTATATAGTAGCGTGTGTCATTCCTTGATATCTCCTCTCAACATGAAGGGAAAGGTATGTGCTGTGTTTGGCTGCAGTAACTATGAAGTAGAGAAGAATGCGCGGTCTTTATACCGTTTCCGTCGTGACAAGAAAATGTAAGTAATATTGTGTTTGCATATATATTCTTCCAGTGAAAAAGAGATTTTTATAGTACTTCATAATATTCTGACCTGCTCGACCAATATTTTAACTGGCTTAAAATATAATACGCATATTTTATTGTATAGTGCAGCAGTTAGCCTTCAATACCGATGTGTTGTTGTAGGTGTAATCTGTGGGTTTTAAAATGTCACATAAGTGATTTGGATAAGGTGTACAAGAAAGAAGGGATTTTACGCTTATATAAGAATTACAAGATCTGTTCAGATCATTTCCAGGCCAACGGTATGTTACATTTTTACCCTAATTGTACTTAAATATTCCTCAAAGCATCACTATCGACGACATTTTCAAACTTTTCTTTCTTTTATACCTCTTCTCAGAATAAAGCGGGGATTTTATAGATTTTCTTTCTGTTAGTAGGCTCCATGTTAAGAGGACAATTGTCCAGCGTTTAAATGTTAATTCATTTCATCTTGTGTGTAAGGAATGTGGCGATTTTTTATTGACAAGTGTCTTAATGATATGATGCAATGTTTTTTAAATGAGAAAAAAGACAAATCTAACCGTAAAAGTTCAGGCAGGAATACTAAAGCAAAAGCAATGTAATGCATACATGAAAGATCAGCCCATTTCACAGCAGTCCATTTCACATCTTGTTTATATGTCTAATTTCAGTCTTTAAATATTTAAAAGGTTAAATAATTCTTCATTCATTTATCCAGAATTGGTTTAGCAACTTCGGAGTTAATATCTCAATAGTACTTTCTTCCTACACGTAATTTATTTATCCATTTTCGTATATACATTTCCATTGATAATTGAATTTAGCGCGACTCTTCGGGGCAAGTCACTAGGAGCACCACCGTCGAATTGTCTCCCATTTTAACAAGGCTAAATCTGTATGTGTCGCGGATTGTCTCTACTGTATTTGGTTTAACCTAGCTCCTTTACTACGTATTACTTTTTTCTTTTCTCATTGTTGTCCCCTCTATTGTACCAGACGTAGTATCAAGACCGACTACAATATATCAGACCTTAATGTTACTATCGATTGGGAGGAAAATGGCGACTTCGTGGGCGAGCTTTTGAGACATGTGGTTGGTTCATATCTGTGTTTACATTCTGTTAAAAGGTGTTATTTTGATCGAGTTATTGAAGTATAAAGTATATATTTGGTAAAATAGTAATCTATAACGGTTTATCAGTATGGTGTTTTGTTAGAAGTTTATTTGATGGTATTTTTAATGTATAATAGTGTTTATATTGCCGTGCTGTAACATAGCACAAAATGGGTCGTTCCTGCTGCGTTCGTGGTTGTAGATCTAATTATACCGTTGCTGAAGCTTTTAAATTCCCTGAAGATAGATCTCTACAGGAGAAATGGATAAGGAATATTCACCGGGAAAATTTGGAAGTCAAAGACCAAACTATAGTAGGCTATGTGCGTAACCAAAATTTGTGGTTAGGGAAGCTCTCTTTCCAACCGATAACGGTGAGCCTATTCGTTTTTGTTTTCTTATTCAGTCGGAGTAATTTCATGTAAGTTGACGATAAGTATTAGTTTCTATGTAGAATATAAGTGTGTGAGTGTATTTATATGGGTCAGTGGTCATTAAGATCTGTAATTATACGCAGTCGTGTGAGAATATGTTTGTTTTGATCGTGTTGTGAACCGGATTTAAATCGAACTATGGCAATGCCTCTCATACATCTATTCTTAAGTTCGCTAAGGAATGAAACATTAAGAGAGAAGTGGATCAGGAACATACATCATGAATATTTCTACAAAACAGTAGTGTGCATATGTCATCTGACAGGAAGTCTGAGATTAGGGAAAACTATTTTTCTAATTCTAAATGGTGGACCTATTCGTATTCCTCTACAATAAATAAATAAATAAATAAATAAATAAATAAATAAATAAATAAATAAATAAATAAATAAATAAATAAATAAAATTCATTGAGATAGTGATAATTGATATGGTGTCTATGTGCTTCAAAATGTCGTGTGATTTAGATGCAATTGTAATTTGAAATAATCTGTGATTGCCTGCGGGAACATTTGGCTAGATCTTGGTGTATAACAAAACTTATAGTGTGACAGATGGAGCAATCTGTACACTATTTCACAGAAGAAATAGTGACTTGCAGGGATGGTGATGGTGGTGATTATTGTTTAAAGAGGAAGTACAACTAGACAACCATCCGCTATATAACACTAATCACAGAGAATGAATGGAAGGGGTCCGACACTTCGTAATATGAAGGTATCGGCCGAAGGAAGACAAGGGGCACGAAGGGCATGAAAATGAAAGACTCTCTAGGAATCCATACGTAATACCGTTGGGGTCTGAAAAGAACAAGTGTTGACCAAGGGAGGTCGGATAGGATAGATGAAAGTGAGGAGCCTGGCACAAGTAAGTGGAAGCAATGCCAGGACTCATCTGAGGGCCCCGTGGTCGCCAACACACGCTCCACCAAAGGGGCCCCTTTTAGTCGCCTCTTACAACACCGTGGGTGTTATTCTACCACCCCCACCGACAGGGGGACTTGCAGGGATTAGCTTTGTTTGTAACTCAGGGGTTTTGTTGTACCAATACCTTCCGATTCATGCTGTGGATATCTGCTATCAAGCAGTCTACACCAAATTGTAGCTCGTCCATGTAGGTTAAAGACATCATTGTTTAGAGTCAATAGAGTTGTTTTACTCATGTTCTTCAATGGGGAAAATCCTATTATATCTTTAGTGTTTGAACGCTTCATTTCTAAGTTTACCACCATGGTTGGAAGTGCTGCTATATCATATGTCAACATACGATTTAAGAGTTTCCAGTGTAACTGTTCCACCTCGTCAAAACACTTGAGGAGATGAAAGTTATTATCTTGGGACACATGAATATTAAATAAACTATTTGTGGCTTGCCCGCAAATTGCCACGCAAATAGAAACTATTAACATTCCATGGTTCCCCATTTTTCTATGTAATGTTTGGGCGCCAGGATTACAGTTTTAAACAAAACTGTAAACCAAAATTTATATTTACTAGCATAGAGACTTATACTTTAATCACAGGGGTAGGATTTTAAATAATTAACCATTAAGTATCGCTTAAGAAAGAAAATTAACGCAATATAAAATACAAATGAATTTATTATACAAAAAAATGAGATGAATCGGAAAAGTTTACTTAAAGCGTGGAGGAATTTAGAATTTAATTTACTGAATTTACTTATTGCTTGCTTTATCTAATTGAAGCTCACGAATTGCAGCTTCCGTTGAAGTCATCTGGTTCCCGTGGTTATTCGTTCTTTTCTTCTCGATGTAGACTTTGCTCCATGGACATCCTTCCTTCCTTCTCTGATATGGTACGGGCTATCTGGACTAGCACTCCCTGCTTGTCTAGTATTTAAAATAGACATTGGCCCTATACTTGTAAAAACTGATCAGCGTTGATCGTAAGAGGAGATAATTCAGAGATATGAATTTTTCCATATTAGTAGAAATTTCAATCCAACTGAGCTATACTATTTATACGGTACAGACTTGTACCAAAATTCCGTAGACTTGAACTAAACATAGTTCTTCGTCCACAATATTTACTGAATATCACACAAGCCATAAGCTTGTTTCGTTTCTCGTAGATCCGATAACATAACCGAAGCGACAACACATTGTACAAAAATAACTATGTCGCAGAGCGACCACACACTGTTTCAAAAATCAAATCACGTCGTTCAAAGTAGATGTTCACAGTAGAAGTAGTAGTGATGGAGTATCTCGTTAGGTTGTAAGGTCGTAAGGTTGTAAGGTCTCGTTCTCGTGTTGAGAATCAGTATATATCCGGGCTCACCCCCACTCTTGGTAACAGTACAATCTCAAAACGCATATACAACGAAGTATCCACTCCCTTTCTCTTCTTCCTCGACAAGTCCAGAAGGCGTGGCGATGATATAGCTGACCAGCTTGCAAGCCTCGCGCACGGGTCGCTGTTTACTAGCCTTGGTCATAAAATAAACCCATGACTCACGCAAAATCCCAATCTTCAAGAATAACCCTCCGTATACACAAACATGAGATGAAATGAAAACAACTATGTCTCAACATATTGACCGTATTTACAACATAATGAATTCTTATCCTACATAATATAATAATTTAAATGTTAAAACGTTATTATATATACAATATGATTCCAAAAAGCCTTGATTACAAATGATTGACGTTGAATAAATATGTTATTACAAATAATTGCCGATGGCGGATAAACTTGATATCAAATGATATCGCGTAAAATGATATTATATTAAATTAGTAGGGCTGGAGAAGCCTGGACGGTTACACCAGTAAGGAAGGCTTAATATCACCGGGGCTGTTCATTGAGCTGGCGTAATCATTTCGGGTGTACTTCATTTTCATCGAGTGCTGAACGTTAGAAATTGTCCACCACTTCGAAACTAAGGCAACACGTTATGTTTCATAGTTCTTATGAGAGTGAATAAATTGAGGAATTTCTAACCTTAAATTATTTTTAAACATTCCAAATGATGTTATAAATATCATTTTAACAGTTTTATAATGTATTTCCATCTATCCAGCGAAGTGTAATCTAAGAGAAAACGTTATTTGACTATGTGAAATTTTGAAATAATCAGCTTGTTGTTCTCTTTTGCTGTGGGGTTGTCCATCTATTCTAGCACAATATGTGTGATTCTAGTTGTTTATATGTGATGAGTACTTGTTCGCGAAGCGTCTTCATCGGTGCAACAGTGATTTTTCCCATGATGTTACATTTATCATGTTAAAGTACCTACCACCGTTTGCAAAATACGTACGTGATCTTTTCGTAATTTCTGGCTGATTGAACCAGATATTGTGTAGCTCTTTCACTGGTATCAACACAATAATTTAATGTGACGCTGGGCTGAGTGGCTCAGACGGTTGAAGCTCTGGCCTTCTGACCCCAACTTGGCGGGTTTGATTCCGGCTCACTCCGGTAGTATTTGAAGGTGCTCAAATACGTCAGCCTCGTGTCGGTAAATTTACTGGCAGGTAAAACAACTCTTGCGACACTAAATTCCGACATCTCCGAAAATCGTGAGAAGGTTTATCGTCGAAATGAAGTTATTGCGTGCTACCCTAACCTTCATCAGTCGGCAGCTACTGCGCCCACGACGTCCACCATCTTGGTTTTGATATTACGGTCTGATATATTGTAGTCGGTCTTGGTAGTATATATTTTTACTGTAGGTCTACTATACCGTTACTTATGTGTCACGTCTGTATTCATCTTACTGCACCTAGCTGTAAGTTATTACCTTCGTTTTACTTTCCATCCGTAATTTTCCTCGTTCCTTTCATTTGCCCTTATGTTTTATTGTTAACAATTTTCCCCACAGTTATCTTAATTGTCTTTCGTTTTCTTCTGCTACTTTTGGCATTAGATGAATTTTTCCTTTGCTGCTCTTTCGTTTATATTTTTAAAGTTTGCATTTTGCTACTCAGTTTTAAATATATTATTCATGACAGAGCTTCGTAATTCGGCTTCTCGCTGTTTTCGTTTCCCAAATAAATGATAAATATATAAATAAAGTTGTATTTTAAATTTTTCAGCTTGGTATCAAGAAACTGTTTACCGACGACGCAGAATTAAGGGGAATTATAAACGCACCTGCACGCGTCAGCGACGTTGTGCAGAAAACGTTCATTAAGGTTGCTGAGGAGGGAACTGAAGCTGCAGCTGCAACCGGTACGTACTGCTTCCTTCTGTGATTGACACCATTCCTAAGGAACCCCGCTGTGAATCATCAGTTATCTTACGTTTACTTTTGTCTCCTTTAAGGACACGTAATGAAGGGGAGCCCGACTTCAGAGATGTCGACCCCGTGGTGTAGAGGTCGCGTGGCTACCTCTTAACCGAAGGCCCCGGGTTCGGTTTACGGCTAGGACAGAGATGTGTACCTGCATCTGAGGGCTGGTTCGAGGTCCACTCAGCCTATGTGGTTACAATTGATGAGCTTTTTGACAGTGAGCTGGCGGCCCCAAGAGTAACGGCCGAGAGTACCCATCGTGCCGAACTCGCAATCGTGTTTGAGCAGGGGTAGCTTGGTAGGCCAAGACTCTTCGCGGCTCCGATCGCTGCCTACAGGATCTATAGGTTATCTACTAAGCGATGCTCCACCTTAATCTGCGAAGCGACACTAAACTAAATTACGTAGTCGCCCGCTGCCCTGTCTCTGCCCTCTGTCAACAAACCCCCTGTGCGAGTTGCCTTCTGTAATCACGAGTGGTTTGAACAAAGCTTTCATTCTAGTGATATTTGCCATACCAGCGCATTGTGTTCTTGTTTCTTTAAACGAAGGAGATAATCATTTATTTTCCTGTAATGACTAAGATCAGTCGTTTCAACGTCTTGGATATTTAGTAAGAGGTGTAAGCAACATGCTTGTTAAAACCCAAAGAGTTTACAGCAGAATGAAATACGGGCTCGTGCTGGTACAACCGCTTCATTTCATTAACATTCGATCTCCATGTAGAAGAAGTCAACAGTATTTTTAGAGACTTTCCACTGAACATGTCCCCCTGTGGGTGGGGGCGGTAGAATAACACCCACAGTATCCCCTGCATGTCGTAAGAGGCGACTAAAAGAGGCCCTAGGGGCTCTGCAAGGGGCCCCTGGGGCTCTGATCTTTGGAGCGTCGGTTGGCAACCACGGGGCCCTTAGCTGAGTCATGGCATTGCTTCCATTTACTTGTGCCAGACTCCTTACTTTCATCTATCCTATACGACCTCTCTTGGTCAACACTTGTTCGTTTCCGACATCGACGGTATTACGTATGGAGGCCTAGGGAGTCTTTCATGTTCACGCCCTTCGTGACCCTTGTCTTCCTTTGGCCGATACCTTCATTTTTCGAAGTATCGGATCCGTTCCATTTTTCTCTCTGATTAGTTTTCTAAGAGGATGGTTGCCTAGCTGTACTTCCTCTTTAAACAATAATCACCACCACCACCACCACCACTGAACATCAGAATTAACATAGCATGTTTTCCTATGTAGATTCTGTCACATTATTACAAACGTTTCTCAGGACCGCAAAGTGCACTCAAGACAAGCGCAAATATCTACAATACCGTACTTCTCTATTTCCATCTCTATTGTTCTTCATTTATATTGTTACGAATAAAAGCGTTGTTTGTTCATCACACAAATTTAATTCTAGGCTGTCCTAAATTCACACATATTTTACCTTACTGGGTAGGCAAACAATAGACCAATCAAAACAAAGTATGACACCACGTAATAAGCCAAAATATACCATTTCCCTGTTCTCCTTTGTCCTGGTCAGTTCAACGGCATCGCCTGTGGAACGTACACAATTTGGTCCCAAAGAACAGCTAACTGATATTACTAAAAGATGTAAGTAGGACAGGAATTGCAGTTGTATGAGTGAATGAGAATTCAAGTAAAATAAATTAGTTTGAATAGTTTAATCTGCTAAAACATAAAATTGAATAAAGACAAATCCCCTTTAATAAAACAACAAAGTTTAAAATACAGTTTGTTGTTATTTGCCATCAAGTGACATCGGGACTTTTACCGTCCAAACAAGTTAAAATCACAAAATTTTGGAATCCGTGTGCCAATTACATAAACAGTACACTAAAATCTACATAAGTCTGAATAGGTTTTAAATGCGCGTTTAAATTAAACCTCCTCCTATATAGCAACTTCCCATTAAATAAAGGTAACGTTAAAATTATTCCCCAAATCGTTAGGGATAAAAATATGCGCTGTAAGCTTGTTTAGAACCTTCTTACCCCCAAACATTCACTGTATCTACTATGGGAACGGTCCAATAAACACAGATGAGGAATGAAACCTCTCTTCCCCTAGAAGCTGAGGGCTACGTTCCATGAGCAATCGTCAACAATGACAAGCAAAAACATGAACTGAAAACAACATCAATAACATATTCACACGATATTCAACGGGATCACTGGTCTTGAATAATGAGAGATGGTTTCGGGCCCTTGTCCCGCTGGCTCCACCAACGTTATTGATATCCATATGCCGGCAAAAAAAATACTGCAAGGACGCCTGCAAACTACTAATACAAAGCAAAACATTCGTCTGCCTGACGCTTCGCTATTTCAAGGCCCAGCTTCACAAGACTGGCACATTTTTCTTCTCATGCAGGAACCTTATCTGGTTGACACAATTCACGGCAACGCTCAGCTGGGCACACAAAAATTCCCCCTCCTCCTCCTTTCGCCAGAAGAGACAATTTGTCATATCCCTTTTGGACCCTGCCCACACATTTGTGTAGATGAGGAATATATATCTTTCTGGGTTCATATTTCCCTCCAGACAGTTCAAATCTGTACCAGAGTCATCTTTGTGTAGGATGTGCTCTCTCTCTCTCTCTCTCTATTTTACAACTGGTTAATATTCCAATAATAAGGAAGGAGTTGTAGCATTTTTGTGTGTCCGGCCCCGCGGTGTAGGGGGGAACGCGTGCACCTGTCACCCGGCGTCCCCCTGTAGGTCCCCAAAGCTAATAACACTGCATAATGCATGCATTTTTCATAACGTATTTCCAGTACCGCTCCTTAGGCATGTCAAACATTTATATACAAAGAAACAAAAACGAAGTAACTGTTAGCACTACGGTTTATCTCGATAAGTTGCAGAAATCAATTTTAGCTGTAATCCGAGAGCTGATGAAACTTTCCCTGAACGACATTACAATGGACGTATTTTGGACGGTTAGACATAATTATCTAATCTTTAGCGCCTGGTCCTCCAGGTTGGGGGTTGAGCGTCGGGCCAACACCCCTACACCATTAAAAAAAAATTGTTACCAAACGAAGATTGATAGGCTGAAGAGTCGCAGGTGAATTTCTAGCACGGTCCCCAGATCGATCACCTTTAGACTTTTACTTGTGATGGACCATAAAGAATGTTGTGTAACGGGCAAAGCCACATACACTAGCTACAATACGTCGAAATTGTGGCTCGCTGTAAATTTGCACACCGGGCTGCCAGGAGTATAATTCATTTCTCTATTCTGATATGACATAGGTCTGGATTCGCGCCTCGGCACTTGCCTTGGCAACCTCTGAATGTATGCGGTGTGTATATACCGGTAGTCGACGCTGGAAAGGCTGGAAAGGAAGCGTGGAGCTCGAAGGGGTAGGGATAGGTTTGCATGGAATGTTAGGAAAAGGCACGTAAATTTTAGCTACGCAGAGGGAGCAATGATGATTCTACCCAACGTTGCCCATATGAGGGTTTTCAAAGACATTCCAGCAATTATTATTTGCAACAATTCCACTGGACACGTTACGGAATATTGTTTGTGGCACTGTTAACGCGTTATCAGCTGTGTTTGGCTGACGACTGCAGCCACTTAGAACGCATCACGTTATTTCAATAGATTAAACATTAAGCTATATCTTCAACAGATTTCAGGCTTGTATCTCAATTTATAAAGTTACTAATGAACAAACAGTTATGCATTTTATTTGCACCCTTGGTATATATTGTATACACAATTCTACCGACCATGAATAACCAGGCTCCACTAATTGCTGTCTATTTACAAAGTCTCTCTCATCCTCACAGCAGGTAGTCCGGCTCACTGGTATTTCCTGAGACAGGCGTTAATCCTGATAGGTAGGATCCACCTTTAACTTTTGCTCAGCACGCTCAGGTTGCCTCGCTCAGCAGCTGCTCGCAGACAGTCTCGCATAGGGGTACTAGCCACCACAACAAATACAAATGTTCCTTGGCTGAATTCCAAGGAAAGTCCACAACTCTCACCGTCAAACACAATGAACTACTTATCGCTGACAAGAAAACAGCAACAGCTCAGCAGTCCTACCTAGCAGGACAGTACTCCTCACAACAACGACCATTAACAATGTTCCAATTACACTCACATCAGCTGTTACGCACACTGAATCCACGGCGGTCTTCAGTAGAACACACACAGCACAACGATACTCAGGACTCCGGTGGGGCTCTGTGACGACAACCAACACTGCCGTCCTACTCCAACTATTCACTCGACACTCCTATACAACAACAGCAGCAACAACTGCTCGTTCACGGCTGCCTTGTAATTATATCCCGGAGAAATGAAATGGCGTATGGCTTTTAGTGCCGATTGTGTCCGAGAACAAGTTCGGTTCGCCAGATGCAGGATTTGATGCCCGTAGGTTACCTGCGCGTCGTACTGGTCATGAAGTGATGATGAAGACGGTCAGCAGAATTAATCAGTTATGGTTAAAATTCCCGACCCTGCCGGAATCGAACCTGGGACCCCTGTGACCAAAGGTCCACGTGCTGACCATTTAGGCATGGAGCCGGACATATCTCGGATGATGAAGTACTAGAATATTCGGGGCTCGGCTAGAGACGGAATATTCCAGTTTCGTGTTCCAGAAGGGGCCCGGGGAAACCAGACGAAGAGTACAATTGAGGGGAGAGTTTGTCACTGTGCCCTGAGGCTGGAAGTTCCCAGTTAACTCACTAGTGCCTTCCGAGAAATATCGAAGGTGGGCTGACGGTCGAGTGAAGGCGTAATAATAATCATATATTAATGTATAAAGGGATGAAGTAAATAATGTTCAGCCTGAGCACGATTTACCATACTTTCCCATTTGTTTCACTCTCTCTGGCTGGTATTGCCGGGAAAATGAACGTCTAAGACCTTATATTCTCCCTCTCCTGTCACCTGTGAAGTCAGCGTCTAATAAACCTCACAAGTACAGCAGAATTTCACTGAAAATTTATACGTGCAGATATTTTTGTAGCAATAGAGAACAATGTGACGAGCCACTATATATCAAATTTTTAATAATCCTCGGAAGTTGTCTTCGAGAGCAAAAGGGATGTGATGTTTTTAGAATAGGTAATATATATTGTTCATGCGAATGAATAGGTTTACTTTGGTAACAGGCAAGTTTCGCGCCATCTGTGCCAAACTGGCTTCTGTCCATGTTTAAGAGCAAATGCACTACTGTAAAAGCTGAACGCTACCGGTGCAATACCATTAGATGTTAGGTAACATACTTGCCAAACTAGTTTTATATTTAAGTGCAACTGTACTACGATAGGAGATGAAGGCTGCTACTAGGGTATGCCATGTTACGTGATATTCTCGCCAGACTAGTTTTGTGGTTGTTAGTAATTTGTTTTCGTCTTAGGGGCTCGAGGCAACCTTGGTCATTGGTTTCGGACCCTGGAGATGAATCGAATTGTCAGCGTTATTACTGGTTCTTTTGCTGTTACGTCCTTTAGGATAATGGGATATCTGTGGTCATCCGTCCCGTGGTCTAGTGAGTATGGAAATGACCTGAAAACCTGTGACTCTGCGGGATCTGTACGAGCGTGCGATACAATTATTGGAGCGTAAGGTTGGGATAGGCACGCCGGGACGTGAAATACGGTACGATCCCGGCTGTGCACTGCGTAAAGGTAGAAGAAAGAAGGTAAAATCGTGTTAAAGTTCTTTACTTCAACGAAAGCAAGCATGGAATAGTGTGTCCAAATGAGTAATATGGGAATTGAATTATCGAAGCACATCGAACGTTTTGTTTCAAACGAATAATGTACATGTTATAAATAAATTAAACGTACCTACATTTCGTGTTTCCTAATTCCAGGTGGACGGTAACGAGAATATCTCGAATAGAAAACACGGATTTACGAAAGTACACGAAAAAGCCTGTGTGGACGAAAAACTCACTCATGTTGAACATTACAGCACAATAGTTTAGAAAACAAAAACTTACCGATTGCCTTACAATAAAAGAAATTTTAAATTGATGATAATGATGATGGCAATGATTATGATTGCTGTTTTAAGGTCATCGGCCCTTAAAAACGTTTTAACGTTTCTGTTTTAACTCACAGTGAATAAAAAATAAAAGATAAACTGCTTGAACACACGTAAAGAACCCAAACCACTTGCAGGGTAGGATTGAGGAACAACCTGACTGCGTTCAAGATCAATGTCTAGCGTTTTAACAAGCACGTTTTCCGTGTGTTGTGTTCAGGTTTCGCCCCGTTAAAGGCACTCACGCACTGAAATATTTTTTTACCGGTACTTCAAGTTTTCTGCTCGGTTTTACGAGAATTTCGAACTATCGAAACTCAAAATACTACATCGATTCGGTACTGTACTCCCAAGTCAATACGCTGCAGAAATGGCGTGACATACCAAAGTGAAACTCGTAACAATATTTCAAAGTGACCATCCTGGGCTTGTATGCAGGCTTTACTTCTCCGAATCCAGTTGCGACGCATTCGAGCCAGGACACCTTCTGCTACTTAAAGAATACGTTCTCGGAAGTCATCTGAAGTGATTACTTCAGTTCGATCTGCTTTCTTTATATGTCTCCTTGGACATAAATATCCATTGGATTAAAGTATGGAGATCTGGCGGGCCAGTTGATGAGTCCACGTCGTCCTATCCACCACTGACCAAATGTCTGGTCCAAATGATCACGCAGTAAGCGGCTTATGTCAGGTGGTGCACCATCGTGTAAACACCACACGGTTCTTCGTAGTCGAAGCGGCGCGCCCTCTGATAGCACCAGTACCGTATCTATGAGGAACTCCAGGTAAGATACACCAATAAACTGCGAAAGTGAGATGATAATAACAATATTATTGGCTTTACGTCCCACTAACTACATTTTACGGTTTTCGGAGACGCCAAGGTGCCGGAATTTAGTCCCGCAGGCGTTACCAGTAAATCTACTGACACGACGCTGACTTATTTAAGCACCTTCAAATACCACCGGACTGAGCAAGTAACGAACCTGCCAAGATGGGGTTAGAAGGCCAGCGCCTCAACCGTCTGAGCCACTCAGCCCGGCAAGATGATTGGTGCCACGCTGCGTAAGGTGCTGGCCTTCTGACCCTGACTTGGGAAGTTTAGTTTTGGCTCAGTCCGTTGGTATTTAAAGGTGCTCAAATACGTCAGCCTCGTGTCGTTAGATTTACTGGCACGTAAAAGAACTCCAGCTGGACTAAAGAAGTAGTTAGTGGAGCTAAAAGACTATTACAGTATTTTTATTATATGACGATTATTATCGTATTTATTATGGAAGCTACAATTAAAGGGGTCAATTAGTCATCATTTTACCTATCGGCACTTCCTGACCAATAATAAGCCTTCTATTACAAATACAATGCAATACTTTTGAAAGTAATATTATTTTCTTTACGTCCCACTAACCAATTTTACGGTTTTCGGAGACGCTGAGGTGCCGGAATTTTTTCCGCAAGAGTTACTTTATATGCTAGTGAATCTACCAATACCCCCTGTGGACGGGGGACGTAGACGAAGAATACATCCACGGTATTTCCTGTCTGTCGTAAGAGGCGAGTAAAGGGGGCGACCAAGTGATGAAGTAACTGGAAACATCAGATTACTTGTGATTAGTACCATTAGGAGAGGAACACCATTGTTCGACGTTACTTGCGATTAGAACCATTATGTGAGTAACACCATAGGTTTGGGCGTAGCCTATGATTAGTACCATCGTGTATATTCCACTGAGGCGGGGAAGCGGGCGCGCGGCCTCAAGGACTAGCATCCGTGCGGGAAGAGCTGCCGTGCGCCGCCTTGAATTGCGTTACCTATAAGTAGTACCATTATATGAGGAGCACATTGGATCTGCATTGCCTGTGAGCAGTGCCTTTATGTGATGAACATCACGAGTCTGTGTTACCTGTGGGTGGTGCAATAATGTGCGATACACAGTGGGTGCACATTGCCTATGATTAGAACCACTATGTGAGCAACACCATGAATATGCGTGGCCTGTGATTTATTCCACTGTGTGATCAGTCCCATGAAGTGGGGAACACCATGAGCCTGCGTTGCTTTTGAGTAGTACCCTTATGCGAGGAATACCATGGGTCTGTGTTACCTGTGTGTGGTACCATTTTATGTGACATACAATGGGTCTATTTTACCTGTGATTTGTACCACCAAGCGAGGAACACCACGAGTCTACGTTACCTGTGATTAGTGCAATTATGAGGGGCCGGTGACCTAAATTTTGGACCCCTGTGGACAACAACCGCCGGCCCCGTGGTGTAGGGGTAGCATACCTTCCCCTTACCCGGAGGCCCCGGGTTTGATTCTCGGTCAGGTCAGGGACTTTTACCTGCATTTGAGGGCTGGTTCGAGGTCCACTCAGCCTACGTGATTACAAATGAGGAGCTATCTGACGGAGAGAAAGCGACCCTGATCTAGAAACCAAGAATAACGGCCGAGAGGTTCCGTCGTGCTGACCACACGTCACCTCGTAATCTGTAAGCCTTCAAGCTGGCCAGCAATCGCTTGATAGGCCATGGTCCTCCGGGGCTGTTGCGCCAGGGGGTTTGATTTTTGGTTTTGGTGGACAACAAGCATCATCTCAGAATTTGAGGCATTGTGAATTGGATCCAATGATTGTTTTGGATTCATGGTCATTTTTTCATCATCATTCGTTTTAGATTTTATTCAGTGGATACATTTTGTTTTAATTGTCGTATCATTTCGTTGCAGTTTGTATCATTAGGGGCCGATGATCTAGCTGTTAGGCCCTTTAAACAACAACAACAACAACAATAATCATCATCATCACCATCATCATCACCATCATCATTATCATCATCATATCTACAGACAAGGAGCTGAGCACCTTCAAATACCACCGCACTGAGCCAGGATCGAACCTGCGAAGTTGGTGTCAGGAGGGCAACGCCTCAACCGTCTGAAGCGCGCCGTTTCATTAATGAGTAATGTCACTGACGTCTTATAAATCACACACCATTGCACAACACTTGATTCGCATGTATTGAAGGACGCTAATATAGCATGTTCATTGAGATGTTGTTTCCCGTATTACAAAAAAATTGTATCGGCCTCGCCTCAATTCACTTAAGTGTTTCCATGTTTGTATCAGAGAGGGCAGCTCCCTCGGTGGTGAGCACGGAAATCATTCTTTGAGCGAGAGAGTAGTTTTATCTCTTTGGAGCCTTTCCTTGCATTGTTACGTGTGTGAAATGTAAACATGGACCCCATGCAAATTGGAGTGGCGTTTTTGTGCCACAAATGGATCTTTAGTAGATTTAAACTTGATCCGTACTACTTTTCTTCTTGATGTCTTGAGTATTGATATGGCAGGTACGGTAAATCTTGTATTTATATTGTTACTATGCATAAATTGTGCCCTTCGCCTCTACTAATGATGGCCGGTTGATATGCATCCTTGTGCTCTGCTTCATGAATGGGCCGTGTGTCTGTGGTTGATGTGATTGCGATGTATTTATAACTGGGTCTCTGATTGATTATTTTCGTGCACTTCATTGTATTGTGTCTAGCCGTCCATGAATGCACACCCTGCGTGTTGACCCGGAGATCCATTCGTGTCGTACGCAGCGCGTGAGAGGATGGTTTTGTGTGTGACTACTGAGTCTGTATTATACTGCTGGTAATTGTGCGCGCTATGGACGCTGCTCTGTCATACGCGAGACTCTGGTTTGTGACCGTGTGAGTCATACTACTAGTAATTGAGTTCGACTTACTTATGAGAGCTAATGCTCAGATTGTTTGCCGTTCCGGCAATGTCTGAATGTTTGGGAGCGTGCTTTTGAGTGAATGGGAGAAAGGATCGATCTGCTTATTTTAAATTTTAACCTTGTTTCTGTGTCTCATGTTTGTTTCCGGCACGATAATATTTGTTTTGCCTTGGTTTTTATTGCGGCCGTTGTTTGCCTAGGAGGCCGCCATTTTCTTTTCTTATTCAGGCCATGCGTTTGCCTGTGATGCTTCTTGAGTTAAAAATGTTACATCCGTGGTCCAGACGTGTTTCTCTATTGTTATGTCGCGATCTCTCGCATCTTTCTTTCTCTGAACTTTTGCCCTCCATGTTGCGTAGAAGCCTTTGATCTGTGTTGTAATTGTTGTAGATGTGGAAGTTAAATAGACGGGTTCATAATGAATTTTATCAATCTCGCGGAAAGAATGACCGAAATAACCCGTACAAATTGTATTTGCATTACCAGATTATGCTGTGAGATTGAGAATATAACAGCGAGCCCGTGTTCTGAATAATTTGAGGTTGGTATTTGATAGGTTTGTGCTCACGCATTAGTGTTATGACTTCAATTGGATGGGCTGTGTACATGTACGTATCCTTTATTTATTTTATTTCATTGCTGGCTTCATTTCTTGTTTCCCCTTGATTTTATTATTATAATAAACCCTCATATAAATTTTCTTTGCATTTTATTGCTAGTAGCTTTAGTGTTATTTCTGTTATGATTTTGATATGAGCACCGTATCCAGTTCAGGGCTGTGTTTGGCCTTTCCTAGTCGAGGTCCACGCCTCGAATCTCCGACGTGTGCGTTTTATGCATATGTGTGTTGTCGGTAAGGGTGGGGGTGTGGCTCAGTATACACTGGTACAGATACTCCACGTTACATACTCTTTTAATTGTCGTAGCCCTTAGTAAAGGCAAAATTTCTGCCGGACATAGTCCTGAACTTCACAGTTTTAAAACTAGTTAACCATAGGTACTATTTATGAATTACCTTACAAGTTCAGATCCATTTCAACAAACGAAATGTCCGTACAAATCCAAATAACACAATAATTACATTTATAGAAAAAAGGTTTGTACGAGTACAAAATAGCACTCGTTGGCAACATGAGAAGGTACAAGACTGGATACGTCGCTAAGGATTACGTGTACTTCTCACAGAGTATCCTAGACCGGTTTTCGAGTAAAGGAAGTGGTCTGGCATGTGTTACTACCACCCCTACTTACCCAGCGGCTGGGGGAAATGCGCAGCAATATGTAATGGCCTTCGACAACAGGCAGGTTCAACAACCCCTATAATCTGCTGCTATACTTTACTATATGAGGACAGTATGACATAACCGCCGTTTCCTACTACGGTCCTGATATATTCGGCTCATTTATGGGGAAACTAATAAGACAAGGTAAAAAGTATATAGCATATGTTCTGAGATGTATTTTTCTTTACCAACTAGCAAAATATATGTACGTATACCCCTAACACCTGTATATGTGTCACAACCCTGAAGTTAGAAGTGCCACAAAACACTATTTTTGCTATTGTGTGGACGAAAATGTGTTCAACTTGTTGAGAAATTACTTTTTATTCAGCTAATGCATTAATTACTTTTCCCGATTCTCCAACAGCTGGGAGTGTCACTGGCGTTTTAGGCCTACCAACCTTCACTGGTCCGAAGTTCATTGCAGATCATCCATTCGTCTTCGTTATAAAACACCAGCCTTCTGGCGCGGTCCTGTTCCTAGGCCGCTACTCTGGACCTGAGTAGAAGGGTACGTAAACACTCCATGTTTGCCTTCACTTGTATTTGGGAATAGACACGATGTAATTCATTCATGGTGACAATCGGGCTGCAATCAGAATTGATGGTAGAATGAGGTTTTAGTTCAAAGCAGTTACCGGGATTGCCAAGACTGTAATATTTCGCCTTTGTTGTTCATAGCATACTGAACCCATAATTATACCCTGCTAAATATTTCAATTACAAGACACAACTGCAAGTGCAAGCTTATCTCACATTCTGTGGCATGAAAACTCACCGTGGGAGCGAGCAAGCAACCCATTCGGACGAGCTCGGAACACTTCGATTGACTTCGAATAATAAATTGTTAAATTCCATTAAACTTTCTTTGCCAGAAATTTCCGCAATATCATTGCCAAAGAAGTAAATAATTAACAATTTTCACAAAACATTTAATGCAGCTAAAATTCACAGGATGGAAATGTATTTAATTATATCTGGAGAAAAGTTGTCATTTAAGTAGTGGGGCAAGGGGGATTGAGAGCCAATTTTTATCTACGCCACTGCCACCTCTCGTAATGTACCAATGAGGATTCTCATCCGAAGTCTTTAACCTCTAGTATAGTAGTATGACTATACCGATTGGCTGATTTTTATAAGAGAGAAAGCCTAACCTCCAAGCCGCGATCTTGTAGGGCCTAATCTCAGTTTTACGGGCAGATGGCCTTCCCGACGTGGACAGTTGCTATTTAGGAGGGACTTAACATCCTTTTTCCTCCTCATCAGGCCTCCCTTCCCTACGACAATTGCAAATGATGGTGGCTATACACGGGTTCTTATGAAGGAACCTGGCCCAGACGTTAATGCCCAAGATGGCGGCTATACATATGCCTTTATGGAGAAAGCTGGCTCAGGGCAGACATAGGACTTAAGGAGACGGCCTAGGAGTGAATGCGCAAGATGGAGGCTGTACACAGGCTCTTACGGAGAAAGCTGGCCCAGAGGCTACTGCACAAAATTGCGGCTATACACAGGCTATACTCCCCTTACGGAGAAAGCTAGCTCAGGGCAGACACAGGACTTAAGGAGATGGCCAGGGGGCGATTGCGCAAGATGGCGGCTATACACAGGCTCTTACGGAGAAAGCTGGCCAAGAGGCTACTGGCACAAGATGGCGGCTACTGCACAAAATGGCGGCTATACACAGGCTATTTTGGAGAAAGCTGGCCCAAATGTTACTGCAAGGAACGCGGCTATACATAGGCTCTTATGGAGAAAGCTGGCTGGCTCTAGGGAGACGTAGGACTTAAGGAGCCGGCCTAGGGGCGATTACGCAGGATGGCGGCTATACACTGGCTCTTACGGAGAAAGCTAGCCCCGAGGCTACTGCACAAGATGGCGGCTGTGCACAGGCTATTATGGAGAAAGCTGGCTCAGGGGAGACACAGGACTTAAGGAGACGGCTTAGTGGAGATTGCCCAAAATGGCGGCAATACACAGGATCTTACGGAGAAAGCTCGCCAAGAGGCTACTGGCACAAGATGGCGGTTAAAACAGGCTATTATGGAGAAAGCTGGTCCAGAGGCTATTCCAGGAGATGCCGGCTATACACGGGCTCTTATGCAGAAAGGTAGCCCAGAGGCTATTGCGCAAGATGGTGGCATTACATAACCTGTTATGGAGAATGCTGGCTCAGGGTTGACATAGGACTTATGGAGACAGCCTAGGAGCGACTGCGCAAAATGGCGGCTATACACGGGCTCTTAAAGAGAAAGCTGGCCCAGAGGCTACTGCACAAGATGGCGATATACACAGGCAATTATGGAGAAAGCTTGCCCAGAGGCTACGGCAAAATAGCGGATATACATAGGCTCTTATGGAGAAAGCCGGCTGAGGGGAGACATAGGACTTAAGGAGCCGTCCTAGCGGGTATTGCGCAAGATGGCGGCTATGCACGGGCAGTTATGTAGAAAGCTAGCCCGAGGCTACTGCAGAAGATGGCGGCTATACACAGGCTATTATGGAGAAAGCTGGCCCAGAGCCTACTACACAAGATGGCGGCTATACATGGGCTCTTATGGAGAATGCTGGCTCAGGGGACACATATTACTTAACGAAACGGCCTAGAGGCGATTAAGCAAGATGGCGGCTATACACAGGCTCTTACGGAGAAGGCTGGCCAAGAGGCTCCTGCACAAGGTTGCGGCTCTACACAGGCTATTATGGTGAAAGCTGACCACGATGCTACTGCACAAGATGGCGGCTATACATAGGCTCTTATGGGGAAAACTGGCTCAGGGGAGACATGGGACTTAAGGAGACGGCCTAGGGGCGATTGCGAAAAATGGCGGCTATACACCGGCTCATATGGAGAAAGCTAGCCCAGGGGCTACTGCCGAAAATGGCGGCTATACACAGGCTACTATGGAGAAAGCTGGCCCAGAGGCTACTGCACAAAATGGTGGCTATGCATAGGATCTTATGGAGAAAGCTGGCTCAGAGGAGAGATATGACTTAAGGAATCGGCCTAGGGGCGATTGCGCAATATTGCGGCTATACACAGCGCTTACGGAGAAGGGCGGCATAAAGGCTACTCCAGAAGATGGCGGCTATACACAGGCTATTATGGAGAGAGCTTGCCCAGAGGTTACTGCACAATATGGCGATAATGCATAGGATTTTATGAAGAAAGCTGGCTCAGGGGAGAAATAGGATTGTAAGGAGACAACTTAGGAACGACTGCGCAAGATGGTGGCTATACACAGTCTCGTATGGAGAAAGCTAGCGCAGTGCCTACAGCACCAGATGGCGTCTATACATAAGCCCTTACTGAGAAATCTGGCTCAGGGCGCACATAGGACTTAAAGAGCCGGCCTAGGGGCGATTGCGCAAGATGGCCGCTATACACGGCCTATTATGGAGAAAGCTCGCCCAGAGACCACTGCACACGATTGCGTCTATACATAGGTTCTCATGGAGAATGCCTGCTCAGGGGGGACATAGGATGTTAAAGAAATAACTTAGGAGCGATTGCGCAAGATGGTGTATACACAGGCTGTTACGGTGAAAGCTAACCCAGAGGCTACTGTACAACATGGCGGCTATACATAAGCCCTTATGGATAAGGCTAGCTCAGGGGAGACATAGGACTAAAAAAGACGGCCTATTAGCGATTGCGCAAAATCGCGGCTATACACAGGCTCTTATGGAGAAAGCTAGCCCAGAAGATACTGCCCAAGATAGCGGCTATAAATAGGCTTTTATGGAGATAGCTTGCTCAGAGGTGACATAGGATATAAGGAGACAACTTAGGGGCAATTTCGCAAGATGGTGGCTAGACACGGGCTCCTATGGAGAGTGCTAGCCCAGTGCCTACTGCACAACATGGCGGCTATACAAAACTCTTATGCCTACGTAGGCTATTATGGAGATAGCTGGCCCGGAGGCTACTGCACAAGATGGCGGCTATATATAGGCTCTTGTGGAGAAAGCTGGCTCAGCGGAGACATGAGACTTAAGGAGACGGCCTAGGGGCGATTGCGCAAATGGCCGCTATACACAGGCTTTTATGGGGAAGGCTGACTCAGGGGAGACATTGGAATTAAGGAGCCGATCTAGGGGCGATTTCGCAAGATGGCCCCTATACACAGGCTTTAATGGAGAAAGGTAGCCCAGAGGCTACTGCCCAAGATGGCGCCTATACATAAGCCCTTATGGAGAAAGCCGGCTCAGGGAAGACGTAAGACTTAAGTAGAGGGCGTGTGAGCGAATGCGCAAAAAAATCGCTGCTATACACAGGCTCTTATGGAGAAAGCGAGCTCAGGGGACACATAGGACTTAAGGAGACGGCCTAGGGGCGATTGCGCAAATGGCGGCTATACACAGGCTATTATGGAGAAAGCTGGCCCAGAGGTTACTGCAAAAGATGGCGGCTCTACATGGGCTCTTATGGAGAATGGTGGCTCAGGGGAGACATGGGACTTAAGGAGACGGCCTAGATGCGATTTAACAGGATGGTGGCTATACACAGGCTATTACGGAGAAAGATGGCCATGAGGCTACTGCAGGAGATGGCGGCTTTACACAGGCTATTATGGAGAAAGCTGGCCCAGAGACTATTGCACAATATGGCGGCTATACATAACCTCTTATGGAGAATGCTAGCTCAGGTTGACATAGGACTTATGGAGACGGCCCAGAGGCGACTGCGCAAGAAGGCGGCTATACATGGGCCCTTAAGTAGAAAGTTAGCCCGGAGGCTACTGCCCAAGGTGGCAGCTGCTATACATAAAACCTTACGTAGAAAATTGGCTCAGGGGAGTCATAGGACTTAAGGAGACGGCCTAGGGGCGATTGAGCAAAATGGCGGCTATACACGGGCTCTTATAAGGAAAGATAGCCCAGGGGCTACTGCCTAAGATTGCGGCTTAACACAGGCAATTACGAAGAATGCTGGCCCAGAGGCTACTGCACAAAATGGTAACTATGCATAGGATCTTATGGAGAAATCTGGCTCAGGGCAGACATAGGACTTATGGAGACGGCCTAGGGGCGATTGCGTAAGATGGCGGCTGTACACAGGCTCTTATGGAGAAAGCTAGCCCAGGGGCTACTGCCTAAGATTGCGGTTTAACACAGGCTATTACGGAGAAAGCTGGTCGTGAGGCTACTGGCAGAATACGGCGGCTAAACACAGGCTATTATGGAGAATAATAATAATAATTATTATTATTATTATGGAGAATGCTGGCCTAGACGCTACTGCAGAAGATGGCGGCTACACACAGGCTCTTATGGAGAAAGGTAGCCCAGAGGCTATTGTCCAAGATGGCGGCAATACATAAGCCCTTATGGAAAAAGCTGACTGAGGGCAGACATAGGATTTCAGAAGACGGCCATGGGGCGATTGCCCAAGATGGCGGCTATACACAGGCTCTTACAGAGAAAGCTGGCCCAGAGGCTACTGCACGAGATGGCGATATACAGAGGCTATTATGGAGAAAGCTCGCCCAGAAGCTATGGCAAAAAATGGCGGATATACATAGGCTCTTAAGGCTGAGGGGAGACGTAGGACTTATGGAGCCGTCCTGCGGGGGATTGCGCAAGATGGCGGCTATACACGGCCACTTATGTAGAAAGGCTACTGCCCAAGACGGCGGCTGCTATACATAAGCCCTGATGGAGAGAGCTGGCTCAGGGGAGACATAGGACTTACGGAGCCGGCCTAGGGGCGATTGCGCAATTTGGCGGCTTTACACGGGCTATTATTAAGAAAGCTAGCCCAGAGGCTACTGCACACGATGGCGGCTATATAAAGGCTATTATACAGTAAGCTTTCCCAGAGGTTACCGCACAATATGGCGGCTATTTACAGGATTTTATGGAGAAAGCTGGCTCAGGGGAGACATAGGATTGTAAGGAGACAACTTAGGAGCGATTGCGCAAGATGGTGGCTATACACAGGCTGTTATGCAGAAAGCTAGCCCAGAGGCTACTGCACACTATGGCGGCTATATAGAGGCTACTATAGAGTGAGCTTTCCCAGAGGCTACCGCACATTATGGCGGCTATGCATACGATTTTATGGAGAAGGTTGGCTCAGGGGAGACATAGGATTGTAAGGAGACAACCTAGGAGGGATTGCGCAAAATTTTGGCTATACACAGGCTGTTATGGAGAAAGCTAGCCCAGTGCCTACTGCTCAAGATGGCATCTATACATAAGGTCTTATTGAGAAAGCTGTCTCAGGGAAGACGTAGGACTTAAAGAAAGACCCTAGGGGCGATTGCGCAAGATGGCGGCTATACACGGGCTATTATGGAGAAAGCTAGCCCAGAGGCCACTGCACACGAATGCGTCTATACATAGGCTCTTATGGACAATCCTGGCTCTGGGGAGACGTAGAATTGTAAGGAGACAACTTAGGAGCGATTGCGCAAGATGGTGTATACACAGGCTCTTATAGAAAAAGCTAGCCCAGAGGCTACTGTACAAGATGGCGGCTATACATAAGCCCTTATGGAGAAAGCTGGCTCAGGAGGGACATCGGATTTAAGGAGACGGCGTATGAGCGAATGCGCAAAGTCGCTGCTATACACAGGATCTTATGGAGAAAGCTAGCACAGGAGATACTGCCCAAAATGACACATATACACAGGCTATTATGGAGAAAGGTAGCGAGAGCCTTCTGCACAAATGGCGTCTATACATAGGCTTTTATGGGGAAAGCTGCCTCAGGGGAGACATAGGATACACGGAGGCTATTTAGGGGCGATTGCGCAGGATGGCGGCTATACAGGGCTCCTATGGAGAATGCTAGCCCAGTGGCTACTGCACAACATGGCGGCTATACATAAGACCTTATGAGAAAGCCGGCTCAGGGAAGACATAGGAAATTTAAAGAGCCCGCCTACGGGCGATTGCGCGAGATGGCGGCTATTCACAGTCTATTACCGAGGAAGCTACCCCAGTTGCTACTGCCCAAGATGGCGGCTATGCGTACGCTATTATGGAGATAGCTGGCTCAGAGGACACATAGGACTTAAGGAGACGGCCTAGTGTCGATTACGCAGATGGTGGCTGTACACAGGCTCTTACGGAGAAAGCTAGCCCAGAGGCTACTGCACAGGATGGCGGCTATACTTGGGCTCTTATGGAGAATGCTGGCTCAGGGGAGACATAAGACTTAGGGAGGCGGACCAGGGGCGATTGAACAAGATGGTGGCTATACACTGGCTCTCACGCAGAAAGCTGGCCAAGAGGCTACTGCACAAGATGGTGGCTATAAATAGGCTCTTATGAAGAATTCTGGCTCACGGAAGACATAGGACTTAAGGAGACGGCCTAAAGGCGACTGCGCAAAAAGGCGGGTATACACGGGCACTTATGTAGAAAGCTAGCCCGGAGGCTACTGCCCAAGATGGCGGCTGCTGTACATAAGACCTTTGGAGAAAGCTGGCTCAGGGGAGACATAGGACTTTAGGAGACGGCCTAGGGGCGATTGCGAAAAATGGCGGCTATACACAGGCTCTTATAGAGCAAGCTAGCCCAAGGGCTATTGCCAAAGATGGCGGCTATACACAGGCTATTACGGAGAAAGATGGTCCAGTGGCTACTGCGCAAAATGGTGGCTATACATAGGATCTTATAGTGAAAGCTGGCTCAGGGGAGACATATGACTTAAGGAGCCGGCCTATGGGCGATTGCGCAAGATTGCGGCTCTTCATAGCGCTTACGGAGAAAGCTGGCTTAAAGGGTACTGCAGAAGATGGCGGCTATACACAGGCTATTATGGAGAGAGCTTTCCCAGATGCAACCGCATAATAGGACGGCTATGCATAGGATTTTATGGAGAATGCTGGCTCAGGGGAGACATAGGACTGTAAGGAGACAACTTAGGAGCGATTTCGCAAGATTGTGGCTACACACAGCCTCTTATGGAGCAAGCTAGCCCAGTGTCTACTGCACCAGATGGCGTCTATATATACGCCGTTAATGAGAAATCTGGCTCATGGGAGACATAGGATTTAAAGAGCCGGCCTAGGGGCGATTGCGCAAGATGGCGGCTATACACGGGCTATTATGGAGAAAGCTAGCCCAGAGGCCACTGCATGCGATTGCGTCTATACATGGGCTCTTATGGAGAAGGCTGGCTCAGGGGAAGCAGAGGATTGTAAGGAGAAAACTTAGGAGCGATTGCGCAAGATGTTGTATACACAGGCTCTTATGGAGAAAGCTAACCCAGAGGCTACTGTACAGGATGGCGGCTATACATAAGCCCTTATTGATGAAGCTGGCTCAGGGGAGACATAGGACTTAAGGAGACGGCCTATGAGCGATTGCGCAAAATCTAGGCTATACACAGGCTCTTATGGAGAAAGCTAGCACAGGACATACTGCCCAAGATGGCGGCTATATACAGGCTATTACGGAGAAAGCTAACCGATAGGCTACTGCACAAGATGGTGGCTATACATAGGCTTTTATGGAGATAGCTGGCTCAGGGGAGACATAGGACATAAGGAGCCAGCCTACGGGCGATTGCACGAGATGGCGAATATGCACAGTCTATTACCGAGGAAGCTAGCCCAGAGGTTACTGCCCAAGATGGCGGCTATACGTAGGCTATTATGGGGAAAGCTGGCCTAGAGTATACTGCACAAGATGGCGGATATATTAGGCTCTTATGGAGAAAGCTGGCTCAGGGGAGACATTGGATTTAAGAAGCCGGCCTAGAGGGGATTGCGCAATATGGTGGCTATACACAGGCACTTATGGAGAAAGCTAGCCCAGAGGCTACTGCCCAAGATGGCGGCTATACATATTCCCTCATGGTGAAAGCTGGCTCAGGGCAGACATAGGAGTTAAGGAGACGGCCTAGGGGCGATTGCACAAGATGGCGGCTGTACACAGGCTCTCACGGAGAAAGCTAGCCCAGAGGCTACTGCACAAGATGGCGGCTATACACAGGCTATTTTGGAGAAAGGTGGCCCAGAGGCTTCTGCACATGTTAGTAGCTATACATAGGCTGTTATTGCGAATGCTGATTCAGGGGAGAAAGAGGATTTAAGGAGACAGTCTAGGGGCGATTGCGCATGATGGCGGTTTTACACAGGCACTTATGTAGAAAGCTAAACCTGAGGCTACTGCCCAAGATGGCGGCTGCTATACATAAGCCCTTATGGAGAAACGTGGCGCAGGTGAGCCATAGGAATGAACGAGCCGGCCTAAGGGCGAATGCGCAAGATTGCGGCTGTACACGGGCTATTATGGAGAAAGCTGGCCCAGAGGCTACTGCAGAAGATGGCGGCTATACACTGGCTCTTATGGAGAAAGCTAGCGCAGGGGCTATTGCCCAAGATTGCGGCAATACGTAAGCCCTTATGGAGAAAGCTGGCCCAGAGGCTACTGCACAAGATGGCGGCTATACATACTCTATTATGGAGAAAGCAGGCCCAGAGGCCACTGCACAAGATGGCGGCTATACACAGGCTATTATTGAGAAAGCTGGCCCTGAGGCTACTGCACAAGATGGCGGCTATATATAGGCTCTTAAGGAGAATGCTGGCTCGGGGGAGATATGTGACTTAAGGAGACGACCTAGGGGCAACTGCGCAAGAAGGCAGTTATACACGGGCACTTATGTAGAAAGCTAGCCCGGAGGCTACTGCCTAAGATGGCGGCTGCTATACATAAGCCCTTATGGAGAAAGCTGGCTCAGGGGAGATATCGGACTTTAGGGGACGGCCTAGGGGCGATTGCGCAAAATGACGGCTATACACAGACGCTTACGGAGAAAGTTGGCACAAAGGCTACTGCACAAGATGGCGACTATACGCATGCTATTATGGAGAGAGCTTTCGCAGAGGCTACCGCACAATATGGCGGCTATGCAAAGTATTTTTTCGAGAAAGCCGGCCCAGGGGAGACATAGGATTGTAAGGGTTCAACTTAGGAGCGATTGCGCAGGATGATGGCTATAACAGGTTCTTATGGAGAAAGCTAGCAAAGTGGCTACTGCACAAGATGGCGGCTATACATAGGCTCTTATGGAGAAACCTGGCTCAGAGAAGATATAGGATTTAAGAAGACTGCGTAAGGGCTTTTGCGCAAGACGGTGGCTGCGTACAACTTCCTAGTGCTAGGGCCCCTGAGGCAAGATTGATTCTATACATTTGTTATATGCGATAAAAATTTAAGGATATGTACTGGGATCTTACGGCGGTACATTGTTCTTATAGGCCTATCGGTACACGACAGCCTCAGGGTCTTACAACGTGAAAGTTATGACCTATTAGTTCGATCAGCCTGACATTCGAAATCTGAGGCAAGGGCTACTATGCAAGATAGCTGCTATACTCTAATCGTATAGGCCTAAGTATAGGTCTGCCTCAGGGGCTCACAAATTGTAACGTATGAGCTATTAATTTTACCAGTCTAACGTTCGGGGACTGAGTTAAGGGATACCGTGCAAGATGGTTGCTATACTCCATTCGTATGGACCTTAGCTAGAGGGTCGTCTCAGGGGCCCACAACTATTAACTTATAACCTGTTAGTTTTATCGGCCTGAAATTCGAGAAATGAGGCAAGGGCTACTATGCTACGTAACTGCTATACTCTATTCGTAATGACCTTCACTAGAGGGCTGCCTCATGGGCTCACAACTTGTTACTTCTAACCTTTTAGTTTCATCGCCGTATATTCCAAAACTGAGGCAAAGGCTACTATGCAAAATGGCTGCTATAATTTATTCGTTTAGACTTATCTCGTGGGCTGCTTCAGGGACTCACAACTTGTAACTTATGACCTATTAGATTTATCAGCCTAAATTTCGAGAAGAGGCAAGGGCTGCACGCAAAGTACCTGATATACTCTATTCATATATACCTAACTAGGGAGCTGCCTCAAGGGCTCACAAGTAATTTAAAACCTATTCTTTTTATCAGCCTGACATTAGAGAACTGAGGCAAGGGCTGCTATGCAAGATAGCTTATATTCTCTATTCGTATACATCTAACTGGAGAGCTGCCTCAGGGGCTCACAACTTGCAACCTAAGACCCATCAATTTATTACCTAAGTTTTGGGAACTGAACAGGGGCTGATAAGCCAAATAGCCGCTGTATATTGTTATATTAGACTGCCTTTAAGTAGCATAGCTATCGCTGATCCTTCTCACCAGCTGACTTTCAGAACTTTTGTCTAGCACAGGAGGTAGTGATGATTCATGTGCTTTATTGCACTAACATTGGGAGAGCTGTGCTAGAGCTTTTCGAGTATTAGACAAATGAGGGGTGTTTCATCCTCCTAAACGGATGCCCTTCTTAACGTCAGTCTAGCACAGGGGATCTTGTGCATACATACGCTTTTATGTGACTAATCCTGGAGGAGAGCTGCACTAGGGCTCTCGAGTAAGGATAGTCGCTTAAAAATAAAAGCATAATCAGAATGATGAGATGTAGATAAACATAGAATATTGTTATAACCTAATTTTGTAATCTGCGAGAAGTGATAGAATTAATTGAGTGTAGGATTCAAAAATGCTGAACCCGAAATAGTTCGTGCTACACCCCTGATAGGGAATAGAACCAATTGGTCACGTCTTATCGGAAGGGAAAAGGACCGAAGGACTATTCCTCTACCTCCTCAACGAGCCCTCCTCCTCCTCCTAGCGATAATGTGCTAACGGGCTAAAGGGCTAAAGGGCTAGTGTATTAAAGGGATAAAATGCTAAAGGGATAATGTATTAAAGGGATAAAATGATAAAGGGCTAATGGGCTAAAAGGCTAACGGGCTAAATGGTGAAAAGGCAAAAGGGCTGAAGGGCAAAAGGGCTTATATTTTTGTAGTATTTAGGGTACCTCCCCTATCTTTATCCGGGCTTGAGACCGGTCCTACATCTAGGGGCGGCGTTAACACCCTAAGGAAGAGGAAATGTTGGAAAACACTCTGTACCAATGTAGCTACTCGATCCAATATGTACTACAGAAGGATGACTTAGGTGAGGGGTGACGGCTGGAAATGTAGGAAGGTGATAGGCTATTGTATTGTCGAGAAAGATCTTACAGGTAAGGTTTTTCCTTTAAGGGCTAATACTCAATAAAACTTGCACGACGTAATTCTTGCTCTATTTCAATAATATTTGCTTTATATTCTGTGTAACCAGCGTCTTGATAGGCTCTTAGCAGTTGCAATCGTTTTCCGAGTACGTTGGTCTCTTTACAGTACCTTACGTCTACATGGTGTAACAGAGGCTCGTTGTGAATTTTGAGCCTGTATGCGGTCAGTTGATGTGTAGGGACTTGTTTTGATGTAATACGCACTTCTGCAGTAGCGTTTCCAGGTACAAACTTAACTTGTTTCGATAGCAAAAAGCGTCGAATTCTTCTTCTAATTCATCTTGCATCTCTTCTTGAGATATTTGCACGGCGACAGAACGTGTAGTAGGCTTAGAAAATGAAGTAAAATCATAAAGCGCTAATGGCAGAGAAACATTGAGATTTTCTTTTTCTTTTACTTCTCCTTTTCCTTTATTATCACTATTATTATTAGCATCCTGATCCTTATTATCATCATGTTGCTTCTCTTTATCAGGAAATATGTGCTTAGTAACAGAACTTGTAGCGGACTGAGACAACAAGGGAAAATTAAAAATCTCTCGCAGAGCTGTAGTTTTTAAAACTAAATTAGTATTTGCTTGAATACGGTTGAGTTCTTTGCATTTCCTTCTTGTTGAAGCTACACTACACGGGGCTTCGTGACGTTGAGCGTTGTAAGCGTTCTTGAATTCTCTTCTACAATGTTTGCATTGAAAAATTGTCCTACAAGGTATCTCATGACGCCTCTTGTGATAGACTCGGGGAAATGTTTTTTCCACACTCTTTGCAATTATAGCTAGAAATGGGTTGTTCTATGATGGGCATTATCTTCTGCTAACAGATTCTTCTTTAAAAGGTACAAGTATAATCTTTTAGACACTTGCTACTCTCTACTTTTACGATGTGGACAGCTTAACGATTAACAGTAAACTAACACAAAGGCGTTTAACCTATCTTATACACCTTATACAGGCTAGGTGTGGAGATTAGAAGGGAGTGTCAAGGAAGAGGGAATGGAGCGGCCGAGGCATGTTTCATATGTGCAATGTGCTGTCAAGATGGCAGCTGTCATCTAGAAAGCCGTTTAAATTCCACGCGCTCAACGTAGTTGAGAAGGCAGCAGTGAGGTTAGGCCCAGTCAACATGACAGCAGTAAGGTTAGCAACGTACTCTTTTCCAAAAACGTGAAGTTAGGGTCCGACAAGATAGCCGCTGTCATCTTGACAGCTGTTTAAATTCCGCTCTCACGTGATAATGATGGTAGGAGTAAGGTTAGAGTCTGTCAAGATGCCAGCAGTCAGGTTAGCGTCGTTCTCTTGTCCAATAAAGTGAGGTTAGGGTCCGAAAAGAGAGCCGCTGTCGTCTTGACAGTTGTTTAAATTCCTCTCCCACGTTATTATATGATGGTAGCAGTAAGGCTAGGCCCTGTCAAGATGCCAGAAGTGAGGTTAGTGATGTTCTCTTGTCCAAGAAAGTTATGTTAGGGTCAGACAAAATATCCGCTGTCATCTTGACAGCCTTTTAAAGCACGTCTTGTAGACGATATTCATGACTACTTTGAAATTACATAACAGTATAAAGAAGAGAATTTTAGTAATCGTAATTACTAATTCTCAATTACTGTGAGAAGGCGTGCTTTTAACAGCTGTCAAGATGACAGCGGCTATCTTGTCGGGCCCTAACCTCACTTTTTGGACAATAGAACGTCGCTAACTTCATTGCTGGCCTTGACAGACTCTAACCTTTCTGCTACCATCATAACCACGTGGGTGCGGAATTTAAACAGCTGTCGAGATGACAGCGGCTATCTTGTCGGATCCTAACTACCCATTTTTTCGACAAGAGTACGTCGCTAACCTCACTGCTGTCATCTTGACAGGGCCTAACCTCACTGCTGCATTCTTAACTACGTAGAGGGTGCGGAAATTAAACGGCTCTCAAGATGACAGCTGCCACCTTTGCAGCACATTGCACATATGATACATGCCTCGGCCACTTCCTTCCCGCTTTCTTGACTATCCCTTCTAATCTCCACACCTAACCTGTATAAGGTGTATAAGGTAGGTTATATGCTTTTGTGTTAGTTTACTGTTAATCGTTAAGCTGTTCACATCGTAGAAGTAGAGAGTAGCATGTGTCAATTAGACTTGTATCTTTTAAAGATGAATCTGTTAGCAGAAGATAAAGCCCATCATAGAACAACCCATTTCTTGCTATATTTGCAAAGAATGTGGAAAAATATTTCCCTGAGCCTATCACAAGCGACGTCATGAAATATCTTGTAGGACAATTTTTAAAATCAATCTTTGTAGAAGAGAGTTCAAGAAAGCTAACAACGCTCAACGCCACGAAGCCGCGTGTAATGTAGCTACTTCGAGAAAAAATTCAAAGAGCTCAACCGTTTCCAAGCAAATACAGGTATATTCTTAAAAAGTACACCTCTGGGAGAGAATTTTAATCCTCCCTTGTTGTCTAGGCCTGCTACAAGTTCTGTTACTAAGCACACATTTCGAAATAAAGAGAAGCAACATGATGATGATGATGATAAGGATCAGGATGCTGATAATAATAGTGATAATAAAGGAAAAGGAGAAGAAATGAAAAAGAAGATCTCAATATTTATTTTCCATTAGAGCTTTATTATACTTCATTTTCTAAGCCTACTACAGGTTCTGTCACCGTGCAAACATCTCAAGAAGACAAGCAAGATGAAGTAGAAGATTTCAACCCTTCTTTGCTATCAAAACAAGTTAATTTTGTACCTAGAAACGCTACTGCAGAAGCAAGTATTACATCAAAACAAGTCCCTACACATCAACTGTCTGCAAATAAGCTCAGATTTCACAACAAGCCTCTGTTACCCCATACAAACGTAAGATACTGTAAAAACACCAGCGTACTCGTAAAACTTTTGCAACTGCTAAGAGCCTATCACTATGCTGGTTACACAGAGTATAAAGGAGATACCTTAGAAATAGAGCAAGAATTACGTCGTGTGGGTATCATTGAGTATACCTCTTCAAAGTAAAGACCTTACCTGTAAGCTCTTCTCGACGGTACAACAGCCTAAACAAAATCCTACATTCCCAGCCCTCATCGTCACCCTCACCTAAGTCATCCTTCTGTAGTACATAGTGGGTCGTGTAGCTATATTGGTAAAGAATATTTTCCAACATTCTCCCTTCCTCAGGATGTTAACTCCGCCTCTAGATGTAGAGCCGGCCTCAAGCCCGGATGAAGAGAAGAGAGACACCATAAATACTACAAAAATATAAGCCCTTTTCCATTTAGTTTTTTAGCCTTTTTACCCATTTGTCAGTTATCCCTTCAGCCCATTAGCCCTTTGTCCCTTTAACCCATTGGCCCTTTAGCACATTAGCCCTTTAGCACATTAACCCTTTAGCCCATTATCCCATTATTACGAGGAGTAGGACGGCGCGGTGAGGAGGAGTCCTTTCGTCCTTTTGCCCTTCTGACAAGACGTGACCCCTGGGTTCCATTCCCTATCATGTGTTTAGCACGAATTATTTTCGATTGGGCATTTTTCAATCCTACACTCAAAGAATTTTATCACTTCTCACAGATTACAAAATTAGGTTATGACAACATTCTACGTTTATCTACATCTCATCATTCTGATTATGCTTTTAGCTTTAAGCGACTATTCTTACTCGAGAGCCCTAGTGCAGCTCTCCCCGTGGATCAGTCCCATAAGGGCGTATGTATACGCAAGAGCCCCTGCTCCAGACTGATGTTAGAAAGGTTATCCGGCTAGGAGGATGAAACCCCCAGCATTAGCCCATTACTTGAAAAGCTCTAGCACAGCTCTCCCAAAGTTAGTGCCATAAAGTTCATGTATCACCACTACCTCCTGTGTTAGACAAAAGTTCTGAAGGACAGCTGGTGAGAAGGATCAGCGGTAGCCAAGCTCCTTAAAGTTAGTCTAATATAACCAATGTACAACGGCCATCTTGCCTAGTAGCCCCTGCCTCAGTTCCCAAATGTTAGGTAATAAAACTAATGCGTTATTAGTTACAAGTTGTGAGCCTCTGAGGCAGCTCTCTAGTTAGGTGTATACGTTGCGTTGCTTTAATATTAGGTAGAGGTCTTGCCAGAGTTCTCGAATGTCAGGCTGATAAATCTAATAGGTTTTATATTAGAAGTTGTGAGCCCTTGAGGCAGCTACCTAGTTAGGTCTATATGAATAGAATATAGCAGCTACTTTGCATAGGAGCCCTTGCCGCAGGTCTCGAATGTTAGCCTGATAAATCCAATAGATCATATGTTACATGTTGTGAGTCCCTGAGGCAGCCCACTAGATAAGTCTAAATGAATACAGTATAGCAGCCATCTTGCATAGTAGTCCTTGCCTCAGTTCTTGAATGTCAGGCCGATAACTGAAAGGTTATAACTAACAAGTTGTGAGCCCCTGAAGCGGCCCTCTAGTTAAAGTCTATACGAATGGAATATAGCAACCATCTTGCATGGTATCCCTTACTCAGTCCCCGAAAGTTAGGGTGGTAAAACGAATAGGTCGTAAGTTACAAGTTGTGAGTCCCTGAGGCAGTCCTCTAATTAAGGTCTATACGAATAGAGTACAGTAGGCATCTTGCATAGTAGCCTTTGCCTCAGTTCTCGAATGTCAGGCTGATCAAACTAATAGGTCGTAAGTTACAAGTTGTAAGCCCTAAGGAAGCTCTGTAGAGTTAGGTCTCTAAGAACAATGTATCGCCATTAGCTCCTGGTCCATCTCCTTCAAGTTAGTCTCATATAATCAATGTATAGCATCCGTCTTGACTCGGGGGACCTAGCATTAGGAAGCTGTACGCAGCCGTCATCTTGCGCAATCGCCCCTAGGCCGTCTCCTTAAATCCTATATCTCCCCTAGATCAGCTTTCTCCATAAGAGCCTATATATAGCCGCCATCTTGCGCAGTAGCCTCTGGATAAGCTTTCCCCATAAGATGTGGTGGTGGTGATTATTATTTTAAGAGGAAGTGCTACTAGGCAACCATCCTCTTTCTCCACAAGAGGCCGTGTTTAGTCGCCATCTTGCACAATCGCTCCTAAGCCGTCTCCTTAAATCGTATGTCTCTCTGAACCAGGTTTCTCCATAAGAGCCTATGTATAACAGCCATTTTGCGCAGTAGCCTCTGGGCTAGCTTTCCCCATAAGAGCCTTTGTATAGACGCCATATTGCGCAATCGCCCCTAGGCTGTCTCCTTAAATTCTATGTCCCTCTGAGCCAGCTTTCTCCATAAGAGCCTATGTATAGCCTCCATTTTGGGCAGTAGCCTCTGACCGAGCTTTCTCCATAAAAGCCTGTGTATAGCCGCCATTTTGCGCAATCGCCCCAAGGCAGGCTCCTTAAGTCATATGTCTCCCCTGCGCAGCTTTCTCCATAGGAGTCTTTATATAGCTGCCATCTTGCGCAGTAGCCTCTGGGCCAGTTTTCTCATAAGAGCCCGCCATCTTGTGCAATTGTCGTCGGGAAGGGCTGCCTGCTGAGAAGGAGAAAGGAAGTTAAGCCCTACTTAAATAGCGCATCTGGCCGTAAAACTGAGGTGTGGCCTCTCCAAGATGCCGTCTGTGAGGTTAGGCTCGCTCTCTTATGCAAATTCGCGAATCGGCATAATCATACTACTATACTAGGGGTCAATGACCTCAGGTCAGAACCCTCATAGGTATACTACTAGAGGTGGCAGCGTCGTAGATAAAAATTGGCTCTCAATCCCCCTCGCCCTACTACTACTCCTCTATACTGGCGGATTAGGTACACGTGCCAAGGCCACGCATTCCAAATGCGCGCGGAATCATCTTTACGAATTATTTAATTACGCCTGTTACAGGCACGGGCAAATTTAGCAAACAACACCATCATGGTCTTTAAATAAGGTGGAATTATTGGGGTGAGTCTCAAACATGTCAGTCCAGTGGTTACGAAATTAAATGATTACACCGCAATATATCACGACCAGGAAAGCGTCCCTAGAAAAGCTATACGTATCCCCATTTATGGACAGCAGCACACTCACTTGTTCGTTGCTAATTTAATTGGCATAGAATCCCTGAACTTCTCAAATGAAAACCGCGAATTCATAGATATATTTCGTAAGTTACTATGTGTCTTTGTATTCAGTGAAGGGAACCGTAGACTAGCCTAGATATGCATCGAGTTTCCTATCAGAAAACCACCTGGCATAAGAGGGTGAGAGTGAGGGAAGTTCTCACGGAGATTTAGGCCTTCGCTGAGGAACGGTGCGGTTGTACAGATGGTGTGTGTATAGAATAATTCATGATATAGGTGTTAGAGCATTTAAAGTGTAGAATCTGTGCAATCATACGTCATACAGAATAAAGAGGTAGAATGTGCTCTCCAAATATGAAAGGCTAAGTGTATGAGGCAAGCTGGCCCATATGCAGCCAGGATGGCCTCGGAAACTACGACGCAGTTACCAGCTCTTCAAATTTCAATAATCATGTTTTGTAGTTAGAATTGTACATGTTTGTCACATTAAATTACTGTGTGTCGTGCGTAAAAATTAAATGTACAGGAAAATGTTGAGGCGAAGTGTCTACTAAGGGGCTGCCTGGCCGAGGTGGTAAAGGTGTGCTCGGTTCGCTCGGAAGGATGTGGGTTCGAATCCCCGTCAGGAGGTCGTAAAATTTAAGAAACGAGATTTACACTTCCGGCGGTGCATATGGCCCTGAGGTTCACTCAGCCTACACCAAAAATGAGTACCAGGTTAATTCCTGGGGGCAAACGCGGCCGGGCGTAGAGCTAACCACTCTACCCCATCACGTGCCAAGGTAAACAATGGTGGAAGCCTTTACCTTCCACTCCTCCAAGGGCCTTCATGGCCTGTACGGAGATGACTTTGCGTTTAAATTTTTGTAAGAAAAATGTAATGGCGAAGTTTTAAATATTGTAATGTGAAATCAATGAAATAATTTTCGGGCATATAAAAGTTAAAATTATAACGTTGTGAGCGTGATAAATTCAAATGTTAAATTTTCCATAATAAGAATGATAATAATAATAATAATGTTAATAATAATATTCACGTCAGGAAAAATTTTAAATGATAATTTATGTGTTCAGCAGTAATGTCAATTGAGATTTCCGATTTATACCGAAATCCAGTGAAGTCTGATAACGTTAGTACGTATTTTGGAAAACTTAAATTTTGTGACATCGTGTATTTGTGATACAGACAATCACGGTATGCTATTTTGCTCTTGAGGTCAGAAAAACTTAAGTTAATTGTGAGTTTCTTATAAAGTTGTTGTTCATGGGAGTACGTATCTTTAAAACGTTTCGAACGGGAAGAAATGGATTATAATGGAAACGAAATATTATGAGAATAGTTAGGAAGATGTTAAAGGCAAAGTGAGCCTGTATGTTATAAGTGATGTATAATGAACAGGAGATAGAGGTTAAAAGATTCTGTTACGATGGATAGGAATTTATGTGACAGGGTGTAAGTCATGAGGTAATATTACTAAGACAGGCTGTGTAAGATAACGATGTCCTGTAAGCAATCCAGAACAGTTGACTAATATAATAATGGTCAAAAACCCAAGTGAACGCGTTGGAACGCCTATTTTAATAACAAGTCGATGTTCTCCCATGGTTTTATATGGCAATTAAGTCCAAGTGACAATTCTATGTAGTACCAGCAAAGTGCATTTTTGTGATAGTCAATCTCACGAGCAAAGTATACCGTATCTGACGCACGGTCAAGCCAATATTTGATTATTGTAAATTGAATTCTATTCTGTATTTTTACGAGACTAAATTGTCGCTGTCTAGAAAGATTGCGGGTGTGAAAAATGAAAGTTATTAGAATGAGAGTTTAGCTTGAGTAGATTGTTGGAAAGCTACTTCTCTGGACATTTCACAGAAATACATATTTGAAACGGTGAGATGGTAGGTCATTTTGAGCCTCACACTTGAGTTATGCTGTGGATCTCGTGATGGTGGTGATTGCTGTTTTCCGTCATATTACGTAAAATTAAACGAGAGCTGAATTTATTTTTATTCAGCGAACTTCATTGCATGTGTTGAGATTGTATTGAGGAATAGATTAAGCTATTCGGACATGTTGTTTAAGTTTGAATTTCACGCATTATTGTAAGAAATGGACATAGTTATATTTCCAGATTCGAGCTCATTCTGTGGCGAGTTTCATTTCATTGTGTTAGAGTTTCAACGAGGATTAGATTTAAATATCCGGGATTGTGTTTGACGTTTCAATTTCGTCTGATAGGGTAAATGATGTGTAGACATCCTAACGTTGGCTCTGCGATAGATTTAGGATGCTGCGCCGTATTATATAAATATAGGGAGGTGTAGACTCAACGTAGGTTCAACAACAGGATTGATGATGATGATGATGCTTGTTGTTTTAAGAGGCCTAACATCGCAGGTCATCGGCCCCAACAACAGGATTAGGGCGTCGTTTGTATATAGTCATGTCATAGGTTAGTCATTTTTGCGAATCGATTTGAACGATGTAAGTGTCTGCAGTAGTGAATACGAATGTGAAAAGTGTTAGGAGGTATTATCCAGGCCATGTTTCGGCATAATTCTTAATAGCCAGAAGGTGCTCCAATAATAGCGTTGCATCAGTAGTGGCATGAATGTGAGGGTTGTCCCACATAGAAGCCTAGCTAATGGAGACTGATCATTACAATTTAGCCGCTTGTGTTGAAGTTCCATGAACTTTCGTTTTTCTAATCATATTTTGGTTTACTTTAGATTTATCATTCGGATGTCCGGTGTATTGACACTTAGTTGATTTATGTAGGATTTACGCTACGAATGCGGTTTCGATTCGTCACCTGTTAAGATATTTTATTTTCAATTTTCGTTATTTCATTTTATATTAGGTGAGACGTTGAGCTACCGATCACTTGTAGTTTAGTTTAATGGGACAAGTGTACGTAGAAAGTTTTGTAATGGTAGTCGTAATTATAGAAATGGGAAAGATGAGGGCTTGTATGTTAATACACTTTACGACGTAACTATTTATGACATGAAAGTCGGTTTAGTAAGAACATTTCAAGTGACATCACTTTTCTTTAACTTCAGTGTTTGACATTTCTTCTAAATGCATCATGAATTAACGCTTCGTGCATTTCGCATTTTGTTCCTTTAGGACAACTTAAGGTGAGATGCACTCGGATCAAGTTATTGATTCCTTCTGAACATCTGTTTGGGGTGATGCCTGTTTCAGCATTGGGATTTCTTCTGTAACTTAAGGGCGTCACGAGATGACAATACATGGTGGAATTTTATGTTTGATTTTGACAATTGTTGTTAGCTTGTAATGAACACCATGCTTTCTAGTAATGTTTCGCTACCTATCCAAAGCAACTGATAGTCGATTTGGTTCGATTAGGGTCCATTCGGTGGATGTTCCAATATCCGATAGGATACTAGACTGGTGGGTAAACTTAATTAAATATAAATCTGGAATTCTACCTGTTGAAGGTCAGATTTTCTATGGATCGTGTGGATTAACTCTCAGTTATCGACTGGATTAATTGTGCCCGATTTTCAGGTTTTTATTCTCGTTTTCTGGTTTTTGCTGTCCGCGAGTTTTACACGACATTTTCATTCTTGTAAACAATGTTGAACAATAATATTAAACGGACAACACTAACGTTATGCATTGTGACATCGTTAAAACGTTGTAAAATCATTCGGTGATTTTTCCAGTTCATTTCATAAATATGATCATCGTGATTAAATTTGAATAAATCTTTTAGTAAGCACATTTTTGCTCCTCATTTAAAGTAGTTAGGCTCTCTTCTGAACCCCAACGTTTGGTCAATGTAGTGACAGAAAGAAAAACCGCTATGACCCCAAGATCTAAGAGTTCGATATTGCTCTAATTGAAGCAGCTGTGGCAGACGACCAACGATGAAACGATGAAAGGGTTCAATACGTGCATCATTTACTTCTACATTTTATTCATCTTCTGCTTTCCGGCGTTGATCCCATCAAGATACGTGGTCCGCATTTCTGCATCTCCACGTTGTCCGATCTGGAGCATCAGGGGGGCAAACAACGACGACTCAAAAGACTTCTACTTGAGAGTCCATCCATCCCTTACTCGGCCGATCGCATTTCTTCCTCGGTCGATATGGAGGCACCCACCGAACTGGAATGTGCCCTCCTACTTGCGCAATCCCGCTTTCCTAATCTTGTGTAGGAATGAAGGTAAATCCGAATGTATTCAACACGGTTTCCTTTCTGATATTGCCAAGTGTTTTACTTCCATGGACAACCAGAGCATAAGCATCCTCTTTATGTGAAGCATCTGCTTGTGTCTTTACGCAGTTTGCCAGGATTCAGACTAGTAGAACGCCACTGCACGGATTATCGTGCGGTAGATCTTCCACTTGAGGCACACGGAAATCTTCCCGTTGCAGAAGACCCCCGTGAATACGTGCCCCTTCATCCAAGCGGTTTTGACACATCCAGGGAAGAATCACAAGCGGGTGTTATCTGGGAGCCGAGGTAACGAGAAAGTCTTCACAAGCATGGAGTCATCAAGCCTCGCTTTCCATTGTTGGACCAGTCTCTCGAGCCCGTCTCGGCTTTCACTAGCCAGTTTTAGATCGTCATTATGGAGCAGAGTCCACGGATGAGGCACTTGGAGTGTAAGTAAAGCAGAGTGAGGAAAATGGCGACGAAAATTAGACTCAGTTTTGAGTGATTTAATGATTATTTACTCTCGACGATGCCGAAATATAAATATTATATCCCAGAAAACTGAATCTTAATGTGGTCCATTATAGTTCATGTTTCATTATGATCAGAGTTCAGATTTTCATTTTGATACAGGTTCTCCACCAATCAGAGTTCAGTTTTTCGTTATGATAAAACTGTTCGATCAATTAGGTGAGGATAGCATCGTACCTACACTAACTTCGCACTGCTTCCAAAATGAAACATATCAACCAATTATATGAACATCAATGCACCTTTTAGTTCCAATATTCTACAACCACGCGGCATATTCCTGCAAAGTCACTTCACCAACTATACAATTATTATTATTCTCGTGCCAGATACATCAAAAAAAAGAAAACAGTTACAACAATTTCAAGTAACATTTAAATAATCTTGGACCAATACAACGCTACTTCGAGTCCTCTCTTCGTAGCTCGATGCAGGTCATCTTGCGTGCACGAAGATGGACACAGCGGACACTGAAGCATATGCTGGATGGTTTGATCTTCTCCGCAGTCACACTTGGTGTTGTCGCCATTGATGAAGCCCCATCTTGCCAAATTAGCTTTGGACCTTCCCACTCCTATACAATTTGTATTTCAATAAAGCTAGGTTATGATAACCTTCTATCAAAGGTTTGAAAACATATCGTCGCTGCCGGGACAAAACCTCCTATGTGAAATATTTTATCTTAGAATTTTGGCCTGTAAGGTTCTCTCATCTAAGGTGTAACATTGTGTGATTGTTGTCAAGGCATTCTCACTCTCCATAATGTATGTGCTGCGGGTCAGTCTATCTCCAAAAATATTATCACATAGGAGGTTTTGTCCCGGGAACGACGATATGACATTGTCAAGGTCTCTGATCCACTCACGGAAAATCGATAACCCAGCGCATGCGCTCTGAGTTCTGTTCAGTAAACTCAACTGTCAGCGACATATCGACAGAACTTTGTGAATATTAAAAAAAAAAGAGTTATAATTATCGACGAGCATACACAGTCGTATGCAACTCGCCTATAATGGTAATTAAGACACTCGTTGAATAATGTACCATTAGCGCATGTCGTTTAAAGCCGAGAGTGTTCTGCTCCTCATGACGCTATTTGCATTTTCTCAATATTACGTTCAGGAAAATGGAGTACCTCAGGGATCGGTACTGACTATTACGCTGTTCACAATCGCCATCAATGCCATAGCTGCCGCTGCTGGGCCCGCGGTCATTCCATCGCTATATGTAGACGACTTAGCTCTACAATACAGCTCCGGAAGGGTGGCGTTTGCTGAGAGACAGCTACAGTCAGCTATTAACCGAGTCGACAGATGGGCCCTGCAACATGGTTTTAGGTTTTCAGCGGCGAAAACATCAGTTATATTCTTCTGTCGAATTCTCAGCTACGTCCAACCATCTTGGCGTCCTGGGAATCGGAGTGGCTAGCTATCCGAACTCCCAAACAAGCTGAGATCAATTAAGAAGACAACTACTGTGTGGCGGTCCTCTTTCCGGCGTGTTTTGTATCTCACTCAACCCCTCTCCTCGCCCCACAACAAAGGAGGCTGAACTTGTACGCAAAAATCTGGAGTGTCACTATTCATCTCAGCGACCCCGAAAACTATGGATTCGACACTATTTTCGAATTATTTTTATTGCTCACTCCCCTCTCGCCCCCTACCACTAAGAGGGATGAACATGGACTTTAATAAAATCTGGAGTGTCACTATTCATCTCAGTGACCCCGAAAACTGTGGATTAGACGCAATTTTCAATTATTTCTATATCTCACTCCCCCCTCACCCCCACCTCAAACGCGGATGAACATTGACTCTAAAAACCCTGAGTGTCACTATTAACCTCAGCGACCCCGAAAACTATGGATTCGACACTATTTTTGAATTATTTTTATAGCTCAATCCCCCCTCGTCCCCCACAACAAAGGGGGCTGCACTTGGACTTATAAAAATTCTGGGGCGTTACTATTCATCTCAGCGACTCCGAAAATTATTGATCTCTCACTATTTTCGAATATTTCTATATCTCATTCTCCCTAGCCCCTTATTTTCGATTATTTTTGTATATCATACTCGGTGGGGTGGTGATTATCGTTTTAAGAGCAAGTACAACCAGACAACCATCTTCTATACAACACTAATCAGGAAGGGATCCGACACTTCGAAAAATGAACGTGTCGACCAAAGAGAGACAAGAGTGAAAGACTCCCTAGGCCCCGAGTGCTCTAATACCGTCGGGGTCTGAAAAGAACAAGACTTGACCAGGGATGTCTGATAGGTTAGATGAAAGTGGGTAGCCTGGCACAAGTAAGTGGAAGCCTTGCCAGGACTCGGCTAAGGGCCCGGTAGTCGCCAACACACGATCCCCTGTGGGTGGGGGCGGTAGAATAACACACACGGTATGCCCCGCCTGTCGTAGGAGACGACTAAAACGGCCCCAGGGGCTCTGAACTTTGGAGCGTGGGTTAGCGACCACGGGGCCCTTAGATGAGTCCTGGCATTCCTTCAAATTCCTTGTGCCAGGCTCCTCACTTTAATCTATCCTATCCGACCTCTCTTGGTCAACTCTTGTTCTTTCCGACCCCGACGGTATTACGTATGGAGGCCTAGGGAGTCTTTCATTCTCACGCCCTTTGTGGCCCTTGTCTTCCTTTGGCCGATACCTTCAGTCTTCGAAGTGTCGGACCCCTTCCAATTCTTCTCTCTGATTAGTGTTATATAGAGGATGGTTGCCTAGTTGTACTTCCTCTTAAAACAATAATCACCACCACCACCACCTGGCCAACCCACGGTCCCAACATAAGAGCCCCTGGAGCCCGTTTTAGTCGCCTCTTACGACAGGCAGGGGATACCGTGTGTGTTATTCTACCGTCCCCACCCACAGGGTGATATATAACTTCCCTTCGTTGCCCCGCCCTTAAAGGTGCTTGAGGTGTCTTACCCCGCGCGGTTTATGTCCTAATACTAAGTTAATAAGTGTACCAATTTTGGTTGAAATCGCTCAAGTGGTTTAGGAGGATATGCGGTACAAACGCACATATACATACATACATACATACATACATACTGTATATACAATTACTTTTATATATATTAACTAACTTATGGAAGAAATTTGAACCAGCATTTGTATTATTTGATGATGTATTTTCTCTTTCCAGGGAAGGACGTATATGGAACTCATTCAGAACAAGTAACATTTGCTCCATATTTGGTGTTAAATGCTGTGAACAATTTTAATCTATATGTAAATAAAGAATTTTGGTTCCTGCAAATACCTTTTATTCAAGAGATCGATTCCGAAGACCTATCCGATGACTGATGAAAGAACGATTGAATCAAGTGAGCGGAGACATAAAAGCTTATGTCTCCTTCCTTTGTAGCCAACACCATTATTTCATTCCTCTTAAAACATAAAACATCCCCTTCCATTTTGCTAGTTGTTTTACGTCACACCGACACAGATAGGTCTTATGGCGACGATGGGACAGGAAAGGCCTAGGAACGGGAAGGAAGCGGCCGTGGCCTTAATTAAGGTAAAGCCCCAGCATTTGCCTGGTATAAAATGGGAAAACACGGAAAACAATCTTCAAGGCTGCCGACAGTGGGATTCGAACCCACTATCTCTCGGATGCAAGCCCACAGATGCGCGCTCCTAACCGCACGGCCAACTCGCCCGGTACAAATAAGTTAATGTTAGTTGTACACTACCCACGTATCAGTAAACGAAGGTTATTAAATGATAAGTCGCATTACACTTGCAACAGATGGTCATTCAATCTATGCGAACAACACATCACCATAGCAACATAAACATAGGAAGCCATTACTCACAATCCAGCAGCATGATGTGGCTTGCCCACTGCTACCAGCCCTGTGCATCCACACTTCTCCCACCATAGCACATTTTACATTGAAAACACAACAGTTAATATGGGAAGGACAGCTGATTCAGGAAGTGACGGAACCAACTATAGGGAAGAATATTCTGGACGCGGTGCTGGTAAAACCAGATGAGCTCTATAGAGAAACCGAAGTAATAGATAGTATTAATGATCACGAAGCTGTTTTTATCGTAGTTAAAAATAAATGTGATAGACAGGAAGGTCTTAAATGTAGGAGTATTAGGCAGTACAATATGGCTGACAAATTAGGCGTGAGAGGTTTAAAAAAGTAACAATGATAGGTGGAAAATGGTAAATAAACATGTAAACTGAGGATGGGTTTAAAGCAATTGTTGAGGAATGTGAGAACAGGTTTGTAGCTTTAAAGTCGGTAAGAAATGGTAAGGACCCACTAATAACAGAGATGCAAAACGTCTAAGAAGGAGGTGCAGGTTGGAAAGAAATAGAGTTAAAAATGGCTGTGGAAGTAAGGAGACATTGAAGGAACCTACTAGGAAATTTATCTAGCGAACAAGTCAGCTAAGGGTAATATGATGGCAAGCATAATATAAAGACATACAAATTTTAGTGAAAAATAGAAGGGTATGAAGAGGTACATTAAGGCAGAAACAGGTTCCAAGACGGACATTCCAGGAATCATCAACGAACAAGAGGAGTGTGTATGAGAATATCTTCAAAAGGCAGAAGTATTCAGTCAGCAGTACCGTACGTAAAGATTGTTGGCTACAAAGATAACGTCCAGATAGAGGAGGTGAATAATATTAAGGAAGTATTAAAATTTACCTATGATAACAGTGACATTTACAGTAAGATACATAAACGGCTGGAATTGATAAGATTTCTGGGGATATACTAAAGGCAATGGGTTGGGATATACAGTAGTACCATATCTGAAGTACTTATTTGATTATTGTTTGCCTGAAGGAGCTATACCAATTGAATGGAGTGTTGTTATAGTAGCCCCTGTTATATAGGAAAGGGTGACAGATATAAAGCTGAAAATTACAGGCCAGTCAGTGTGACACGCACTGCATGAAAGCTTTGGGAAAGCCTTATTTCTTATTATATTAGACATATTTGTGAAATTAATAACTGGTTATAAAGAAGGCAGTTCAGGATTAGGAAAGGTTATTCTACTGAAGCTTAACTTGTAGGATTCCAGCAAGATGAAGCAGGTACCTTGGATTCAGGAAATCAAATGGATTGTATCGCGATTGACCTATCTAAAGCATTTGGTATGGCAGATACTTAGAGACTACAGGAAAAAATTGCAATTGGACTAGACAAAAGAGAGACTGAATGGGTAGCTATATTGCTAGAAAATAGATCTCAAAGAATTAGAATAGTCGAAACTTTATCTGCGCTGTAATAATTAAGAGTACAATTCTTCAAGGCGGTATTATTAGAACTTTATGTTTTCTTATATATATCAATGATATGAGTAAAGAAGTGGAATCGAAGACAAGGCATTTTCCATATGATGTTATTCTGTACAGAGTAATAAATAAGTTACAAGATTGTGAGCAACTGCAAAATGACCTTGATAATGATGTGATATGGACAGTAGGCAATGGTATAATGATAAACGGAGTTAAAAGTCAGGTTGTGTGCGTACGAAATAGGAAAATTCTCCTCAGTTTTAATTACTGCGTTGATAGGGTGAAAGTTCCTTATGGAGACCATTGTATGATCCTCAATCTATATATATATATAAAGTAACTTGTCCTGACTGACTGACTGATTCATCATCGCCGAGCCAAAACTACTGGACATAATGAAATGAAATTTTGGGGATGCATTCATATTAAGATGTAGGTGCTCGCTAAGAGAGGATTTTTGGATATTCCGTTGCTAAGGGGGTGAAAAGGGGGGTGAAGTTTTAAAATGAGTGCACCTATATCTCAAAACTTTAAAAGTTTACAAATGTAAAAAATTGGTATTTAGAATCTTCTTTGAAAATAAGGAAACACGTATTTTTTTGTTTTCAGAAAATCCCAATAGGAGGGGTGAAAAAGGGTGAAAATTGGATAAAATGTGTTGAATGCCTTTAATCAGGATACCGGTACTTATATCTCAGAAACTGAAAATATTACAGACCTGAAAATTGGTACTTTTGATCTCTTTTAAAAATAAAGAAACACGTATTTTTTTGTTTTTGGAAAATCTAATTAATGGGAGGGTGAAAAGGGGGTGAATTTTTAAAATGAGTGAATCTATATCTCCAAACTTTTAAAGTTTGCAGATGTAAAAATTGGTATTTAGAATCTTCAATAAAAATAAAGAAACACGTATTTTTTTGTTTTCGGAAAATCGCAATAGGAGATGTGAAAAGGGGTGAAAAAGGGGTTGAATGCCTTTAATGAGGCTACTTATATCTCAGAAACTGAAGATATTATAGACCTGAAAATTGGTGTTTGGGATCTCCTTTAAAAATAAAGAAACACGTATTTTTTTGTTTCTGGAAAACACAATTAAGGGGGGTAAAAAGGGGTAATATTTTAAAATGAATGTATCTATATCTCAAAACTTTTAACGGTTATAGGTGTAAAAATGGGTATTTAGAATCTCCATTAAAGATAAAGAAACACGTATATTTTGTTTTCGGAAACTCCTAATAGGAAGGGTGCAAAAGGTTGAAAAAGGGGTCGAATGCATTTCATGAGTCTACTTATATTTCAGAACCTGAAGATATTACAGAGCTGAAAATTGGTGTTTGGGATCTCCTTTAAAAATAAATAAACACGTATTTTTTGTTTGTGGAAAATACAATTAATGGGGGGGGGTGAAAAGGGGGTGATTTTTTAAAATGAGTGTATCTATATCTCAAAACTTTTCAAGTTTATAGATGTAAAAATTGGTATTTAGAATGTCCTTTAAAAATAAAGAAACACGTATTCTTTTGTTTTCGGAAAATCCCAATAGGAAGGGTGTAAAAGGGTGAATAATGGGTTGAATGCCTTTCATGAGGATACTTATATTTCAGAACCTGAAGATATTACAGACCTGAAAATTGGTATTTTGGATCTACTTTAAAAGTAAAGAAACACGTATTTTTTCGTTTTTGGAAAATCCAACTATTGGGGGGTGAAAAAGGGGGTGAATTGTTAAAATGAGTGTGTCTACATCTTAAAACTTTAAAATTTACAGATGTAAAAATTGGTGGTTAGAATCTCCTCTAAAAATAAAGGAACACGTATTTTTTTTGTTTCCAGTAAGTCCTAATAGGAGGGGTGTAAAAGGGTGGAAAATGGGTTGAATGCCTTTAATGAGGATACACATATCTCAGAAACGAAATATATTACAGAACTGAAAATTCGCATATGGGATCTCCTTTAAAAATAAACAAACACGTATTTTTTAGTTTTTGGAAAAGCCAATTAATGGCGGTTAAACAGGAGTGACAAATTGGGGTGAATTTTTTGAAAGACTATTTCTACAGAATATCTTGGAATCGTAAAATGTTACAGACGTAAAAAGTGGGTGTAAATCTCCTGTAAATGTAAAGAAATATAGGTTATTTGTTTTTGGAAACTCTACTTAAGGGGAACCCAAAAGGGGTGAAATTTTAAAATGAGAATTTTTACGGATATCTAAAAAACTTAACATGTTACAGAAGTGAAAAATGGTATTTTTTTAATCTCTATTAACATAAAGAAAAGTGTATTTTTAGTTTTCGGAAATACCACTTGGGTGGAGGGCCGGGGGGGGGGGGCGGGGGCTAAAAGTGACTGAAAATGGTGATGAATTCTTTTAATTAGGCTACTGATATCTCATAAATGAAAATGTTACAGACGTGAAATTTGATATTTGCAATCTGCTTTAAAAGTAAAGAAACACGTATTCTCGGAAAATCCAATAAAGGTGGGGGGGTGAAAGAATTGAAACATTAGTTGACTTAATTGTATGAGAATACATACATCTAATACTAAAGTTGTTACAGACGTGAAAATTCGTATTTGGATCTCCTTTAAAAACAAAGAAAAAGGCGTTTTGGTGGGGAAACCATCTTGGAGGGCGGGAGTGTAAAGGAGTTGAATTCCTTTCATGAGGACACATAAATCAAAAACTGAAGAAGTTAGAGTCGTGATAATTGGTATTTAGAAGATCCTTTACTATTAAAGAAACAAGTATTTTTTTGCGGGAAAATTCATTTAGGGGGAGGAGAGATTATTGTGAAATGAAGTGAAAAAAAGTAAATTATTTTTATGTGGATACTTATATCTCAAAACTGAAGGTAATAGACGTAAACATTGGTGTTTGGAATCTCCCTTAAACATAAAGAAACAAGCATCCTTTTAATTCTTTTTCGGGGGGGGAGGGTGGCTGTAAATAAACTTAACGGCGGTGGGGTGTAGAAGGATGTGAGACCAATTGATTTTACTGTTATTAATGTACTTATAAGGATCCTCCGTTGCTCAGGCGGCAGCGCGCCGGCCTCTCACAGCTGGGTTCCGTGGTTCAAATCCCGGTCACTCCATGTGACATTCGTGCTGGACAAAACGGAGGCGGGACAGGTTTTTCTCCGGATACTCCGGTTTTCCCTGTCATCAGCCATTCCAGCAACACATAATAGTAATAATAATAATAATAATAATAATAATAATAATAATAATGTTCCGGACCGTCGTCAAATGTGCGGACCGCGCTGGAAACGGCTCCTGGACGGGTAATGACTTAGAATGCAGCCTAGCCGCGGGTTCAGTGCCGCCGAGGTACCCAATATGACACCACGCTGGATCTTCTGAAGGATTTTATCCATATTAAAAACGATTATAGGAAAAGATGGCACAGATTTACTGACCCAACTGACCGGGAGGAATACCTGAGCCTAACCCGGGAAGTACGGAATCGATTGCTGAAAAGGAAGATTGAAAAATGGGAGGAAACGTGCCGTAAAATAATAGAAAACGAGTCAGATCGGGAATTTTGGTGGATTCTCGCAGAAAACGAGTCAGATCGCGAATTTCGGAGGATTATATATCTAAAACAATAAGCATTCAATTATAAATTTCAGTATAATACCGTAGCGAAGCACGGGTATCTTGCTAGTGTTAATATAAGGAAACATCTTAATTGGGGTAATCAAATAAATGGGATTGTAAATATAAGGTAGAGATCTCTGCACATGGTTATTTAGGGGTTGTAGTAAGGATGTAAAGGAGAGGTCATTTAAGTCTCTCGTAAGACTCCAACTAGATTATGGTTCCAGTGTATGGAACCCTCTCCAGGTGATTCAAGAAGTGGAAATAATCCCAAAAAAGCAACTGAATTTGTTCTGGGTGTTTCCGACAAGAGTACCGTTACAAAAATGTTACAAAGTTTGAGCTGTCAGCAGAGAGACGGCGTGGAATGACATTAGTAGACGAATAAATTTGAGTGGTGTCTTTAAATCCAGGAAAGATCACAATATGAAGATAAAGTTGGAATTAAAGAGCACAAATTTGGACAATTATTCGCTTATAGGAAGGGGAGTTAGGGATTGGGATATTTTCTAAGGGAGATGGTCAATAAATTTCTTTGCAATAATTTAAGAAAAGGCTAGGAAATCATGAGATAGGGAGTCTACCACCTGGGCGACTGCCCTAAATGCAGATCAGTAGTGATTGATTGATTGATTGATTGATTGATTGATTGATTGATTGATTGATTGATTGATTGATTGATTGATTGATTGATTGATTGATTGATTGATTGATTGATTGATTGATTGATTGATTGATTGATTGATTGATTGATTGATTGATTGATTGATTGATTGATTGATTGATTGATAAAATATAGCACAATGTATTAACTTTCGAAATCGCTTTTTTTCGCCCAAAAATGCCATTTTAATTTTTTTACTTAAAATGAAAGCTTGAAGTCTCAATTTCAAAATGAGATGTAATGTATAGCATACATATATTCCAACTCTAGGTATCCGAAAATATGTTTTAAATAGCCTCGTGCATGCGTGATTGGGGGCGTGGCTGAAGTGTTCTGCTTATAGGCAAACGTCTCGTCAGATTTTCTTATTCAAATTTTCCTCTTTGGTACGGCATGCTTCCTGGGTATATAGTTCATAGTTATGACCAACTAATGTCAATACTTGTATATTCCAAAGACTTGTATTCCATTGCTAGGGAACAGACATAAACAACATAAACAAATATGTCAGCTTCCTTGTGGCCATGTGGTCTTTCCTATTGTGACTAGAGAGTTTGTTTCATTGTGAGTGTGTATAAAATGGGTTCTAAAAGCCGATGTGGAGCGAAGAAAAAGCTAAGATTTAATGGAAACAGACATACTAACGCGAATGTTAGTGTTACTTGTGTTGTCAATGTAAATAGTGAGACAGAATATAGGCCTAATATAAGGGCATCATTAGCTAGTGCTTCTCAGTCCAAACTTTCTTCTGTAAATATTGAATCGAATTGTGTTAGTGACGTTTACAATATCATTATTGACCTAAAGTGCTTTGCAAATATATTATCTGCATTAGCTTTCTCTAGTTCCTTCAGTTGTAATACAGTTTTCTTAAAAAAAAACTTGAAAATCAGAGATTTGGATGGGGAATGTCCTTTGTATTGTTCTGCAGCAATTGTGACTATGAATTTCCCAACTTTTCAATTTCCAAACGACAGGGTAAATTCGTTGAAGTGAACAGAATGTTAGCTTATGCTATGAGAGAGATTAGTTGTGGACAGAGTGAAGCTAAGAAGTTTTCTACAATCATGAACCTGCCTCCACCTCCTTCACCTCCAGCATATTATAAACATGTCATAGCTCTTTGTACTGTCACTCACGAAGTTGCAGAAGAAAGCATGAAAGGTGCTGCAGAAGAAGTGAAAGTATGGAGGAGATATGAGTGTTGGGTATCAGTGGATGGATCATGGAAGAAACCTGGACATCCATCTCTCTCTGGCGTTGTTTCTGCGATATCAGTCGACACTGCTTAATTGCTTGATGTGCATGTTCTATCGAAATATTGTGTAGGTTCTAGGAAATATTCTAGAGATGGCAAGATATTACCGGCATAACTTTTCTGGTAGACAGACCATGTCAGTGTGTGCAAAGAAGTACAGTGGCTCATCTCGTAATATGGAGCCTCAAGGTGCGAAATTAATATTTGGCCAATGCAAGGAGAATAGGGGCTTAGAATACATCGATGGCTTACTTCTAAAACCTCGTAAGTCCCAATGCTCTTCCTACCCATTATATTCCTTAAGAGTGGCCACGCCTCCCAGTCACATATTTATATGCAGTCCATCAGAGTAATTTTCGTTGCGTTCATTTTTCTATGGTAATATGTAAAGGAAAATAAACCTTACCGTACCCTATTGTAGGGATGTGGTTTGCAAGTGAATTTGCACATTCCTACAGTATGATGTATTTAAGGTTAATTTTCCTTTAGACACAACTATAGGAAAATGAACTCAAGGAAAATTGTTCTGATAGACTGAATATCTATGTGTGGCTTGGAGGCGTGACCAGTCTGAAGGTATAAAATGGACAGGAAGAGCATTGGGATATACGAGGTTTTAGAAGTAAGCCGTCGATGTGCATTTAATAGAGATGGGGAGTCCAAATATTTCAAAGCTGTGGTAGATTCTGATCCGTATAATGGAAAAGATATCAGAAAGTAGAATGTGTGGGACATTGCCAAAAAAGTTTGGGAGCAGCTTTTCGAAAACTGTCACAGGAAAGGAAACTGGGAGGTAGGGGTTAACTGACAGGGGCAATCATTGATAAGATGCAAAATTATTTTGGTATTGCTTTACATTCCAAGACAAGCAGAATTCACGCAATGTCAAATGGCATATGGGCCTTATTGTACCATTTGACAGCAAAACAGGACCGTCCCACCCACCACAGGTGTCTTGTAGGAGCTGACAGCGTGTGCTCTTATCAGCGAGCTAAAGCAAATAATGAGATAGAGACATTTAAATTCCAACCAGGCCTGCCTTTTGACATTCTTCAAGCACTGAAGCCTATATACGAGCGACTCACCGACCCAGAAATGCTTTTTAAGTGCTTTCATGGATTGAGCAAAAATAATAATGCGTGATTCAATGCCGTGGTATGGAAAAGGTGTCCTAAGGAGACATACGTGGGGCTTGATACCGTAAAATTAGGAGTGATGGATGCTGTTTGCCACTTCAACAGATGAAACGGAGGGGAAATACTGAAGAGGATGGCAACTGCTCCTGGCAAGTTCACATCATGTGTTCTTGAAGCTGATGCAGTACGGTTGCACAAAGGTGTAAATCAAAGTACTGCCGAACAAAAGCAGAGGAGACGATACTTGAGAGGCAGAAGAAGAGTGAAAGTAGAAAAGTCTTCCAAAGGAGGAAGCCCATGCCCCTTTCTCTCACATCATTAGACAAAATTAGCTCCAAATTTCTTACGGACTACCATTTCAATAATAATAAGTTACTTTGCAGTAGACCTACGCCGTCTGTAAGAGGAAAAGTACATTTGAGGGAGTAACTCATAGTCCAGAGCAGTTTTCAAGCGAGAATGCATCTTTAAACTGTCAATTCCTTTTAAGTACCTTAAAATATTTTCACCTCTTTGCCACGCATTAAAGGCACCTTGTGACGGAATTCTTACCGCATTTATCTGAAATTTTCAGAGAATATTTGAATATGTACAGAAATTAAAAGTAGTACTGCCTTTATTTATCAGTTGAATGTTACCTTCATATTTTAACCCCCGAAATAGCACAAAACTAGATTTTTCCCTGTTGAACGAATAATGAAAAAATGTATCTCCAACAGTTTACACCTGACTGCAAAACCTGGAGTTTTTCTTAAATATATGAGTATTTTCGTCAAGTCTGCCAAATTATAGTCCAAAGGAATGGAAACTGTAACGAGCATTCTACGCCCAACATATCAAAATAAATATTATTGATGGTGATGCTTATTGTTTAAAGGGGCCTAACATCGAAGGTCATCGGGCCCATTAAAATTATTTGTTAATAACTTTTCAAGATGACAGCTGCCATCTTTAACCACGTGGGCCTGGAATTTCAACAGCAGAACATCGAAAACCTCACTGCTGCCATCTTGACGGGGCTAAACCTCAATGTTGCCACCTTATGCATGTGGTGGCGGGAAATTTAAAATCCACGTAATCTTAACTCGGTACAATATTCCTCTGTGAGCCATGACATGCTGTCGACGCACACTGCTGTGTTATTAGTAATTTGACACTTATTTCCGGTCGCGATCCAGCCAGCTCGCTGTGTGCAAGTATTTACTTTGAATGTTCTGTGTGTTAAATGCAGATATGTTCTTTTCCCTTTCAATATGTAAGTATTGTTATTTTCAGGTAAGTGTGTGCGTTTCTTCTGTGCATTGCTAATAATTTACACGACAACGCCTTCGAAAACTGGTTGCATCTTGTTTGTGCGTGTGTAGTTTTACGATGCAGATTAATAGTAGGCAGCGATTATTGTTTTACCGTTTATTCACATTCTACTGCATGTAGCTATCAGCTTGGAGCGGGCAGGTTCGAACCGCACTCTGGAGATGCGTTTCCGTAGTTTCTCATTTTCGCACCAGGCAAATAATAGAAGTTGTATCTTAGTTGTAATGTACTTTAAACTGTAGGATTGGCGACGTATTAGCCTCCGAATCGTAAGATAGTCGGTTCAAAATGTAATGTTAATCATAGTAGTAGTGATTATTGTTTTAAGAGAAATGTAACGTTTAATTCTATATTTCGTAGATCGATTTTAATCATAGTGTGTTCTAAACATCTGCTGTAAGTCTCGATACCGTCCTAATATGTAGCTGTGGATTCGATTCCTAGTATCATATAGCTTGTGCGCGCTAATCACATCAATAGTAGTAGTGATTATTGTTTTATAAGAAAGTGCATCTATCCTCTATTTCTATCGTTTCGCTGACTTAGAGTTGCCCTTCTGTCAATGATTACAGCGTTATCCTTGCACAAGTAAGTAATCACGTGTCCCATTCCCGGGATTACAAGAAGGTAGTAAGTATAGGCTGTTGTGATGTTTTTAAATACAAATATGAATATCGACAGACGATATAGTTGCAGAAAATCGTATTGTCTTGCGTTATTTTATCTGTATAGTAGTGATTATTGATTTAAGAGGAAGTACATCAATTCGTCTCCCCCTGGGATGTAAGTTCAAATCCTATAATTATTTTTCTTTCTCTATGGTGTTTGCGATAAGAGAACAGTGTTTGAACCATGTTTTTTCTATTGTAACTAAATCAGAGTTCGAAATCTATGCGGAGTTTTTCTGTTTCATGTGTTCGAATCCCGCAGAAAATGCATCTCCTTAGGCAAAAGATTTGTCATAGTATCCCCTGCTAAGTAGTAAAATCTTTTTAACTGCAGTTATTAAGAAGAAGTACGTCGGATGGAGATATACAACATTTGAAATTCTATGTGTGCGCGCTGATTGCATAGAAGTGCGTTTGCATCAACAGAAAGATTAATCTCATAATGTTTTGCGTTATAAGTTTTTCTGTTCTAAACACTAATTGCAAACATGTTTCGTTTTGTTCTACAATCAATTCTAGTGTGAGCTAATAGTAACTTGTTCGTTGAATAGAAACATACAGCACAGTAGCGTTAAAAGTTTTTTTCTGTTCTCAACACTACTTGTCAACATGTTTTCTCTTGTTCTACAATCAATTCTAGTGTGTGCTAATTGTAACAGGATTGAACTTGTCTTGACGAATAGACACATACAGCACAGTAACTACTGTGTTTGCGTTATACGTTTTTCTATTCAGTAGTCAACATGTTTTCACTTGCCTCTTACGTCGCGTTGGAGAAGGAGGAGGAACGTAGATAACCTGTGAAGCGGAGGAGAAATAACACGACTATGTCCGGTCAGAGAAGGAGGAGGATATAAGAGCCTATGTACAGCCAAGTGGAGGAGTCTTTTTGCCCTTTTACCCTTTTGCTATACGGATGAGGAGGAGGAGGGCGGTTGTGTCCCGTGCCCTTTTGCCCTTTTGCCCTTTTGCTATTCGAATAAAGAGGAGGAGGAGGAGGGCGGTTGTGTCCCGTGCCCTTTTGCCCTTTTGCCCTTTTGCTATTCGAATAAAGAGGAGGAGGAGGACGGCTTTGGCTTAAATGTAACCAATGTATTCCTTATTGCAATAAGCGATCTGTTTAATTTTACTTTCAGCATGAGCTACATGCTAATAACCCATGTCAACAGATTCAAATAGTATATTTCCGAAACGAAATTTCAAGTTACATGTTTATCCGATAATTTGTTCGAATCTTAAGCGCTTAAATGTAACAAATGTATTTCTTATAATACTAGGCCTTCTGTTTCATTTCGCTGCTGCATAAGCTACAAGCGTATAACCTATGCCAACAGATTCAAGTAGTATGTTTCCGAACCAAAATTTCATGTTACATGTTCATGCGATAATTTGTTCGACTGCTAGGGGCTTAAATGTACGCAATGTATTTCTTATTCTACTTTCAGCATGAGTTACATGCTTATAACTGATGCCAACAGATTGAAATAATATGTTTCCGAACTGATATTTCAAGTTACATGTTTATCCGATAATTTGTTCGAGAGTTAGGGGCTTAAATGTAACCAATGTATTTCTTATTTCACTTTCCACATGAGCTGCATGCTTATAACCTATGCCAACAGATTCAAATAGTATATATCCGAACTGAAATTTAATGTTACATGTTTATCCGATAATCTGTGCGACTGCTAGGGGCTTAAATGTAACCAATGTATTTCTTATAGCACTAGGCGTTCTGTTTAATTTCGCTCCTGCATATGCTACAAGCTTATAACCTATTGGAACAGACTGAAATAATATGTTTCCGAACCGATATTTCATGTTACATGTTTGTGCGATAATGTGTTCGACTGCTAGGGGCTTAAATGTACGCAATTTATTTCTTATAGCGCTACATGAACTGTTTATTTCACTTTCCGCATGAGCTACATACTTATAACACATGTCAACAGATTGAAATAATATGTTTCCGAACTAATATTTCAAGTTACATGTTTATCCGATAATTTGTTCGACAGTTAGGTGCTTAAATGTAACCAATGTATTTCTTATTTATATATTTTTATTTATTTATTTATTTATTAATGCCTTTTTTCAGTGGCGAAGTTAGGGCTCGAGGCCCTCTCTTCCACTTAACCACATACTAATCAAAACCATACATAAAGTTATGAGATATTTAAAATAGTGAAAACCAAACAAAAAATTAATAGAATTGAGAGCAAATTTAAATACATTACTAAGTTAATAATAAAGCTAATTAAAAGTAAGAACTCTTAATAATGACTTATCCTCAGGCGCGCACACATTCATACTTCAACCATTCAGTTAGCTGTCCTCAGCAGGTAGTCTCGGCAGGTGACCTTAAACCTTTGTAAAGAGCTAGTTTCTCTGACCTGAGCTGGCAGGGAATTCCATAATCTGGCGCCGGTCACTACAAACGATCTGTTAATTTTATTTGTGCGGTGCACTGGAATAGAAAGAGTGGATCTGGAACGTGTATTTAAGTTGTGAAATGATGATAGAAAGGTGAATTTAGAAGAAATATACAGTGGCTGACTTTCCGCTGGTACTCTAAATATCATCGTTAAAATGTGTAGCTGCCGACGTTTATCAGGCTTCAGCCATGAGAGAGCCTTATAGTATGGAGTAATGTGAACATCGTACCCAATATTGTAAATAAATCGCAGGCAGGAATTCAGTGCTCGTTGAAGTTTAAGTGTTTCTTCTCTTGTCATATCAACTAGAACAACGTCACAATATCAAGAATAGGGAGAACTAGTGTCTGTATTAGTTTGGCCTTAAGCTCAAATGAAAATACATCCCTTTGCCGTTTAAGAGGGTGTAGCGCTCCAAAAATCGTTTTACAGATGATTTTCGTGTGATCAGACCAATCAAGTGTTTCATTCATAATTACGCCGAGATTTTTAACTGTTTTATTGTAGGGAATAATGTTACCATTCAGTAGGATAGGCGGGATTGCAATATTGTTTGAGCAGTTCAGTAATTTTCGTGTTCCTATTATGATTGCCTGAGATTTTGTGGAGTTTAGTATAAGAGAATTTCGTTGTGCATATATACTGAGTCGTCGGAGGTCATTGTTAATATCTTGTATTGTTTCATTTATGTCTGAAGTCTTGCAGTGTCGATAAATCTGAAGATCGTCAGCATAGAGGTGGTGTGTGTTATTTCCTGTCACCGATGATGTCATTGATATAAATACAGAAAAGTAAGGGCCCTAGTATACTGCCCTGTGGGGCACCACTAAGTTTCATTTTCCATTTAGAGACCTTGTCGTTTACTGTTACACGCTGCTGACGGTAACTCAAGTAAGAACTAAAAAACTTAAGCGCAGCCAGGTCAAAATTTAGTAGTTCCATTTTCTTTATCATAGTCTGAATGTCTATAGTGTCAAAGGCGCTACTGAAGTCAAGAAGGATAAGTATAGTAAGCAGTCGTTTGTCCATAGCACTTCACTTTCCGCATGAGCTACATGCTTATAACCTATGCCAACAGATTCAAATACTATATTTCCGAAATGAAATTTCAAGTTACATGTTTATCCGACAATTTGATTAACTGCTAGAGGCTTAAATGTAACAAACGTATTTCTTATGGCACTAGGCGTTCTCATAAGAGCCCATGTATAGCCGCTATCTCGTGCATTCGCCCAAAGTTGGCATCTTTCCAGCCTATGTATAGCCGCCACCTTGAGCAAGTGACAAAATGTGAGGTTTTTCATTTGATCGAGTATTTTATATGATATCATTGCTTTTAATCGCTACATTCCTACTGACGATTCGTTAAGCTCTCTGCAGTCTACTGAAACTTGTTTCTCGCAACACCTGCTGGTACAGCAGATTCATGACCTTCTAGCCAGGTTAAGTGATGCTGACACCAGAATCACTTTCGCGTGGCCTCCAAATCACGTTGGTATTGCTGGAAACGAACTTGCGGATGAAGCTGCAAAGGAAGCTGTACTTTTACCTCCAAGACCAGTCAATATACCTGCTAAGGATATTTCTTTTCAGCTACGTCGAACCATCTTGGAGTCCTGGGAATCGAAGTGGCGAGCTATCCGAACACCCAACAAGCTGAGAGCAATTAAGAAGACAACTACCGTGTGACGGTCCTGTTTCCGACCTTCACGGAGAGAGGCCACAGTAATGTGTAGGCTGAGTATAGGTCATTTACGATCTATGCACTCTTATCTCCTACAGAGGGAAGACTCCCCAGTGTGTTCTTGTGGTGCCGACTTTACCGTGGCCCACATCCTCACAGAGTGCGCCGATCCCTCTGGCCTAAGACGGAGCCTCGGCCTGCAGGAAACACTCGAACGCATACTAGCCGAATTTTTTTCGGCCTAATTCGATAAATAGTTTTTAATTTTGTACTGCGTTTCCGAATTTCTTTGTTGAATAAATAATTTTGTTTGTGTTTTAAATGTAAATTTATTTTCCACTAATTTGTTCAGAGAGGATGATTACCTCGTTGTACTTTCTCTTAATACAAAAATCACCACCACTGCCATTTAAGCATACACAGCGGGCGATCCCAGCTAGAGTGAGAATGTCTTTAATTCAAGCCATAATTAACTGATTGCTGTCCGTCTTTATAATTCAGTCTAGAAGTAACTGACCGGTATTATAACCGTGCCGGCAAAGAAAGGTTCTCCGAATATTTAACACAGTTCGAAGATGATGCTTTGTTACAGAAAGCGATCGACACACGCTACGCACTTTCACGATCAGAGTTGAGTATAGAGTGGTGTCCTGGCTGTGGCTGCTCAGTATTTATTAGCTCGATAACCCACGCCAAGCCATGTTCTTCCCCGTCTAACAACCCCCTGTGGGTGGGGGCGGTAGAATAACACCCACGGTATCCCCTGCCTGTCGTAAGAGGCGACTAAAATGGGCCCCAGGGGCTCTGAACTTTGGAGGGTGGGTTGGCGACCACGGGAACCTTAGCTGAGTCCTGGCTATGCTTCCACTTACTTGCGTCAGGCTCCTCACTTTCATCTATCCTATCCGACCTCCCTTGGTCAACTCTTGTTCTTTTCCGACCCCGACGCTATTAGGTTTGCGAAGGCTAGGGAGTTTTTCAATTTCACGCCCTTCGTGACCCTTGTCTTCCTTTGGCCGATATCTTCATGTTTCCAAGTGTCGGACCCCTTCCATTTTTTCTCTCTGATTAGTGTTATTTAGAGGATGGTTGCCTAGTTGTACTTCCTCTTAAAACAATAATCACCACCACCACCTTCCCCGTCTAACACCCTTGAAATCCACTTTACTCCCTTGTGTGGAGTTGGCGTGGTTCCCACGGTGCTTACTGCGAACACCTATTAATTACATGAGATGACAATTAGCATAGTCATGCATAAAATATCACTCGGAAAATTATTTCTGATTTTTCTATCATTTTGTCTTCTCCATATACGGTCTGTGGGCAGAGATACATCTCCCTCGTTTCTTGTCCGTAGATTGGCATAAGAAAATCCCCTAGCATCAAGTGGTTGGCTTCCCTTGTCTCTATCCTTGTCACACACTGAACCACAAGCAAAACTGACGCGATGACGCTTTCGTTGATCATTTATTCCAATCCTCTACTCATATAAGTGAACATATGCTCCAATTTGTCGTCGTGAATTCCAACTTCATGTTCGTATATTATGGCCTTTTCTAATTTTAAAAGCTATGCTCAAACTCTGGCATTCTACGTCTCTCTCCACTGAGAGCTCGAAACATACGACATAGCCGAGCATTTTGTCTCCTTACTCCCAAGTCTTCCCAACCCATAGTTTGAAAAAATCGTAACAATACTCCTTTGTCGGAAATGTACCAGAATGAATCTTGCTGCTTTCCTTTGCTTGTCTTCCAGTTTTCGTATCAAGTAGTCCTGGTGTGAGTGGCATTCACTGGAACCATACTCTAATAATTGTGGTCTTAGGAGACATTTATACGCCTTCTCCTTTACATCTTTACTAAAAACCAAACCAAACCCCATGGCACTACAGCCCTTGAAGGGCCTTGGCCTACCAAGCGACCGCTGCTCAGCCCGAACGCCTGCAGATTACGAGGTGTCGTGTGGCCAGCACGACGAATCCTCTCGGCCGTTTTTCTTGGCTTTCTCGACCGGGGCCGCCATCTCACCGTCAGATAGCTCCTTAATTCTAATCACGTAGGCTGAGTGGGCCTCGAACTAGCCCTCAGGTCCAGGTAAAAATCCCTGACCTGGCCGGGAATCGAACCCGGGGCCGCCGGGTAAGAGGCAGGCATGCTACCCCTACATCCTAAATACTCTTACAACCAAGTGAATAGTTCTGTAACTTTTCTTAACAACCTCGTTAATATGATTACGCTAATGAAGATCGTTCCTTATTTTAACACTTAGATGATTACAGAGTTCTCCATGATGTACTACCCTAGGAACAAGCACGAGTTTACAGGAATGATGACGAAAATGCAAATGCATGCCATGGTAACCTGTAGGTTTGTTATCGTTCTATCGGTCACTCAATTCAGAGCATGATACCCGCAGAAAATAGCAATTTTCTCCGTCATGTAAAGAGGAAACGAAATGATGTACAAAACAAAAGTTGTTTATAATGAAGGGACGTTTCACGTATAGTCCACGGATTTTACAGAAAATCATTAGTGTAAGAGAAAGTGGAAGAAAACTGGTCTGGTTTTCCTATAACCACCTCGTCTATTCACACATTTTAAAGTCATATGCATATCGAAACGTTCCTAGGGGTGAGTATACTCTAAATGTGAAGGTTGGTTGAGATCTATTCAGCCGTTTCGCCGTGATAGTGGAACAAACAAAAAACAAACAGACACGAAAAATACAAACCACAGTTTAGTCTTAAGTCGACCTAAAACGGATGATTATCTAAAAAATTGGCAAAACAAACGAAATTACAGACAGCGGACCCCTACAACTTTATTTATATAGATATGTGTAATTCTGAATTTTTAATGTGCCATAAATCCTTTTGCCATTTTACGTACCTTATAGTCGTATATCACGCTCTATAAACACTCACTCGGGATGGTCATAACACTTCTTACTGCTACATAACCGCCAGGAATTCTTGACCCGCGGTTTTATAGACTGCATGTGTCAGATAGCAAGATGTGGCCTACTGATTAGGGAGCTCATGTTCTTAAACTGGCCACGCAAGAACGCTGCTGTTTCCTCGCCCCTATGGCAAATCCACTGGCGCAGTTTTAAGTCTGGTTTGTTACCAAAACCCACGCCAAGACTCGCTCGAACTCCCTTATAGGAGATGGGTCACACTCAATATTTCGAAGTTTAAGGGGATACGGAGCTGCCTGTCTTACCAATGTTAAATTTGTTTAATTCATGTTCCTTTGTTCCTTTTTCTCAGGATCTAATAAAGTTATGAAAATGAAATTTATGTCACATTTTATTCAAACCTTATTTGACATACTGACGGAGCGTTTTTGTAATTGGACTTAAGGGGACTCAGACACATATATTTCTTTTAAACAGTCAATAAATAGAACAATTTTTTTCCTTAAAAACAGTCAAATCTCAAACAGTTTTATATAAATTAGGAAATCCCTCCGTTCAAATGTTAACCAATATGAGGCAAATTAAGGATGAAAATTACACAGCTCTGTGATAAATAGTCACCTAGAAAAAGGAACATACATTTGAAAAAATTGGAAACTGAGAAAACTGCAGTTAAAACTTTCCACACATATGATATTCTCATTGTTAGCGCAAGTTTAAATCAAAATTGTGGCAACTTTTAATTAATAAACTATAATGTATTATACATCATTTTAAAGAGCAGACTTCAGAGATTCATAAAATATAAAAATATAAAGAATGATATTTTTGACAATTTTAACCGTTCCGTATCCCCTTAAAGCTCCCTGCTCGAGCATTCTGGTCAAAGAGAACCAAACTTGAGCAGGACGTTCAGCTTCACTGAACAAGTATGAATCCTCCGAGCCGTCCATGCCTTCATTACAGCAGGGAGAAACGAATCTGCGCAGATCGAGCAAGTGTTGCCACGTCTACAGATAAAATATTCATAAATTGTACGTAAAAATTTCGGGAGTTTTAATGAAAATGTCCCTACTTTCTCTAGCCCTGAGATGTTATAACCACATTAAGAATGCAATGGTCATACGGAGTTATTATGAGAAAAGTGTACAATTTCATTCGCCTATACTCTCTGGCCATTCTATGCCTCTTCTTCTTCTTCTTCTTCTGCTTCTCTTTCTCCTCACTTTTCCTGTAGATATAGTTATTCATCAGGTGTAGAAATTGTGTGCAAATTCTGAAGTCGTACCAGGATGCAGATTTTATATTCTATACTAGTGATGCAGATTTTATATTCTATACTAGTGATGCAGATTTTATATTCTATACTAGTGATGCAGATTTTATATTCTATACTAGTGATGCAGATTTTATATTCTATACTAGTGTGCAGATTTTATATTCTATACTAGTGATGCAGATTTTATATTCTATACTAGTGATGCAGATTTTATATTCTATACTAGTGTGCAGATTTTATTTCTATACTAGTGATGCAGATTTTATATTCTATACTAGTGATGCAGATTTTATATTCTATACTAGTGATGCAGATTTTATATTCTATACTAGTGTGCAGATTTTATATTCTATACTAGTGATGCAGATTTTATATTCTATACTAGTGATGCAGATTTTATATTCTATACTAGTGTGCAGATTTCATATTCTATACTAGTGATGCAGATTTTATATTCTATACTAGTGATGCAGATTTTATATTCTATACTAGTGTGCAGATTTTATTTCTATACTAGTGATGCAGATTTTATATTCTATACTAGTGATGCAGATTTTATATTCTATACTAGTGATGCAGATTTTATATTCTATACTAGTGATGCAGATTTTATATTCTATACTAGTGATGCAGATTTTATATTCTATACTAGTGATGCAGATTTTATATTCTATACTAGTGATGCAGATTTTATATTCTATACTAGTGATGCAGATTTTATATTCTATACTAGTGATGCAGATTTTGTATTCTATACTAGTGATGCAGATTTTATATTCTATACTGGTGATGCAGAGTTTGTATTCTATACTAGTGATGCAGATTTTATATTCTATACTGGCGATGCAGATTTTATATTCTATACTGGTGATGCAGATTTTATATTCTATACTAGTGATGCAGATTTTATATTCTATACTGGTGATGCAGATTTTGTATTCTATACTAGTGATGCAGATTTTATATTCTATACTGGTGATGCAGATTTTATATTCTATACTAGTGATGCAGATTTTGTATTCTATACTAGTGATGCAGATTTTATATTCTATACTGGTGATGCAGATTTTATATTCTATACTGGTGATGCAGATTTTATATTCTATACTAGTGATGCAGATTTTATATTCTATACTGGTGATGCAGATTTTATATTCTATACTGGTGATGCAGATTTTATATTCTATACTAGTGATGCAGATTTTATATTCTATACTAGTGATGCAGATTTTATATTCTATACTGGTGATGCAGATTTTATATTCTATACTAGTGGACTTGTGCGCTGCTCCACAGCATTCCTTATAAATAGGTCAGGGTTTCTTGATGTACCTGTCGTAGTCATATTGTTTTTCCTGCACATTTCAATAATTTTATGAACATTTAATACCGATAATACAGTTTATGGATTTTCCAAAAATTAAAAATGTGTTTATTTTTAAAGAATATTCCAAATACCAATTTTAACGTCTGTAACGTCTTCAGTTGTACGATCCCGCCCGTATGTGTGTCTTACCCTACAGTTTTCTTTCCCAAACAGTAAGTCATAATATGTTTACCAGACCGATTGGGAACAAACTTTGACTTAAACGTTACTCAGAGTGTCACAGTTCATCTCAGCTACCCCAAAGACTATGAATTCGTCACTAATATCGTCATTTTCGGATTTTTAAGTTTCACCCCTTCCTTTAGGGGTGCTAGGGGGTTCTTGCCCCTACAGTAATTCTTCCATATAAAAGCAGAAATAAGTTTGAAGGAACATATCATAATTTTCACAATACTGTTGGGTAGGCAACCCGCTGATCCGACTTGTCTTGCGGTTTGCTTATCTTCTCCTATTTCATTTTTCACCCCTTAGTGCCTAACTACCAATCAGATTTCGTTCAAACCCTTTCATAATCCCTCTCAGATATAATAAGAACAAATGTGAAAATTTCAGCGAAATCGGTCCAGCAGTTTTTGAGTCTATTAGCTTCAAACATACCAACATCCAATTTTATATATATAGATGCGGATCGGAGATTTCCCTTCGAATCAGGCAGTCAGCGTGAGTTTTGGGTTCAATACGAGCGAGAGAGATTACATAATTGAAGTCTAAAATGAATGCGGGGAAGTACCTATCCAGTGATGTTACCGACAACACGTCACGCAGTGAGACGAGGCAAGAGTTTTTCGGCACAAATATATTATGTACCATTGTTATTATTCATTTTCCTGAACATTGGATTACAAGAAATTTCGGGAGATTTTTTCGGGTTTTCTGGTGTGTTGTAAAAACTTCGGGAGACCTCCTGACATTTCAGGAGACCTGGCAACACTGCATCGAGCAGCCTGGAACCTCAGAAGTTCAAGTGACTCGCTCAATGGAACACTGTTGCCACATGTATTCAATCCCGGCACATTATTTTTTCTTGTTTTCTCCCTGCGGTCGAGGACAGTGAAATAACACCGACGGCATCCCCTACCTGTCGTAAGAGGCGACTCAAAGGGGCCCCAGGGGCTCCGAACTTGGGAGCGTGGGTTGGCGGCCATGGGGCCCTCAGCAGATTCTTGACATTGCTTTACACTAATTAGGTTAAATACAAATTAAATGACTAATAATACAAGAGTGATGAGTGATCAGATTAATTACGATGAAATAAATAAATTAGATATAATTCTTTCTTACTCCTGGTAGAAGATTAGTTTAAAATTCTCAACCACCAGACGAGTTGGCCGTGCAGTTAGGGGTCCGCAGCTATGAGGTTGCATCCGGGATAGAGTGGGTTCGAACCCCAATGTCAGCAACACTGAAGATGGTTTTCCATGGTTTCCCATTTTCACACCAGGAAAATGCTGGGGATGTACCTTAATTACGGCCACGGCCGATTATTATTTATTATTTTATTATTTGTTCACGAAGCACAAGATACAGCTACACTGCGCAAATTTCACTTGCACGGTCAACAGACTATTTAACAAATTTCCTGTCACATCGTCTCCATAAGACCTATCTCTGTCGGTGCGACGTAAAGCAAATAATAATAATAATAATAATAATAATAATAATAATAATAATAATAATAATAATAATAATAATAATAATAATAATAATAATAATAATAATAATATTAATAATAATATAATATAATATAATATAATATAATATAATATAATATAATATAATATAATATAATTATATTAATAATTATAATATAATAATATTATTATAAATATATTATTATTATTATTATTATTATTATTATTATTATTATTATTATTATTATTATTATTATTATTATTATTATTATTATAAGTTATTAACCGTTTTGTTTTTCAAATGTTATTAAATTTTATGTACTACCTTCTTTTCAAGAGCCTCCGTGGCTCAGGCGGCAGCGCGCCGGTCTCTCCCCGCTGAGTTTCGTGGTTCAAATCCCGGTCACTCCATGTGAGATTTGTGCTGGACAAAGCGGAGGCGGGAGAGGTTTTTTCCGGGTACTCCGGTTTTGCCTGTTATGTTTCATTCCAGCGACACTTTCCAAGATTATTTCATTCCATCTCTCTGTCATTAATCATTGCCCCAGAGGAGTGCTACAGGTTTCGGCAGCCGGCATAATTCCTATCGTCGCCGCTAGATTGGGGCTTCGTTCATTCCCTTCCTGACCTGGTCGAATGACGGGAAACAGGCTGTGGAATTTCATTCATTTCACCTATTCTTTGCATGTAGGATATTAGTTTTAAGAATTTTTCCTTTTATTATATGAAATTGTCCGCATCTGTGGTGTAGCGGTTAGCGTGATTAGCTGCCACCCCCGGAGGCCCGGGTTCGATTCCCGGCTCTGTCGCGAAATTTGTGACCTTTGCGGCTTAATATTCTGACCGTATCGTCACACTGAATATTTATTCGGAAATATATATATGTGGGAAGTGTGTATGTTTGGAGTTTCTTTGTCAGAACAGGGGCTCGGTTGCATCATGTTGCGTAACATCTTCGCCAGCTTAAAGCTTATCCTGGCATATAAAATCCCCGAACTGAGCGCGCGTGAAGGGGGGAGACAAAAAATATAATTTTGGCTGACTCCGCCCCTAAAACAAATGCCGACTCACAGTAGAGCCAACGTGAGGAGTTGATTTTAGAAGTACATTCGGGATAATATCGTTTAAATTAATAATGAAGCATATGTGGAAGTAATAGCAAGGATAATGGATCATTGATAAAATTATAAATCAAAATATAAATATATTGTTTATGAAATTACGTCTCAAAGAAATTACGCAAGATGCTCTGGCGTCGTAACGCTAGCTGTGAACCAGACACCCAACAGGGTTTCCCTGTCAGGCTCTGGATTTTGACGACCGAATTACTATTAAACCACTGATCGTTTTGTGTTCCGCATTACATCTAGTATTAGTGATTGGTGAGCCACACAATTTGCAGCATCGCTGATTTCCAGAAACTTAATGTATCTGGAGATCTAATGATAATGGTGGGGAGGCGTTCCTCGGTACTTCCCCCACTCCATGTGAGACCATATATACTCGCACTTCTTAGGGGGTGAGTCAGTCAACAGGCGGTCTATGAAGTGACCAGACAGTCGGTTTGCGGTTGGATTTAGCTGTTCTTTGTATAGAAATTATTGAGATAAATGGGAGTGCAAGTGTGTATAATTTCTCATAAGAAATGTCAGTAGAGAACTTAACTGTGTGATAGTTCCGTATGAAATACAGATCGATCGTGACGTGGCACGTAATTACGTGACGCTATGATATGCCGAATATTGGACGGAGAAAACTATTCTTCAATTAATCTCCCGCAGTAGAGAGAGCCCGTAAAGAAGGATAGTAATTTGAAACTTTGTGAAGGCTGACATGTAAAAAAAAAAAAATAGCGCGAATGTCCGTGTCATATAATATAAACAGAATTCCAGTACCAAGTTATCGTGCTGAATGACGGCGTAACTGTGGAAGTACAGAGAAACAGACCTACGAGACGGGGTTTTGAAATAAATATCTGAACCCGATACCCCGTTAATTCAGAATAATAAACTATTGCAGTGATGAAACCGTGAGCTTCTGTACTAGCTTTGTTTGATTGAGGGAGTCTAGCTGCGTCCAGCTTAAAATTAATAAATATGCAACTTTCTTTCCGTAAGAGATCGCAATCATACCAATAAAAGGGGGTTTTGACTGTGACGTGTGCAGAAGAAGTCTGTGTGAAAATCAGTGTGAATAGTATCTTTCCAGTGTTCACGACTCCTAGACTATGGATTACCCAAGAATCATCGAGGGACGTCTGGAACCCGTGTCCTTCCACCTCGGCGCCATGGAGTAGACGCTTCAGGCGAGTCCCATGCGGACTCAGACTATGGATTACGGACCAAAGCTGTTGATTACCTAGTTATGACTTTGTAGTGCTAATATTCTTTTAAATTTAGAAAAAGATTCAAGGATAGGGTTAAGATAATATATCGTATTTGAATTGTGAGATTAGTTCGCTTAGAGTGGTCAGTAGGATCCCTTTTTATTTAACTACTTGAGGTTATTCGGGAAGGAAACAAATTAGGGTAATTCCATGTCTTTTGGGCCCATTTTATTTTGTTGCATGTGCATGTTTTTGGGGTATTTGTATTTCCGAGTGCTGTTAGAGGAAAAGGGGGGAAGAGAGTATTGGATTTTGCTGAGGTAACGAAGTCGCCTTCCACTGAATGACTATTCAAGATGAGACAGGATAATGGCGGTAGGGTTTTCGCCAACTGCCTTTGAACAGTATTTAATGTGGGATAGTCACAGCACTCTTTTCCTAATGTGGAGTAGTAGCTTTTGGTATATGGCGGGTTAAGACGTGGCTGTATCTAGAGGTGTGTGAAGAATTCATTGTGCCCAATTTCAAATAACCACCCCCAAACACTAGCTAGGCCCCTGTGTATTTTTTTTCTGGTATTTAATTTATTTAAGTTAATTTATTTGATTGGATATTAAATGCCGATTTACTGAACGTAGTATCATTTTATATCAGGTACACATTTCTCATCTCTTTGGCCTGAGATAATAAGAAATTTTAGCTTATGAGCTTGTGAAATTGTGGTTAAACTCTGCAGTGAAAGGAACAATGTTGAACTCCAGCCTTTTGTATAGTTGTGGAAAGATGAAGTGATTATAGCGGCATGAATTTGAGAGGTGTTTATAGGGTATAATGAACGCCCGTGCTGATTTTAGCATGTTTATAAGTGTTCCCGTACTATTGCGTGGATATAATGAGCCGATGACCATGCATTGAGAGGGCGTTAATGCGTGGAGATTTTTGTTTCAAGAAGTTTATTGTCCCGGTGTGAGGGCGGTCCCGAGTGATTTACGGCTAGCGACCCGAGGGTTTGAGCTTCTTGTGAGAAAGACAGCTGAGTCGGGATCTCTATCCTAGTTGACCAAGAAATAAATGTTGTACAGACACTACGTTTCTTTTTGACAGTAGAAGGCGTATTTTTACTTGATTACCACATTGACAACAAGCTATGTCGAAATTAATGTAGGAACATGTAATTGTTACCCCTTTATAATGCGGTAGACAGGGTTTGTTTTCAGGAGACCTGACATGGAGAGAACCGAGGTCACTACTTCGAACCTCGGGGGACAATGAGAATGGTTAGTCACACAGTGATAATAAAGCATAAATGCAGCCATTATTTGTATTCTGTATGTTTGTTTCTTTCTCAGGTGGTAGAAGTGTATGAACGTGATATTTAGATAATTATTGATTTCTTGAAGCTAGTTTTCGTGATAACCCATTGATAGTTTGTTTAAATAAAGGGCTGAGACCCTTATTACGTGTACAGTTAGTTCATCAAGTGAGGTGGTTTGTAGTCACCAAAATTATGTTCATTTTATTATTTGTGGGAATAAGTTGTAATTCCGTAGAATTTGCTCATTGTTTTTCTAATTTTAAATATTTTTATTTATATATATATATATAATTTATCGTGCTATGTTTAATTGAGACGGCCACTCTAAGACTAATCTCGGAGTATACCAGTGTTTTCTTTTGAATATGTAAATTGCGAGTCAATCCCGGGGAATATTTCGCAGTCGCAAGGTCGTGGCTTACTACTGTAAATAGTCAAGTGTTTTTATTATGATACTGCTTGTCGTATTCAACAGCCGAAATATAATAGAGGGCCGATGAATACCGAAACCAATTATACGATGTGAAATTTTAGGATGGTAATCCAACCTTCTCCGATTTGTTTGTATGGAAATGAAATATCACTCAAGTGCTTAATTTGTAAATGTGTGATTTGTTTTACCATTAAATTCGATGCCGTAATTTCAGTAGTTCACATAGGGATACTGGTGAAGATGGGGGATCGAAAATTTTACTTGAGTGACAGCACGGACCTGATTTCCCGTTGCTTTATTGAATGTCAAATGTATTGTTTAAAAGTGAATCATCAAGGTTGTAGAAAGTATGTTGCAACGAGAGCTAATTAAATCTTAGAAAAACTTTATTTGTGCCTGTCTTTGGCGATATTAACATCCTGACCTCTTCCGCTCATTTTATGGCTATAAGTTAGATATAAGTTGGTTCTAGTTCGTATCCGCGGACGCACCATGCCCTTGAGAGGCTTGTGCTTTTATCTTGGAACGGAAGGGTAGCGGAAGACCTCGCTATGCCGTAATGGGCATTTGTCATCTCATGTGTTCGGATTAGTTACTAAAATCCAAATGAGGCGACATTTGTCACTAGGCAGAAAAGGTCCCTTGACTGTTATTTTCTGTAGCACGTGGTCCCATGTGTTTAGACCCGATAGGGGTAAACTTGTATTGTCACATGGTCCCATGAGCTATGGGTAATGATGGGAAAGGTCCCATTACAATATTTTTATTTATTTTTTAATTCATGTTGAAATTCCTTCGTAGAACAAATAATTATGTTTTTTTTCACTTAACTTGTAGAGAGGATGATTACATAGTTGTACTTCCTCTTAAAACAAAAGGCCTCAGGAGATCTGAACTTTGGAGCGTGAGTTGGCGACTACGGGACCCTTAGCTGAGCCCTGGCATTGCTTCTACTTGTGGCAGGTTCCTCACTTTCATCTATCCTATCCGACCTCCCTTGGTCAACTCTTGTACTTTTAAGACCCCGACGGTATTACATACGGAGGCCTAGGGAGTCTTTCATTTTCACGCCCTTCGTGGCCCTTGTCTTCATTTGGGCGATACCTTCATTTTTCAAAGTGTCGGACCACTTACACTTTTTCTCTCTGATTAGTGTTATATAGAGAATGGTTGCCTAGTTGTACTTCCTCTTAAAACAATAATAACCACCATCACCAAAAACAAAAATCAGCACCACCGCTTTACAATGGTGTTCATTGTGATAACGGAGATGCGAATTTCCTTTTCAAACGTGACATGTGTTCCTTTAAACGAATCCATTTTCCCCATAATACGTAGTGTATATTTTGGTCAAATGATAGAGACTTTCTTTCTCTTTTCTCCATATTTGAAATACGTTTGCACGACAGAGTACTTTCGCCGCCCAAAACACACCATCCTTCAGAGTAGTGTTGGCTACTGAGTGCATGATTCGAAGCAGTGTATCAATTCATTCAAGTGTCCGAATGAATCGATTCACAGGAACGGCAAGCTTACACGATTCAGCTGACTCGCAGCGGGCTGTGCTGAGTGGCGTACTAGCGGGACACTGGGCACTGGCGCGGAGCCAAGCTACCGCTGCAGCGAGACATACAGTGAGCCATAGCACACTGAAGGAATCGTACGCAGTCACGGATCAGTGAGACAACACACACACGGTTCATTATTTGTACACTGGACATTGGCGGGGATCCGAACTTCCTCTAAAGCAGGACATACAGAGCTATGGCACACTGAATGAATCGTACGCTGTAGCGGACTTTCGAGCTCAGCTCATTTGAAAATAATACCCACTTGCATTCACTGCCCTCTTCTTACAGGGAGCTTTAAATAACAGATGGATTTATTTGCAGTGCTAAGAAGGTAGTCAAAACAAATTCAAAGTACCTAGCTTGAAAGTAGGTAAGCTATTAGCTTATTCTATTTACCGTATTAGTTTAATCAATCAGTATTTTTATAACTAGCTGACGTTCGACAATTAATTAAAATCAGCTCTCTAGCCTTCCGCCTTGCTGAGTGGCTCAGACGGTTGAGGGGCTGGCCTTCTGAACTAACTTGGCAGGCTCAAAACTGGCTCAGTGCGATGGTATTTGAAAGTGCTCAGCCTCGTGTCGGTAGATTTACTGGCACGTTAAAGAGCTCCTGAGCGACTGAATTCCGGCACCTCGACGTCCCCAAAAACCACCAAAGTTGTTAGTAGGACGTAAAGCCAATAACATTATTATCTAGCCTACCCTATGACTATGAGTCATGCTCATGACCACTCGAAAATGTCCCTTTTTATTCGGAAGAACCGCTCGGTATTCTCTCAGTTCATATGTCGCATCATTGCACAACACTTCAATAATCAAATCACGAGATCACCGGTGTACGTGGACAGTGAGTAAGTGAGCAATAGCTTAAATAAAAAGATGTTTAATCAGAAAACCAGTGGGCTACTGTGCATCTCGTGTAGCCTATACAAAATATGACGAGTTAAAAATCCTCTGCTGATAGAAAAAGACATTTTCAAAGATGCCCGAGCTAGTTGACAGTGCGTTTAGGGTCGCGTAGCTACGAGCTTGCATTTGGGGGATGGCGGGTTCGAATCCGACAGTCGGCAGTCGTTTAGATGGTTCCGTGGTTTCCCATTTTTACACCAGGCACATGCTGATGCTGTACCTTAATTAAAGCCACGGCCACTTCCTTCCCTCTTCCAGCCTATTCCTATCTCTTCGTCGCCATAAGACCTATCTGTGTCGGTGCGACGTAAAGCAACTTATTTGATTTATATTTAATATGTGGGCTACTTACTGTGGACACAGGTATTATTACATCTATATATATATGTTGTGACTTTCAGAGAACCGTGGAAAACCATTAGGAAGCGTGTAAAATTTGAGTTATGTCAGTAATAATAATAATTATTAACTACGTAAGTTTTGTGCTGTAATTTAATAAGCCAGTAAGTATGGTTTTGAATCTGATAGTTAGATGACGCGTAGGAAAGCAGTTAATAGAATGAAGACCAGATGGCAGTAAGTAAGTAAGTAAGTAAGTAAGTAAGTAAGTAAGTAAGTAAGTAAGTAAGTAAGTAAGTAAGTAAGTAAGTAAGTAAGTAAGTAAGTAAGTAAGTAAGTAAGTAAGTAAGTAAGTAAGTAAGTAAGTAAGTAAGTAAATAAATAAGTAAGTAAGTAAGAGAGTAAATAAGTAAGTAAGTAATTAAGTAAGTCAGTCAGTCGTCTTTATTCGTGGCGAAGTTAGGTCTCATGGTCCTCTCTTACACTTAACCACAACATTTAAAATAATGAACATACATACATTTTTTAAAATAATGTAGTACTAACAGCAAATATGCAGATAGTAATAAAAGAAATAATTATAGAATGTACAACATGACAATATAAATTAACATGATAAAAATTTTAAAACTAACGCTAGTAATAATAAAAGAAGGAAACACAGTAAAATCTTATAACTAGCAAATACATTTCTATTTTTTATAAAATAAGCTCATTCACGCACTCATTCACACTACGCACATCGAACAAATCAGCTAGAGGTATTCAGCATGTGATTTCGGTAATCCATCTTAAATCTCCTACGAGAACGTAAATCCTTAATGGTAGCGGGGAGGGTATTCCACAGCCTAGCGGCAGTGACTACATAGGAGCGGTTGTAAGTCCTGGACTGACTGAGAGATATTGTTAAACAGGAGACAGATAGTGTATCGTGTTACGACAGGAGGAGAGGTAATTAAAGTTTGATGAGAGATAATTCGGTACACCTGAGTTTAGAACTCCATGCAGAAGGGACAACATGTGGAGACTGTGACACTCATGAACACGAAACCATGACAACTCCCTATAATAAGGTGAAATGTGAGAATAATATCGCAGCTTAAATATAAATCGAATACAGGTGTTTAAACTCCGTTCGAGCATCTTGTTACTTTCTTGAGTTATGTCCGTAAGTACAGTATCGCAGTAGTCTCTAGAATTGGTAAAAGTAAGGATTTTACCAGTTGCATTTTAAGATGGTTTAGAAATATGGTAGAGTAGCGTTTGAGAGGAAAAAGGGATTTCTGCGCTTTACGGCATGTATTTGTCACTTGTCCAGTCCAGTTTAGTGTCTCAGTCATTATAATATCTAAGTTTCTTACTGACGTACAATAGGGCACTGCAGTATTAGTTAACGTTATTGGAGGTACATGTCTACTTTTTAACAAGTTAAGGTTTCTTTTGGTACCAAATATAGTCTGGGTTTTGTTAGGATTTATTACCAAACTGTTATTTTTGGCATAGTCATTCAGTCGTCGTAAGTCAAAATTTACTGTGTCAATGGCTACATCTATGTGTCTTGTGGATATGAGTGATAATAAATCTGAAGATCATCTGCATAGATATGGTACTTGCTATATATCAATACGTCCCCTATGTCCTTCACACTAACAACAAATAAAAGTGGGCCTAACACCGACCCCTGTGGGACAGCTATTGACTTGTTATGCCATCCTGAGTACATTGTTCACATTGCTACCTGTTGCTGACGGTCAGTAAGATAGGAGCTAAACAATTTAAGAGATGTCTCATTAAAGTTGAGACTACGGAGTTTTAGCATTAGTAACCCAGGGATAACTGTGTCAAAGGCGCTGCTTAGGTCTAGTAGTGTTGCTACAGTCACATACCGTTGGTCTATCGCTTGTCTGATATCGTCCGTAACCCGCAGTAATGCTGTCGCGGTACTATGTCCTTTTCTAAAGCCGGATTGAAAAGGGTCAAGGAGGGAATTCTAGGTCAGGTATACAGTGATTTGTGCATGAATCAGACGTTGGAGTGATTTTTCGAGGGGTGGTAGGATGGACACAGGGCGGTAATCTGATGGGGAATCCAAGGTAGTGTTTTTCGAGATTGGCCTTATTAGTGCGTCTTTCCAAACGTTAGGGAATATTCCATTGGTCAGGCAACAGTTGAATATGTGAGTCAGTATTGGCAGTACAGCCCCGATGATGCTTTTAATTAATTTTATCGAGATACCGCCACTACCTGTCGCATACGAAGTGATAGAGTATAGCACACGTTTAACATCATTTGCCCTAACGGTGCGGAAAGAGAACTGGTCGCGCTCGGAACGGCATGCTGAGTTTGTGGGATTAGCCGGTAATGGAACTGGTCCGCCTTTAGGCTGAGAAAAGTAATAATTTAACGTATCTACAGATACGGTAGGAATATGCTCTTCTACGGCTTTGCCTATGCCCAAAGATAGTAGCTTCTTCCATGTATGGTTTAAATTATTATTTCCCGCTAACTGTTGAAAGTAGTGACACTTACGTTTCTAATTAGCTATTTCATGTTGTTTCTCAGTTTCCTGTATTGCTCAAAGTCATCTTTGTCACGTGTTCATCTGAATTATCTGTACCAATGGTCACGGCTGGACATAGCAGATCTTATCTCGGTCGTCAGCCGGGGGGAAGCTGGGGGGGGGAGTAAATCTTACCTGCCTCTCCGGAGCATGTTTGTCATACAAGTTCAGCACTAAAGAGTTGAATCTGTTGACTTTTGAGTCAATGTCATGACGATTACATATGTCATCCCACGGTAAGTTTTATGCGTCATTGCGTAGGTCATCTAATTCAATATGTTTTATGTCCCTTAAAATAACGTAGCGTGCTTTATACTTTGGTCCTCGGATAGAGTAACACAATTACAATAAGTGGTGAGTTGAAATCCCAGGAGCTGGTTCGTAGCGTTATGTGGTACCATTTCCATGCTCAGACATGGAATATGTGACGCATCTTATCCGATTCACTGGTTTGTTTTCACAAGTCAGGATTAAAGTCGCCCATGATTATGACATCTTCGTAGATCGAGATGAGGTCTATTTAATCTGCTTGGAAGTCCTCCATTTGTCTAATATTAGATGTCTTATATACAATTTCTCTTAATGTTTTCTTATTACAGTTGAATTCAACAAACATATACTCAGGTCGCAGGGGAAGGCTTGGGTCTGAGGTGCAGATAACCTTGCATTTTAAATCATTCCTGTAGTAAAAGGCTACTCCACCACCTCGTCTGTCAGTGCGGTCATGTCGTAAGGGCGAGTATCCGTCGAAATTTACAGCACAAGACGGCAAATCTCCACGTAACCAGCTTTCTGATACGCCAATACAATGCATATTATTATTTTCGAAAATTGCCTGTAGTTCTTTAAGGTGAGCTGCAATGGATAGTAAATTTAGGTGGCTACAGGAGAGAGCTCTCGGGTGATTCATCAGCTTGATCCCGTTGCCTCAGGGTATGGGAGGTGTCAGGATTGAGTTAAAAGGGCAAGCGAGGAATGCGGGTCATTGACGTAAGGGACAGATTCGTCTGCCAACATAACACATCACACAAACCAAGAAGAATACATGCTACTTACGTTCGTATCTCCTTTGATATCGCGCCGACTTTTCATGCACTCAATAACATTCACACTCAATATAGTATAATACAAACTTAAACTAATCCACATTGTCGTTACTTCACCACACTGTTTCACCACCTAGCTGCTTGAAAACATTGTTAAGGTCAGCTCATGTGGTCACTTGTAATTTTTTCCCATCAAAGCTTAGAATAATGATTCGTCCATCCTTAGTCCATACAGATTTCTTCTGGCCGAAGTGGTCACGAGCGGAGTTTAGTATGTCCTTTCTCATTGCTGCTAGCGATTCCGCTATCAGCAAACATTGAATGTTGTTGCTGCTGTCTTATCAGTACACACTACACAGATGCAATAGGATCGATGACTCTAATAAACCGTGAATCGGCTCATTGTATCGATTCAGTAACGTGAACGGAATCAAATGAATCGATTCATTAAATTGAATCGAATATCCCATCACTACTTCAGAGTAGGAATGACTGGAATGCTCCAATCAAGAACAATCTCTTACATAACATTGAGATGACAAGTGACTATCTCGAATGCAAGAGCGTGACGCTGTTCAGATTGCATTTTTTACTGCAGTAAAGTAGCGCGCTCGTAGTGCTTATATGTTTCCGGATCCAACCCAGTAGCACCCACCCCTCACCCAATGAGTAAAAGAGAAATCCTGTTTAACACTGTAGATACTCCTGTGGTTTGGGGCTGTGGACATCACCTTCCTGTCGGAAGAGGCGACTAAAAGATCTCCAGAGCTGGGAGCGCGGCTTGGCGATCACGAGGTGCTTATCTGAGTCCTGGTATTGCTTCCAATTACTTATGCCAGAATCCTGCCTTTTATCTATTCTATCTGACGTCCCTTGGTCAACTCTCTATCCTTTCGGATCCGGACGGTATTAGGTTTCCAAGGCCTAGGGAGTCTTTCATTTTCACACCCTTCGTGGCACTTAACTATCTTTGGCCGATACTCCCATTTTTCGAAGTGTCCGACCTCTTCCAACTTTTCCCTCTGATTAGCGTTAATGGATAATGGTTATCCGGTTGTACTTCCTCTTAGAACAATAATCACCATCACTATTCTAGGTTTGTATAATATGTCTTTGTACTTGTACTTATTGAACCCTTTAAGGTCCCTCGCAGGATACATACCTTCCTTACCTATTCGCAAATCGGCGTGGAATCTTTCTCTTGGGTCGTTTACGGGTTCTTTGTCACTTGCTTAGCTAATGAGAGGAATCGGGTCAAAGAAATTGATGTTTATTTAAATAATTTAATATGAGGTCGAAGAGACAGATGACATTTAACATGACTTAAACAACGAACTTTTTCTTTAATACTATTTATTCGGGGAGTCGACCCATGTGGTTCTTTTGCCCCTACTGGCACCGTATAGTATGAACCTACGTGTAATTGGAATTGGGGTAGTGGGGAATGTTGTGAGTGAGGAAAGGAAGTTTAAGGAGATCACAAACACTCAGTCCCCAGGCCAGTAATATTAATCATTACGATTAGAAACCCCTGACCCGGCCGGTAATCGAACCCGGGCGGGACCGCCGGGTGTCCGTAAATAAAAAAATTAATAACAATAATAACGATGATGAGAGATACTGCCTGAGGGGCAACCTTACTAGAAACCACTGCCTTAAGTTAAGAGTGAAATTTTAAAAAAATATCTGGAGATCCATAAGATTGGTTTCCATGTGAGACTGCATGTACCATCATTATGATTCGTGATGATCCAGCCCCCGTAGCACGAGCTCTGGACTCTTGGTATAATTAAGGCAGTCCAATCTGTATGTGCTACACAGTGGTTGTACGGCATGGACCCTTAATTGAACCGATGTGACCTGCGACTATGTCATGGAACGACATCTAACTTTGTAATTTACGTTAAAGTCATTGTGGATGATGACCGCAAGGAAAATGATGCTATAATGGCAAATGGCCCTAATCTAAGTCACTGAGGTTGATGACCCCATGATCATCCTAATTTCTAAGGTGAAGGCTGAACACAATTAAGTTACAGTAACTGATGACCAAGGTTTCCACATTAATAAATCCCCAATGCTCAACAAATCACAATAAAAATGATAACGACAACACACGCTCACAACACTTGTGGCAGTAAAGCCATCGGACATGTCCCCTTAGTCGTTACGTTAGTTAGTTGAGATTTCCAGAAGACATTTTCAAGTTAGTCACTTGGTTTTCAGTTCATTTTCAAAATACGACTTCTCGGAATTTAATCTATATAATCTAAATAAAATCGTAACGACCGTGTGTCTGTACATTGACTATTTTGGCGACATTTCCGTACAGTTATCCATTTCAGGTTCAGTTAAGACCATCTGCATATTCCTTAGCTTTGGTGTCTGTTTGTCGGTTTGTCTGTTTGTCTACAACTTGAAAACTACAGGATATATTTCCACCAAACTTCATTTTTAGAATCCACCTGTTCTCGGGTAGGTTTTAGGATTAATACTGTTTCTAAATCCCCGAACTAACTGGGTGTTTAAACGAAACCGAAACCGTGATTTTGCACTCTCACAGAAAATACACAACCAAACTTAATGAAAATGTACCTTTTTTGGCTAAGTTTTCGTACAGGTATCCGTTTCAAGTGTAATAATGACCATCAGCATATTTGTTAGCTTTAGTTTCCTGGTAGTCCTCACTTTTAACCCCCCCCCCCCCTCCCCCAAAGCCCGATTGAGGCAAAATGTGCCATACGAGCTAGAAAATTGAAATTTGGCGAAGTTATATGACTTAGCCTGTAATAGACGGAAATCTTCCAAGATCTTCAAATATTTCATTTTTTACCCCCCAAAAATTTCGGAATATTGAGGCAATTTTAATGACGGTGCAGACGTTCGTTTTGAGGTATTTTGCAGTTAAATGGTAAGTCGTATCACAAAACGGATGGCACAGTCTCAGTTCAATTAGGTGTGATCTACAACTTTAGTCCTATGAAGCTTCATCGTACCTCTATTCCTTATATGTTAGGTTTTTCTCTATTTCTCAAATATACCTACATTTTGCTCTTTGTACACGTATAATTCGTAGTTCAAATCACTTGTACGAAAGGTATATCATCTAATTCTAGACGAGCCTGGCCCACCCAGTATCCATACGTGAGCCAAATTCTCTGTTTGTAGCTCTCCCTAAAAGTAAAGCACTGTGGGAAAAACTTACCCAAATTTCACCCTATTCAACGTGTCTAACTCAATTTCACCCATAAATAGATGAGGCAGAAGAAATTAGCTTAAGACCAGCCATTTAGTCCGTTAAATGAGGCGTCTTAGAGTACAATCCGTTTGCCGATATGATGTATCGTTTAGGAGCAATTAATCTGTAAATGAAGGTTTGCAATATTGTAAACATGCATATATTCGTATGCCGATGTATATATATTTATTGAAGTCGATTTGTAGCGATGTAGAAAGGGTATATTTGCCGTTATAATTAATATTTTACATCCATAGTGACTCTCAGCAGGAGAGCGTTTGCGATTGTAATCACTACTCTCCATATGGATTTTGACTGACAGTAGGAATGGGATCCTTCTCCAACTCCGTTGTATCTAGCATTAGTAACGAGGGACTACCATTGTAAATAATAATTCACTGCTCGATTTGACTGCCAGAAGTCAAGGGAGCATGAAATTTTGTTCAAAACTCCCCTAACAGATTGTGTTTGGGAATAGGCAAGTGTGCCCGCAATTATAAACAACAAGTGTGCCCGCAATTATAAACAAATTTATCCATCTAAAATGTGACTGACATTAGGCATAGTGTTCTTGCTATTGTAATGGAAACTCACCAACCCGGTGTGACTGTCATTAAGAAAAGTGGCCCCCCATGTGTAATGATAACAGCACAACTCAATTTTGACAAGCTGTAGAGAAGGTGCCTAATTTTATTATAAAAACTCCTCAACTTTAATCTGTCTGGAAGTAGGAAAGGGCGCCTGCCATTGTAACGAAAACTCCCCAAATCGACTGTCACCGCGCATTAGGTAATGGGACATCCCATTATAATGAAAATATTCTTACTCTGTTGTGAATGGCAGTAGGCAAGTTAGCCTGCCGTTATCATCACAACTCCGCAACTCGCACTTTACATTGGAAACAACGTACGAGGACCTCCCCGTTATGTTTCTGGATAACGCTAAGTGGCATGCAGTTTACAAAAAATCTCATTCACTGCATGTACAGAGATTTACTTCGATATCCGTATACAATATAGAGTACCGTAGCGAAGCTCGGGTACATTTGCTAGTTTACTCACACCCGTAATCGTACGTCAGACAGCATTGTTAAATATGTTTATTATTCTAAATTACAACACTCAACTTACGCGGTGTTTTACATTTATCCTGCCTCGACTCTGTTGAGGTTGGAATGCTTTTGTTATATATGATAACATATTTCATGTCTGGAAGAGATAGTTACAAGTTTAATTAATTTTAAGTATTAATATGGTAATAATACTACTGTAATATATGTAAGAGTTAGTTACAAGATTAATTTTTTTTCAAGTATTAATGTTATTAGGAGAGTTATGTATATAAGAAACAGATTCTTGTAATTATGTAAACAACGTAATGAGTGAATAAATACTACTTTTACTACCACTACTACGTCGGTCTGGTTGGTTTTCAATGCGAAATTGTATGTTCTGTAACCGTGATCACGACTCTAAAAGTCACACAAAATGGGAAGCTTTTTTGAGAATTGCAACACGCACAACTAGAAAGGAAAATTACAGCTAGAGGACGTGTACCGCTCTAGAGAGGTGCACAAAACATGACTCTGGTGGCCAGAGCGTGTATTGAGGCTCCAGCTCGTGTTCACCTACACACTTACCGCTCAGTTGATCTTCGATAACTTCGTTACAGTAAGGAATAATTAAAATGCTACAACCACTACTAATAAGAAGAAGAAGAAAAATGAGGAGAAAATTCGTATTACTTTGGCCGGTAGTTTGATTTATATGTTATCTATGCTTTACTCCACATACACTTTATTCAGCGATATGGCAGATAAACGGATCTTCTTTAGGCGATAGATAGGATTATATTAGTCTTTCGGATAGACACCCTATATACAGAGACCTCGAGGACTTTTGTAGACCATGTAAGAATTTGCGTCAAATATTACATTACTCAATCTTGCTCTGGTCCTTTGTAAAAGTGCATTTTTGTCACGATATTTAATATGTTTATTCTTTGAATTCGCACTTCACCAATACAATGGTATACGTTAGGAAAGCCATTCTCCTATTCTATTTAACGTTTGAGGCTATATTATTATTTTATCTTCTTGTACGGAAAGTGTATTGTAGTTTCTTTCTCGTCTTCTTTCCAGCCTTTTCATAATTAGTACTTCACAAAAAAATTGTCCAGTTTCCAGACAGAAACCGTATGCAGAAAGATAAATTCACTACGTGTGGTGCTTGGTAGTGAGACTGGTTGTCTGTGAATACGGAGGTGTGAATCGAACACTTGGTCTCTGAAATAACAGTCACGACACTGAATATTCAGCCACGAATCTGGACTTTCCAAATATTGCAATGTCATGATGTCAAATTTTCGGCCAACCAGTCTTATTCCATTTTATTTCCTATATAGCTTGGTGTTTACTACCCTTCCAGGAGAGTTGAGAATGGCTTGAGTGATACAGGATTAACATTTTAATTCTCCTCTTTAGATCTGGATATCTTGACTTGTTTTACTTCTTCACGTAACATGTTTGTTATCACGTGAAAATTAAAAGAAACCGCTGTTATAACAGATTGTTTTGAAACACCATTTCATCAGATTTATGTGTTCTATTATCACCCTCATAAACGTGTAACGCCATCTGCACGTCCACTGCATTTTATTTCTCTGATTGCGACACTCAGCACTTCGCATTATAAGACACAGTGTCGTGTGGTGCACGCTACAAGTGAGCAAGTCCAACGCCAGCAATGAAGACCATCTTACTCCTCACCATAGGTAAGACATTAACACTTGTAGTCCGTGGTTTCTCACTTCCTTCGAGGAAGTTGTCACGAACGTGTCCGAGACACTTCATTTAATTTCCCTTTTAGCTGCTTCTCTCATTACTTCATTAGCTCCCTCTGTGGACATGGTTGAGTGTCCGGAGGGGCGCTGGTTCAAAGCCGGCAAAGGTCATCGGATTGAAAAAAGGTAATTTCGATACCCTGTTTCTTACGATGTCAACAGGAAAAAGATATCTGGTGACACATCTAGTGTTCATCCAACAAAATTAATAAAATCTCAGCCATAGAGTGCCCTAGGGAGATACAGTTTACTACCGAAATTGTCGCGCAGGCAGCTTAAAGGGCATCCAATACAAATAACTACACATAGTAGCGGAGGCCATGCAGTTACTGCTATTATTATTAATTCTCACCGACATTCACATTGGTGTTGGTTCCACCCGTTCCTTCTCTTGCTCTAATAGTGTCCACCCTTCGCTCCCTTACAGAAACCCATTTCAAAAATTAGTTCGTACGAAGGCATTCTATGTTTCTAGACTTATGTGCTGGTTAGTCAAAAATTGTTTCTAATATTGGAACTCTTTATTCGCCACGTTGGTGATATGATGTACCATTTAGAAGCAGTAAATCTGGAAATGAAGGTCTGCACTTACAAACGTGCCCATGCTAATCTGTCAACTAACTTCTTCTACAGTATATAAATAAAATTCTAACGAACGTCTGTCTGTACATTGACTATTTTGGCGAAATTTCCGTACAGTTATCCGTTTCAGGTGTAATAATGACCATCTGCACATTTTTTTTTTTTTTTGCGTTGGTGTCTGTCAGTTTGTTTGTATGTCTGAGTTCTTATAACTTGAAAACTACTGGATATATTTCTGCCAAACTTGATATTTACAATCCACCTGTCCTTGGGTAGATTTTCGGGCCAATATTATTTCTGAACACCTAAATTTACTGAGGGTTTATCCGAAGCCGAAACCATGTTTTTTTCACTCCCGCAAAATATGCACATCCAAAATTAATGAAAATCCTACCATCCTTAATAGAAAACAAATTCAAAAACATTTTCATTGTGTGCATCATTTCCATAGGAGGCTTTATAAGGGAATTATCATGAACGGTCAGTTTTGCAGGCTACGTCCACCAGACATAGCCCAAAAGGTGTTATACGTGGAGCAAGTTGCTTATCTATCTACATAAATAAAATCGTAAACATCGCGTGTCTGTACATTGGCTATTTTTGCGAAATTTTAGTACAGCTATCCATTAAAAGGGTATTAATGATCATCTGCATATTTCTTAGCTTTACTTTCCTGAAAATCCTAATTTTTACTCGGTCCCCCAAAATCAAGATTGTGGTACAATTTATCAGACGAGCTAGAAAACTGAAATTTGGCAAAATTATATGCCTTAACCTATAATCGACGGAAAGCTTCCAAGATCATTAAATATTTCGCTTATTACCCACGAAAAATCGAAATATTGAGGCATTTTTAATGCCGGTGCAGACCTTCGTTTCTAGGTATTTCGCGGCTGAACGGTACGTCGTATCACAAAACGGATGGCAAAATCTTAATTCAGTTTGGAGTGATACAATACAACTTTGGTCCTATGGCGTTTCGTCGTATCTCTATTCCTTTCATGTAGGATGTGTCTGTATTTTTCGATTAGTCCTCCAATTTGCTCTTTGTACACGTATAATTCGTAGTTCGAATCACTTATACGAAAGGTAGAATCATCTAATTCTATGTTTGTAGCTGTCATATTAGTACCCAAATATAATGCGCTATGAGAAAACCTCACCCAAATTTCACCCTATGCAATGTTCCTAACTCAATTTTACCCATAAATAAATGTGACTGGAAAAAAATATCTTCAGACCGAACATTTAGACCGTTAAATGAGGCGTCTTATGGTGCAATCCGGTTGTCGATATGATGTATCGTTTAGCAGCAGTTAATCTGTAAATGAAGGTTTTGCAATATTGTAAACATGCGTATACTTCTTATGTAGATTTGTATATATATATATTCTTTGAAGTCGATTTGTAGCGATGTAGAAAGGGTATATTTGCCATTATAATTAATATTATACATCGATAGTGACTCTCAGCAGGTGGGCGTCTGCTATTGTAATCATTACTCTCCACATCGACTTTGACTGGCAGTGGGAATGGGCTCTTTCTCCAACTCCTATGTAATTAGCATTAGTAAGGCGGGACTACCATTGTCAGTGATAATTCCCTTCTCGATTTGACTGGCAGAAGTCAAGGAAGCATGCAGTTTTGTTCAAAACTCCCCTAACCAATTGTGTTTTTGAGTAGGCAAGTGTGCTCGCCATTATAAACAAATTTACCCATCTAAAATGTGACTGGCATTAGGCATAGTGGTCTTGCTATTTTAATAGAAACTCACCAACCCGGTGTGACTGTCATTAAGAAAATGGGCCTGTCATGTATAATGATAACAGCACAACTCAATTTTGACAGGCAGTAGGGAAGGTGCCAAATTTTATTATCAAAAATCCTCAAATTTAATCTGTCTGGCAGTAGGGAAGGGCGCCTGCCATTGTAACGAAAACTCCCCATATGGATTGTGACCGCGCAGTAGGTAACGGGGCATCCCATTATAATGAAAACTTACCTACTCGATTGCGAATGGCAGTAGGCAAGTGAGCCTGCCGTTATCATCACAACTCCGTAACTTGCACTTTACATTGGAAACAATGTATGGGAACCTTCCCCTGCTGTTTCTGGATAACGGTAAGAGACGCGCAATTTAAAAAATATTCATTACATGTACAGTAATTTACTTCGATATCCGTATAGCATGTAGAATACCGTAGCGAAGCCCGCTTACATTTGCTAGTAATTTAATAAATTTAAATAATCTCATAATCCTGATTAGCAACAGATGTTATCTACCCCGGGCGAATGGTTTCTTTAAAAATCCCTAATTATTTAATTAAATCATTGTCTTCTATTATTGCTCACTGTATTCATTGCTGCTGAAAATGGAACACATTGTTATGATTCCCAATACTACGAGGGTCGAGTCATAAGTGATGGCAACTACTTTTTTCTCGCGAACAGGAGACAACACGGAAAATCCAAGATGTGCATTTGGAAATATAGGGCATGTACTTATGCATAGTGCCTGAAGACAAAGTCTGACTTCAGGAGATTCTCGTAGGAAAGTGGCAGAACTCAGGCCATTGGTAAACATTGTTTTATTATGGTATAGGCAGCAAATACTCAAGACTAAGTACAAAGGATAGGTCTCCACTGGCAAACACTGATCGATCACCATTATCCGTACATCTCTGTCCATGGACACTGGATGACCTGGGCGAGGCAAATCGGCAGTTGATACTCTACCCCGTTTGAACGTCTCCACTCACCTCGCCACTGTTCTATAGGGTATGGCATGGTCACCTAATGCTTCCCGCAACTCTGCATGGCATTGGCGTGCATTTCTGCCACGGAGAACCGCTATTTTAATATACGATCTCTGCTCCTGCTTGTTGACTTCCATTTCGTGACTCTCTCACACACTGAACTTGGGGGCAGCTTAGACTCACACTGTTGTTTACATACACCATCTAGCAGCGTCATAAGCAAGTACATACCGAACGTTTCCAAGTGCATATCAAAGATTTTCCGTGTTTCTCCTGTTCGCGAGAAAAAATAGTTGCCATGACTTTTGACTCGACCTACGTATTTATTTATTTATTTATTTATTTATTTATTTATTTATTTATTTATTTATTTTATGACGTCACTCAACAAGCTTACGTTAACAGTAACAACAACGGTATTAAGAAACTAGCTTGGATAATCCTAACATTAAATCCTACAATCTGCATAATTGAACGCACAAAGTAAAATAACCATCCATATCACGTCGCTTCGTGACATCAAAAATAAGGCTTTGTACAACCCTCGAATAATGTCAGACAACATTACTACAATTCTCAGACTTTCACATCCCTGAAAATGGTTAACTCCAACATCATCGTCTTCTTTCCGTCACTTCAAAAAAAAAAAATTAATTCACATCTCTATTAAAACGAGTCTCTACTAAAGAATGGAATCAGATTCCAAACATTTTACTATCAATGACAAAATTCCAGTTACAGTTCGTTTAAATTAGCTAGCTCTGTCGATTAACAGATGGCTTGAGTAACGGGACACTAGTCTCCCTTCTTATCTTGACACGAAACACATGTGTGCTAGTCGCGTTTTTAACTGGCATTAAATGAAACGATAAAACTCGGTCTCGCTGGCTATTCACATAAAATATCATTCTTAACCCACATAGATTATGCAAAGAGATTTAATTTAAGACCCCACTTAAATATTCTTATCCATCACGGACCTACGGTTTCACGTGGAATCCTTTCACCCTCTAACAACCCCACTCTCAACCTCATCTGAAAGAAGACCCTAAAACTTTATTTTTGGTAAAGGAATCATACTCTTCGGTTAAACCGTTTAGGAGCTATAGTCGTTTTTGTGTTAGGGGATCAGATCAAGTTACGAATAATTACTGCATGACACAACATAACAGGCTAAAACAGACCAAATGCCAAAGTGTCCAAGTAGCAACCGAACCGCCGATCCCATTACTAGGTCACATTTCTCTTATTTCATCGTATACTAGACAAGCTGCCCTGGGGCTCTAGTGGTCTGAAATTTTGTCCGTTTTGCTTTAGGATGTACCGTTTTCGAGATATTTAAGTGCCCATGTATAGCGGCCATCTTGCGCATTTGCCCCTGTCCCAGCTTCCCCCTTTTACCACTACCACGGTCAACGCCCTAACAACGGTCGCTTGGCGCCAACCAACGGCCAACGCCCTAGCAACGTCACCTTGGCGGGAGCCGGCGGCGAACGTTCAAGATGGCAGGTTGGCGGAAACCCACGGCCAACGCCCTAGCAACGTCACCTTGGCGGGAACCCGCGCCAACGCCCAAGATGGCGGATTGGCGGGAACCGGGAGCCACAACCAAAATGGCGGCAACCACAAACCGGAAGTCGTTATCTCCAACCACAAACTGGAAGTCGTTATCTAAAATCGCAAACCGGAAGTCGTTATCTTGTCATATCATTGTCCTATTGTTCTTCATATTGTCCCCATTGTTCCCATTGTGTACAAATCCCTGTAGCCCTGCTACTCTCACCGGCAGATAGCTCCTCAATTCTAATCCCGTAGGCTGACTGGACTTCGAACAAGCTCTCAGATCCAGGTAAAAACCCTGCCCTGGCCGGGAATCGAACCCGGGGTCTGTGGGTAAGAGGCTGGTATGCTACCCCTACACCACGGGGCCGGCTTCCCATTTTCACACCAGGCAAATTTGCCTAGGCCATTTATGACAGCTGTTGGCATAGCTGTGGAGGATGAAACCAGCCTTCGGGCTGAATACCCAACAAACATACATACATCAATATGGTGTCAGTGTTCATACTGTGCGTATTCAGTCGGTGGCATGTGAAGATAAAAGCTGATTCTCTGAAAGATTGAAGTTTTGAGTTCCCTGTTGCACTCAGCTATAACATCGGAACCAGTGCTGCTTCACTCCAAGGTTAGATCCGTCGTATATTTTCAAGAAAATGACGGACAGCCTTAAATTTGCTCAGACAAAGTTGTGGATATTACTATTTCACACGGTATTACTGTGGTTACTGTGATTAGCTGACACCACCGGCTTCGATTCCAGGCTCTGTCACGAAATTTGACATGTAGTACGAGGGCTGGAATGGTGTTCACTCAGTCTCGTTAGCTCAATTGAATAGAGGTGGGTTCGATTCCCACCTCAGAAATCCTCGAAGAGGTTTTCCGCGGTTTTGAACTTATCCTCCAGTCAAATACCGGGATGGTACCGATACCTAATTTAAGGCCACGGCCGTTTTCTTCCCTCTTCCTTACCCATCCCTTCCAATCTTCCCACCCCCCGAAAGTCCCCTGTTCAGTATGGCAGGTGAGACCGCCTGGGCGAGGCACTGGTCCTCCTTACCACTTTCATCGGCCCAACCAAATGTCTCAGCCTCCTGGAAAACTGCAGTTGAGTCGAAAGAGCTGGAATCCCATACTGAGTACGGGGGGGGGGGGGGAGGGGAGGAGTAGTATAACTGGCGAGTTCGACGGTAGTCACCGCCACCGGCCCTGAGCAGAGGCCTCCTCCTCCCGCGGGAAATGTGAATTTTGGCGGGAGCTTTACATTTTGGCGCGATATTTGAATTTGTAAACAAAGCCACGTGCTTTTTTGACAGCTGTGATCCGCCATCTTGCATCGCTAACCTCAGTTATGCCATCTTAACGGCACAAAACCTCAACAACAACGCATCGCTAACCTCAGGCGGGGTGGTGTAGTGGAATTTAAAATCCACGTGCTTTTTTGATAGCTGTCATCCGCCATCTTGCACCGCTAACCTTAGTGCTGCCCTTTTTATGGTACTAAATCTTATCGTGGTGGTGGTGGGTCTCTTAAAATCCACGTGCTTTTTTTTGTCAGCTGTCATCCGCCTTCTTGCATCGCTAACCTCAGTGCTGCCCTCTTTACGGCACTAAACCCTATCGTAGTGGTGGGTAATTTAAATTCCACGTGCTTTTTGACAGCTGCAATCCGCCATCTTGCATCGAAAACCCCAGTGCTGCCCTCTTTACGACACTACATTTGATATGTGGTGGCGGCTACTTCCACGTGCTTTGTGACAACTGACAGCGGCCATCTTTAATCAACAGAGCATCGTGCTCCCATCTTTAGCTACATACCTTTGAAATGCGGTGGCGGGCAATTTAAAAAATTGCAACGTTCTGCTATCTTTACGGAACTAAACCTTACGAGAGGGTAATTTGAAAAATTGCACGTGCTTTTCTGACAGCTGTCTTCCACCATCTTGCATCGCAAACCTCAGTGCTTCTATCTTTAGCTACTACATTTGGAATGTCGTGGCGGTATTTTCCACGTGCTTTACAAACCCACGTGCTTTTTGACAGCGGCTATCTTTATCAACAGAGCATTATGCTGCTATCTTTAGGTACATACCGTTGAAATGTGGTGGCGGCAATTTGAAATTCTCTGTGCTTTTTTGACAATCTGCCGTCGTTAATCAACAGATCACCGTGCTGCTCCATTTATCGTAGTAGTGGGCAAGTTAAACAAATTCCAGGTGCAGCTGCGACCATCTTCAAACAACAAAGGATCGTGCTGCTATATTTAACTACATACCATAAACATGTGCTGGCGGAAATTTGAAATTCTGTGTGCTTTGTTGACAAGCTGCAATCTTTAATCAACAGGGCACCGTGCTGCTATCTTTAGCTACATAGCATTGAAGTGTGGCGGCGGGTAATTTGAAAAATCCCTTTACGTATCATCATTAAGCAGTAAAAAACTAGTGCATAAGCGAACCTAACATGTCATCTACCATCTTGAAGGAGACTATTCTTAGTTTAAGACAAGATGCCCTTTCCGACGCTAATTAGCGCTTAGAGGCTACTACACAAGGTGGCAGCGACTGTTACAGCCTCCTCCTCCACCTACTCCGTCTCCTCTACCTCCTACTTCTCCTCTTTGAAGGTATACTTATATCGAGCATGCATCGCCAAGGCATGAGTGTGCAACGATAACATCATTGTGCATGTTTAGACTTGCGGATTACAATAGAAACATAACAAGACTAGAATCGAACACTGTACTCGATGTCGTTAACTTCAACATGTGATTAGAACATTGATTGATGTCTTGAGAACGCAAAATAAGTGATCAAGGATAGAATCGAACACTGTACTCGATATAACATGTGTTTAGAACATGCCAATCAATACCTTTGTTCTAAGAAGATTGGATCAAAAAATAAGTCATTGAAACATAACAAGACTAGAATCGAACACTGTACTCGATGTCCTTAACTTCAACATGTGATTAGGACATAGATTAGTGTGTTCATATCACTAAATAAGTGATCAAGACTAGAATCGGACACTGTACAACATGTGTTTAGAACATGTCAGCGGATACATTTGTTCTAAGAAGATCAAATTACAAAAGAAACATAAGAAGACTAGAATCGAACACTGTACTCGATGTCGTTAACTTTAACATGTGATCAGAATATTGATTGATGTGTTCAGAACAATGCATAAGTGATTAAGTCTAGAATCGAACACGATACAATATGTGTTTAGAACATGTCAGGGGATACTTTACTAATACGTGATTAAAGCATAACAAGACTAGAATCGAACAGTGTACTCGATGTGATTAGAACATTGATTGATGTGCTTAGAACACGATACATGATACAACATGTGTTTAGAACATGTCAGGGAATATGTTTGTTCTAAGAAGATCAGATTACAAAAGAAGTGATTGTAACATAACAAGACTAGAATCGAAAACTGTACTCGATGTCGTTAACTTCAACATGTAATCAGAACATTGACTGATGTGTTTAGAACACGATACACGACACAACATGTGTGCGGATACCTTAGTTCAAAAGAAAAAATAATAAGACTTGAATTCTGAACAGCTTGCGCAAGACAGCGACTATTATAACCTCCTTTTCTCTTCCTGCTCTGTCAAGGCATATCCCTATCGAACATGCAACGCGATCTTATGCATAAGGCAGTGTACATATCGCGTAGCGAACTCGCTCAGCAAACGATATAGCAAAAGTACAACAATGATTTACCTATTGTGAAAATCAAGAATTGAGGAAACACAGTGTGCACATATCGCGTAACTAACTCGCTCAGTAAAGAATATAGCAAAAGTACAACTTCAATGATTTACCTAGTCCGAAAATCGAAAAACTATAGAAACGCACTGTGCACATACTGCCTAGCCAACTCGCTCAGTAAACGATATAGCAAAAGTACAACTTCAATGATTTGCCTAGTGCGAAAAACAAAACTATAGAAACACACTGTGCCATCTTGCTCAGTAAACGATATAGCAAAAGTATAACTTCTATGATTTGCCTAGTACTAAAATAAAAAGCTACAGAAACTCACTGTGAACATACTGCGTAGCCAACTCGCTCAGTAAACGATATAGCAAAAGTACAACTTCAATGATTTGTTTAGTGCGGAAGTCCAAAATTACTAAAAATCCTTATCGCGTAGCCAACTCGCTTGGTTACACATACCACACAGCTAACACGCTCAGTAATTGAAAATACACGGGTAATCGACCAGAACACTAATACACGTCATGCGAAAATCAAAAACCATACTGGGTAGTCATCTCGTTCGGTCACACAGCTAACACGCTCAGTAATTGCAAATACATCACAACACGGGTTTTCGACTAGAACACTGATATACGCATGGACGTCACTCTTTTTCGAAGCACACGGACAAGAATGTTGCGGGATACTACACATAAGATACTTACATTTAAAGAAAAGGGAGGTGGAAAAATAATAAATCATAAATTTTTTGTATGCATGATGTCTCCTCCAAGTTGTAAGACCAAATGGGAGCAGGGCTATGAATTTCTGCTACGGCTTGCGAAAACGTGAGCGGAAGTGACATGTTATCTCAGCAAAAATACATATGACCTTGTTCCTGCATACACGCAAGTCGGACACTTACAGAAATAAAAAGACGGATATCGCGATTTAAATCCTGGCAACTTATTGCATTTTGCCGTTAGGAAGTGCATCCTGCAGTAAAACATATCCTTATGTTTCTTGTAATTACACGTTGTCAGGAAGACTGACGATCGAGCAGGAACGGGCTAGGATGCGGCAAGCCACCCCCTCGCAATTTTCTATTTTGCAGGGCTGTGGACAGTAGGGGGTTGAAACCCGCTATCACTATATCTTATTCATAAGTTAGAAGTAACAAACTTGGTAGATGTAGCGAAAATAATTGCTGGTACAAGATGTTGATGGTAATTCATCTGTCGGATTGGAGCGTTAGGCCTTGTGCAGACCCATTGGTGCTATTCGAGAGGAGTAGTCTATCTTCTGCTACCGGGTTTTACCTTCTAAAAACCGTGTAAGTAGTTAGTAAAGACAATGAATCTCACTGAGGAACATACATTCTAAAGTTTGTGTCAGGAAGGGCATCTAGGTTATAGTCGAAGATATACAGCATTAGCTGCAATCCTAGGGCAGTGAGCTGAGCAAAAAGAGTGGGAGTTAACATCTACGGTATCCCTTGCCCGTTATCTTGGAAACCGTAAACGGGGCGGTGAGCTGAGTTGCAGAAGCGATCCTCGGGCATTGAGCTGAGCCAACATCTACGGTATTCCCTACCTTTTAGCTACTTCTTACGACCTTTGAGCTAGGGTGAGAACAACACAAGACGCTGAGGTGCTGGAATTTAGTCCCTTAAGATTAGCTGCGATCCTTGGGCACTAAGCTGAGCAAAAAAGAGAGGGAGTTAACATCTACGGTATTCCCTGCCTGTTATATTAGAGAGCGTATAAGTGGCGTTGAGCTGAGTTGAAGAAGTAATCCTCGGGCAATGAGCTGAGCTAACATCTACGGGATTATCTCCTGCTTGTTAGCGACCTTTTACGACTAGACTGAGCTAGGGTGAGAACAACACGGGACGCCGAGGTGTTGGAATTTAGTCCCCTAAGAGTTCTGCTGTGCACGAGTGTACTAAGCCAGGATCGAATCCGAAAACAGAAATGTGCTAGAATTTATTTCTTTAGAAGTTCTTACGAGCACTACTGGACTGAGCTAGGATCGAACCTGGAGATGCTAGGGTGCTAGAATGTTCTCTCTTAGGATTCTGCCGAGCTCCTTCTAACTGAACCAGGATCGAACATGGAGACCCCGAAGTGCTGGAATTTAGTCCCTGAGAAGTTCTGTCGTGCAGGACTAGACTAAGCTACAGGATCGGACCTGCAAACACCAAAGTACCGGAATTTAGTCCCTCAAATGTTCTACTAAGCACCTTTAGACTGAGCTACAGGATCGAACCTGCGGTTTTCGAAAACGCCAAAGTGATAGAATTTAGTCCCTTAAAATTTCTACCAACCTGAAGCTAACGTATTTTGGGCACTAGTAGACTAAGCTGGGATCGAACCTGGAGACGCCAAGGTGTAAGACTTTAGTCCCTCAAGAGTTCTACCGACACGACGTATTTCAGCATAACCACACTAAGCCAGAATCGAACCTGTTATGTTATAATGCTAGCGCTTCTAAGCTACTCAGCCTGACGCGGCAAGAGAGAGCAGGCTGCTGCTGTTACTTTTGACGTAGGCTGGAAGCGAGCTATGGACTTTGCACCGAGCGGAAACTGCTGTGTCTCGCATTCTTGCGAGTAAGCACTAAATATCTTAAAGCAGACTCTCTTCTCCTAGCAAATACAACGACGTTTCTGTAAAACACACACCAACGTTATTTTTCTTGCCCCGCATCTCAGACTTGATGCATTTAAAAGATATGTCCTTACAGCTTTGTTTACCACTGTCCGGTGGTAGCACATAGCCTACTCGAAAGGCATAACGCCCGAACTACACCGTAAATGCTAGGGAGCGGCTAGCTGCTTCCTGCTCCTAGTCCTAAGAATCCGTTTTACGCCCGGATGCCCTTCCTGACGCTAGGACTAGGGATTTTAAGTCGCAAAAAACTGTTTTACAGCCGGATGTCCTTCCTGACGCAACAACTAAGATTTTAAATCGCAAAAATCACTTTTGCAGCCGGATTCCCTTCATGACGCTAAGGACTGGGGATTTAGAATCGCAAGAATCTGTTTTACAGCGGATGTTGTTCTTAACGCAAAAACAGGAATTTTAAATTGCAGTATCTAGTGTCTTACATCACGAAAATTATTTTTACGGCCGGTTGCCCTTCTTAACGCCAAAGGACCGGGATTTTAAGTCGCGAGAATCTGTTTTACAGCCGTATGCACTTCTTAAGATTAGGACTAGGAATCTTAAATCGCAAGAATCTCTTTTAAGATCGGATGCCTTTCTTGACGCAAGGACTAAGATTTTAAATTGCAGTATCTTTTATCTTACATCACGAACAATTTCTTTACAGCTGGTTGCCCTTCCTAATGCAAAGACTGGGATTTTAAATAGCAAGAATCTGTTTTCTTAACGCAAAGACCGGGATTTTAAATTGCAGTATCTAGTGTCTTACATCACGAACAGTTGTTTCACAGCCGGACGCCCTTCTTGGCGCAAAAACTACGATTTTAAATCGCAAAAATCTGTTTTACAGAGGGATGCCCTTCTTGACACGAGAAGTAAGATTTTAAGTAGCAGTATTCGGTGTTTTACTTTACGAACAATTGTTTTACTGCAGGATGCCCTTCCTGAGATAAAGATTGGGATTTTAAATCGCAAGAATCTCTTTACAGCCGGATACCCTTTTTAACGCAAAAACTGGGATTTTAAATCGCAGTATCTAGTGTCTCACATCACGAAGAATTATTCTACGGCTGGATGCCCTTCTTGACGCAAGGACTAAGATTTTAAATCGCAAAAATCCAGTGTCTGAAGTTACTTCCGTTTACAAACACTAGCAAAAAGCAGACTAGATATGATTTATTCTACATGCTTACCTTTTCTGTTATGTTTGACTCAGAGTATGTGCACAGTGTGTTTCTATAATTTTTTATTTTCGCACTAGGCAAATCATTGAAGTTATACTTTTGTTATATCGTTTACTGAGCGAGTTGGCTAAGCAATATGTGCACATTGTGTTTCCTTAGTTTTTGATTTTCACAATAGGTAAATCATTGTTGTTGTACTTTTGCTATATCGTTTACTGAGCGAGTTCGCTACGCGATATGTGCACTGCCTTATGCATAAGATCGCTTTGTATGTTCGATAGAGATATGCCTTGGCAGAGCAGGAAGAGGAAAAGGAGGTTATATCAGTCGCTATCTTGCGCAAGCTGTTCAGAATTCTACTCTTATTATTTTTTCTTTTAGAACAAAGGTATCTCAGACATGTTGTGTCGTGTATCGTGTTCTAAACACATCAATTAATGTTCTGATTACATGTTGAAGTTAACGACATCGAGTACAGTTTTCGATTCTAGTCTTGTTATGTTACAATCACTTCTTTTGTAATCCGATCTTCTTAGAACAGACGTATTCCTTGACATGTTCTAAACACATGTTGTATCGTGTTCTAAGCACATCAATCAATGTTCTAATCACATGTTGAAGTTGACGACATCGAGTACAGACTTCGATTCTAGTCTTGTTATGTTTTAATCACTTATTTAGTAAAGTGTCCCATGACATGTTCTAAACACATGTTGTATCGTGTTCGATTGTAGTCTTAATCACTTATGTAGTGTTCTGAACACATCAGTCAGTGTTATGATCACATGTTAAAGTTAACGGCATCGAGTACAGTGTTCGATTCTAGTCTTGTTATGTTTCTTTTGAACAAAGATATCCCCTTACATGTTCTAAACACATGTTGTACAGTGTTCGATTCTAGTCTTGATGACTTATTTAGTGATCTGAACGCACCAATCTATGTTCTAATCACATGTTGAAGTTAGGGACATCGAGTACAGTGTTCGATTCTAGTCTTGTTAACTTTCAACGACTTCTTTTGCGATCTAATCGTTTTAGAACAAAGGTATTGCTTGGCATGTTCTAAACACATGTTGTACCGAGTACAGTGTTCAATTCTAGTCTTGATCACTTATTTAGTGTTCCCAACACATCAATCAATGTTCTAATCACATGTTGAAGTTAAAGGCATTGAGTACAGAGTTCGATTCTAGTCTTGTTATATTTTAATCACTTATTTAGTAAAGTATCCCCTGACATGTTCTAAACACATGTTGCATCGTGTTCGATTCTAGTCTTAATCAATTATGTAGTGTTCTGAACACATCAGTCAATGTTCTTATCACATGTTAAAGTTAACGGCATCGAGTACAGTGTTCGATTCTAGTCTTGTTATGTTTCTTTTGAACAAAGATATCCCCTGACATCTTCTAAACACATGTTGTATAGTGTTCGATTCTAGTCTTGATCACTTATTTAGTGATCTGAACACACCAATCTATGTTTTAATCACATGTTGAAGTTAAGGACATCGAGTACAGTGTTCGATTCTAGTCTTGTTATGTTACAATGACTTCTTTTGCGATCTAATCTTCTTAGAACAAAGGTATTGCTTGGCATGTTCTAAACACATGTTGTATCGAGTACAGTGTTCAATTCTAGGCTTGATCACTTATTTAGTGTTCTCAACACATCAATCAGTGTTCAAATCACATGTTGAATTTAACGACATCCAGTACAGTGTTCGATTCTAGTCTTGTTATGTTTCTATTGTAATCCGCAAGTCTAAACATGCACAATTATTTTATCGTCGCACACTCATGCCTTGGCGATGCACGCCCGTTAAGGCAGTGCCTTGACAGAGGAGGAGGTAGTGGAGGCGGAGGAGGTAGAGGAGGAGGCTGTAACAGCCGCTGCCATCTTGTGTAGTAGCCTCTAAGCGCTAATTAGCGTCGGAAAGGGCATCTTGTCGTAAACTAAGGATAGTCTCATTCAAGATGGTAGATGAGATATTATGTTCGCATATGCACTAAAGTTTTACTGTTTAATGATGATAGCTAAAGGAATTTTTTCAAAATACCTTGCACCACATTTCAAAGCTATGTAGCTAAAGATAGCAGCACGGTGCTCTGTTGATTAAAGATGGCAGCTTGTGAAAAAAGCACATAGAATTTCAAATTGCCGCCACCACATTCGAATGGTATGTAGCTAAAGATAGCAGCATAATGCTCTGTTGATTAAAGATAGCCGCTGCCAAAAAGCATGTGGGTTTGTAAAGCACGTCGAAAATAATGCCACGACATTTCAAAGGTAGTAGCTAAAAATAGCAGCACTGAGGTTTGCGATGCAAGATGGTGGATGACAGCTGTCAGAAAAGCATGTGTAATTTTTCGATTTACCCGCTTGTAAGGTTTAGTACCGTAAAGATAGCAGTACGGTGCTCTGTTTATTACAGATTGCGGATGACAGCTGTCAAAGAAACACGTAGAATTTTTTAAATTGCTTGCCACCACATTTCAAAGGTAGGTAGATGAAGATGGCAGCACGATGCTCTGTTGATTAAAGATGGCCGCTGTCAGCTGTCAAAAAGCACGTGGAAATAACCGCCACCACATTTCAAAGGTAGTGCCTTAAAGAGGGCAGCACTGAGTTTAGCGATGCAAGATGGCGGATGTCAGCTGTCAAAAAGCACGTGGATTTTAAATTACCCACCGCCACCACGATATGGTTTTGTACCATAAAGAGGGCAGCACTAACGTTAGCGATGCAAGATGGCAGATGACAGCTGTCAAAAAAGCACGTGGATTTTAAATTCCACAACACCACCAAACCTGAGGTTAGCGATGCGTTGTTGTTGAGGTTTTGTGCCGTTAAGTTGGCAGCACTGAGGTTAGCGATGCAAGATAGCGAATCACAGCTGTAAAAAAAAGCACGTGGCTGTCAAAAAAGCACGTGGCTTTGTTTACAAATTCAAATCTCGTGCAAAGATTCAAATTACCCGTCCGTGAAATTTAGTGCCGTAAAGATTGCAGCACTGAAGTTTAGCCCCGTCAAAATGGCAGCAATGAGATTAGCGATGCGCTGTTGTTTAAGGATGGCGGATGAGAGCTGTCAAAAAAGCACGTTGGTTTGTTTACAAATTCAGATCTCGCGCAAAAATTCAAATTTTCCGCAGAAGGAGGACGCCTCGGCGGAGGGCCGGTAGTAGTATAATAGGGGGATTCGGGCGCAGCCTCCTCATCAGGGCTCCCAGGGGCCCCTCCGCCTCCGCCTCCGCCTCACGCGAGGCCCTCCCAGAGGTCCCCTTCGCCTCACGGTTGGCCCTCCCAGAGGCCTCCTCCGCATCCCGAGGGGCCTTCCTAGAGGCCTCCTCCGCCTCCCGCGGGAAATTTGAATTGGTAAACAAAGCCACGTGCTTTTTGACAGCCGTCATCAACAACAACGCATCGCTAACCTCATAGCGCTTGATTTGAATAGGTAAATAAAGCCACGTGCTTTTTGACAGACAACAACACATCGCTAACCTCAGTACTGCCATCTTGACGGGCCTAAACCTCAGTGGTACCAACTTAACCTAACTAGCGCGAGATTTGAAGCTGTAAACAAATCCACGTGTTTTTTGACAGCCACGTGCTTTTTGACAGACAACAACGTATCGCTTACCTCAGTACTGCCATCTTGAAGGTCCTAAACCTCAGTGGTACCAACTTAACCTAACTAGCGCGAGATTTGAATTTGTAAACAAAGCCACGTGCTTTTTGACTGCCATGTGCGTTTTGACAGACAACAACACATCGCTAACCTCAGTACTGCCATCTTGACGGGCCTAAACCTCAGTAGTACCAACTTAACCTAACTAGCGCGAGATTTGAATCGGTAAACAAGGCCACGTGCTTTTTGACAGACAACAACGCATCGCTAACTTCAGCGTTACCATCTTGACGGACCTAAACCTTAGTGGTACCAACTTAACCTCACTAGCGCGAGATTTGAATCGGTAAACAAATCCACGTGCTTTTTGACAGCTGACATCCGCCATCTTTTATCAACAGAGCACAGTGCTGCCCTCCTTACCCACTTACATTTGAAATGTGGTGGCGGATAATTTGAGAAACGCCTTTTGATAGCAGCCATCTTTAATCGAGAGAGCACCGTGCTGCACACTGGTGACAGACAATTCCACGTGACAGCAGCCATCTTTAATCAAGAGAGCACAGGGCTGCACTCTATGTGGTGGCGGCAATTTGAAACATTTCACATGCTCTTGTTTGGAAACAAAGACACGTGCTTTTTTGACAGCTACCATCCGCCATCTTTAATCAAGAGAGCATCGTGCTGCACTCTCTAGTTGAAATGTGGTCGCGGCAATTTGAAAAATTCCACGTGCGCTTCTTTGGAAACAATGCTACATGCTTACGTGACAGCTACCATCTGCAATATTTTATCAAGAGAGCACCGTGCTGTACTCTCTAGTTGAAATGTGGTGGCGGCAATATGAAAAATTCACGTGCTCTTGTTTGGAAACAATGCCACATGCTTATTTGACAGCTGCCATCCGCCATCTTTAATCTATAGAGCACAGTGCTGCCCTCTTTAGCTGAACTGTGGTGGCGGATAATTTCAAAAATGCTTTTTGACAGCAGCCATCTTTAATCCAGAGAGCACCGTGCTGCCCTCTTCAGCTGGATACATGTGGTGGCAGGCAATTCCACGTGACAGCAGCCATCTTTAATCAAGAGAGCACCGTGCTGCCCTCTTTGTGGTGGCGGGAAATTCCACGTGCTCTTGTTTGGAAACAAACTCACGTGCTTTTTTCTGACAGCTGTCATCCGCCATCTTGCATCACAAACCTCAGTGCTGTACTCTTTAGCTAGATACCTTTGAAATGTGGTGGCGGCAAATGCTACATTCTCTTGTTTGGAAACAAACCTATGCGCTTTTTTGACAGCTATCATCCGCCGTCTTTAATCCAGAGAGCACCGTGCTGCCCTCTTTAGCTACTTACCTTTGAAATGTGGTGGCGGCAAATTCTACGCGCTCTTGTTTGGAAACAAACCCATGTGCTTTTCTGACAGCTGTCATCCGCCATCTTTAATCCAGAGAGATCAGTGCTGCACTCTTTAGTTGAAATGTGGTGGCGGAAAATTCCACGTGCTCTTGTTTGGAAACAAATTCTACGTGCTCTTCAGCTGTCATCCAGCATCTTTAATCAAGAGAGCACCGTGCTGCCCTCTTTGTGGTGGCGGATAATTTGAAAAATTCTTTTTTGACAAGCAGCCATCTTTAATCCAGAGAGAACAGTGCTGCCCTCTTTAGCTACTTACCTTTGAGGCGGCTAATTTGAAAAATTCTATTTGACAAGCTGCCATCTTTAATGAAAAGAGCATCGTACTGCTATCTTGCGGGTAATTTTTACGTCACAGCTGTCATCCACCATCTTGCACTGCTAACCTTAGTGCTGCCCTCTTTAGCTACTTACCTTTGAAAAAGAATCTATTTGACAAGCTGTCATCCGCCATCTTGCATTGCAAACCTCAGTGCTGCACTCTTTAGTTGAAATGTGGTAGCGGATAATTTGAAAAATTCTTTTTTGACAAGCAGCCATCTTTAAACTACAGAACACCGTGCTGCTATCTTTATCGTAGTAGCGAGCAATTTAATATCTAGATGCTTTTCTAACAGCTGTCATCCGCCGTCTTGCATCGCAAACCTCAGTGCTGCACTCTTTAGTTGAAATGTGGTGGCGGATAATTTGAAAAAAACTTTTTGACAAGCAGCCATCTTTAATCCAGAGAGAACAGTGCTGCATCTTAAGCTACCGCCATCTTACATCGCTTACCTCGGTGCTGCACTCTTTAGTTGAAATGTGGTGGCGGTAAATTCGAACAAGTTTAATCATACATCGGGGGAGCTAGAGTAAGCACGTGCTGCAGTGATGACGTCATCATGCATGTTTAGACTTGTCCGTTTTCTTAAGAGTAAGTCGGTGTAAAGGAATGTGGTGGCGGTAAATTCGAACAAGTTTAAACAAGCATCGGGAAAGCTAGAGTAAGCACGTGCTGCAGTGATGACGTCATTGTGCATGTTTAGACCTGATCGTTTTTCTTAAGAGTAAGTGGTGTATAGCAATGCAATAAGTACGACATTTTTGAATGCGATCAAATATTTATTTACAAATGTACTACAACAGTGTTCGTTTTTGCTGCTGACAAGGTTGGTTTGCTTCTTAACAACGTATGCTTCTGAAATGCCTCCTGCAACATTCAAATTAAACAAAACATTTAGAAATATATTATACTAAGTATGTTATTCTTTACAGAGAAGATCATATACTTCTTACCTTGTTGTTATTCCTTTTCCGAATCATCATCATCATGAGGTACTACAGAAAGTTCATTCATACACTGTGTACAGTGTTCAATCCTCGGATTTGGTCCATCCCAATCATCATCACCATTTTCTCCTCGATGCTTGTAATGTCGTTGACAAGTTCTGCATAAAGCTACATCGATCGACATCTTACTGTGTAGAGGAAAGAGGCCCCAAAAATGATGTACATAAGAGGCAGCGTACGTAGATAAAAATCCTGGTGGTAAGTATTGAATAAGATGTTTCGGCATCGACGATCTATGTTTAAAGAACATCTTAATAGCCTCACTCACTCGTGTAAGATAAATAAGATGTTGCGTATGAGCATGCAAACAGCATGCACATTTGCAGTTTTGTTCCATAGCGTACGATGTCGAAGCACACACTAATGAAAATGATAAAGAGCTATTCTTATTTATAGTCTCGTAACAATATTCGTTAGCGGATGGTAGGTAACATCACTCATATGAATAATAAGACAATAGGCTGCTGTGTTAGCAGGAATGTTTTCAGATGTTTCAAATTCTAAACGAATATCAACTGGAGATTCTTTTGTAGATTCTTCGAACCCGGGAGATAGTAGGTTCGAATCCCACTATCGGCAGCCCTGAAGATGGTTTTCCGTGGTTTCCCATTTTCACACCAGGCAAATGCTGGGGCTGTACCTTAATTAAGGCCACGGCCGCTTCCTTCCAACTCCTAGGCTTTCCTATCCCATCGTCGCCATAAAACCTATCTGTGTCGGTGCGACGTAAAGCCCCTAGCAAAAAAAATATAGATTCTTCATGATAAGAGCAGTCTATAACAACAATCGGTGCTTTATTTTTAAATTCTTGAGGTGTAAATAGCGGACGATCTTCTTTCTGATAATACGATGATTGAAATTTACAAAACATGTCATAGAGCATCCCAAACTTATTTTTCTCAAAGTTAATGTCTATGTTTTCGTAGGGATACGTAATTCCGTTGAGATATAGTCTAACGTGTCTTAATTTACAGTGATCAAACAGTGAGCTATCTTTTCGTGATTGAATTTACGATTAGTTTGAAATCCAAAAATAATGTACAAGGGCTTCTCAGTAAAACGTGATGTTTTAACAGCCCAGCTATGCTTGTTTGTAGGTGGTAACACAGGATATTCATGCAGCTCCCAACTTCTAAAACGTATAGGTAATGGTGTATCATTTTCAACAATCTTGAGCAATCGAAGTTTTTCACGATCAGATAAGGTTACATGTGGAATCCTCCACAGTATACGATGCAGTGTTATTTTCGATTCTACTGGTGTTTCTACTGCTTTAAGAGAATTGTAATCACTTCGATCACGGATTAGAATAAGCTCTTATTTTGCGTTGATTATAATACGTGTAAAGTCTTCTGCGAATCCAAAAATATGTTTCAGTGATAACATACCCGTAAAAGTTCCATCCTCATTAATCATCCAGTTGTTAGTAGCTTTTGGACACCATCCAGCCATCCGCAAAAGATTACTTTCTTCATCACAGAAAGAATGGTAGAGTTTCATTGCACTTGTAATACCAACATTCTTCGTTCGATCTATTTCAACATTATTTACTTAATATCGCGCTTCAGAAAAGAGAAAAGCTAGAGCATGGTTGTTTAGTTGTGAAGGGCTTGGTCCACCTCCATCCGACTTTTCTAGTCGTCCTTCAATATAGAGGTAGCTTTCGTGTGGTAAGGTGTATACATCTTGCTGATTAATAATAAAATGAATTTCATCATTGTTATTTAATCCAAACGTAAAAGGTTGATAGGAATGAAGCTTACTTCGTACTACACCTTCACGACTTTCTACTGTATTCGTAATGTCTAGCATTTCTTCCATTCTGTTGTAGTAGTGTATATCCTAAATCTTGGAGTATCTGCTTATGGGTATCTGTTAACTCGATGAGTCTCTGCACACATGTAGTATGTCTTCGGAATGTACACCGTGTTTTATAGATGGTTGACATACTGGTTTAAGATGTAGTTTGTAAGCTACGTACGCGAGCTGATCTAAATGAATAAGCTGATTATGTTTATTTACAAGTCTAAGAGTAATGTTGCTAATGTGTTTTACAGACGCAGGATGATAAAGAACTACTGCTGGTTTCTCACAAATAGTATATCCACGTTCCTCTGTAACAATAAAGTCGTGCAGGACGTGCGAACGTTGTAGATTACTATTCAAGTCTGTAATAATATTACAAGTAATGTTCACATTGCAATCATCGAAGAGTTTTATAGGTTGATCAGACTCGTAACGCACGTTCGGTAAGAGCTCCCTCGATGAAAATCCAAGCAGTGGTCCAATCGAATCAGGTTGTGATTTGAAGTCAATCTTAAATGATGATTCAATAACACATTTATGTGTAATGTTGCTTATAGTGATTGAGAACTTGTAATTATGATTACTAAAACTATCTTCCCCAAACTGATCAATTAACGTACTTTCAATATAGTCGTGAATATCGTCTACTGTATAACTACCTGGGGTAGTGTTAGCACATACTCATCGTAATAGAACTTGTTTACACCATCACGCACATTATAGATTTTATTGTAGCTTTCAAACGATACTAGTCCAAGACTATGCGGCTGTTAACCAAGTTCGATTGGTGGATTAAAATAGACGGTTGTTTCAGGTACTTCTCCACGTACAGCAAACGTTCTTTCACTGTTCGTCATCACGTAGACACTAATGCTCTTTCTCTACTGTCTGGGTTTGATATAAGAACATAAGATATAATCGTCCGCACATGCGTGTATTAAAGTTTTGCACACGGTTTTTATTGTAAACAATGTCTGCACTGCTTCCGAAATAACGTAGGAGCTCAAAAGGAGGAGGTAAGTCTCCATAGCTATCAAAATACCATACTTTAGATTTACGTTTTACATAAGCAACGTAATGAGTTCCAGGTCCACGACTGTCGTCCAAGTTAATTACGGCACTTTCACGTTCACGTGGGCGCGCTGGTAGTTGATCGCGCATATACACTCCTCGAAAATAATGAATTCCTAGTTGTTTAGCAAACGTAAAAACTTCATCATGCGTTAGAGCTCGATGTGGCAGTGCATTCAGTAGACGTTTCTTGGAGAAATATAGATACCAAGCCCTTTCTCGTATGGCGCTAGCTTCATGTTCACACCTTTGCCTCGTAACGCAATTGCCTCCATCGTCTTGTTATGAAGTTCAATCTCTTTCAACTCTTGTTTCGCTTCTTCTACAGCTTTGACAGTTCTCGCTACAGCACTAGCACCACCTAGCAATGACCCTAAAGCTGCTAAGCCAGCAAACAGCGCAGGAAGAAATCCTCCTCGTTTTGGTACAGGAATAATTCGTGCACGTTTACTAAATATTGCTCTGCACTTATGAGAAATTCTCGCTCTTGCTGCGCGTAACGCCTTAGTAATAGCTACACGAGGATTGTAATCCCCTCGAATAGCTTTTTGCGCAGCCTTTATAACATCTTTTCATCCAACAGTTTTTACTTTCTTCTTCTTCTTCATGTCGTTTGGATATCGTTGTTTCACCATGCTGTACACGACTTTACTAGTCAAGAGCAAATCATAAACTAACCGTTGCCTTTTGTTTCGTTTAATATATATATTACTATTACGCACTTTATGATTCAGTTATCATGAAGATTATAAAGCAGCAAGACACACTACCTGTTACCGACATTGTACCACATCTCTTACCTAGTTCTAGTACAACTACAAGAAAACGTCATGGAACGTTGTTTCCTTTTACTGTTCGATGTATTATATCAGGTCCTTCGGGATGCGGTAAAACAAATCTTTTACTCACACTTATTACTTCTGAAAATGGTGTACGCTTCGAGAATATTTACGTTTTCGCAAAGTCACTCTATCAGCCGCTATATACTATTCTACAAACTGTAATGCACGATCTAGTTAAAGATGGAATAAGATATTTTAAATTTAATTCGCATGAGCAAGTACCATCACCAGACGATGTGCTTCCTAATTCTCTTATGATCTTTGATGATGTCGCAACAGAACAGCAAAACGTTATTCGTGCATTCTTTAGTATGGGTCGGCATAAATATGTTGATTGCATCTATTACCAATTCAAATTTCCCGCGGGAGGCGGAGGAGGCCTCTGGGAAGGCCCCTCGGGAGGCGGAGGAGGCCTCTGGGAGGGCCACCCGTGAGGCGGAGGCGGAGGGGCCCCTGGGAGCCCTGAGGAGGAGGCGGCGCCCGAATCCGCCTATTATACTACTGCCGGTGGCGGTGGCAGCCGCCGAACTCCTCCAATTATAATACTGAGGGGGGGAACCAACTTCGGTGTGTAAACGGGTTATTTGAATAATAATATGCCACGATACCCCACAAATGTAGGTCAATGTCCGAGGTACATAGCCGCGCTATACCCGGACCAGGTTCGATATTTGTCCGACAGTAGCTATTTGTTGTGTCGATCATTTTAACATTACTTGTAAGTTCGGTTTTATATAGACAGCTAGAGAGGAGGAAACTATTTTCAATATTTTGTTTTAGAACTGTAAAAACACATAAAACTACATCACACAAAGATGTGAAGGTTGAATGATGAGTGTTTAAGAGCCCAAAATATATACTTAACATCAGAACATTTATAATCTATGATGTACTTTTTAGCGTTGGTGTGCTGTGTCCTGGCAACAGGGTACGTAGCAGATGCGGTCGAACCTGATGTCAAAGAAGTTGTTTGGGCGAATAATGGCTTCGGAAATGATCTATTCACGGTGAGTAAGAATCAGAGCTGAGTCCACAAGCTTGACGAATACTGTGTGAATATGTGTGTTTGTACTATGCAGAATGATTTGTGACACCTTCTGTATGAGTTTCCTAAACCACAACTACTGTACATCCACGAAGTGATCCAGGAATATTTTGGGTAAGTATTCACTTTTTGCCTTACTGATGCCCTAGATGTTTAGTTGGCAGATTTTTAACTGAGAGCCGAAGGTTCGGGTACGGAAACGCGAGTCCTCAGAAGGACTGTTTTTATTATTATTTAAGTTTATTTCCCGATTGTCATTGCCGTGGGGCATAATAAGGCCGTACGGCAGCATCTTACTCTTGTTATTGCTCTATTAGCACCACCCAGAAAATACGTGTAGGGTCCTTGGTTAAACCCACTGACGTTGAGGAATGTTTAATGGTGATTTTGTATATATATTTAAGGTGTATATAGTGTAAATTGTATTTTTTTTTGTGTATCAAAAACGTGTGCAGATTCGATTGTCAACTGTAGCAACATTCGCTAAATAATAATAATAATTTGTGGCACTCATCATAACACAAAATGCAAAAGAATATCGGCGGATAACTTTGAACGAACGCTCACTTCAATGCAGTTTACTAATTTTAAAAAAAGTAAAGTAACAAAGGAATTTCACTATCGTTTTTGTATGTACATTGCGAAGATCACAGAACTAGTTGAAGAAAGTGAAACACGCTTCACACTGTAACCGTATCTACTATCCCTTCATCCGCCAGCACTTTTCAGCTTCGCCACGATCCTCATCTCATCCCTTACATAATTCCCATCCCCCGAAAAAGCCTCTGTTCAGCACACCATGTGAAGCTGCCAGGGCGAGGTACTGGTCCTCCTCTTCAATTGTATCCCCCGACCCAAAGTCTGACTCTCCACAACACTGTCCTTGAGACGGTAGAGGTGGGATCCTTCACTGAATCCGAGGGAAAAACCAACTCCGGAGGGTAAACGGATTAAGACAGAAATAAATAAATAAAGAATGAAAGATAATCGCAGTTTAGAGGAGGGCCTAAAATTTATTTTTCAAATATCTGTGTAACAGTCCGTGGCCCAAGTTCTCTCCACATTGGGTAACTTATTTCACACCAAGATCTAATGTTGATTATGGAGAGCATCATCGCCGAGTCCGTGGCCGTCATCCATCGTTACATTTATGAGAAGAAATAAGCAGGGAAAATGATTTACCATGTTTTGTCAAATATAAATGAAAACGTGTTCACAACATATTGACAATGTTCATTGATTTTAGTATACTGCGTCTTGCGGCAAATAGATGAAAATCTAGCAGTACATATGTAAATACTGTAAAACGTTTTCTCCCTGTCGATCTGCCTGATCCTATTATTGAATAATAAATAACAAAAGTTAAAGAGGATACATTCTCCGATCATTTATGTCTTCTACTGCTTTATCGTACCGGATATGATAACAGGGATATGTATTAATGAATTTACCGAGCAAGTTGGTCGTGCGGTTAGGGTCGCGTTGGTATGAGTTTGCATTCAGGTGCTATTGTGCTCAAACCCCATTGTCGGCAGCTCTGAAGATTGTTTAATGACAGCCTACACCGACTACCGTGTACACACTCAATAAATATAAATAATATGAAGACTGTGGTAATATTAAAATATATTTTAAAAAACTGAACAATCTACAGAAATGTATCTTGCGAAGATCACAGAACTAGTTGAAGAAAGTGAAACACGCTTCACACTGTAACCGTATCTACTATCCCTTCATCCGCCAGCACTTTTCAGCTTCGCCACGATCCTCATCTCATCCCTTACAGTATTCCCATCCCCCGTAAAAGCCTCTGTTCAGCACACCAGGTGAAGCTGCCAGGGCTAGGTACTGGTCCTAAAAAAAAAACTTTAGCAGACTGAAAAAGAATACTGCAAAATACACTAGCAGTACCTCGAAAATGATCATGTCGCTCGCTTTTATGTAAGGGTATGTTTGTAACTGATGTGTTTGAACATTGTACGTATGGCAAGAAGGCCAGACTCAAAGGACGAGGATCACGTGACAATATGTCTCTTGAGAAACCAAGACTCTACAATTTAGCTTTATTGAAAATAAGAAGACATGTTCAAAAAACAGGCTGCAACTTAAGTATGATTACATACCGTGAGATAAAAATTGCCTGTCTCTCAGCTTGAGAGCACATAAATTAAATACTTACAAACTCCTGTACCGATAACAATAATCTTTAATATCAACAAAAAAGGAAACCTGTGAAATAAAATCTTTCTATGAAAGTTATAGCTTATGATTCCTCCCTGATAAGTCATTAGGCCTACAGCAAATTTTACTCAATTCTCTGAACACATTGTTTAAAAAGTACATGACTGCAGAAATCTTTCTAAAACAATCAGATACATGTTTTATCATTTTCTGAATATGAAATGCCGGTTCTGCGATGTAGGGATGGCGTGTCTACTTCTTACTCGGAGGCCCCGGGTTCAATCCCCGGCCAGGTCGTCAGAGATTTGTACCTGGATCTGAGTGCTAGTTCGAGGTCCGCTCAGCCTACGGGATTACAATTGCGGAGCTATCTGACGGTGAGGTAACGGCCGAGAGGATTCGCCGTGCTGACCACATGACACCTTGTAATCTGCAGGCCTTCAGGCTGAGCAGCAATCGCTTGGTAGTCCATGGCCTATCGGGCCTGTTGTGCCATGGGGTTTCGTTTGGTTTGGATATGAAATAACGTAATTGGATGAGCAGAAGTTAAGTTATCATTATTTTCTGATTTGGATTTAGGTAAATGCTGCCTGACATTTGTTACACTGGTGCAAGTCTTCTATTGTGTATTTCTTAAAATGAAATGAATGTCTAGGGCTTGTTTGAGTTTCTATGCGTGGATTAGGCTTAAGTTTTATTTTTTCCAATTTGCTTTACGTCGCACCGACACAGATAGGTCTTATCGCGACGATGGGATAGGAAATGGCTAGGAATGGGAATGATGACCCCGTGGCCTTAATTAAGGCCAGTCCCAGCATTTGCCTGGCGTAAAAAATAGGAAACCACGGTAAACCATCTTCAGGGCTGCCGACAGTGGGGCTCGAACCCACTATATCCCGGATGGAAGCTCACAGCTGCGCGGTCCTAACCGCACGGCTAACTCGCCCGGTTAGGCTTAAGTAGGAATGTTACATTTAAGATATAAAACCCTCCCCATAATATTATCTTCTTAAATATTACTGCTTGTGCAATCTCATTCTGAATTAACATTATCTGAGCACATACAAATTGAAAGTGCGTTCTAATTTTTCTCTAATATGAGCACCAGGAAGAAAATAGATGAAACTGAAACTAAAGCACTTGCAAACAAAAAGATTAATATCATAGTGAACAGTTATTTTGATTAGCGTTTTCTATTGCAGTCTAGGATTGACAAGATTGTAATGGGCTTTATTTAGACTTTGCATTGTCAGATTTTTCTGGAATAGCGTATTAACAATTGTATTCTTTTATAATAAAGCAAATGGGAGAAATTGGAGAAATGAAGATATACGATACTGAGCCCAATTGGCTCATAGCATTGTCTTTAAAATATTATAAATTAAAGATGGCATATAAGGGAATGAACCAAAGTTTCATTATAGGCCGGATGTGTGGCGCCATTTCGCTTGCCCAGGTTTAAAGATAAGTTCCACGTGTCAGGGTCATTTGATGATGAAATGGGAAGTACTGGAATATTCCGTGAGGTGTGTCATCAAGGTCACCAGTTTTAAGTTGGCAGCACTTTCAGGCAGCGAATAGCAGCATAGCAAGTTTTGGAATGATGGGGGAAAATTAAAGATGGGTGCCGTACAAATGACCTCCAAAAATAATTAACTCCACCAAGGGATAATGTGAAAACACTATTAAACTATTTGGAGAACAATAATCAAAAACGGCATATTTGCAATAATTTATTGGAATAAATAATTGCAGGCATACGTGACGGGATGTTACATCATTGTTGATGGGGTTCCCCGAGCTCCCTATCCAGGAGCTGGCGTGCATGAAGAGGATGCGTGCCGCTCAGAAGACTCACTCTGCTACGGAAATTTGAACGTGTCGGACGTAACGCGTATGTGGTTCACGAGGAACCCTAATCTGGAGCATTTCCTAGTCCATTAACTAGTTGTCGATAGGATACTACGGGTCCGATAGACTATGTATTCAACTCAATAACGACCGAAAATCTGGTTAAACTTAAGAAGGCGACTTTTACAATATTAATTGAAAAATAGGACCGGAGCGAGATCGATGCAAGGACGCTTTGCAGTGCCACGTGTTAAACTCGCGGAAAAGAGCAGAGACAAAGTATTTACTACCAGTGTGAATAAGTGTTTATGTGCTAGAATAATTTAATTATATCTGTGTTTTTATATGTATTTTAGTGTATTAAGAAGTGAAGTCGTGTGAATTCATTAAAGCCACAAGAATGAAGACCATGGTTATGAAGAATGGTACCGGTTCAGGTGCTGAGGCCGCCTGTATGATGGCTTAAGTACATCATGGGGCCGACCTGAAACCATGAGGCCGTGGAGCTGAGTATGGAGCGTCGCCGAATCGATAAGTACCCTGATTCATTATATCTGGCATGTGCACGATTAGCTGTTAACTTGTAAATAAATTAATGCATGATTATTCGTTTATTTTCTCTTTAAGTACTGTAGCAAGGATAGTTAGGTTTTTTAGGTAATTTTATACTGATGTCTAGGGGGAGTAAATATTGTGATATTATAGCGTGTGTTTAAAATGGTCTTCGCGAATGAGGAAATAATGTGTGTGTAAATAATGATCTTCTATTACGTGTGTGAAATATGGTTTTCCTAAGTGCGCGATCTTCTGATAAATACTAGCGTGTGTGTGTGTGAATATTTAATGTGATTTATATGTCATCAGTAAGGTATTAGTCAAAGGGAGTAGATAGATTAACCTGGCATGTCGCATGAAAAGTTCGTCAAGAAAATTTTCACTGACCAAAGATTCGAACCTTGGTTTTTCCGGCACATTACAGTGGGATTTGGAAATATATGTCATCAGTAAGTAACGTGTATTGTTAACCAATAAAAAAAAGTGCTGTAGGGAATAAGTTTCATCCTATAATTTATCCGAGATGTAGTTAGCTAGTGTTGAAGTAGGGCCTCTATGACACAAAATGCCAACCGCAGGGGTCGAACCAATGAGATTGTGTAGCGCCATATATGTATAAATACCGGCATAGTGATATACGTGTTCCTGATAATGTTGAGTGAGAAAATGTAGAATTATACACGTGAAATATGGAACAAATAAGATGCAGTGAGAGTGTTATATATAATTAGTTACTGTTCGCACAGAAAGCAAGAATACGCAGGATATTGTGGAGGAACATATGGCTTCATTTAGAGTGGAGAGAGAGAGAATATTAATTGGGTGCGGACAAGTTAAAATGCCGTGTTAATGAAATGAGTCGGGGCGTGAGATAAAGTAGCAGACCGGGTCGGCGTGTTGTGTATTAGAGGGAGCCTGGCAGCTGTGGTAGGGTCTTACAAGTAAAAAATATTACAGTCATTCGTAAGATAATTCTGTTTTGTGGAACATAGGACAGCACATTTAAATTAAAGAATAATAGATATACTTCGTGACAGTTCATTGTGGCGAGTATGATGATAGGTCACTGTAATGATGCCATACTGAGGGTCGGAGTTCGATGCCCGGCCGAGTCAGTGAATAATGATTTTTCCTGTGATTATATGATTGAATTATGTTGTGTTTTGTTCATGTTATATGTTCTTCAGTGTGTGAGCAATGCAAATTCTGGTTTGCAGTTGCAATATTTCTTGCGATGTTGAATTCAGTTCACGTGGTTGTTTGTACTTGTGACAATGAGGTTCTATCCCATTGTTTGTCGAATCAGTGTAGGTTAAGGTGCATTTACCATTGCAGTGTAGGTTTCTTGCTACAGGGTAGGCATATGTTTTGTGTATGATAAACAGCTAATTAAGCACATGCGGAATATTTATAATTTAAATGAATCGGTGAATTAATTTAATTTATTTATGTCAGGGTTACTTTCGATTTCGCGCGTGCGTTCCATATTATCAGCATTTATATGAGTGGAGGATGGTATTGAGAAAGAATAAGTAAAATAGTTTCGGACTCAAATAATAATAGGGATTATTTTATATAAAATTTTGAGATGAATAATTTAATGATATATCAAAAATTGGATTAAATTACCAAATCTTACAAACGTAATTGGATAAATTTATGATTTTAGAGGTAACAACTATAATGACATGATAACCACGGAATTAGTGAATCATAATGAATTTAATGAATTTAATTAATTAAAATGATGAGTTCATGAATTACACGGCGGATGTTGTGCTTAATGAATTTACATAGCCTCATACATTTCAGAATGGAGGGTTGTAATCAAGTAAATAATTTGATAATTAGTAATTGTAATTACAAGTTTTATAATATAGTGATGCAGTAATTTGAAGGTATAGAGAGTAAATACGAATTTGTTTATTCAAAGAATGAATGGAAGAAGTTTTGGTTGTATATTAACATTTCAAAGGTCACTCTGACAAATTAACGAAGGTTATGAAGGTAAATTATTATAATATTTTTTTATTATTGGAAAATTTGAAATATGGTGATAACCAAATATGAGTGGAATGGAATTGAATTAAAATTGGAGGTACTGGAGTAGAGTTGGTAAATAAGATGAAAGGTAATAGTAATCGAAATTGAATAATGTGTTTGGAAGAAGATTTGAATTTATGAGTCATGATGTTGATACTTTTAGTCGGAGTTAACAAAGGTTATAAACAATATTTGGTCCGAAGAGTTATTGATTTGTATAGAGGTATTTGCTTTGCCAAAGTTTATTCTTTCAATAAATTTGTATTCGTAAAGGTTCTCATTCAGATTTTTATTTAATTATTTTATTTTCTTCTCTTTTATCCTTCCCGCATAATTAATTTAAGGTTAGTTTATAATATTCGAAGATGTCTCTGTGGGTAGTACCCAGTCAGCGACCCTGTGATGTCTCAAGCCGGTGCCACATTTCAAAGGCAGGAAGGGTAAAGGGTTGAATACTAATAAATCATTTTTCAGATAATTGATAATTTGAAGCAATACCTTACCCTAATATTAAAGGTTTTATCAAGTTGTATCAATCATATCTTACGGATTCTAGGCCCAGGTTTATCAAATTTGTAATACCACAATTCAGTTTGTGTGAAAAATATGTAGCCTTTTTCAGAACAGCTATTTAGTTCTTAACAATTATCACCGATGAATTGGAAAAAGGCAAGAAAAAAAGAAGCCTAAATATTCTAAATTAGCTGTAGTACCCAGCGGTGCCCGGATAGTTTCTGAATATTTACCTTAAGGTGTGTATTACCAGTTAGTTATATATGATGTGAATTTTTATAGAATTCCTTTTTGACTTGCAGATAAATATGTTACGATCTATTATGTAGTTTTAGAATTATTTAGATGTGTTTGATTTCAGGTTTTAGATTATTTAATTTTCGAGTAAAACGTTGTCCTTATGGAAGCTCGAATCGACTGGGAAGTATTTGATCCTGTCAAAAATGAATAAGTGATAACTATATGTATTTAACCGTCGCACTATAGATACGACGTACAGGATTTCAACTGTCAATGAGACTGTCCCCCTATCGCCCCCACCACTAAGAGATAAAAAATCTGGATTATCACCATTCATCTCAGTAACCCAGAAAACTGTAGATTCGACACTGTTTTCGATTATTTTCATCTCATTCTCCCCTCACCCACACCCCAGGGGGGCTGAACATGAACTTTTAAAAATTCGGACTGTCACTATTCATTTCAGCGACTACGAAAACTATGGATTCGATAATATTCTAGATTATTTTTATACCACCACCTCGCCCCCTGTTCATAAGGGTGCTATGGGTGTCTTACCCCCACGCGGTTTGTCTCCTGATACTAATTGGTAAGTGTACCAAGTTTGGTGAAAATGCTCCAGTGGTTTAGGAAATGTATCATGTACACACCCACACACACCCACGCACACACATACATACATCCATTTATATATATAGCAAGAAGAATATAAGATTTTTATATATAGTTTTTTGATTATTTGTATAGCCTATCTCACCCCCTTCGCCCCCCTCTTGGACTTGCAAAAAATCCGGAGTATTACTATTCATCTCAGAGACCCTGAAATCTATGGATTCGAAACTGTTTTTAATTATTTCTATATATCACCCCCCTTCGCTCCCCACCTAAAAGGGGGATGAACTTGGACTTTAAAAAATTCTGAAGTATTACTTTTCAACTCAGCGACCCCGAAAAATATGAATTCGACACTATTCTCGATTACTTTTATAACTACCCCCCTGACCACCCTACCTTAAGGGCGCTAGAGATGGCTTACCCCTACAGTGCTCGTCTCCCGATAGTAAGTAATATGTGTAACCAAGTTTGGTTGAAATTGCTCCAGTGATTTAGGAGGAGATGTGTCATCTACACACACACACACACACACACACACACACACACACACACACACACGTACACACACACATCCATTTTTATATATAGCAAGATTTTTATACTTCCCCCGCTTTCCATCCCCGCCCAAAGGAGTCCTATGAGTGCCTTACACAACAGTATATTTTTTCCAGATATTAAGTCTTATTTGTACCGATTTTGGTTGGCATCTATGCCCGAACGTACATACATAATCTCGCTGCTCCAGAATCCGGGAGCTGACGTTATCATGGTTACGGTAGTTCATTTCTTTTATCCGATTCCTAAAGCAGGGGTAGTGTGGCACCAATATCTCCGTAACGGTTGGTTTTAGGGCCTTAAAACATGGTTTTCGGGCCCCTAGGGCTTACAGAGTTTTGTTCTTTGCGTCAAGGGGATTAAATTGAACTTTGTCTCGTCCTTATACGACAAATTCGATATTTTGCCTATATTTGCCTATTATTTTTATTTCTCTCCCCCGTGCCCCCACCTCGAATTGTTTTGAAAATAAAATACAGCCCATGTTACTCACTGGCAATGTAGCTTTCTATAGGTGAAGAAATTTTTAAAATCGGTTCAGTAGTTTTTGAGTCTATCCGTTACAAACAAACATACAAATTTTTCCTCTTTATAATATTAGTATAGATTTCATATCCATGCGTTCTCTGAATCAACCACCCTATAACCTGTTTAGTTCTCGATTATGGTAAATGAAAGTTATTTTATAACAGTTCAATTTCTACTCACATGTGAAAAGTAATACCAGATCCCTTCCGATAGCAACCTGTACACACGAAGGCTGCACACGAATTCACCCTCGTGAATATCTTTCCATTCCACAGGTAAGGCCCAACCTTAGGCCTAATATTGCTGAAACTACTGTAATGTATCAGCTCCCACATTCCTGAAAATATTTGACAATATATTATCACTCTGTCACATACAATACTAAAACAGGTCCACTAACAACCATGATTCAAATCGAAAACATGCAAGGGTCTGTCGACATTACCACGTGCTAGCCATGCATTCGAAGCTGAAGCGCCTGCAACATGGCGATGAGTGAAAGTATTCAATATTCCGCATAGCATCAACGCGCTGTGTGAGTCTAGATAAGTAATATTAAAGTCTTTGGTTTGAACCAAGTATTGGCAAGGACTAAATTATGATCAATGCAGAATTCAACCAGGCGTCTTCCTCTTTCGTTCCTTTGTCCCAATCCGAATTCTCCTGTATGTATTACCTCCTTTTCCTTGGTCTACCACTGCATTCCAGTCTCCCATCACAATTAGATTCTCGTCACCTTTTACATATTGTATTAAATCTTTTATCTCTTCATACATTCTTTCGATTTCCTCTACATCCGCTGAGCTAGTAGGCATATAGACCTGCACTATTGTGGTGGGCATTGGTTTGGTGTCTATCTTGACGACAATAATTCTTTCACTATGCTGGTCTTAGTAGCTTACCCGCTGCCCTATTTTCTTATTCATTTTATACCAACTCCTGCATTTCCCCTGTTTGATTTTGTGTTGATAATTAGGTAGTCGCCTGACCAAAAATCCTGTTCTTCCTGCCAATGTACTTCACTTATACCAACTACATCTAACTTTAGTCTATCCATCTCCCTTTTCAGATTCTCTAATCTACCACAACGATCAAACTTCTAACATTCCACGCTCCGACTCGCAGAATGTCAGTATCCATCTTCCTGATGATCGCCACCTCTCGTGTAGTCCCCACCCGGAAATCCGAATGGGGGACTAGTTTACCTCCGGAATATTTTACCCGGGAGGAAGCCATCATCAGTACATTATACATACAGAGAGAGCTGAATGTCCTCGGGAGTTAGTTACGGCTGTAGTTCTCCATTGCTTTTAACCGTGTAGCAGTATCAACACAGCTAAGCCATGTTGAGTGTTATTACAAGGCCATATCAGTCAATCACCCAGACTGCAGCCCTTGCAACTTCCGAAAGGTTGCTACCCCCTTTTCGATGAACCATTCCTTAGTACGGTCTCTCAACAGACACCTATCCGATATGGTTGTTCTGCGGCTCGGCTATCTGCTTCATTGGGACACGCAAGCCTCCCCACCGCGGCAAGGTCACATACGTATTAAAGTAAAATGATGTAGTTAAGTTTGAGCTTGTTCAGATGTAGCCGTGTTAAAACAGTACTTCCTAACCCTGACATTCCATTCAATGCCATATTCGTGACCTTGCAACCATAATTTTGTTCTGCAGCATTTGGTGCTCCGCTAGTATGTAAGTTTGCTATCAACTTTATCCAGCTTTAATTGTTTCCTTCTCTGTTGACGGCAGCTGCTCGCCCAAAAACCCGGCAATTTGTTGATCTCCCCGCTCAGTCTGCAGACTGTGATGGCAATGATCCTCAGTGGAGCTTCTGGCAAGACGGCTGATGAGGTGAAAGAAGTCCTGGGCCTCTCATCATCACAAAAAGAAGTGGAGAATGGTTACAAGAACTTACTACTAGGCCTCAAAGTAAGTAAAAAAAAATCCACATAAACTCTATTTCAGGAGATATCATTCACAAATGTTATTTATAGAACCCGGATTTCATGCAAATGCATCTTCCTTAATAAGCTAGTTACACTTCTAAAACTTTGCAAATATTAGTTTTTTGACTAATAACTTCCAAACAACCAGATATTTTCCGCGCATGTCTGCAAGTTTTTGCCTTTCTGGAAGAAAATTCATTCATAATGCATATTTTGAAACCTTTTGACTTAATAGCGAATAATTGTACATTTATATTGGATGGTATGAGTTTTCTTCCGACTTTGGCGCATATGTTATGTTAACTTGCAGTGCCTTTTTTGAACGTGGGTTTGCAGAAATTGGGACTGTACGTCCACGTTATTTGTCTATTATTGATAGAGAAAGAAAATGTATTCCTGGTATACTACTTGATAACTAATGTTAGACGCATAGAGGTCCTATAATCCAGTTATTCGTACACTTTCTTATCTGTGTCTTGAGTAAACTCGCGGAATGCAATTATTTAACCAGTAAAGGTATTAATTGTTGTTGTCTACAGGCCCTCTCAGAGTAGGGCATATGACACTTTGAAGACATTCTACATCGCCTATTACCAACTTATGAACACGTATTAATATTCGGAGACTTCAATACTGACATATTACAACAGACAAGTGAAACGAAGCAACTGCTAAACATATTCCAGTCGTGTAACATGACAGTATTATTACTACAACCGACTAACCACACTATCGGAACCACCTTCTCATCTCATACCCGTCTTGATTTAATGGTTACCAACAACCCTCATAAAATTTTGCTTCATGGTCAGATTCCTGTTCCATCCATTTCTAAGTATGGCTTGATATACTTCTCATGTTCTCTTAAAGTACCAAAATATGAAACGAAATATATTACTTATAGGGACATTAAACATATAAATATGCATGACATTAGACTGAATACTTCTAATTCTCCGTGGGAGGACATAATTAACATAGATGATATTGATATGAAACTACAAAAGTTCAAATCCCTCTTACTTGGTCTCCTCAATAAGCATGCTCCAGAGTTAAAGTATCTAGACTTCACTCACGAGGGCTAACCAATGACGTTAAACGCGTGATGTCCCATCGAGATATATTTCATCGGCTATATAGACGAACCGGTTCTCCTAAAGTTCTTGAACAGTATCTGCGCGACGAAATTAAAGTATTGATCCGAAATAAGTAATTCTCTCACTACCAACAGCTATCTATCTAGGTATTCTGCCTTATGGCAGGTCTTGTCATGGGATGAACCTCTTCCACTGTTGCCTGTCCTGCGCCAAGTTTTTCATGTCCGAATATTTATTTCCTTGGATATTGTCCAACATTTGATATTTTTTCCTTCCTCTTCCTCGTTTGCCTTTCACCATTCCTTCTATTCCTTCTTTCAGTAAACAGTCCCTCCTCAAACAATGTCCGATCCAGTTCATTTTTCTCCTTCTAATGGTTTGTAACATACTTCGTTCTTCTCCAACTCTTCTTAATACCTCCTCATTCCTTACCCGGTCTTCCCATTTCACTCGTTCTATTCTCCTCCATACCCACATCTCTAGTGCCTCCAATCTTCTCTCATCTTTCTTTCTCAATGTCCAAGTCTCTGCGCCATACAGCGCTATGCTCCAAATGTAACACTTAGCAAGTCTTTTCCTCAAATCTTTGTTTAGTGGTCCACAAAATAATTTTGATTTTTTCCTAAAGCCTTCTTTTGCTATGGCAATTCTTTTCTTAATTTCTGTTGTGCAATACATATCATCTCTGATCATACTTCCCAAATACTTGAAGTTACTGACTTGCTCTATTTCTTCTCCTCCTATACTAATATGACAACTTCTACCAACAGCTAGCCAATAATAATATGAATGCACGAAGCACATGGCGAGAGCTCCGCTCCATGAAAATAGGGAAACTTGAACCTAATCATTGTAACCTAAATATATCACTTGGTGACTTAAATAATCACTTCTCTGACGTTAAAATTAAGCACCAATCACAGATTAAACTCACACAATTAACACATTACCGACTAAACCGCCACCAAATAGACCAATGTTCGAATTCCTTACTGTTAATGAAACTGAGGGGAAACGTGAACTGATTTCGGTGGAGTTGACTATCTCACCATCATCATCATTAAACGCATTCTACATATTATTTGCCCAGTAATTACTCACATATATAATTTCTGCCTCAGTTCTGGAATATATTCAAGGATATGGAAAGATGCAATCATAAATCCGGTACCAAAATTGTCTCCAGCATTTCCCTATCATGCTATCGACCTATGTGTGTACTTTAATCTCTCTCCAAACCCTTCGGAAGGATAATCCATCGGCAACTAACGGGGTACCTGAACAAATATTCCTTGTTCGACCCATTACAGTCGGGTTTTAAAAAGGGACACAGGACGACCCCTGCTCTATTAAAGGTTACAGATGACATTAGATACGCAATGTGTGAACAGAAGGTCACATTACTTACTCTTCTTGATTTTAGCAGTGCATTCTACACTGTTAACTTAGAAATATTGCTGGACAAATTAAAATCCTTTCATCTGAATCAGACTGCTTTTCATCACTTTAGTTCTTAACTCAAAAGCCGTAGACAACGAGTCGTTATCAAGAAAAAGACGTCTCAGTGGGCAATGAACCACGCAGGAGTACCCCAAAGTTCTGTACTTGGACCATTGCTTTTTATTTTTTCCATAAACGATATAGCATCTCGACTGAAATATTGTAATTATCACATATATGCGGATGACCTCCAAATGTATTATCACACAAATTTTGGAGATATTCGTCTAGCAACTGATAGAATGAATGCTGACTTACAAAATATATCACATTATGCTTGTGAAAACTCTATATTAATAAATCCCTCCAAGACAAAAGGATTATAGTTGGACAATCGATATTAATAAACATGACAAAGTCTTTAGACATCCCTTCATTCTCTCTATCTGGTACCAAAATTCCGTATGAAAGTTCGGTAATTAATCTAGGTGTTTTTATAAAATGAAAACCTAAATTGGAATGAACATGCCACACGTATCTGTAACAGGGTATATGCTTCACTCCATCCTCTGAAATACCACCATGACATTTTACAGTTAAATATGAAAATCAGGCTTATAAAAACAATAGTTCTCCCTTTATTCTACTATTGTGAGGCTGTATTCATAAATGAAGGAAAGCACAAATTAGAAAAATAAAAAGCACCATGAATTCCTTCGTCAGATTTATATTTTCGTTACGCTACGAAACTCATGTTACACCTTACTAAAACCAACTTTCCCTCCTGAAATTTGAAGAACTCAGAAATCTTCGTGTACCCCTGTTTGTGTTCAGATCACTAACTGAGAGAACTCCCCAGTTCCTGTCATCATACTTTACATACCTTTTCTCTTTTCACCAGTATAATACACGCTCTGTTACTACACTTGCCATTCCCTTTAGCAGGTCAGCTGCCTATAATCGCTCAGTTATTGCGACGGGAAGTAGATTATGGAACTCGGTTCCAAATACCATCCGAAGTAGTAACTCACCAGAGTCTTTCAAGTCTTCCTACAGAAGGTAACTCTTAGATGCATGAGCCCACGGTATGAATCTCGATGAATGAATGGTGGTGTGTGGATGTGTGTATAATTTAGTTGATATATCTTTAAATTTAAACTTATTTTTCATTGAATTTCATTTAGTAGTTTGCCAAATAATATGTACATATTGGTATAACTATGATGCTGCATTTATTTTGAGTTTATGACATAAATTAGTTTCTTTTAAAATATTTAATATGCTCCACGGTTTTTCTGTACAATGACTTGGTTAAGTGTAAGAGAGGAGCATGAGTCCTAACATCGCCACTATTAAAGACAAATAAACAATTTAAAAAGATAATAAATAAATAAATAAATAAATAAAGACATAAGCGGGAAGACCCCACGTCGTCCGCTCTAATCCTTAGAAATAAGGTGTCCCAGTAAAAACTGAACCCTAAATTTTGTATTAATAAATGCTATTTCTCTTCTCGTGTATGTTAGGCGAAGAACTCAAAACTTGAATCACACTACTGTGACGCCACGTTACTGAGATAGCAGCTTACAAACCTTGGTTTTCCACTGAATCGTGTTTTGTTTCCTTAGAAATTCCTACGCCGAAAACCGAACTCTCACTGTTCACACGTCTGAGGCCAAAGTAATTGAGAAAATAAGGAAATGGAAAGCAGCACGCTTACACGCTTCAAATTGTAGTTTAGTATTGGACTGTGCTGTGAAGTGTTGGTGTCATGCCATCAATTTAAAGGTGTACGAAGAGACCTCGCGTCTACATGGATTGAGGAAAGGAAATTCTAAGTTAACTTTTGAAAAGATATACTTCATCCTAAATGTCTTCATTTAAGTATGAATCTGTCACTATTTGTGACGTAGAAAGATCATTTCTGTGTTCAGGAATGTTCTGTCAGGTAAACGAATGAACATAATGTAGATAAATTAGTTGTTGTACATTCAAAAGGAAGTGAAAATATAACAATGCTAAACTGAATTGTTATAGTGCATATTTTTCAGTTTATTGTGCATGTTCCGTCATTTAGTAGTGCATGAATGCATGCACAGTTTGAGATTTGATACTACCTGGAACTCCGGACTCTAGTAATTTATCTGCTCCATTACTGAAAGAGTTATGGAATATGCTGTAATTCTAATATTAAAAAGAATTGTTCTAACAGCTAGTGCAGGTACGAGCGTCTAGTGCACTGTAGTGCTAGTGTTGACAAGTGAAAAGCCTGGAAACTCCAATTGGACAGCAAGTTCTTCGTCTCTATGGAGACCGCAGAGTGTTCGCCCGTGTTTCCATGGCAACCATACCCCTGCTCCCTTCTGTCCAGCCAGATAAAGAGCGCTACATGTCAGAACAGAGATGGAGAGTTCTCACTATAAATAATAGCCCCTTTTCATAACAACAATCACAAACGAGTTGGAGAGATTTGCTTATAATCAAGAAATACAGTTCTATCTAATGTTAAAAGAATCGAGATAGTATAAAAGTCATAGGCGAAGGTCTCGAAAAATTAGGCGCCGATTGTGTAATCTGTTCTGTGATACAGCTTAACGTTTAGCCGGCGGTTGCCTTGAAACGACGGTCTGAAATCGTCATTAAAATTGCTCCACGTTTCAATATTTCCGTTGGCTAAAATGTTATAGGCTACATTTTAAGAGCTTTTCCTCAAAGGAAAGAGTGTCCAAGTTTCTGGATTAGCACTCGCATACGCACGGAGTAATTAAGGAAGAAAGTAATACAGTTAATAATGTTGAAAGTAATAAGAACTAGGATTATATCTGAGGACAGCGAGAAAGGACAAATATGTAAATACCAATGGAATGTCCGTCACAAAATTGTGAAGATATGAGTCACGGACATAAGGAGGCTGTAACAGAAGAGAAATTTAGTAGCAGGGATTCTTAGGAAAACATATGAGAAGATGACTTATGATGATTTTACTTAAGCCTAAAGAGGCAAGGAACAGGCGAGAAATTTAAGCGGAAAACAAAAGTAAAAGATAAATACAGAAAAAAATCATAGCAAATGCCAAAAATCTCCTCACGGTGTGAAATAAGGGGCTACTCAGCGGCACTGTTCAAATATTAACAGTCCCTCCTTAGTGTTATTCGAGGACGATCGTAACCCCCAATGGTAATCCTAAAATACCCCGAGGAATGGCAGCTTGACGTCTGCCTCACTTTCTACCCAAGTAAAAACCACGAGTTTACAGGAATGATGATGAAAATGGCATTCTTTACTTCTCTGCCGGCAAGCAATCACAGACGTTGCAAGGTGACCGGTAGCTTCGTTGTCGGTATGTCGGTCTTTCTTTCTTTTCTTCGGGGAAGCCCTCGACGCCCGCTTCCCCCCGCGTGACCATCGACTCAATCTACATGGCCTCCGACATGCTATTAGTTCTAAGAAGAGAAGGATAGCAGGGAGGAATGGAAGTGTGATACTACAGGAGTATCTGCCTGTTCCCATGCTCAGCATGCTACTAGGCCTGATATTTTGGTGGGTATCAGTAGTGGTGTAATCGGGTAATAATGTTCAGGACAAAACCACATAGGCGGAAATAGAAAGATGCCTACATGTAAAACCTGACATTTTGTAGATAGCACATGCAAGGATGTGGTTCTTGAGAGGTCCAGGTAATTGTGTTAGTTGGGAATAGGTATCATGCACAAATCATAAGCCTATTCCACGCCAGTCCAGTTATTCAGGGGATCAGTCCTTCTGGGCACTGCTGTGACTAGCGCGGGCCTTTTCGGCTGCCGAGCCATGCGGCGATAGCCACTAGGGCCTGTCGCAGCGCCCGACATCCTTGGGGTCCCTCGTACCCAGTCTCCGATCCCGGAGAATGAGGCCAAGCCCGCCGAGGCGGCGACCTGCTGGATGGATGCGGAACATGGCGCCGGGCCTCCTTCCTCTCTGCCCGCGCCATGGCACGGTATACAGGGCAACTGCGATGAGAGGCCGGGTGACCCCCCGCTCAGTTGGCACACACCGGCGCCTCAATAAGGACAGCGCAGGCCGTGTAATGATGATCACCACCACAGCGGTTGCACCTCACCTGGAGCCCATAGCTGACCTGCCGATGGCCCCACCTCAGACAGCGGAAACATTGCAAGAGCTGTTGAGGGGGACGTTTCAGTCTCACCTGATTGCCGCTAACCGCTGAGGTCCTCTCCTGATTTGCTCCTCGGTCGACTGCTGTCCTGGGAGCAGTCCTGGGTTGCGGCCGGGGGGCTCTCTCCTGGTGGGCCGTCTTCTTCTTCTTCTTCGTATTATTATTTTTTTTTATTATTATTATTATTATTATTATTATTATTATTATTATTATTTTTCCTCCTGGTCCCTGGTTGGCGGCCTTGTTTGTCTGCGTGTACTTCGTGAAGTACAGCAAACCAACCTGGGTCGCACCGTCGCAGCGCTCGGGAGCGCCGCCGTCGTCCTCGGTCCCTGGCTCCAGAGGAGCCAAGAAGCGTGGGTCCGTTCCCACCTGTTTGTGCCTCTGCCTCCTGGCTGTCTGCGTCCCGACTGTAGATGTCCCCTGTGACGTCTGTGTGGCTGTCTCCTGGCTGCCGATGCCGGTAGGACAGTTCCTCTGACCTGGTATTCGGGTGACCTGAAAGTAAATAGAGAAGCTCCTCTCGTAGCGGCTGATCAGGCCTGGGTCCGTGGGGCGTATAATTATCGCCCAGTTCTCGATGTTCTCGACGGCGTCGATGGAGAGCTCCTTCCCTGTGGCCCCCTCGAGCCTAGTAAGGAGCTCGATGATGAGGTAGGCCTCCCTGTAGGTGTCCTGCCCAAGTCGGTACTGAAATAACAGAGCAGGGACGGCCTGGTTCAGTGGGAAGGTCCTGTGGTCAACCCACAGAATAATCTCCCCTTCTGCTTCCTTGAAGTACTCTTCTAGGTCGTCTAGCAGTTCCATCATCCCTGTTGCTTCCTGAAATAAGGACCTGAAAGAGAATAGCACTAAAAAGTGTTTCCTGACAATGCTCGTACTGCGTACTTAAAAGTACAAACATTAGACAATGCTCTTTCGAAGATGTACTAACAAGTACAGCTGCCTGACTAGTGCGTCTGTCGGTCGGTCGATACAGAGCATGAAAGCCGCAGAAAATATTAGCCTACTTTTCTCTGTCATTTCAAGAATATGCGAAATTATGAACATGACAAAAGTTGTTGAAAATGAAGGAAAGTTTAACACAGAGTCCGCGGATTTTACAGAAAATCAATAGTATAAAAGACAATGGAAGAAACCTGTTCCTATAAATCTCCAGCCAATTCAGTGATTTTTAAACCATATGAATATCTAAACCTTCCCCTGGATGAGTATACTCTGTGGCGTATTGGGTCAGAATCTGGGCTGCTGAACGCTTGAGGCGAGCAAATATTATTTCACTGGTGTAAACTTGCTAAACCACTGAAAGGCATATGCCCGACACCTCAATAAACAGGAAATACACCAAGAGAAATTAGTATATCGGGCTTAGCTTTATCCAATCGACAGAGGCAGCGGAAGCTTAGCGGGCTAACCGAGAGGGCTGTTCATGGTAGGTACCGAGTAAAAAAAAAAAGAATAAGCAAGGAGTGAGAGGACAAAGGATACATACATCGAACCAAATACAAGAGTGAAGAATCAATTTAAAACAAGCTATATTTTAAGCATAAATGACTAGAACAGGTAATATATAAATCAGTTGAAGGATAGGAAATACAAACATATGATACGGGCTCAGCCCACTTGACGACCAGAATACAATCGAGACAAATAATGATTAAGAATTCTTGGGGATACCAGTTACAATATTCAGCTAAAGCTGAAGACCCGCATTCAAAAGAGAAAACACAATTAGTACCTAATAGATTACACGACATCCAATAAAAAGGGGGGATTAGTACGCTTCACTATACCAATTAAAGGCCACTCTTACAATCTTTATTTGAAACCTCAAAGAGGGAAAGAGAGCTAAACCACATCGGGAGGAAAGAGAATTACATTACTCAAAATCGGGATAAAGGAAATAAAAGGGGGACAGAGTGAATACGAAAGGAAAGAAAGGAAGAGAGGAGGGGGGAATCCTTCCAGACTGCTTAAACACTACTACTTCGGTGATGTAAGCGACCACTCGGGCCTGTAGAAAATGTCCAAAAGGTGGCAACACTTCTATCATTCGTCCAAGCACAATTAGTCTTTTAAAGTTATGAAATTGATTAAGATTTTCGGTCAGAAGGACTCTTTTACAATGGAGACCGAGAAGCCACAAAATGATCAATCATTCAAAGTTCAATTCTTGATTAAAAGAACGAAGGACAACAACAACCTACACAATTTTGCTCACCCAGTCTGTTGAAGCACGATGCAGCTATTCACAAATTAAAAGGAAATAAAACACCGCTACGGGCCAGCCGCCAGCGAACAGTTCGCTCTCTCCACTTGAGTTAATATGCACTAAATGTCTGACCGTCGAAACGAAGGAATGGCTTGCTTATATACGAAGTGAAGAGATTCGAGAAGTTACTCGTAGGTGTGACGTCACAGCCAGGCAGGAAGAGCAGTGCCAGTCAGTAAACAGCTGGGCGAGCGAGCAGTAGAATGCAACAGATGGCAGAAGGTAAGATGTCGTAGAACGGTCGTAACAACTCTAAATGTGAAGTTTGGTCGAGATCTATCCAGCCGTTTATCCATGATGTTGGAACAAACAGACAAACAGACACGAAAAATCAAAACCACTGATGCGGTCTCGACTCGGCCTGAAACGGATAAATATCTGAAAAATTGTCAATAGGTATGAGTCAATGTGAGTTGACAGCGGACCCCCTACAAATTTATATAGATTATATTTTGATATTGTGCACGTAGGATCGCATTATCCTATGAACTGGCTAACCAACTCTTTTGATGTCTCCACGCAGGCATTCTGCGGTAGAATCAACCCATAAACGTTAATATGAACCATGACTGGTTTTCTCGCTAACGGCGGTGAACACTCTTAGCTACAAACATTAGTCGTGACAGAAAATGCGTGCTCTCGCATTATGCAATAATTATCAATTATAACAGAGGTGTAACTGCATTGCCATTTCGAAATTCTCCAACATCAACTCAGTTCGCATGAGTCATAGAACACTAGGAAGTTGTATGCGGGCGCCATATTCCGGAATCACCCCTAGGCCGTCTCCTTAAGTCCTATGTCTACCCTAAGCAAGATTTCTCGATAAGAGCCTATGTATAGCCGCCATCTTGTGCAGTAGCCTCTGGGCTGGTTTTCTCCGTAAGAGCCTGTGTATAGGCGCCATCCTGTGCAGTAGCCCCTAGGCCGTCTCCTTAAAGCCTGTGGTTCCCCTGAGCCAGCTTTCTTGATAAGAGCCTATGTATAACCGCCATCTTGCGCAGTAGCCTCTGGACCAGCTTTTTCCATAAGAGCCTATGTATAGCCGCCATCTTGCGCAGTAGCCTCTGGACCAGCCTTCTCCATAATAGCCTGTGCATAGCCGCCATCTTGCGCAATCGCCCCTAGTCCGTCTCCTTAAGTCCTATGTCTCCCGTGAGCCAGCATTCTCCGCAAGAGCCTATGTATAACCACCATCTTGTGCAACTGACGTCGGGAACAGCAGCCTGCTGAGGAGGAGGAGGCACTAGAACTCTCACAAAACAACTACTACGGAACGGAACCGATGTTTACTATCAGGTCTTGAGACTTGAGATAGGCGCATGCGCGGCATCTCTTACCTCGCACACACAAGACTTCTCGTCAGACGACTATAGTATGTGCCAAGTTTCCCCAATAACCGAGAAAGAAGTGTATCGCGAAAACGTTACAAAACGCACCATTTACAGAAAAATGACATGATAAATACGTCTTGTGCATATGCTTTATTAATGATAGGACACTTGATCGTGAATCGCACCTGGTAAAGTTTGTGTTCGAGGGAGTGTGTATGAGAAAATGTGTGTGAGGGTGTGAGATCGGGAGATCCTTTATGTGAGAGAGTGTGTTTGTGAGTTTGAGTATGGGAGTTTAATATTTGTCAGTTTGAGTCTGAGTGAGAGGAGAGTACACGACAATCCATGGCATGCACCTGTACAAAATTTATATTTTAATTGCATCACTCCTTGTGGATGGTTAACTATTTTTGTCAGCGACTGCAATTTTTTTACTGTAGTTTTGCCACAGAAATCTCGAATGAATACAATGTTTTCTGCTCGTCCTATTTTATGAGTTGTCTTACTGATATTAATGTTGTTTCCAGGAACCCTCTGACGCTGTAGTTCATATAGCAAATAAACTGTTCGTCGACAAAAAGTATGAACTACAATCTGGATATGAAGCAACTGCTACAGAGAAATTCTTATCTGGCGCCGCAAAAGTTGATATGAAAGGCCCTCAACCCGAGGAAGCAGTTAAAGTTATCAATGAATGGGTAGAACAACAGACGAACAGATTAATTAAGAACCTTGTAGGTAAGTGCAGTATGTGCTTAACTCCTATAGGACTACAGACATGACATAGGCTATTTCAAGAAAATAAAGTGAAATTCTTTACGTTTCGCAGAGAATTTGCTCTGCGTCATCAGAAAAATCTCGACTGTTCATAAGAAAAGCTTCTCAAAGAATGAGGTTTGAATTTAGATGTTATAATGGAAGTGGAAGTGGTATGTTCATTCGTCACCAGATGGCTCACCGGACGCGGTACAGTGCTAGCGTTCAAAGCGGAAATTGACGGAACCATCAGAATCAGTCTCAGAGGGGGTCACATAACAACGGGAGTACACACATAATGCAAGTACGACATAGAAACAAGCCTGGAATGAAAGATCTGGCGATGAGGAACGTACCAATGTGGAAAAGACCGAAACGAAATAACAATAGTGAAGAGACAGGGAAGGGAACTACCTACGTAAATCCTTACTGGCTCGTAATCATGTATTACTTACCTGATAGCCAGTGTCCCTGTTGAAATTGTTAGAATGTCTACGTATTTTCACAGCTTCCCGTATAATCCTGGACCTGTAGTGTCTAGTGTGGTTAAGAGCTCGAGCATCATCGAACACGACATCATGACCCGACAATAAAGCGTGCTCAGCTATTGCTGATTTGTCTGGCTAGTTGAGACGAATATTTCGTTCATGTTCCTTGACGCGAGTACGAATGGACCGGCATGTTTCCCGCAAGTACAGGGAATTTCGTATATCCCAGGATATAAAAGTGAGGACAATTCGTCTTTGGGTTTACCCGGACTTTGAGCAATTTTAGTGGAGGACTAGTTTGCCAAATACAGGGGATGGACCAAAAGATATGGCAACTATTATTTTTCGCATGAATGCAGATCTGCCAGACAAGCGGAAATATAGAGA